>NC_136691.1:53163135-53777665 GCF_947650265.1 Symphodus melops
CGGTCGTCTCGCAATCGGAAGGTCGGGGCTTCGATCCCCAGCTCCTGCGTCAACATGTCCGATGTGTCCTTGGGCAAAACACTTAACCCTGAATTGTTTTAGCTGGAAAATAAAACAACTCTCAGACAAATATTTATCTTTTATTTTAAGCCGTTACTGAATGTTTTAATGGCCTTTGGCTATTTGGAAGTATTAATGTTAATTTCTCTCCAACTATAAATCCAACTCGCACGTCTGTTTGCATTTTCTTTACTCAAGAAAAACAGAATCCCATCTCGGTTACAAAACAAGGCTAATTATAAAGCCTCTGTTTGTGATTGTTAATCATAGTGGTGACTTAACGCTGCTGCAGGTTTGTAAATATTATTTACTTGATAGTCATTGAATAGTAATACAGTCAGACGTCTGTTTACTGTTTGGAGTAGAAAAAAACTAAATTGGTTTCAATCACTATTTGTTTACAGTCAGACTTGGACAAAGAGGATTTTACACTGAGAGACATTTATGTGTCATTATATGTGATGGAAAACTGGAGAACAAAAACACATAATCAAACAGAGGGTTTCACTTAAAGGCCACAGTTATTAAATATAACAGCAAAGACTTCTCATAATATTTGAGAAATGACAACAAACCAAGAAAGAGTTATCAATGAATCCCTCGAATTCAATCAAATTCAGATGATTTTATTGGCACCTATTCCTGGAATCGCAGAAATCTTTATTTTATTCATTTATTTTTTATCATGGTAGTGTCATCAAAAGGTCAGCAGAATAGCAGAGGAGCAGCATTCCCGTTTCGTTTAGTGCTTGAAACCCTGATCTTTCCTGCAAACTGTAACCTTACTTGGTAAGTGGAGTGGCATCATTGTAGCAAGAAGACAAATGTGACGCATTAAACAAAGAACACGAACGGAGGTCTGCTCCTCCGAGGTCATCCATTGACCAACCAGCAAACTGCAGCTTCTTTGGCTCCCTTTGTGGTCGGCTCGGTACACATGGCATCCTCAGAGAAGGATAGCAAAAATAAGTAGGACAGTACAGATCGGTTAGCTTATTGGACAGTGGGAACATGAGTAAATGTACCGAACTGAACTGAACTGGACCGCTTGGTGGACTACAGACTTCAGCAGTCATATCCTCCCTGTCTCATTTTCCTGTGTCGACACTAACTTGCCCTCCACCACATGCACAGTGAGTGTAACTCTGCTGTGATGCTATGACTAAGCTGCGTATATTTAGCCTGTGCGGGTAACAAGAAGCGGTGTCTTTGCTCTCTTCTTCAAATTAGTCGTTAAAAAAAAAGTTCCTGCCCTGACTAAAAGCAGATTTTACTCATAAACTTTCTCCACACACCTCACATGTTGCCATTCTTTCACTTCCTCCTCCATCCATTGTTAATATTCACTTCAAAACAAATTTGATTTATTGCACATGTGATACAACGAAAGCCATATTTACTCATTTTGTGACTCATCATGTCTCCAATCATCCCTTGTTTATACTCTCTCTCTCCTGTGGGCCACTCTCTCACTAAAGGTCCTGCAGTTTTCCTTTCTGTGAAATTCAGCAGACACCAGTCCATCTGCACAGTATAATATTACACCATGCAGCCACACACACACACACACACAAACACACACACACACACACACGCACACGGACACACAGGCTGCATTTCATTTCAGTACATTGCCTTCCCTAAGTGATATTTAATAGTAAACTTTATTGAAGCAAGATCTGGATCTGTCTGTACTGTTTTTGCAGCTTTGACTTGATTTCTTCACATAAACAGATAGTTCTTTGTATCTTTTTATCATCGACTGCCCTTTATTATAAGCAACAGACTCCTCCACCGCTGCAGAAGTCGATTCTTTACCCACAGCAGAGGGCAACAGTCAGGCTCAGATTCAAGTCGTGTCTCTATGATATGGTCTTCCTCTCCTAAACTGCCCATGCATCTATCCATTCATTCATTTTCTTTCAGGTTTCTATATGAGATGTGTGTCCACTCTTGCACCTTGCATGCTTGTTTGCATGCAGTTCATGATCTATGTGCTTCGTTTCAGAGGGGACTTTTGAATCAGGGCTTTTCAATGTGTTTAATGTTAAATGACGAGTACGAGTGTGATTCAGTGTCCTCTGTCTTTCTCCCTTTTCTTTTTCAATCGCTGTTCTTCTGTGTTGCAGACTGGTGCACCTCCTAAAGTCACAAAGTTAGTCTCTGCAGCATGTCTTTGACTTTTTCATCGACCTGTTTCTTTGCACTGTAAAAGAAAAATCTAATCTTACCCAGTGCATTTGTCTAATTTCCAGTTAAATATATCTTATTATACATTTTTAAGCCACTTTCACGGAAAAAGTCCAGAAAAAAAAATCTTATTTCAAGATATTATTACAAGCAAAGAATAAGGACTGGATTGCTTTTTATGTTTTAGATTTTGACTTATTCAGGACGCAGTCAAACTAGCAGTGTTGCCCCCGACAATTGTCCTAAACCCTCCCCATTCCCCCCGCTGGCCTGCACTCACACTGCTCCAGGACTTACCAGACCTGAGCTTGTCACCTCGTGTACACAATGTGGTAATACAATGAATACATGAATCGTGCTTGGTCCTCAAGACAGACTGGCTTAAAAATGTAAAGTAGAAAAAGCCCTCACACTGGACTTTAGGGGATAGGAAGCATGCACAGGCACTGTACAGATTGCCTAATGTGAGTGTGCCCTGAGAGACAGGACAGTGAATAGAGTGGGACACCAGGAGAGAGTGAGTGGGGAATGCCACAGGCCAGATAACAGCCTCTGTACATGGGCTGTGAAAACTGACCACTCGGCCACCCGCGCCTCTGCCTAAGTTAGCTTTAGCAAGAGTCAATATAGCTGCCAGTGTAGCAAGCAAAATGTACTTGTTCAGTTTCTTGACATCAGATGTTGGTCTCATTTTGCTCAGCAAAAAAATACAGGCCTTTTGTTACACTTGCTGTGTCCTGAAATAAATCGTTTATCTGGACTTATCAGGTGAACGTGGCTTATACGGTATGACATACGATGACATATTTTTTTTTACCAAAAGTTACAAGAATACACCTGGTAAGATTTTGGATTTTGCAGCATGTGTACTTCATCATGGGCTCTGCGTGCACTTGCTTTTGATTTCCCTGCAGAACATTATCTCTATCACTTACTTATCTCATTCTCATGTTGTGCAATTTAAGAAGTATAGCACAGATGCATGCCGCTTTTTAAAATGCACTATGTGATGCAATCTGCTGGCCACAGTATATCTCTACCTCTGGTTTAAATGAAAGCTTCTGATATTGACACACACACACACACACACACACACTGTATTGTCGGACACTTCCAGTGTGTGACTGTAAGTGTGTGACCAGGCTCACACAGAGCTGTCAACACTCCCACACCCACATAGCTGCTGCTGTGGCAGGAATGTGTTGAGAGAGCCTCATAAATCAGCCTGTTCAATGTGCTAGGTGAGTGTGAGGCTGGGCGCGTCTATTTATAGGTGATTTATTGACAGCAGAGCCTGAAAAGTCTTCAATGCCCGTGTGTTTGTGTTTGTGTGTGTGTGTGTGTGTGTGTGTGTGTGTGTGTGTGTGTGTGGGTGTGTGTGTGTGTGTGTGTGTGTGTCCTCAGAGTGGTGGTTTTATTGATGGCCAATTAGTGAATGACCTGTCAGCACCATGTTGCATAGGAAGCTGGCGGAGACACACACACACACACACACACCTACACACACACACACACACACACACACACACACACACACACACAGGGACTATTCATGTAGTCACAGCCCATGTTGTTTTGTTAGTGCCTGCCTAAAGGACTACAGATGAAATGTAGCTTTCATGCTAATTCTGCTCTGTACTAATTCAATCCTTTAAATCATTAAATGAAAAAAAAGAAAATAGAGTAGACTTGTAATACATACCCCTCAAAATAGAGTTGACATTTTCCACCAGTATTTCAACGAAAAAATCTTTCTACTTGAGTCTTTTATTTTCATTGCTTACGTCACTCAAGTTGACTGAATGAACTTTAATTTTAAATATTCATATTTTAATTTTTCATTTCATTTTTTTTGCAAAAATTGTGAAAGCTGTACGCACATGAAACAATCAGACAGACTTGAGGCAGTTATTTAATCACAATAAAGAAGAAACCTGAAAATGAACACATGTGTGTTTACACAGACAGCAGCACCAGCTTGTGGTGAGAAATAGAATTGATGTATGTTTAGAGTTCATTTTTCTCCCTTCAGTTGATCAAATGTCCCTGTGGATATTTCTGCATGTATTAGTTTTTGTGCGCCAGCTTCTTTTTTTTTTTGCTTTCTTCTAATATCTGTTCGACTGCATGTTATGTCTTGTTCTTGTGGATGTATTTAATACATGCATCTTGTCTTTACCCTCTCTTCTCCTTCTGCTTTACTTCCCTTAAAGTGGACCTCAAAGTATTTTGAAGTAAGTATATTTGCAGACTATTCGGCTGTGTATTTTCGGTTGTTGTGAGCGTTGCTTTCAGGTCGTTTTTCTGATTTCTTCTGTCCTGTCGTTGTTTTTTTTTAAAGAAAGCCAACACCGCCAAGGTATCAGATTGTTTCCGATTTAAGAGTTTAAATCATTTAACAAAGTGTGACGTAACTTCTTCTTCATTTTCTTGTTTGACCAATTTTTCTTTTTTACATTTTTGCACATTTCCATCTCATGTAACTGTTTTCCTCTTACTTTTGTTTTTGATATAATGTAACTGAATACAACTTTAAACTAACTCATGAAAAGACTTCATTTCATAACACCCTCCAATGAACAGGGCTAATTTGGACCTGCTTATAGTGGTACACTGCAAAAGTTCAAATCGTACCAAGTGTCTCTTATAATCATAAATATCTCATAAGCCACATTAACCAAGTCCAGAGAAACATCCAATTTTATTCCAGTGAGTAAAAGTACATTTTCTTAACGGGACCTCTGTCGCCCCCAGGTGGTGAAATGAACCACTAACTCTATTTGAGTCCCTTAAGAAAGACAACTGAGCATTAGGGGAATATTTCAAAAGCTACTTCTGAAGTTTCTTGCTTGGGCAGTTTTAGTCATTCACATGACTCGACGCCTTTGTTTGTTTCTTGTAATATCTTGAAATAAATGTTTTTTTCTTGACTTGCTTGTGAATGTGGCTTACGATAAGTCTAACAACTTATTTCTTACTAGCAACAAGACAAAGTCACTACACTTGGGAAGATTTGAGTGTCGGAGTGTTTTATTGCTCATAGCATCTTACCAAATAAATCCTGAATGAGTATGAGAAGTATTCTCATTGGAAATGACATCAGTCTGCATCTCTGTTATTTGAATATATCCTGATTTGAAGCATGTTGGATTAAAACTGTCGTGTCTGATGTCTTTCGTCCTGTCTTTTCAGAGTTCCCAGGAAACACGTGGTGGACACAGACATCAGTTTCTACCACGTCCCCACTCATGCTGATGCCAGCAGGAAGCGCATAATGGAAGACACGGAGGACTGGCGCCCTCGCAGCGGCACCACCCAGTCCAGATCCTTCAGGATCCTGGCTCAGATCACCGGCACAGAGAACGGTAGGATAGGCTGCTGTACACAGTGATGATGTTTGAATACATTACACAGGCTAAATGCAGATAGACCAGGATGCTGTGTACTGCACAATTATTATACAGTACATCAGAAAAAGACATCTCAAGGTAACGTTAAAAAACAGACTCAGGGATTGTCACTCTGATGAACACAAACAATCAGATAGTGTCTTTTCATGTGTGATAAACCTGTGAGAGAGCCTAAATGAGCTGTAAATACACAAAACCTATAAAAAAAAAAATCCTCAAGTTTGGGCTGAATGTGTCAAACAGCCACATTTTTACTCTCACTTTCTCCTGCCAGCCCCACCGGGTATTTTTGAAGCACAACGTCCGAGTGAGTTGAAGTGAGAACGCAGCAGAATTTAGAATTGAGGAGAATTCACCTCGAGCAACTGGGAGAAGGTGGTGACATCCATCCCTGCGATCACGACACAACCAGAGCGTGAACGCACGTGACTCTGCAGAAAATGAAACAGCTTTAGTTCTTCCAGAATGTTGTTGTCCACTCTGTTGTTGATACTGTGACTGTGTCAAACAACACCGAGCTTTAATATAAAGGAAAATATTCTCATTTCAGCAGACTTTGTTGCTTCATCCGCATCCTCTGGCCAGTGTTACTTGAAAAAAAGAACCTTTGACAGAAACCTCCAGCAGAACCAGACTGTTGAGCTGTCTGCTGGTTTTTTGGGCTTTATTGAAGTCAACCTTCTTGTATGTGTCAACATGTCTCGCCAATAAAGCTGAGTCTGATTTCCCCCCCCCCCTTTGTTTCCCTTGCAGCTCCAGAACAAGAAGCCGAGGCAGCCAAGACAAAGTAAGTGCATGGAAATTTTAAACGCTGATTGCGGTTTCGATAACTTTAGCGTCCTTTTCATCAGTCGCCTGGTTTGTTTAATTTGTGAGAAGCAACCTGACATCATCCAAACTTCATTTCATTCATGAAACCCGTCGTCTCGAACAATATTCTAACATACAGAAGTATTTACAGAGCAACAATACAGTACAGGTCTGGTAGTTGCATTGATGCTGTTTTAGCTCCCGTTTGTCTAAACAGCATATTTAGACAATGTGTTTGTCATATAGATCAAATTTTAATATCTACAAAAGTTCAGAAGCAGTGTGAAGTCGACTTCTCTCTCTGACTGCTGAGTGTGTTTGACGCTTTTCGTGGTTGCTGTTTGGTGCGTCTTGAGGGTTTGGTGTGACAGTCTTTGCATGTGTGTTGTTGACAACCACTGTGCGCTGTGTTGTCGTCAGTGTGGTGCTGTGATCTATTGGCTGTCCTTTGCACTCGTTGGTTGTGGTGGCGAAACGTCTGATCACTTGTGTTGACATCCCCGCTGCCTGTGCGTGTGGTTGCGTGGCTTCATGGTGAGATCCATTCATCATCTCAATCCAAACAGGCCATGACTGTGACCTGGAGTTCTTACTTTCATGGAGTTCTGGTTTTGTTTTGATTTCTGTCGTTTTCTGGTGATGACAGCTGGACTGCCAATCTCATCCACATCAAACACTCCTCTGTGGACCGTCCGCTTCTTGTTTGTGAAAGCAGCTTTTCTTGCGGCATGGCTCTCAGTGTGTCGGATTGCAGGGCTGGTGCTCTACTTTTCCTAAATCTTTCTCTCTCTCTCTCTCTTTTGGTGTCTCTTTTTTTCCCCCTCTGTTTTCCTTGTTTTGGCAGAGGACAGAAGACCACCACTCGGTTTGTGATGGGCCCCAAGTACGGCGAGCTGAGAGACTGGCACCACGGAGTGTCTGCTCGTACCCTCAATGTGCAGTAGACGTGTGTGTGTGTGTGTGTGTGTGTGTGTGTGTGTTGCTGGTTTGTTAGTCTAACTGTGTATGTGTGCACCATATCAGTTTGACTTCTGTCGGAGGTTATTTTTAAGGAAGTTGAAAGTGAAAAGGCTGAGGGGCTGATGGAAATAAAAAAAGCTGAAAAAAACCCCCCCACTTGTCTAAGATGTGTGAAGTGTGTGTGCGTGTGTGGATGCGTGAGTGTGCGTTTGTAACAGGAGTGGTGTTGGCTTGTCCATCACTGTTATTTAAAGAGCCTCCACTCACCTCATTCAAACCTCGCTGCTCCTCTTACTACTCCACTGGTTCAATCCCTGATGGTGATTCTACATCCATGAATACTCAATATATGAGTGTGTTTCCACGTTCAACCCATGATGCATGAATTTGGATTTGATTGATGTAGCAAATAGCATTTTACAATAACATGCAATATGATACGAAACGATCAACGTAACTGTCACCTGAGGAGCATTTGTGGTATCGTCACATTAATTACCAGTAATGCTCCTGTGAGGAACTTATCAGAGTCTGTTGATTTTGGCGCCCCCTGTGGACAAAGTGGTGCATCTCGTCTTTTTACTGATCCTGACCTGTGAGTCAGGTTGGATTATTTTAGATTAAATTTCATTGTCGAGATAGAACAGTGCATAGAGTGGTATACTGAGGACAGAGAGAGTGATCACACATGAACCCCTGGGCCGACCACGCCCCATGTGAGTCATGTTATAATCAGACAGTCGCCCCTCTTTATTTTAACAGTCAAATCACATACTATGAATCTTTGCTCACTGTGAATCTCTTTGTCATCATCGCCCCTGGCAGCTGTTTGAATCATTAAAAATAACAAAATAGAAAACAATGACTATTGTCACTTTTGGTCTCGTGGGCTTTTTCAGGTAATTAAGATGCGTCAGTTTTAGTTTGTCTGTTTCATAATCAGCTACAAACTCCTCACAGGAGCTTTAAACTGTGGGTTGGATGAGGGACAACATCCTACATGTTGTCAGCTGAGACCTCGCATGGTTTTATGTGGCATACTTTTCCAGATTAAAAAAGATTGCAGACAAATAATGAATACTTTTTCATGAATGGCACGTTGCGCATACAGCACATTCTGAATACTGAGGTCACGCTGTATGTTTTCATGTGCAGTTTGTCACTAGGTCATATCAAACAGCAAGCAGCTGAGGAAGTCTGCTGGGAGTTGAGCTGACAACATTTCATGAATGATTTAAACTGTGTTCTGTCTTACATGTAACAACATCATTCATATAAGTTCTTATGTATACAGAGACGAACACTGCAGTCTGATCAGAGAGTCGAGATACACCTCAGGAGAAGGAACGATTTTAAAAAAGCTTGTTAATCCCACTTTTTGCTTAGTATGAAAAACACAGAATTTTATAAAAATGATGAGGACTCTGCCTCCTCCCATCGGCCGTCTCGGTTTGTCAGGTGCATGTAGCTTATAATTAATTAAACTAGATCAATTTTCAAACATGAAATTAGATAAGTGAACTTGCTTAGATTTCAGGTTTTGCCGTGTACACATAGGAACGTAATTGTTAGATCAGGTGAAGGTCTACTGAAGAGTTTTATTAGAGAGTAAACTAAAACACAGACGTGTCGGATGCTGTGACGGAACCAGCAAAAGAACCTATTTAAAAGCTAATTATGGCTTGTTTACATTTGCTTTATTATGTGCGATGGGCTCTATTTCAGAAACAATGAAATATGGTGCCATATGAAGATTTAAAAAGAGATTTCAACTTGTTATGAATATATGTACTGTATATTTTAATCATTAGCCCGTGTGCTAAGCTGCTGTGATAGGACAGACCTTGGTGAATTGAGAAATCAGAATGTTTAAAGGTGAATGAAGTAAGGAGGGGTCTCAGCAACAAGCAGGTTGTTTAGTTTAGAAGGTGCAAAGGTGTGTGTATAAATGCTTTAACTGGCTTGTAATGCAAAGATTTAACATTGAAGCCGTGGCTATGTAAAATATTTATTTAGTGCCTTTACATGTATTTAATCCTTATGTTTAATTAGATTTCACAAACTATTTCAATAGTTTTTTCCTTTAGTTGCAGTTGTGTTTCATTTCTAAAAGAACTGCAACACGAGTGCCTTTTTCCTCTTCTGTGTGTTGGGTTTGAAAAAAGTTTATTCTATATTGTAACAAATAAAATAATTGCATTTTCTTTCTTGTTTCCTTTTCTTTCTGTCTCTTTCTTATGTTCCCTACTTCTTGAATTCCTTCACCCTGTCACTTCTTAGTTGTCTCAATGAGTCTGAGACAATCAATGGCGAGGTCAGGTATAAGTCATCATCCAAACTTGTCCCACGAGCGTTCACATCATCCCCTCTAACATTCAAAAACCTAAAAACACAGAGGTCACCTTAAAATAAATCCACCATCACTTACTGTTTTTTAAAACAATGAATCACAGAAACTATATAACCACTACTTGTGTATGTATTATATATTTTAACAAAGTTTGAAGCTCCAGATTGTGGCGCCCCCTATTGGACAGAGCAATTTACCTTTGCTGATTTTGTTCTGTAAATCTGTGTTTTAAAAGGAAAATGTTACACTGATTTCCTTTAACATATAACATATCACTCACTGTGATTCTTTGCTGTGTGAAACTGTAAAATAAAGGTTGTTTATAATGTGTGCCAACACCTACCCTGCAGCAGCAGCTCCAGGCATTAAACATAACTATGTAGAAAAATAATATATTAGCATAAAGATAGACTGAGGCCCACAGTGGCCCCACTTTTGATGTCATATGTCCTATTTTTTTGTAACTAGATAAAGATACCACAGACAACCTTTAAATATGTTTTATGTCACAAAACAAGTAACACAACGTACACTGATTGCACACTTCCACAACTCCACTTTAACAAAACAAATCTTTAACTTAAATTCTGCATTGAAAATTAACAAAAACTTCAAGCTCCAGTGCTAAATATATTGTCATGCTTTTATTTGTTATCTGACAGTAACAGATATCCAGCACATCCATCCTCCGGCCAACTCGTCAGACGGCTGGATGATGCAGAAGCCAAACCCGCATCTGACCCCAAGATCACACGCAAAACAAAAGCACAGGTGGCAGGCTCATCAGCCAATCAGCAACAGCCATGGGAGGAAGCTAAAATCCCCAACAATGAATCTGCTAGCTTGTTAAAAACTGAACACCAAGACAGCAATACTTTCCCTAAAGCACCAATGCAGTTTGTCTTCCCAGTGCCGTTTAAAAGTTCTATGAACATGTTTTATCAAATACATCAAACCCATTTGTCTACCATGAACCACTCATTAGGTCCTGTGCTGTTACCTTTATCATACTCCGCTTCATCTTCAAGCCACGTAGCATCCTCTCATTACCAAAGGCCTACTGATGCCTCGCTTGATGCTGTGTTTCTGCCAGCAAACTTCACACAATTTTTTGGACCAAGTCCAGTGAGTTCCCACGCTGCAGCATCCTGTGTCTTTGGTACATTACCGAGTCAAGGTCTATGTCTGTCTCATGGAAATGGCCCTTCAGTTACTCAAATCCAATCACCAGATGCACCAGACTCTGCCCCTGTTTGTAGAGCAGCTGCTTTAGTTAAGATGATAGATAACACCATTAAAGGATCACCAAGCTTTCAACTACCAACAGCTGAAAGGTACACTGAGCTCAGGTTGGTCTTTGAAAATTCACAGTATCACATGAAATAAATGAATAGCATCAATAAATGTCTTTCCCTATTTCCCTTGATATAGCAGTTCCCCTCTGTCACCACCAGAGGGCAGCACAGACTCACAGACTCTTAGCCTTGAAAAGTTCAAGCCCAGCAACCGTTTGTCTGATCTTGATGCTGACAACCACGAGTTTAACAGACAAACTTTAGAGTCCCTGAAGGCAGCACAAACTCAAGTTCACCTTCCTCCTCAACGCAGGTGCCTCGTAAAATTTCCAATACCTAATGCACGTACAGTAAACTTTAAAGTGACAGGTCATTAAATTGCTTCCACTATCTTTCTAATCTGTGATGCCTGTCCTGTTTACGTGTCCTCCATCTGTCCTCACAGATCTCCAGTCCAAGTCAATAATCATCTTTCTCATAAGTCAGCACATCAGCATGTACTTTCTACCAAACCTGTCAGGTACAGTCTTCTCAAATGTTGAAGGAACTACCTCACCTCACCTTGCCTTTAACCGAACCTGTTCCAAGCTGCCACATGTACTGTTTTAATTTTTCAGTATTTCCTGATTATTTTTTTCAAGATGGTCATAAGTCAGATCAGGATTTTTGTAGTTTGATACCCAGTTGTTTTCAATTTCAAATCAAAATCATTTTCGTGCTGACATTTCTTCCTGTTTGGTTTCTTGCTTTATGCATACGGTTGTGCACATTTGTGTATGCGTACACAGGAGAGAGCTTTTCTCAAATCCTCTGGACTTCCTGCCCAAAGCGGCTCCCAACCTTCCTCCTCTGAGTCCAAGTGCCCCCAAACAGCCTGCACTAAACACTCACTCTAAGCATCGTAGTTCAGTGCAGTAAGTGTGGTGTGTTTTTGTGTTGTTTAGTGTCCATTAGCTCTTCCCTTAAACATCCTAGCCCAACCCTAAACCCTGCTCCCTTGGTTTTTTTGATCCATAGATAATGTGATATAATAAACATCATGGTTCCTTCATCATTTTATTTTGCTCCCTTCCTCAATGTTTGATCTCTTCATCAGAAGATCAGATCAGATCAGCCCTCAGGGTCCTGAAAGGGCAATGTCCCAGTCCTTATTGGACGCCCTGCTCATCTCTCCCGTCACTCAAGCTCCGCCCCTGTGCTTGAGGAAGAAGAAGAAGAAGAAGCGTCGCAACCTCAGTGAGCTGAAGCTGAACAAGAGGTAGACGGTGCAGACCTGGACAAAACGTCTACCTTATTACTGTAAAATCTGGTCTTGGACTCCACTGTGTTTGTGTTTGATACAAGCGTAGAGTCTTTATTTTTAATATAAATGTGTATGTGCAGTTTTGACCAGGTCTGAATCTAGAACTTTTCGATTATAATATAATAACTACCTCACAATAATTTAGTATAACATATTAAATCTCATTCACTCTGTAGTTCAGTGTGGAGGGATGCATGTGGCTTCACAATAACAGCATCTGTCGATTAAGTGTTTGACTACGGAAGCCCTAAGTGGACAAGCATTCTCTGATTTCCTGAGTCAATTACTTATTTCTAGATGTTTTTTTCTCAAAAGCTCTGCTTGTTTATCTGAAATCACCAGAGATGCAAAAACACAAAACTAAAAGTATTCATAACTTTAATGAATGTATGCAAAGACAGCATGACATCACAGTCCAGGCACAGCTAATGAATCATTTATAACAGGAAATCCAGCTTTGATGTCTCAGAGAAATTTGAAAAATAAATCAAGATGTTGAGATAACCAGAAATTATTTGTCATCAGAGGAAAATGCAGTGAATAAAATGTATGGATGCTTCAGTGCCTGACAGCCCAAGAAGACCAGTAAACCTTTAGGCAGGATGCCTCTAGGAACAGATACTGTGTCCGTATTACAAAATATCAGCATTTAATCAAATTGAACAATACAGACGAAGATTTACTTCATTGATCCCCGAAGGGAAATTAGGTGTTTACACTCAGAGAGTGAAGGAGTAGCTCCCAGCGGGCGATCCTGAGCTGTGCCTATTTTAACCCCACAGTTTAAACAGCGTTAGAGTCCACTTCACACAGCGTTCATGGCGGTTTTAAAGTCATGCTTGGTCCGTCCATGCCAACACCAAAAGACACGCTCCATATGTCTCTGTGGAGACGGCTCACACCAACTATGACATTCTGTGGTCGCTGCGCAACGACTTGGCAGCATCTCACACGGATCACTCAATGGCTAGTGGGCACAACTGTACACATTTAGACCGTGAAGCATGAGAAGTGTGTGAGAGACAGTTTGAGTGGGTGTTTGGATGGATGTCTTTGTTTTTATCTGTGTGTGTGTGAATGTACATGCATGGGTGATACAGTGTGTGAGCGTTGAATTAACTCCAAAGAATATCACAGGGCTGAATTATAGACCATCTGTTGTGTGGTGGAGAGAGCGAGCTGCTGGACAGCAGTCAGCTATGTTAATGGACCATTTGTTCAATGCTCAGACGAAATAAGCAGCACATTTATGCGACGCGGAGAACAAGTTCATGTCGGAGCTACAGCACACGAGGGGTTATTTTACATGTGTAAACAGTTGGAGGAGTGAAAAGTACTCTTTTTGGTGTCATTATTACTTATACTAGCCAACAAGTATGTAGAGGCAGAACACAATGCTGAGAAATGTCTGCAGACAGGACAAATAGAGATGCAAAGCGAAAATACTCTTAAGCTTCAGAATTTAAAATACTTAAAGTAATCCACAGGGGGGGATTTGGTGATTGCGTTTGTTCTTGTACACAATACAGCAGTGAGAACGGCTCAGATACACAAAATTGTTTAAACTATAAGATAAATTAGCTTTGAAAATGACTACAATACAAGTTCACTTTATAAATGCTTCTTAAATGTTTGAGCAAATGGGTCGCCAGCAGTAATTAAAGAAACAGTGACGTATAGTCAGATAAAATGATAATGAAAATGTATTCCTCCCTCCTTCTTCCTGTCTCTCTTTAATTATCCCTCACGAGTTAACAAGGTTCATATGTGGCATAGCACGTCCAGATGGTCAGTACTCAGCAACTGCCCACTATTGAATCTAAGCAGCGAGGCCTCCATCAATCAACCAATCACAGCCCTGCAGAATACAATTAAGTCCCCCTGTAATTGGCCTGATTGGTGGAGAATATTAACGAGCTGTGCTGTAATTGGCTCTAATGAATGAAGGACTGGGGAGCATCTTATTTCCTGCTGTACTTGTCACCTGTTGTTAGCCAATTAGCATGGCTAATGTGGATGCATGTTGCTCGCACAGTTCATTTAAATAGATGGCCCTGCAGCCTTCAGTCTCACAGAGGGTAAAAGCGTAATGGCTGAATTAAGATGAGGTCTTTCCTGCTCTTTACAGTTCTTTATCTACTTGTTAAGGATAATGACTGAACTCCCTTCATGGTACCTTACAGTGTTGGCGTACAATTCTGGAGGGATGAATGGTCCATTTGCATTTAAAGCTACAGACACAGAAACAGCTTGTTCTGAGAAGGGCTGAAAGTGGGAGACAGAGATGTTTTGGGGAGCTCTGAGATTTATTTAAACTTGTTGAAAAGGAGAATAATATCTGACCTTTAAGATAGAAGTGAAACATAACTGGTGCAACAGGCCACAGAGCTTTAGGAAGGGTCGGAGATGGTATTGGTCCATCAAATTCCTTACAAAAAGTTCAAATGTAACAACTCTCTTCTGATCACTCGAGATAAAACAGCAGCAAGTTAGCCTACATTATATTTCTTTAGTTTTCTGTCTGTGTGTATCTTTAGAAAGTTAATATGCACTGTGTCCTCCTGTCAGACTCCGGGATACAAAATGATAAGGAGATAATGAGAATGAAGACAGATGCTGTGCAGAGCCATGGTCTTTTTCCTTCAGAGAGTACTTAGATGAGGACTGTGTCGACTAAAGGCTGATTAGCTGGAATCAATGCTAACGCGACAGTCCTCTGGGTGCATTTATCACAATCCTTGTCACAGCACTGTAACTTGTGTGTTTATTGTTTAACAGTATGAATATCAATGATAAACCTCTCTAACAAGTTTTCCACTGTGTGCAGTTCAGAGTCACATTTTCAGAGTGCCTTTGTTTTGACAGTAACAGCTACTGAACCGTTCCAGCACCCGATCCATCTCTGTCGTTTTGTTTTGTTTATGTATTAACCAGAAGTTCTTCAGCATTATTCCTTCTTTGTCTGATATTTTCCTTCTCCTGCCGAAGGGTGTCTTGGCATCAGTCGGCTACAGAGGAGGGAGACCCTCTCTTCTCCTCACCCGTCAATGCTGTCTATGTCTTTAGGTAAATGTAATAATGATGTGAAGAGCAATGGACAAATATTAAAGAGTCCATAGTAGCTATGACTCACACTTGTATTGTCTATCTGCTGCTCTTTGTGTGACATGTCCTTCCTGAATACATAATTAATCAAAGAGTCAGCTGTAACGGAGGCCTCCTTAGATGTGACATTCTTCTTCTATCTTTCTATTCGTCCCTGTCAGTTCACCTCTCACAGCATCTTGTCACTCTGACTATCGCTTGCTTCTCTCTCTCTCTCTCTCTCTCTCCATCACATCAAACATGCAGACACAACTCGCCGTAACTATGGCTGCAGTTGCCATAACACGTGTCTCCCCCTAGTCCCTTAACAGCCAGGCACCCGGGGAGGACAGCAGTGATCCAACTGTTGGCGTTGGATTGAAATATGCATCATGGGGGAAATACGTCGGGGAAGAGATTGTTGGCCCACCCAAGCTCCTCAGCTGGTGCACATACTGAAAAACACACAGTTTGTGTTGCTCATAAAGAGGTTATTCATTTTGCATCATTTAAAAATTCAAGGGGGAGTTTGAAGGCCTTGGGTCACATTTGAGTGAAGTGTAGAAATATTTATCCCCCTTACTGTAGGAGAGCTCTGCTGCTTGGCAAGAACAAGAACATGGCTTTCATTGGGGCGGCTGTGGCTCAGTTGGGAAGAGTCGGTGGTCTCCCAAGCCAGAGGCTCAGGGGTTTGTCCCCCAGCTCCTGCAGCCTCGTGTCCAATGTGTCCTTGGGCAAGCCACTTAACCCTAAGTTGCTTCCACCACTTTGTCGGTCACATGTGAACGTGTACGAATGCTCACTGATGGTCACTTTACATTGCAAGCTCTATTATCAGTGTGTGAATGTCCAGGTGTGACCCCAACTTTAAAAGTGCTTTGAGTACTCAGAAGACTGTTTACCGTTTACTTTTGAAGCCTATTTTGGTGTTCTTTAAACCAAACCGGAATACATCGGAAAACTCAAATATTTTAACATTTCCTGCAAACATGAAAATACTTTTTGCTTGGTGCTGATAGCTCTGCTTTCAGGATGCTCCCAGGGTTAGCCTGCAGCAGACTTTGGCTTTCCAGGGAGGACAATCCACAATGATGATGATGTAAACGGGGAAACTAAAAGCTTTCAGGCTAGAAAAAATGGAGGCTGTGGTGATAGAGAAATAATGTAGCTTTTACCACCAGCAGAGCAGTGTGAGCATTGTTGATGTAGCGTGGATCAGTAAGGTTTTGTTTATCTATGAGTCATTCCTAGCGTTCGGTGACATTTGAGTCCCCATGACATATTATGGTGTATTTTGTTTAAAACTGGGTCAATGCTCTTTTTGAAACGTTTTTCTTCAAGTATAAATCTTACTCTACCATAGAAAAAAAGGAAATATCCTCAGAATTGATTGTTTTAAATTAAATGTTCTCATGTTAGTGAAGGGCAGGTTAAAATGCCATGTCCCCAGTCATGTTTACGCAACTCAAATTGCATAAATATGGCATAAATATAAAAAAAAATTGAGATTTCTTTTTATTGGTATATAGTCTTTTTTTAAATGTTGCTCATCATATAATAGTTTTTGTCATTTATATAATTTTAATGCATAAAATCATTAAAAGACATTGTGTCCCTGAATTGACTGTCCACCCTGTTACTCTGGTGAGAGTCCCTTTGGACGAGCCCCCTAAATGTTCCCATGGTAACAGAACTCTGAGGCTATGCTCTCAAGAAGTGATACATTTTTGGAGGGAAACATCAACAAGAAGCCCAGTGAGTATCACTCTTTTATCAACCTTTTTTTCAATGTTTTAGAATTGTTTATGGATGTGGTAAAGCATAACATGTCCACTCTGTTACCCTTATATTTAGTGGAAAACAGTATTTTTTTGTGGTATTGAAAATATTGCTGATAAATATGTACAAAATAGTCCTTAATGGTCATTTTGTATTAGGTTGTTTTCCTTCATAGGGGTAGAAATGGCTAGGTTTAGGATAAAATGTCCCCCCTGTTACCGTCCACCCTGTTACTGTTATGATCAGTAACAGGGTGGACACGGTGAATGAATTTGTGTTTACAGCATGTTTTGACATTTGTTATAAGTGTATTATGTATTATCTATTAGAATCATTATTTAAAAATCAATTATTTAAATCAGTATACATGTATTTGTTAGAAAAATGGCACCAATGTCTGCTGCGGAAAAGCAGCAGCGTTACAGGGCACGTTGTGATGCAGACCCTGTGAAAAGGTTAAATTACCTCAAAACAGAGAGGGAGAAATGGAGAAGGGACAGGGAGGAAGGAAGGAAAAAGAAAATATCAGAACAAATGCCTTATCAAGGAGCCACTACCTCTGAATAAGAGGTCATTCAAGCTTGAGAAGAAACTATGGAGTTTCTTAGAAAAGAATCTTGGGATCTGGTTAGGAAAATAGTTTGCGTTTCCTCAAACATCTGTTGGTTAGTAACAGTAATTTTCTTTCCTATGTTGTTTAATGGGTAGGGAGTAAATATGAAGTTTGAGGTGGAAAGGTTCCTGTTTTGGTCAGGCGGTGGGGTGGATGAATTATATTTCTTTAATAATAGGAACTTATTTGGTAATTTTGTTTATTTGTTAAGATCCCCAGTAGCTTCTGTGTTAAACAGTAGCTACTCTTCCTGGGGTCTCCATATTTTCATTGACAATATTTCATTAAATGGTGCATGTGCGTGTGTGTGTGTGTGTCCACCCTGTTACCCATGTGTTTTTGGGATATTAATAAAATAAAATACAACAATATGATGTTTATCTTTGTGGTTATTTGCAGGGAATAAATTGGTGAAATACAATCAATTAAAACATTTTTCAAATTCCATCAAACTTCCTTTTATTTCTAAAAGACATCTGTAAGAATTACGTTTTACGTCAAGCTATAACAGCTTTTTCAAGATAAAGCTTGTTCAAGAAGAAAAATGTTACAATGCTTTTCCAGTGTAAAGAAAGGGACATTTGAGCTTTAAGAAAATGTAATTAAGAATATGACTGGGTTTTCAAAACAATACGTAATAGAGATGATAATGTCTGGTAACAGGGTGGACATTTGACCTCTGTCACACAGAAAGAATCTATCTAAAATTAATAGATTATAATATCCTGAGCTGGACTAATATCATTTTCTGATAGTTTATAAAGCCCTCCTTCAGATCAAATGTTGAAATCATGAACATTTTGACATTTTTTTTTGAAAAGGTATCGAGCTGAAATGGCACCGAATAGCAGGAATGACTCCTATACTGGAACTACTTTGGTGGACAAAAGATGTTTTCTACTAAGTTAAGGTATTGATAATGCAGTTTTGCATTCCACAACAGCCAATAGGCTTCCTTGGGCCACCCCGGCATTATAAGGTGTGTAGCAGAAAGTGTAGACAGCTGAGAAATAGCCCTGTTCCTCTGAGGTCATTCTCTCAATGTCATCACATGAAGTGAGTTTTCTGGCACCGTTTGATGACATCACCACTAACTTGTACTGCAGTGACTCATCTTTTGACTGACATGTGAAATGTAGTTTTTATTTCTCTGAGCCAATGAAAATGGACCGCCAATGTTGCTATGGGGACTAATTCAACCTGTCACTTTACGACCCTATAATGGAGCATTTAAACCACAAACTTTGTGATTTCACAGGGAGCATAATATTTGACCTCTTTACACAGTTAAGTAATGCAAAATAAAAGCGGTTGAACTACATACAAGGGTTTTCACAATACCAGAATTATACACTTCAATGGGATACAAGTAAAATGTATATAGTATTGATACCTGATTGGATACCATGGCAACAAAAATAGGTCTCCCAGGCATTGGTCAGTTTCTTGTTTTAGACACTGACAACTGCAGATAAAACCCTGCACACTGCATAAATTGCACAAGTTGTTTGTATATTTTTCTGCAATTGATGAGGCACTGTTCTCTCTCTCTCTCACACACACACTTTTTTTAAAAAGTTTTAGCACTTGACAATACTTACGGTAATGACCATCGTGGTGATAGTAACATTTTAACACATGTGGTATCAGAAAGTATTTGACAACCTTATAGTCTATACTTTTGCAGAGTTTCATGTCCCATCCATCAGTAAGGGCTGTCTGGAACCTGTCCACACTACATCATGATGGGGCACTTTTTGTTCATTACATCATGCTTTATTTCTCTCCATTGGAGTCACTTACTCTCTCTGAAGTCATTTAAATTGATATTCTGGCATCAGTCTGGAGTGGGTGTGCTGTACACTAGCCCTGTGTGGACTCATTCTACCTCCTATCCATCATCACTCTGGTGGCCTGGACTCTGTTCTGCTATGACAGAGCCACCAGGGCAACGTTTCCGTGCTCAGTGGCAGCATGAAGCTGTGTACTGTACTGTTTTGGCTGCAGCTGCAGGCTCTGTTTTGGTTGGTACCATATTTGTCTCTGCTCTGTCAGCAGGTAGGTGGTCTGCAGTCTGTCGAACTGTATTTCGACAGGAACTTGAAAAATTACCCTGTGCTTTCATTTTTCCTTTTGGTCTTGGACTCTCTGGGATTGATAGCTTTGTAGATAACAAAGAAGCTAGTACACACACACACACCTACACACACACACACACACACATATGCAAACACAACATGTATGTCCTAAACATTAGAATCCACTACATGAATGAGCACAGTGGAAATATTGGCAGAACCTAAGTTTGTAGCTAACAAGGGTAAATATAGTTCATGTTGAAATAGGTTGGCCTGTCCTAACACATGCTGGTGACCTGCTATTTTGAATTTATTATATTTATATAAATAAATAAATAAATAAATATCTAATATCTGTTCCTATTTTGTCTCCTACACAGTGAGGATGTAGAAGAGCCTGAACTCAACAGTCACGACACTGCCGTTGTCAAGACCATGATCAAGGGACCGGCTGCAAAACATGGTAAGCACTGTGTTGGTAACAGTTTACGAAGTGTCCGGGACGAGCTGAACGCAAACGGATGATTTCTTTCATCAGAGTGTAGACGGACCGGAGATGCATCTGGTGAAAGTTGTTCGTAAGGCGGCTCCATTTGAAAGCATCACTCTCGCTGCCCTGCTAAGTTTTTACATGCCTTTTGTCTGATCTGTCACGATGTTTGCCTCTGGCCCCAACAGACTCCAGTATCACAGTTGGAAATTTAGCATGTGAGTGCATGTGTGAAAAAGACTAGTTTGTGTGTATGTGTAGTTGCAGGACACTGTCCATGGTTTTAAATCATATGTTAATAATGAGCTGATTATTCTTCTTTTATAAAATATGATTTATAGACCTGGGACAAAACCACAAACTGCATATCTCCTATGGACCGACTGAATGACAGTTCTGCCTTTGAGTAGTTATTAAAGAATATATCATTTGTCTTGAAAACATGGGCTTCTGACAAGATTACGTTTTTATTTTTAGGGCCATTGGCTGCATGAAATCTCTGGAAGAGTAACACTGCCAAAATCAACAGAAGTGAACTTGTGTGCTTGTGTGTGTGTGTGTGTGTGTGTGTGTGTGTGTGTGTGTGTGTGTGTGTGTGTGTGTGTGTGTGTGTGTGTGTGTGTGTGTGTGTGTGTGTGTGTGTGTGTGTGTGTGTGTGTGTGTGTGTGTGTGTGTGTGTGTGTGTGTGTGTGTGTGTGTGTGTGTGTGTGTGTGTGTGTGTGCTTTTACCTTGGGCATGTTGTGGTATTTTTTCGCAAAATTAACTACTGGAATAAAATCAGACTAAGGTGCCTGAACTGTTTTCTTTGCATAAGTCATGGCGTGCACATGCATACCCAGAATGTGGAGTCTCCTAAATCGACAACTTAAAATAGACTCTCACTTACGAACCAAATCGTCTTTGAAGTATCCATTTTGACTGATTAATATATCCCCTTCTTTACAGTTGAAAAAGGATTTTTTCTTCTTCGTAAAATGTTCCAAATCGTGGCAAAGTGTAAAACTGATTTACTGCTTTTGGGCTGAATGTTGTTCCAGCCAGTTAGGAAGGGAAAAGAGGCTTTTTTTCCAGGGCTGAAGCGTGACATATGTTGTTAAATAGGTCATTGCGAACTCACTTTTACTTTTCTCGTCTTTTTCCTCCGTGGAAGCCCATTATGCATGTGAGAAGGCCCCGCTCTGCCTGTGGCGCCTTGCTCAGTCACACGTGCAACAGTTCTACTCTGTCAGAAAGATAATATTTACGGAAAAGACCTGTCGGGAGTTATGAGTTGTTAGAGCAAGCTCCAGAGCTGCAGTATAATCACCCATGTGCACCCAGACCAAGGATTCTGAAAACGAGTGTCCTTTCAGCTCTTTGCTATTTTTATTATTTCCATTGGCTGTATATTAATATGGACACAAATATCCATCTCTTTCTGTTGTACAAATGTGAAGCCAAAATACCCTGTGACTGGCTGACATATTGAGCTGGTGACATCCTTCGGTAACGAGACATGTAAAGAAGGGAGCTGGAGGGTTAAACCTCGGTACAGAGGTGTTGTTTGTCAACAGGCAACTGTTTGGGGTTCCCTCTCCAGTAGGGGGCCACCAAGGGATGACAGGAGGCCCCATATGATAGGACTATCTCTAGTTCCTCTGCTAAGCGTGGTTTGCATTATTACCAAAGTGATAAGAGTCACAGAAAGAAAACAAGGAGAAATGAATCATCTGGGAGTGAAAAAAAATAAAAAGGGAAAGAGGATGAAGAAGCATCTGGAAACGGGTATGACATAATGGGGATGAATGCTGGTTGGATGGGGCCCCCAATTAATTTTTGCCTAGGGCTCCAACAGACTCTAGAATCTCCATCCACCGCAGTATTGATGCTACCACCCTTTAGATTATACTGGTTAAACATTAAAAACTCCTCAGGTCGTTACAGTCCTCAGCAGAACAGAGGGTTATGTTTCTGGAAAGTTCAATGTTGTGTTGTTCCTTTGCCTTTCCTCCTCTGCTCTGCTGATCAGGCTGAGAATGCTGCAAAGAGTCACATTTATCAACAGAGCTGTCACACATGACATTACATTCGCTCTTTTTAAAACTCTTGTACACAAATCAGCATGATAATTAGTAACTATCACAACAGAATCAGGGTTTGAAGTAAATATCTGACGTGCTGTGACATGGAGGGTGTGGAGTTTAAGACCTATACTGCAGCCTGCCAGGAGGGGGAGTTCTAATTACATCGGATTGACACTTAGGTGGCTGTTGCCCCGTCAATCTGTATATGTAGTCTATGGTCAATTCCATACCAAAATGTAGACGTATATCTTAGTATTAGTCCATCTATTTATTTCTGAATGTTTGTCTTAAAAACACACTTCAGCTGTTAGCACATCCTGCATCTCAGTACAAGGCTTCTCCTCTCCCTGAGTTCTCTCTCTGATGTAACCACCACTCAGCATAAATAGTAAATGCAGTCACTAACCAGGGGACCCAGGCTCATGAAAATATACTACCAGCTGTAAAGTGCCCAAGTGAGCAGCTGACACGTTTTGAGTCCAGTAAAGAAACCCAGGCCTTCAGCAACGATCCTGCTGCAAATGCCCTCTGTAAAACAAACTGGCTCGGCTCAGGTTTATATATCTTTATCTAACTAATTATCTTTTGTTGGCAGTCCAGCCTGGAGATCTTGTATTTTATCTTTTTGCTCTCCTCTCCACAAGTTGAACAACATGCAGCTGTAGCTTTACTTGTGAGCTTCTAACACAAAGTTAGCAGTTACCTGGTAAACAACACAGGACATTTAGAAGCTCAAGAGTAAGATAGAGTTTGACTATAATGTTGCTCCATAACTGCTGGATGTGTAGCTGTTTGTAAGTTCATCAAATCAACTTAAGAGAAAATGAGGCTATTTTCAGAATCGTTAAATCAATGTAATCTTAGCCCTCCTACTAAATGATAACACACCTCTGTGCTTTGCCAAAACACACACAATTAATATGTCACGTGATGCTATGGCCCCTTAAGTAGACCCTGCTGCACCATGCTAACACAAGCTAAAATGCATCTCCATCAGTGTGGAGATCAAAGGCCAGGCTACGTGTTTAGCCAGGTGCCTGGGCTTCAGCCGAGGGAATGTCTTGGTGGTCTAAGTGTGTGAATCTGTGGTTGGTCATGTGTATGCATGCACATATGCCATAGGAATGTGCTAAAGTTGGAGTGAGAGATCCGAGGGAGATTGATGCAGTGAATGCACGGTTGTGACACCAGTAGTCGGCCAGCTGCAAACCCCGCTTTGACACCTGCTGAGTGTATAGACAGAGAGGGTAGAGGTCAAATAACTTACACACCTGGGAAGAAAACTGAGACACACACATGAACACAGCTACTTTGTCATGCCATAAGAACGCTGTTCTTTTTTGCACATCTGTTGGTCCCTCCTTTTACTGTCTCTGCCTCTTAACCAATAAAGCTTTTTGTTACTCTCCCATGTGCTGAAGGTTACGGCCCACACGCTGGTTTGATCACCCCATCTTTCGGTATGAAGGGGAATGGAAGTGCCAACGTCCCGAGGGGTCCTATCCCCACCCGACCTTTACCCCAGCCCCACCCTGAGGACACCCTGGTTCAGATGGCAGAGCACATACCCGCTGGAACTCGAACGCCCATGTGTGCTCACTGCAACATAGTAATCAGGTGAGGATCAAATATGGTGTCTTATAGGGCCAACTTGAATTTCAATTTCTATTTTTCCACTTTGTGAAACTTCTGCATGATTTACTATAAAAAAAAAACAACTCACCTATTCATCCCACTTTAGTGTCTATGAAAAACCCTTCTCTTCATCCTCTGTGTGACACAGGCCACATCAGGTCCCTGCTCTTCAAGCCTCCCTATAATCATTTTTTCTAATGAACTCCAGGATGAGGTAAAACCAGGATTAATATTGGAGATGCATTTTAAAATTTTGGAGAAAGGTCAGAACACAGTAAGGTTTCAAGGCCGATGCAGAGCTGGCTAAACACTGAAGCTTCATTTTCTGCAACATGGCAAACCCGCATGCATATACATTCTAGGAGTAGTGTGGCAGACAGCTCTGTCCAATGTTTTGAATTTAGACTGCAGTACCAAGGTGTTTATTTCGGTAACATAATGCCCATATACTGCATGCACAATTATGATAAGAAAAGACGCAATCTCTTCGAGCTGGCTGCACGGACATCCTTTTGTACTCAAGCTAATTGATTTGGGAAAGGAAAGTGTGTCCATGTTTTAATAATTCAGGATCCCACTGAGGCACTTGAAATAATTGGATTGAAACCACCACAAGTAAATAATCTGCGTATGAAACAGTAGAACTACAAAGACCTGACTGTAGTGGAGATAAGGAGAGGGGGGTTCAGTTGCACCTTTCGGAGATCAGACTTTGAATGTATGTGGATTAACAGCTGATGCCAATAATTGTATTTGAAAGATTTGAACTTTTTTTAAAGCTTTTGGCATGATTTTTTGCAAAATGTCGTGCTGAAGTTGAAGTTTTGTAACAGTCAAGTAACGTTTGTATATCACAATAGATTTTCTTCTCCACCTCCTGAAGTCTTCCTCCTCTTTTTTCTGTCCAGCAGCTGACTTCCTTCCAACCCAAATGTTCCACCCTGTGTCACCTTACATTACATACCTCTAAGGGTAGCATGGCTAATGGATGCCAAGTCTGTGCCTCTATCAGAGAGAGCTCGGATAAAGTCAGCTATTGTGTGGAGGAAATTAGTCTCTGTTGTTTTCCCACTTAAACTAATCACCGGTGGACAGTGCCAAGGTGCTGCCTGAGGAGACACACTGGATCTATGAAACGTAGCTAATACAACATTAAGTGAAGTGAATGGAAGGGTTAATAGATAGATGGAATCTAATAAAACCAAATCATTTGATCACACATTCATTATTCAAAGGACTTGGTGGTGTAGAAGGAAGACAACGCACCGCAACAACTTCTAGACAACTTCTGCAGCCGCTGTAATGTTTCCTAACATTTGATAATAAAGCTAACAGATTTTTAAATGGTTGCAAACTGTCTTAAATGCAGAAAAGCTAAACACTGACTTGTTTCAATTCCTTAAAATATTATTAAAATATGTTGACTTTTATATAGACATATATACTTGTACTTTGGACTCAGTAGACAGTAGACATAGTATGCAGTCAATGCAAAGGAAGGCATTCATAGATTTAAAGAAAAGGACACAACTCAATGACAAATGGTGGCAGAACCAAATTTCACTTGGGGGGGCCAAACTGGGCCACTGATTTATGAAGGGTGGTACAGAGTTTGTGAACAACAAAAAGAAGAATATCTGGGGTTAGTGTCGTAGGTTGGAAAAAGTCCAAAGCTAAACCCAAAACGAAATGCAGTCTGCAGCAACACAGCACAAATAGTTGAGTCTCACTTAAGTCCCGCCTCTGACTGGCAGATATTTGACAAACATAGTTTAGGATTTTGGGATGGTCACTGGGGGGATCAATTACATGTCTATGGCCACACCTTAGATCCACCTGTGCTGATACAAATTTCCAGCCCAGCCAAGTCGGCGACATGTTTTTATCTAATAGATGACTCTATTGCGTCCTTTTCAAATATTTCTAGGTTCCTTTATTTTAGGTTGAAGGCTTTTTATGTCAATTCTTATGTAGTTAACTGTACTTCACTGTATATTTGAAAAATACATGAGGAAAAATATGATAAATACATTCTAATCCATCATTAAGTCAAAGTCAAATCCTGCCGATTGACATCAATAATTAAGGTCATTATTTTGTCTATTTCCGATTAAACGACTGTTGGTGGACATGCTAATATGTTGTTGATTTCCTCTCATCTTTTTCTCTGTGTTTTTTTTTTTTTCAGAGGCCCATTTTTAGTAGCGATGGGGAAATCTTGGCATAAGGAGGAATTTAACTGTGCCCACTGCCGTTCCTCCCTGGCAGATACAGGCTTTGTGGAAGAACAGGGCTCAGTCTATTGTGAACACTGCTATGAAGAGTTCTTCGCTCCATCGTGCAGCCGCTGCCAGGAGAAGATACTGGGGGTGAGTCTGTGTGTGTATGTTTGCTGTCTCACAAGATTTATTTGCACATTTTCCTGATTGCAAAAATATATAAATATGTCAACTAAGATTAAATGAAAGTGCAGGGAGAGAAACAGCCTCAATGTTAGGCATATATTCGTAGTGTTTATTTGAGCGAGCATCCTCTACTTAATACAGATGGCCTCCACATTGTGTGCCGCTTTTTTCTTGACCGCCTATTTTTTCAAGGCAAAAAGGGGATTTTGATCCTCTGTGATATAATTATATTGCATATAATATATATATATATATGCAATTACATGACATATACTACATATTCTTCCTTTTTTTCAAAACAGTTCTTTTGTGCTTAGAAGGAAGTCATTTTGCAACATTTCATCTTCATCTCCAACGCTCAGGATCAGCAGGGTACACACTACAAGACTGGGGTGGCAGTCCATAGGGACTGAGGTTGGGAAATGAAGGGTTAAAGTCTCTATGCGGTCCCTGATATGGAAGATAGTCCGGTAGCTGGGGAGTACTGCCACGCCCTTGAGCAAGGCACCAAACCTCCAGCTGTTCTGGTGTGCTCGGACCTGGTTAAAATAACCCCAATTAGCTAATTCTGTGGGCTAGTTAACAGAACTCTCCAGTATGTGTTAGCATTGAGCTAATGAACAAAGATGCTAATCCCCTTCCATTGGTAAGAAATCGTTCCCACAATGCAACAGCTGCCATTGTTGTTGTGTCATGCATAACAATGTTGCTTCATTTCATCCACACTGGAGCTCCAATTCCAAACATGTTCGATACATAAACAACGTGTCAATGAAGGAGCGTTATGGTTGAGTGAATTTCTTTAGTGACCTCCACTGAGACTCAGGAATGTGGTACATGTCGGGGTGTTAAGAGAATTAGGCTTAGAGGCCCAGAGACTGCAGGTGTAGCATGAACCCAGAGTGTCAGGAAGCTGAGATCGCTGCGCTCGCCACCGCTCTGACATTCATCCCTCACGTGTTCTAACCTCTTTAGCCTCAATCCCTTTCAACCCTCTATTTCTCACACATCTTCAACCAGCTTAGTGCTTCTTATTAACCTGTTTTCTCACTACCTCTCCTTTAATCCTTCATTTAACCCCGGCCCACCAACTTTCCACTGATTCCCTGTCCTGTCATGTTCTCACAGTTTAAGGGTGGGAAAGAAAGCAGTTTGTCTTTTTAAGCCGGGTCATGTGGCCCGACAAGAAGAAACAAAAAAAAAAGAGATTTAAATATGGCATGAGAAATGGACAGGCTGTAGGAAAGGCTATACATTTCTGTAAAACAGTTAAGCTTGATTTATACAATCAGACCTCGACCTCTATCAGTAGGTGGATTCTGGATAAGAGAGCAGTACAGGTGAGAGATGCAGATGGGGAGACCAGATATCTCGCAGCTCATATCATCTGGTGATAAAAAAATAATAATAAAGTCAGCCAGGGTAGCAAAATCCTGCAATTCGTCGATTGTCGCCTTGAGGCTCTCTGCATAAACACTGGAAGAGACATTCACACCCAAAAAACTGAAATTGGTCTTAATAAGCTCATGCCTTGATCGGCACACACTGTAGTGGGGTGGAATTTTTTGATAACTCATCCATATTTATTTTATGAAGGATAAGAGTAGCTGACCTGATTAACAGGCGGGCGCGACGTCATGTCGTTTGTCAAAAGGGTTAAAACCCGCCTCAGCTCCAGTTCAAGCTCTGTTATTAGTTTACTGAAAGTTAGCATGTGACAGGATTTAAAGAGCATATTGCAGGTTAAAGACAAAACTTAACTAATCATAGGAAAATACGTTAACAATACTGTTTTTAAAGAAATTCTGAAATTAATAACCCACAGGGTCTCCTGGAGACGTTTTAGTACGTTTTCGCACGTCTTTGCTTTTTACTTCCGCATTCGGCTGTGACGTAACATAAGGGAGTCCCGCTGAATCCCCGTCTGTTTAACATAGAAAATCATGGATCCGAGTGTCACTCCCGTCAATAAAGAGGAAGAAGACATGTATTCCTTTACATATAATGGTCCACTGGCTTATTATTCTGAACCTGTTAAATGTGATAGAGAGCAGAAACAGGCAGGATTAAAGGAATAACGGCCTCAGGAGAGAAGTGAAGCTGTGGTGTGAGGAGAGACCCGGAGCAGGCGTCCTGCTGAGTGACAGGTGTCAGCTCGCCATATATGGGCGAGTGCTGTGTTCACATCAGCATATGTAAAGTTTGTAATCACATTCAATCAATTAAAAAACTATTTGTAGAAGGTGCAAGTGACGATCATTCACCTTTACATTGTATGGGAGCTGCTTGTAAAAACGGTAAATCTGTACAACGTATTACGGTGCCGCGCTGTGCGCGCGCGAGAGAGAGAGCGAGAGAGAGAGAGAGAGAGAGAGAGACAGACAGACAGACATAGAACCCGATTACACGGCCTGTGCAAATGCAGCACCATGTCTTAATTGTTTATTCCTCATGCAGCCCAGTGCTCACGTTGTTATAGAAAATACAGTGTATGGTGCAGGATCACGGCGCACGTAATCCACACAAACATGCACAACAGCGCACACACTCCACAGTTTAATGCGTGCACATATATTAGGCTACTACAAAAAGTTTAAAGTTTTAATTGGATAGAGGACCGACGTAAAGCTTGTGTTTCTGTTTGTTTCCAAACCGCGCGTTCCGTCTTTTCCCACTGCGCACACACAAACACACACACACACACACACACACACACACACACTCCACAGTTTAATGCGTGCACATATATTAGGCTACTACAAAAAGTTTAAAGTTTTAATGGGATAAAGGACCGACAGAAGTAAAGGTTGTGTTTCGTTTCGTTTCCAAACTGCGCGTTCCGTCTTTCCCCACTGCGCACACACACACGCGCTCTCTTGTAACAGAGTTGGATTTATAATAAATCGTATGACTACATATATTAAAACAGACTGTCCGGTGTCTATTACGCTCACACTAGAGAATATACAGAGGATTCCAGCAGATCAAATCATTAAACGCTTTCTGTCTGCGTATATAATATTTTATGTTAAACAGCCAGAGATTTAAATCATTAATAAGGAAACGTTTTTGTGTCTGATACCGAAATATTCAACGTGTCTGTTCGATCGTTTCTGAGGTTGTGAGAATAATTCACCAAAACACACTATGAATAATCAAGCCACTTACACTGTGCACCTGAATGTGCGCCGCTCAAGTTACAAACTATAGCAGGGAGGCATCCTGTCTGTTCTCACTCACTACCACGTATCATTACTCCTCTTTAATCATGTTTTAGCCTGTTTTTTTGTGCTTTAATTCTTTTGTGCTGCCTTCTAAATGTTTGTTTGTAAAGTGTTTGATGCTCTCGGTGCAAGACAAGTTCCCCCAGGGGCAATAAAGGCTTCATTCATTCATTCATACACGGACGCATAAAGCCGATCAAAGCAGAGTCAGAGAACGGGACTCCCTCATGTTACGTCATATGACGCGTTGTTGAAAAAAAAGCACGTTCTAAACGGCTATGCTAAAACAGCCACTTTCTCCTCTAAATTAGAGCACTTATGTGTTGTAGAACATATTAAAAAAATAACCTACTTATTTTACAGCCATTAACAGACTATATAAAATATTAATTAACATTTTTTTTTAACCTGCAATATGCTCTTTAAAGCATTGTGACCGCCATTGTTGGGACTCCAATACTTTGATGTCACTTAGACTTCCTCCAAAAATATTTACAATCCAATATACTGACGTATCTCAAGTCCATTTGGCGTATTGTAAACCAAAATACATGTCTTATGAACAGTCAGAGAGCTGACTTTTGGTTACAAAACATAGCATATACTATATATGAATCAAAACAACAAATTAAGTAATATTAAACAGGTATCAATATTGTTTGATTTTTACTTGTATTGTTTTGAAATTAGGAATATTAACTATTCTGGAGACCACACAATCGCCACCCTCTGATTAAGTGGATCTTACTTTCCACTCCAAGTAATCAAAACGCAGTGAAATAGCTCCAGTAATGATCTGGATGATGTGCCCCACTAACCCCATTGTCTGCATTTCCACCTAGGAGGTGATAAACGCCCTCAAACAGACGTGGCACGTCTACTGCTTTCTGTGCGCTTCCTGTCAGCAGCCCATCAGAAACAACACCTTCCACCTGGAGGACGGAGAACCATTCTGTGAACAAGGTGAGTGAGTGACCAAATCTCAAACACTGACTGCCAGCTGATGAAGGATGTCCCATCAGCAGTTTACACCTGCTATTAGCAATGATGTCATTTTACTTGACTACAAGCGGACAGCTCTAAGCACAGCGTTCACAGCTGGCCATATTATGCATCTCAACATTTGTGTCCTGAGACTGTGTGACTGGATCTCACTCTCTTGCTTCATATGCAAATGAACTTGGAGCCTCGTTCATCTTGACTTGCCTTTCAGAGCTTCAAATAATTAAAAAACACCGGATGAGGCCATGGCAGAGAACGATTAAATAAGGCATATATGTGGCCTGTTTCTTCACATGATCATTGCCATGGATACGGGGAAATTGCGCAGTCCTTAATGTGGCCAGCGGTTCCAAAAGTAGGGATGGGGTTGTGTTCCAAACAAAAACGTCTAAAGAAGTAAAATCAATAAAATTTGATATTTTGATATTTAAAAAGTCCATGTGCACGTGACAGCATAATTACAGGTGTCTGCTAATTTACGATGTGAATAATTTCCTCTTGGTTTCTATGGTATTTGGATTGGCCTAACAGTGCATGAGTGTTGGTGTGGCTGTGTTGAATGCCTTAACCACCTCCAGAGAAGGTGGAGACCCCCAGTCTCTGGCACCTATGTTTTTAGGGGATCACAAACTGAAACGTTTGGGAACCCCTGGCCTACAGTAGAACGCAAACACACTACTAGACCAGTGTGGTTGAATGCAGCACAGACCATCTCCATCTCCTGCATGTGGCCTGTGTGTTCAGATCTCAATGCATCCAGGGTGTGTTTAAAGCTGCACTTACGGTTAAGCTGTTCAGTTGTGATGTGATTCCCCAAGACACAAGTTGGTTCCAGGTAGAAACAGGGTCACAGCAGTCACTTACACGAGACATTGTTAGCTCTCTTTAAGCTCTGTAATAAAGTTCAACTTTATTAAGCAAACACACAATCTACAGAAAATGACCTAGAGCTGGATGTTTAGATGTAAAGAAAACCCTTTGGACTCCCGTGCTACAAAGTAAATTTCACACTCAAACTGTTTAGACTTCCACACTTTGATTTGCCATTGACATTGGGACAATGACCCAGTCATGTAATGTGTGCCCTCTTCTTTCGTCTGTCCAATAGACTTCTACAGCCTGTATGGGACGAGCTGCCATGGCTGTGAATTCCCCGTCGAGGCTGGAGACAAGTTCCTGGAGGCCCTCGGTTACACCTGGCATGACACCTGCTTCGTCTGCGCTGTGAGTGAAAGCTTTATCATGCTTCATTATGTATCTACAGACGATAAACAAAAAATGACCTGAAGAGGTCAGTCTCTGAAAAAACAAGCAAAAACAACCACGTCAATTACACACACACACACACACACACACACACGCACACAAACAAGCAGGCGGTACACACACAGTATGCACACACAGTACTCACACCCAAACACGTGTATACATACAGTATACAAAAAGACACATCTTTACAGAAACACAAACTTATCTGTCAGTGTATTTCATACTCATTTAAATGAAGAAGAAAATGTATCAGAAGCAAGATAAAAAATGTTTACTGCCAAATACATTTAAAACATACAAGGAATTTGACTTGGTGATTTGGTGAAAATTAATTAGCAAAGGAAATATGAAAACAGCAGGACTTCTGCTGACACCTTTAATAGAACAAGATATAAATCAAAGACAAAACGACGTGCACCAACAGAGCGCAGCATCCATCCATGTCGCCATCTTGGTGTAGTATCAAATTCAACAGGAACGTTAACCCCCCTTCAAGATGATCACCAATGTCGTCCATAAATGTTCTCCATGTCTGGCTCGTTTGGATTCGGACGTTCTTGAGTCTGGCTTAATTAATGATCACGTCATAAACTCCTCTCCATCTGAGCTTCATGTCTCCAGGACTGTGTGTCAGTGATGCTCACAGCTTTTCTCACAGCCATGTGATACAACACTTTGAAGTTTAATGTAACCACTTTACACTGCGTGTGTGTGTGCGTGTGTGTGTGTGTGTGTGTGTGTGTGTGTGTATCTTTGGCCTTTCTCCTCAGGTGTGCTGCACCACTCTGGAGGGCCAGACCTTCTTCTCCAAGAGAGACAAACCTCTTTGCAAGAAACACGCTCACACACTGAAGATATGAAGACGTCTCTCTCATCCTGTGGTCATACATTCACTCTCTGTTTTTAATGTAAAAAGGCCAATACATAAATGTTAATGTACCTTAGAGGGCATAGAGGCGCCTCATGCCGAGGGGGGAGGGGGGGATTTTTTGGATTTTGTTCGATCATGCATCCAGAAGAGCAGGAGTTTTCTTCTAAACAATTTTCACTTACTACCAATGCAGGAATGTTATAATATATATGTTTTGTGATCTAATCTTTATTTTAATTTTCACCTAAAAAAAATGCATCAAACCATAAAACACATTAGAGCAGTGGTTCTCAGCTCATCTAGCCTCAGAACCCACCAGCAACCTTGAACCTTGAACCTTGAACACCTCGGTGAGAAAACCGACCCAAATACCAGAAATGTTTTCACCGATCCGATTTTTTATGATGAAAAATTGTGCAGTTTGGATCTCAGACTTTACAAAACAAGAAACTGAGCAAAAGAATCATGTAATCCTGATGCCTGGGGTGACTGTGACAGCTGTTTTCTCCAATCAGCACTTATTTTTATTTTTGTATTTTTTTTTAATGATTGATCATGTAATGTATTTTCTGTCCATCACATGGGATGACACACATTGTCAGAAATGTTCCTGGTTTCAAAATGTCACATTTACTATTCTGTTCTGTTTTGACTTTTTGATTTCTGTATTGCTGCTGCTGCGCCCGAATTTCCTCTTTCAGGATCAATAAAGTGATATCTTCATATGAAGAGTGGATCAGTGGGGCACTTGAGAAACAGAGATGTGGTCTTGATCTTATGGCGGACAGAATAAGTCCGAGCAGGGAATTTGCAATAAAAAAAATATAGATTCAAACTAAATAAATATATATCTCTTCAGGTTACTGTAAATTGAACAATAATTCCATTGATTTCTGGTTGATTCTTCCTCCAAACGCTTCTTATCAGTAAGATGCTCTTGCTGGTCTGCCCGACAGTGAGGAAGGTCAAACATGGATACACAGTATGAACCTTAAGGTAAACTGTACATACATGTTTTGTTTAGAGAGGGGAGACATGTCTTATCTGATTGTATGTGTTTAATTGTTTGGGAATTATTTTCCCAGGGATTGGTTCCGGGAATAGATGGGGGTAGTTTTTTTTTCTGTAGTGTTAGTTTCTCATTTGACCTCCAGCCATGTCGAAGCGTTTATTTGGAGATATTTTCTTTTCATTATGGCTTAGATGGTACATCTGTTTTTTTTCTATTTCTTTAAAAAACTCAGTATTTTTATTCTGAAAAAAAAAAGAAGTTCTGTTTGTATTGGACGTGGGCTTTTATGGTGTAAAATGGTAAACACAGCGCTACATTCTCACCTGATAAAGTAATTTAAATTGATCTGAGTTGCATAATAAAAAAATGTGCTTTTAAACCCCTGGAGAAATATACTGTTTGCTTTCCTTTTTGTAAGTGTAATACTATCTCAGCACACTAAACTTCCGGTATTATGACTTGAGAAGGCACATGGCAGCACGGACGAGTCTCACTTAAGCAGTGTGAAATTCAGATTTCAACACGTCTCTACCATGCTGAGAAAGGTCAAAGGAGTCAGAAAAAGAAAAAGAGGTGAAGTGGATACTCAGAGAGAGGAGAGCCGACAGTGTGAATCTGAATATTATTCAAATATCGTTGTACGAGTGTTGTGTTGTACGAATGTTGTTTTATGAGTTGTCTTTAGCAGAGTTTACAGTCATTAAAAACAACTTTCGAAAATAATTTACTTTTCTTGCTGATGGTCTTCTTGCTTTCGTAGGTCATACCGAGGGATCAATATTATTTTATTTCAGACTCCAATAGACTGAAACAGTTTTGCTGTAGTTTTTAGTCTGATTCAGTGGTCATTGAAAATAATAACCATCACATATTATACAGTCAAAGCCCATTTTTGTCTAAGTGTTTTTTTCTGACTTCCTCATAGTATCAACAAAAAAAAACATAGACTGAAAATATCAATGAATGAATCCTAAGAGATCTGTTACTGCAGCCTTTGGAGAACCATCGATGGCGATCGCTACGCTGAAAATGCTGTCTCAATCTAACTCACTCTAACTTCCAGTCTTCATCATCTTTTTAATAACATCAAAACAGATGAGTTCTTCTTAAATGTGCCCTCTTGAGACATTTGCTGACCTATTTCATTTCATTCAACAAGGGGCTAAAAACACATTTGTGGTGTAAAAATAGTGTAGGACTATGTGACTTCCGGTGCTTCTGCAGTGTACACTTGATGGAGGTTGCTGTTTGCGAAAGACGTGGATTAGTTGGGTATATAGTTGTTCATTACTTACAAGACGGTAAAAGACGTCGCTTGTGGAATTCATTTAGAGAAGCATGTGTCTTCAGTCAATTCTCTGCAGATAGGCTAATACACTACTATGTGGCACTTTTCACCCTTCATATAGCTGAGTGTATCATAGAGGTGTAGAGAGGAGCGTGTGTTTGGTTGAGCGCGCGACAAGAGAGAGAGAGAGAGAGAGAGAGAGAGAGAGAACAGTAGATTGAGAAAAAAAAACGGCTACCAGGCGAGGAAACAGACCGACCAGCATCGTTCACCGGACTACAAGAGGACAACTTAATTTTCTCCATTGAAACAAGACTGCGGTGTCCATAGGTGAGTGAGCTAAACGAGTGCGAGCGACACCAGTGTGCGTTTCTTCTTGGAAGCGCGCGTGTTGCCATCACTCTAAAAAAGTTTGACAGCCGTTGTCCCGTTTTTCTTCTTTGCTGGTTGTTGACAGTGCTGCACGTGCGCTTGACTCGTTCACTTCAGGTGGCGCGAGACCGAATCAGTTCAGCTCACTGCTCGTTTCACAGCAACGTGAAGGGAGTCCAAAGGTTTGGACATATTTGTTTTATGTATCATTTCTGTATTATGTGAAAATACATTTAAATGTACAGTACCTGTGTGTTTTTCCTAAGAATAATAGTTCTTTCAATTACGACCCCAAACAAACTCTTATATGAAATATTTGCACAGTAAGGCTACTCACACTTATCTGTTTTACTGTTTCAGCAGTCAACCTTCAACAATATGGCATCATGTCTTTGCTCATGTAATGTATTATGTGTGTAGGGTCCACACATGTAAAGGCTTTGATAATGCTGTTCTATGACTTGGAAAATGTCTTCACATTGAACTTTGACTTGTTTCTATGTCATATAGTATTTATTGTATTTGGTCAAATATGTCTTATGTTCTTTTGTTGGTGTGTGTGTTCAGTATTTGTTTCATGTGTGGGACTGCAAAATGGCACTATGTTGTTGCATGGTGTCTATATAGAAGGAATGGTTTTTAATCATATTAATTAAAGCTGTTTGCAATAACTGCAGTCATAAAACGCTCTAGATCTGTAGTCATCACAGATAAAGACTTATTAAATGATGAGCATATGGTTGTGGTCACATTGATGAGAATTTGAGTTTCTCTCTCTAGATATGTAGACAATGGAAGACGTCACAACAGCATCTGTTTTTTCATCGCTCTTTCACAGACGTTGGTGCACATATCATAAACTTTTATTGCTTGGCCATTTGATACCATTTTAACTCATAACTTTCTGCACGACTAGTCAGAGAGAAACAACATTTCCTGAATGATGTTCTGCAAACCTTTCACATTTTCACATCCATCCAAATCCCCCCTTATGGATTCTGTGGGGAACATTTGCACTCGTTTAACTTTCAGCATCGTAAACCCTCTTTCTGTGAGTCTTTGTATTTGGGAGAAAGCCCATTGTGGTAGCAATGACCCACCTTCGACTTTCAGAGACTTTGTGAAATGAGCCGCCGTCTTCAAGGACTCAGAAACCATATAAAAAAAACAAACCTCCACACAGCCTCCAGCACTGAATAACCTACAACCCAGTATTCCCCATACACACACACACACACACACACACACACACACACACACACACACACACACACACACACATACACAGAGGCATGCACAAAGTATTCAACTCTCCCTCTGAGTCCAGTAACCAGGTCCAGGTGTATGTCAGTGTGGGTTATGACAAGAGTATATCTGCATGTGTGTGTATTTGTGCACGAGTGGTACGCATGTGTGAATGTATATCCAGATGGAATTATACTGTTGCTCCAAATCTTACCTCACCTCATCTGAGGGGTCCGGGGGCAGAAACACCAGAGACCCGTGCAGGAAAACACTCAGCAAATATGAATGAGAGAAGCAGAAATCCAGATGTGTGTGTTTTTGTGTACTGCTTTTCTTGTTTGTCAGTGAAAGCGGTTGTTGAGGCTTCATTGGGAATGGCAGTGTTTTATTTTTTATAGGTCAGGAAAAGATCACGCAAACCTGAGAAACAGTCACATTCTCAATTGGCTGTGTAATTGAGTTTCACATAGCTGCTGTAAACAGAAAACATCCCTCATTTGCTCTATTTGTGATTGTGGGAGAGGAAGCGAGGCGGAGTAATATACTTAACATCTTCAGACACCTCATGGCGTGAGACAAAGTGTCTGACACTGAAGGTTCAGATCAGGCTGCTCGAGCTCAATCTGTGAGCCATGAATAGCAAATGTGCAGAAAAACAAACTTAATTTCTGTCTGGAGAGAAGATTAGTCAGACACAGTGAAGAGGAGATGAATAGAATATAGTGTGTGTGTGTGTGGGTGGGTGGGGGGGGGGGCATCTCCACACACCCTGTGGCCCCATGGAACAACATTCAGCTTGTATCTTAGGTGTGACATTTTTTTTCTTGTTTATTTAAAGTGAGGTTAAGCTAAAAGAGAGCAAAAGAAGCATGCACACATTCCAACAGAATCTGTAGAAGTTTGAGTGTTGCACTTAATAAGAAGACTTGATGATGTAACATTGTCACCATCGCTAGTCGGCACCAGAATTACTAATCAGTAAAATTAAATATTAATATTTGTATTAATGGAGGCGCACAATAGCTGGTTAAAAGTTGTGTCTAAGCTGTAACACAGCCACTGACCACTCACTGGGGCTGCAGCTCAGGTTAATGGGTGGATGTAACCAGCATAGGGGATGAACTGTTGGCCAGTAAAGGCAGCACAGGTAAACTAGCATATAGCCAATCAATCAGAGTAGTTTGTTACCCTGTTCAGCACAGGCATGTGGACGTTAACCTGCAAAAAAAGAGCAGAGGATGCCAGTGTTTGCACTGCTAGTGTTAGCCACACTCAGCTAACCTTGTCTACCTGCAGAGTAATGCATGTTGCAAAAGGCCACACATTTCAGCAGCATTTACGATATGAGTCGGGACATCGCTAGCCTAGTGGTTAGTGCACTCCCATGTACGAGGACTAAAGCCCTCCAAGCAGGTGGCAACAATAAGAAAGACATCACAGAAAAGACGTTATGAGATCTTAAAGCAGTTGCTCATGTGAACCTAATGACAGTTTGCCAGTGTTGTTCTTCACTTATATTCAATTTCCCCAGGTTAGAGATGGAGGTGATAACAATCAAAAAGAGATAAGAGCCTTTGGCCTGAGGCCATGCTTCTTTAAGATATACCTCTTTTTCTTAATTACTGTGTCATGGTGATTTGTAGAGACATTCCAGCATAAATCTTAACCTGAATTTTGAAACAGTCCTGTGAAATTCTTCAAAACTTGTAAGGATTGTAAAAAGCCTGGAAGGTTTTTCAAAGATGAAATGCTCTATCACATTGATCAACGTGCCTGGAATGTCAGTTTCTGTTGTCCTGAAGCGTAAAAAGCAACGTGCAAGAGAAGAAGTGCTTACTCTGATTAGATGTGCTGTGCAGCTCAACCGTTTCGGCCGATATCAGCACATCAAGTGACGCGGTATCAGATAATTCTTTCACAGATGTGTGCCAATATTACGAGATTTACATACCAGTCAAATTGCATTTCACTCGATTTATCATCGTATAACACTAGCAGTTCTCTTTAACCAGCAGAGGGCGCTCAATGGATTACAACAAGCATCATCACCCTCCAGAGTGTCAAGCTGTGACGCAAACGTTTATTTTCCGGTTGAGCATCCATCTTGTCTTCATTATATATCTTTTCCACAAGTGTTTGATAAACTGCATTTAAAGGATCAACTCAATGAATATGGATATCTTATCTTCAGATCGAACATCGAGGATATCGGATAATTTAGATTATTCATTCATTTGAATCAGGGATTTTGTTCAACATTACATTAGATTAGGAAGAAGAGATGCTTTGTACCAGATTCAACAAACTAATTTCCACCTGTGGTCCATGATAGCAAAAGGAAGTCTATAAAGCCCATTATATTCACGCAGGGTGTTTTTTTTTTTTGTTGCCATATTCAGTTTCAGAATGTCACATATTGTGCTTTTAGTATTATAAAATCATTTGCAAGCAAAACGATCATTGTAGTACTGCGTCATGACCATTGATGGTGTTGTTTGTGCATTGTTGTGTGACTGTGTTTGTATGGTGAGCTTAATGGACACTTTGTGTAAAGACAGATTTTCATCAATCAGCCTGACAGGCAGTCGTTCTCTCACATGTCTTTCGTTTAGATTTATGGAGGCCAGACGTCTTCAGGTGAGTTATTAGTTTCTTTACTCACATTTTCCCGAAGGTGATCCCATTCTTCATAGTCTCGTATAGCTGTGAGCTTCTAAATGTTTAAATCTTTTATCTTGACAGAGTCTCCCTCAGCTGTCAGAATCTCAAGAAATTCAAACACATACTTCCTTTGATATTTCCCTTATTTTCTATTTTTATATACTGTATGTGTGAGTCAGATCTTTGTCTTCACACATATGGATCCCATTGGGTCTTCCTCTGTTGTCCTCTGAAGCTGGGATGAGTTAAAAGTTTGACCTTTTTTTTCTAAAGATGGGACTTCTGATCTATAGCCTGTGCTGCTTTGATATAATCAAACAAGCATGCAATGAGAAATGCATCGGCACAAAGCCCAAACATCTTTTTTTGTAGTGCATCTCACAAAGTACCCTTGGTGTTTGTTATGACATGCAGCTATATATTATTTTTTTATGCGACTAGGAGCAAAGTATGATTTAGATTATGAATCTGTTTCAAGAGTGACCTCGCCAAGAAAGAAGAAGCACGGCACGGCTCCAGACATGACTTGAAATGTGTTTAGTGCAACCAGTTCTGAAGATTAAAATAACTTTGCAGGTGATTTAACGCGGAGGGAGAAGTGGACTTGAATGCCCTTTTCCCCAGTTCAGACTACAGGGACAGTCAGGAATAAGTCCTGGAACAGACTCGTTCGTGTCATTTTAAGGATCCAGATCAGTAGGTAGAGTTGAAGCAGATGAAGAAAAGTTACCATACCATTGGTATAGAAGTTTAAATTTGCATTCACAACATTAGTGATGAGACTTTTCATGTTTCTAATGAATAGTATTGGTCCCAGGAACATTCCCTGTGACTCGCCTTTGACTACACAATGAAATATTTCCAGTAATACCGCTTGTCTGCATGCCTCAAGATCGGTCCGATGCCTAAAAAATATATATTTTATGTTAAATTGCTGCACTGCTCTACTAGTCTGTCAGCCAATTACAATGGAATTTGTTGCAGGACCAGAGCGTGTACGTGTGTGTGTATATATATATGTATATATATATATATATATATATATATATATATGCTGTTTATGATGAAGACACTGACAGAGGATTATCCACTATCCTGAGGTTTGCTGGTAGCTGTTGTGTGAATTTGTGAATGATTTCAGTTTGCATGTACTAAGTGAAGTTTGTCACAATAACATTTTAAACTCTGATACGTGTTGATTGTTTTCAACACATGAGTGCATTCTTTAATTGCAGTAGATTTTATCATTCTGAAACATCAAAGATATCTTAAACATGCTGCTCGGATTATTTAAAGTGTTTTAGTCAAAGATAAAAGCACCTGCACCTTAGTGATGTGTTTCAAAGTGTTCATAGATAAAGCTGGCGAAGGCTTCATGGTGAGCTTGTGATCATGTACTGCATTAGTAATAACATTAGTTTGTGAATACAGGGTGTAATACGTGTATCTTCACGTCTGTGCCCATCCGTCTTATCATTCCAGATCCCGATCATGCTGCCTCACCGTCCCATTATCCTAATCTTCAGCTCCATTACTGCCTTGCTTCCCCTCGGGGCGGACATTTAAACACACAACCTCTCCTGATCTCATGATGGAGTTATTCTGTCCCAGTGCTCTATAATTCACACAGGGCGCACGGTTCAGACGCTCCTCCTCTGGTGTTTCCCCTTGTTATTTCCCCCTCGATGATGTGACTTAGATTTGACATCAGCACCTTAACAAACAATACGTGAGGAGTTCCAGCCCGCTGACAGAGAGATCATAGTAATCAGCAAATTACTATGACAAACTCTGTGGCTGTGGCAGAGCTGCTGGCCGTAAAACTGCACTGAGAGTGGCATCGGTCGATAGCATCAAATATGTTTAAGTCGTGATTTATATGCCTGGCTAATAGCCCACAAAATCAGTTTAGGCCTGTGTCCCTCAGGGCGGATGTTAAAGCAGCCAGCGTCTGAGCTCATTATTTGGCTGTTTTTTCTCACTTCTCACATATTCACACAGGTTACACAGCCCAGCCTCTCCTCTGAAGTTTCCTTTCTCTTTGATTTTTGGCTTCGGCGCCTATTGGAATCGTTTACATCTGTCATTTTTCCTACTGCTTTCCATTTTTGTGGGAGAGTATCTCACTAGGTGTGTGTTTTTTTTTTTTAATTGAACGAATGATTTAACTAAAAACTAAGAAAGCTAAAACTGCGCCGATCACAAGTCCTGCCCTGAGGATGCTTAAACCCACATCCACGGTTCAGCTTTGAACTGTGAGGCTGTTCTTTATTTGGTAGACCCCAACTCTGTCTCCTTGTGTTTGCTTTGGCTCGTTCCTTCCTCCAGTAATCACTGGGCCTGTTGTGCAGTTAAAGAAAAAGAAAAAAAAAAAAAAGAATGATGGAGTGATGAGTGCGGGACTTAAGAAAAAGAGAGGACCGAGGAGGGAAAGATAACATCTGGATCCACTTTGGGACAATTTCATCCCTCCTGCGCCCTCCCAACCCCAGACCCCCAATTTCCACGGTGCCTCCTTTTGAGGTGCCATTCCATCAACAAAGGGAGAAATATTTGCCTATGAGCAACTGTCAATGTTGGGTTTCAGGAAGTGCCCTCATCTCTTGGTCTAGACATTCCCTCACATGTCAAAACTTTCAGAAATGTGATTGTATATAGAACTGCTGGTTGTAATTGTTTTGTTTTATGTGTATGTTTTAATCACATTTGGAAAGACTTTGTAACATCAGGCTGAGTCACTCCTGCTAAAGCGTCGTCACGTGTAATGCCTGGTCCACACTAACAGATTTGAACAGATGTTGAAAATGACTTCACATAGTTGTCGATTAAATAGTTTTGTTTGTACAGTGTGCTGATTGATCGAGTCCTGACTCGTAAGACTAGAAGTCATCCGGTCAAACACAGCTCTAGAGTTAACAGCGTACATGTTACAGTCGATATGGAGGTGAATAAAAGCCTTACTTACTCTGGCTTTCTGTCAGCTTGTTTTCTTATTGGCCGGATCAAAAATAAAGTCAGTGCGTATTTTGAATGGAAGAGAGCGAAGGTGTGCTGTTGCCGTGCTCCAGTGATGGACCACAGTGCATGATGTGGAAACAGGCACGTTGAGTGGCAGTGAATGGCGTGGACTGCAGCGTGCGAAGACGAGATGGGATCTGGCACTGTGGCGCCGGTGGCGTCGTGGTTCGTGTGCTTGCTGCTTGTAGGGAGGCCAGATGGGTGACACGGGTTCGGGTCTGACCTGTGGCTCCTTTCCCGCATATCGTTCCCCACTCTTTCTCTCTCTCCGTCATTTCCGACTCTATCCCATGTCCTTTCAGAATAAAGGTGCAAAAGGCCCCCAAATAAATCTAATTAAAAAAAAAAAGACCCCTGTAAGACTTTGAACAGAGCTTTGGGCAATACACAATCTGATGGAGGCAAACCCTGTTTAACACTTGAACTTGTTGCAGCGTTGATCGTCTTCCAAGCGGATAGGACAAAGTAAGAGCCCAGTGGTTACACCTCCTGCCACAAATATCTGTCACAACAATCTTCAGAACCTTTCTGCACTTTTCTCCGAGTATTTGTCCAAAATGTTTCCTGGTTGTCTTGTAGCGTGCACCTCGCTTTAGCTGCCCGTTTTTTTAATTCTCCAGGAATGTTAAAGGGGTCTAAGGTCAGGCTGTGATGGAAAATCCTGACTTCCTGTTTTAAAAAATTGATTTTGTAAAACAGACGCACAGTTCAGCATGTCAATGCATTTTTCAACATGTCTGAAGTTCCAGACAAAAAACAAAAGGTAATAAACAGTAATTATGAAAGTATACTGTTTTTATTCTGCACCTCTTCATTGTTTGTAGTTTGTTCTTCGTCTTGTGTCTCTCTTCTCTTAATCCTTCTTAATCTTTTCCTCACATGTTGTCCACAGGAGTGCATTCAGGTCTGATGTGATGAACGGCTTTCTTTTGATTTTTGCAGATGTGTCTTTGGCGAAGGCTGGCCTGTAATGTGTGTAATCTAAGCCAGCAGCCATGAGTTGTGATTCTTCAGTGTGTCTGTGTTAAAGGTGTCCTTCTGCTGCTGCTGCTGTATGAACTGTTGTGTGTCCCGTCCAGGCCCCTCTGGATGTTATTTTGTCCACATTGCCCGTGCAGACACCACCTTCCCATGAGCCATAAATTCATGATGGCCTCGTCAATGTGTTTTCCAAAGTCATTATTCCAGTATAATTAAATCCGATTCGCATCCAAATCCAATTTGGCCCCTTAGATAGTGAATCTGATGCATGTGAAATCGAATCTCGAGGGGGGCCTGTTTCTTCGCTTACACGTCCGCTGGATTTATACTTTTCCATCTCACAAAGCAATTAGAAAGTGAAACAGGCCTCTGGGAGTCTTTGCGCTGCTTCCTTTGCAACAAGATAACGATTATTGAATCAGTTTATTGATAGATGCAACCGGAGGGGGAGCTGCTCACTCACATCTGCTGGTGACATGATCATGAAAAGGAAAGCCAGGTATACTGCTGTTCCTGTAGAGACAAAGGAAGAGGTGCACGTGCAGGCCGGCGTCTCGGAGAAGACGGATGAAACAGGAGGGTCGTAAAATGAAAAGATCACATCGTGCCAGATACTGGAGGAGGATGCCTGCTGTCTGCAGATGTTATTATGTGATATGAAAAGAAGTTAACGACCTGATTCCAAACACCAACTCAAATGTCCAAGAAATGTCCAGCAGAGATGTCCCTGACATGGTCTTTTATTATGACGTGTGCTGCTGCCCTCTTGGCCAGGTCACCCTTAGGAACGAGATCTCAGTGGGTTCATTCCCTGGTTAAATCAAGGTGAAAGAAATCAGGCCCCTGCAGGGTTTGAAGCATGCCAAACACACACTGAGGGGACATGTTGCTGACTTTGCTCAACTTGCTGTATGAGTATGTGATGATAATACAACTGGAGAAGAAGTCTCAGTGTCACCTCTTCACGCTTTATCGCTTCACTTTTTTTCACCACTATGTGACACTTCCTCGCTGTCTTCTTCTTTCATCCTACTTTCAGCTTCCATTTATGACAAATATGACATGGGAATATAAAATATATATATATATATATTTAATTTAGAATATTGTTGATTGGCGTCAGGGATTCAAAACGGGCGATACCACACCTGTTTGCATTCTTGATATTCTCTTCATCCTAACCACTCCCCCACAAGTGTGCTCCCAGCATGTTGGGGTTCAACAAACAGGTGTGTGTGTGTGTGTGTGTGTGTGTGTGTAGACCCCCAAACTGGCACATGCTTACCAGTTTTATATACAACATGATATGCCAGGAGCGTTGTTTTTACAAGTAGAAATCTTCGAACCATGTCCGCTCAGCTTCCTGTTGGGGAAAAAAAAGGTGACTTATGGCTTCTCTGCTCTCCTGCACGCCTGCAGTCAATTATATTCGAAGCATAGTTGATACATTTATTGAGCTCTCTCCTGGTTGATTTTAAACTCATTTTCCTTCATTGCATTTAACTGCCTCATACCTGCCTGTTGCATCGCTCGTATCTTGGTTATTTGCATTTATATTATTTGTATACTCCCTGTTTGGCCCGTCTGTTAAAGGTGCTATATAAATACAGGTATTATTATTATTTCTAGTCTGAGTACAGGAGCAGATGGAACAAGACATGGCAGAAAGAGACGACTGCAGTTCCTGAAATGACCACTTGAAAACTTGTTCCAAAAGTGAGTCGATTCCTATAGAGCTGCATGTAAACAAATAAATAAAATAAATGAAAACAGAAGAAGATATTTAGAGTCTGGTTCAAAAAACTTTTTTCTTTTTTTCATTTGGTGAGATTTTTCTTAAAGCAATTCAAAGTTTGTGTTCATGCAGAAAAAAAATCTTATTTTTATATTAAAAGGTAGAGTGCAGAGAAAAAGTGTCAAGTCAGATTTTCCAAAATAGTGCAGCGCTATCTCCCCAATAATAGGGGACTTCTTGGTAAAGATTTCTTGTACAGAGGTGCCAGTGTTGCCTGCCCTGTTCGAGGAGAGACAGCTCCCTCCTCAGGGTTAATAGATCGTACAAGGTTTCTGTGTTCGCATCCGTCATGAATCACTGCGTAGCTGCCAGCTAGCTTCGTTATATCAGCAGCAGACAGAGAAGCAGACGGTGATCAGGAGGTCGACAGACATCAGCAGGTTAGTTTGGTAATTCCTTTTGGGATTCTGTGAGTCGAGATATTTCACGATTCCATTAGGCCCAAAAAAAAAGCAAAAAAAAAAAAAAAAAAAAGCCGGAGAAACACTGTCACACATACCACAGTATCTTTTTGAAAGCTTACACTCCGACAAGGGCAAATAGTTCTCAGTTTGTCCTCTAAACCTTGCTCCCATAAAGCTCTCATGTTCCGACGTGAGCGGCTGCAGAGAGCTCAGTGAACGGGGATTAATAGTAATGATAGCAGTGCGATGTGCCAGTTCTCCTCTGAGGCATCTGTTGCAGGTTTCAGGCACATGTTGTGGGATTAAGGAATTAGCCATAACAAATAACTTCATGCACACACACACACACACACACACACACACACACACACACACACACACACACATAGTTCACCACATAACATACCACAATTACAACCCCAGGCCACTGTACACATCCACAAATGTTCTCTCTCTCCATTTCAGTCCAACTTCTTCTCTTTCTTCTTCTCAGCTCCGTTCATCTCCGTTCTCCTCCATTGAAACCGAGTGACAGTTGTGTTAAAGAAAGGCCATGTTTGTAACAAAGAACGTGTCCTTAATGTCAGGCCTGCATGAGGAGAAGATAAGGTCATATAAGGGGGGAACTCCAAGTTGTCAGCGACTTCCATTCTCTCTTAAGGAAACACAAGAAGGAACACTGAGCTTTCCCCCGTCGCTGCTGGGTTCAGGTTCTAGCTAATCAACGGTGCACACAGCCGTGACTGTTCTGTTCCAGGGGACTGGAGACAGGGGGGGGGACAGGATGAGGGCCCTGCCTAAAATTTGAGGCATAAGGGTGGATAGAGGAAAAGAGTGCTCGTGGTTGCGTGATTGAGGTGTGTGTGTACGGCTGTCAATTAGCCTGTTTAAATCTCAAGGGGCCCGTGTGTATGTGTGTGTGTGTGTGTTAATTCTCCGTGCAGATGAACAAATTATGTCAGTGGTACCAAGTCACTTAATAGTGGAGAGTTAAGTGAGCTGTTTCTGAGGCTGCGCTGTAATCACTATCAGATGTCTGGGTGGGGGAAAGAGAAATGGACCCCAGTGTATGAGTGTGTCCGGAAAAAAGAAAGAGAAGCAAAGCTTGGAGGGAAGTGAGGCAACAATGGCGATACTCTGCCTCTCTTTCATACCGTGTGTTTTAAGACAATTAAAGCTCTGTTATTATTATCAATCCTATCGAAAAGTGCAGCAGCTTGAAAGAAATTCTTCAGTTATATTTTGAACCCCAAAGAGAAAGCAGCAGTAGTCCATTCAAAGTCCAAGATCGGCCAATAGTGACGGTTCTCTCATAAAGGTGCACAGGTTACATTTGGCGTTGCTTATTGGTCAATCATTGTTTTACTGTAGATCATAATCTCGAGATGCTTTACAGAAATCAGCTAAAAGAGCTTCCTCGTGTTCACTTAAAAGAGAGAAAAAAAGGATATGGGGACATGTGGTAAGATGCAGGAAGAATTTCTTCTTCCGACGTATTCCTCACGTTCCTGTTGTCCACACTTTCTTACAGCTGAGGTGAAGGTCGGAGCAGGTCCAGACGTGAGGACGACGGTGGCGGCTCATTAAAATCAAAGGATAAAAATTCTACAAATGCTACAGTCAGGAAACTCCAGCACGCTGTCTTAAACATTTGTGTATTTAGACAGTGCAGTTGTTATGCTAGGACTTGTGTTTTTGTTACCATAGTAACAAAAACCAGGATTTTACCAGGTAATTTAACTAAAACGATACTGGGAAGAGAACCTGCTGTACGGCATACATTTTAGGACATCCTCAGGTCTCAGACGAAGGTGTCAGACCTCAGACGAAAAAGCATCAGTTCTCAGGAAAACCTCCGTCGGGTGTCAGACCTCAGACTAAACGGCCTCAGATGAAACTGTCTCAGACTAAACGGCGTCAGACCTCAGACGAAACGGCCTCAGACGAAAAAGCCTCAGACGAAAAAGCCTCAGACGAAACGGCCTCAGACGAAAAAGCCTCAGACGAAACGGCCTCAGACTGAACGGCCTCAGACGAAAAAGCCTCAGACGAAAAAGCCTCAGACGAAACGGCCTCAGACGAAAAAGCCAAGGACGAAACGGCCTCAGACTGAACGGCCTCAGACGAAAAAGCCTCAGACGAAAAAGCCTCAGACGAAAAAGCCTCAGACGAAACGGCCTCAGACGAAAAAGCCTCAGACGAAACGGCCTCAGACTGAACGGCCTCAGACGAAAAAGCCTCAGACGAAACTGCCTCAGACATATTTATTTTATTTATTTTTAAATTCGAGGGGGGGGGGGGGGGGTGACTAAACGGCCTCAGATATAATTATTTTATTTATTTATATATTTTTAAATTGGGGGGGAAGCGGAGCGTTGCCGGGGAACATGAAACGTCATCAAGATGCGACCACAACAACCCTGGCGCGTCTATGGGCGCGGAATGAAAATACAGTAAGTAAGTTTTCATTCCGCGCCCATAGCAGTGGGTGTGGACTGTAGCTGTTTCCGTTCTACGTTCGTGAAGCTTTTTTACAGCCCTCATGGGCGCTGTCATCTTGGAATTTTGCAACCAGAGTCTGCGCAGTAGGGTCCGGCGGGAGGAGCCCTGGCAACACGCCCCGCCCACTTTGCGTACCGCTCTGATAGCTTACGCAGCCCAGCTACGCCAAGAACTTAAGAATCTTTACGGAGAGAAATTCATCTACCGACCATAAACGTGAGTACAAAACCACCATATATTTCAAGTCAAATATCTAAACGTAGTTCATTCAGAAATTAAGAAAATCACACTTTTTATATTAATTATTGAATTTAAACGTTTTTTCGTGTCCTGTATGTCTTGTTTATTGTTACTGGATGCCTTGAATTTCCCTCAGTATCTATCTATCTATCTATCTTCTTTAACTGTGTGGGTTATTAAACCTTTTATTTTTGGCAAAAAACGAACTAAAACTATTTTAAGCTAAGTTAGCAACATAAACTGTGTACAGATCGAACATATGCTGGTGAAAATATGTTATATGATTGAAAGTAGTGATGCACATAGTACTAAAGTTATATCTGCTGTCAGTAGTTACTTCAGTTCTATGTACATTTACAGAGTATGTGTTTCTGTGCATAACTGTGGAGTTGGTAAATGAATCTGTTTCATTAAGGTTTCTGTTTGTATGGACCTTTTCTCTGGTTCTTTTCCTTGTCTAACATGTTTATCTCATTGTTTTTTTATTATCCTCATTTTAGACACAAGGAAGAAGAAAGATGGCTGATAGATACCCCTGCCAGCTCACCTGATGGTCTCCCTTACTTTGTTCTCCTCTCGGTGAACACCTTTGGACTGTGGAGGGAAGAGAGCATGCAAACTACTCACAGAGAGACTCCTGTCAGACAGGGATTCAAACCAGTAACCTCCTCACTTTTATAACTGAACCATCATTCACACTATGTGTTATAAATCAAATAAAGTATTCATTGATTTGAACCTTTTCTCTCCTGTTTTAAGCTGTAAAAACATGGACTGTCTCATGTTCTTGTAATGACAGAAGTCACAGCTGGGAAACAAATAGCTTTAAAAGTACATCAACACTCGAGTGCTGAACATTTAATGCAGGTTAGTGTTAAAGACAGCATGCACATAAAGACAGTAGAGTGGTATGATACAGACACGACTGAGAAGGCAATTACATTATTATATTTTATTCAATCACATGAAATGTAACACTAGTCTTGTAACTTGAACAAATACAGATTGTGCTTAAAAACATAGTGTGGTATTTTAAGCTACTTTCTTTCACTTGATTGTTCAGTTAGATGGAGGCAGTATTTAAGGTTTTTGTGGGTTATACAGGTTTGAAAGAGGCAAATGAGTGAACAGTATGTTAAAGTTAAAGCAGATTAATCTAAAAATAACAAAAACAAAATGTGGCTTATAAGAAAAACCTCGGTATTAAACAGCCTCTCTTTTCTTCCGTTCATCTTTTGAATGAATAGTCAAACATTGCTCAGGACGTGCGAGCTGCGTCCTCTGTGGCTCAGGCGCGACACTCGGCCCACTGTTTCACATCAGACCGCTGTCCAGTGTAAGATCAGACCAAACGCCCTGGTAAGAGAAGCAGTGGTCAGGTCCTGCAATCCTCCGAGGACGAGCTGGAAGAGAGAGACAACATGAGAAAAAGGAAATCCTCAGTTTAATGTATAATATGTTGGTGAAAACAGGGAAATACCTATTAAAAGACATAAAATCTTCATTAATGATTATATATGCAAAATAAGAAACATTAATATATAATTTTGTGAGAAACGTGATCTTTATGCCTTCTTTTATTGAGCCTGTCTGTCTCCTCCTAACCACCATAACAAGCAGCCTGTTTTGTAGTCTGTGTCAGGTTTTGTCAAGTTATAACACCATTTATTAATAAGCGTCATTAAATGTACAACATGATCAACTTGTGATTATTGGATTGGTAGTGTGTGTGTAAACTCATGCTGAATATTTGGCATTTTTAAGCAGCGTGATGCTTGGTTAATATTATATTACACCACTGCTGATTGTTTGTGTTCACGTTTCTGTCAGTCTCTTAAATCAGACAGAAGTTAAATCAGAGCTTACTTTAGTTTTATCCTGATATCTAGAGAAATATTCTACCTCATTATACAGTATTATAAATATCAGCCTGCATGGTGACATGTTAATCTCTGTATAACACACTCTTTACACAGACTGTAAACATGTACACTTACTTTTTTTAAAACCTTACCAGACCTATTTCTTATTTACTGAAACATAACTATACAGTCAATGAACGGCATCTATGAGCTGATTTTAATTACCATGTTTTTTATTTTAAATACAATTCCACTCACAAAAACGATATAACAATATCAAGAAACATATGTCAGTTCTTAGGTTTGCTCATATTAAAAAGTAAAATAAATAGATAAATCATACCTGATAACTAACCTAGCTTAGCCTGCTAATATGTTAGCTCGCTCATAGTGCTTTAAGCAATGACACATAAATCAAACTTTATTACTTACTGTAAAAACTGCAAAGCTCCCTTAGAGTCCACAGGTCCGTGACATTAGTTTACTGCAGAAAAAACAGCTTTCACCAGCTCAAAAAAGACGAAAAAACTGAACAGAAAAGCTCCGTGGAGTCTCGGCTTCACTTCACGACGTAACTGCTTATTTACCAAGAGCGATACGCAAGATCCGCGGCTGTCAATCATCGCCATGTGTGACGTAAAATCCCGTTTTTTAACCTCAAATAACTTATTTAAAACAAACTTCACAGAAAAATGAGCACTTGAACACCATGTAGGGTGATAATATCTAATGATCACAGCAGAGTTTGGGTCTGGAAAAAAATTATGTGACGAGTATTTTAACTTAACAGTTTGACCCAAGTCCCGTCTGTTATCATTGAGGAGGCGGGGCTTATGACCTATACTGCAGCCAGTCAGTAGGGGGCGATCTAAAAAAAAAAGCTTCACTTCACAGGGGACCTTGTCCCGTCCATTATTTTTACAGTCTATGGCCCATAGACGCGCCAGGGTTGTTGTGGTCGCATCTTGATGACGTTTCATGTTCCCCGGCAACGCTCCGCTTCCCCCCCCAATTTAAAAATATATAAATAAATAAAATAATTATATCTGAGGCCGTTTAGTCACCCCCCCTCCTCGAATTTAAAAATAAATAAAATAAATATGTCTGAGGCAGTTTCGTCTGAGGCTTTTTCGTCTGAGGCCGTTCAGTCTGAGGCTTTTTCGTCTGAGGCTTTTTCGTCTGAGGCCGTTCAGTCTGAGGCCGTTTCGTCTGAGGCTTTTTCTTCTGAGGCCGTTTCGTCTGAGGCTTTTTCGTCTGAGGCCGTTTCGTCTGAGGCTTTTTCGTCTGAGGCTTTTTCGTCTGAGGCCGTTCAGTCTGAGGCCGTTTCGTCTGAGGCTTTTTCGTCTGAGGCCGTTTCGTCTGAGGCTTTTTCGTCTGAGGCTTTTTCGTCTGAGGCCGTTCAGTCTGAGGCCGTTTCGTCTGAGGCTTTTTCGTCTGAGGCCGTTTCGTCTGAGGCTTTTTCGTCTGAGGCTTTTTCGTCTGAGGCCGTTTCGTCTGAGGCTTTTTCGTCTGAGGCTTTTTCGTCTGAGGCCGTTCAGTCTGAGGCCGTTTCGTCTGAGGCTTTTTCGTCTGAGGCTTTTTCGTCTGAGGCCGTTTCGTCTGAGGCTTTTTCGTCTGAGGCCGTTTCGTCTGAGGCTTTTTCGTCTGAGGCTTTTTCGTCTGAGGCCGTTTCGTCTGAGGTCTGACGCCGTTTAGTCTGAGACAGTTTCATCTGAGGCCGTTTAGTCTGAGGTCTGACACCCGACGGAGGTTTTCCTGAGAACTGATGCTTTTTCGTCTGAGGTCTGACACCTTCGTCTGAGACCTGAGGATGTCCTAAAATGTATGCCGTACTGCTGTATGTATGACAGACATTCATATTCACAGCTTGAGAAATACGCTTTAAACTTGTGCATTGTTTCTTTGTCATGGTGTGTTTTGTCGCGTCCATATTTACACATGAATTTCATATTGATGAATAAAAGCGTGATTTTTGAGCCCAGGTTGATCATCCTTCTGGATGCAGTTTGACACCAGTGTCTGCTTGGTTTCCTAGCACTGAAATAAACGATGTCTGAAACGATTTGTCGCTCCACTGTGCGTCCAGAAACTTGTGGGTGGCATGTTTAGTTTATATATAAAGGTGTGCTGCAGCAATTGAGTGTGCAGGCTTTACTTGTATTCAGCAAGGCCATGTCCTAATCATTGTCAGATGGCGGGCAGAGTCATCACGTCTGGAGTCATTTACGAGGCCTGAGGCGGCCTGGAGGGGAAAAGAAGGAGAGAAGGCGGGGGGGGGGGGAGGGGGGAACCCACCCAACCAACGAGGGCTATCCTTTATTGTCTGAGATCGTGTGAGATAGAAACTGTGGAAGCAAACTATGGAAAATTAGAGGTCAACCTATAGACTTCATGTGACATGCCAATGTTGTATTGAGGCTGTCGAAAGAATGCTGAATTTTTCACAATGTGGGAATAAGCAGTTCATCACATGTATGCCCAGACAAAGATCTTCACTGAGCATTTAAACAAGGATCATTGTAGTAACTGTCACAGTTAAACTGAGTTTCAGAAACATGTATTTAAAGGAGCAATATGTCAGCTATCTACTGAATTAAATCATACAAGGACCTTACTCTATGATCAGACATAGAGTGCTGCCTTCTCTGACAGCAATGCAGCAGCTAGCATGTCCTCTTCCATAAGTTTAGATTCTGATGCTGAATGGTCTGGATTTGAATGGACCAGAGAAGGTAGGCGGTTTCATGGCACCTCTACAGAGGCGTTTTGGATGCCCCTTGAGTTGCCGGATAGGACAGCAGTTATCGCAGTAAACCAGCAGGTGTTGCAGCGAAGGAAGCGGGCCAGCAATCCGTTTCAAATTTAACTAATTCTACCCGACCGAAAAAGCTTTAGCATGTTTCCAATAAGCTCCACGAGCAGAAACGTGGTAAAGTTAAGATAAATATCAGAGACTTTAAGACCGATGCAGAGCTAGCTAAACACTAGCTAACTGTCTGCAACATGTTAACCTGCATACACCTCGACCCTAAGGAGGAGGGCGTGGGCTTCAGTACCAATTGTAAACACTAGATGGCAGAGTAACATATTGTTCGTTTAACTGCCGCAAGCAGACACTCCGTTTGTAGTTCCCTTTCAGTCAGTCGCGTAGACAGACGAGTAACCAGGAAGGAAGGAGGGGGGCTCCTCAAGGCGCTGACACTCATATTACTCCTTCTTCCTGTGTTTTGATTTTAAAGCTGCCCCATAGCCCATCTGTTAACAGAGGAGGCAGGGTCTATGACCAGTAGGGGGAGCTCTCTTACAGGCGAGGTGTTGCACTGTTCTCTCGTCATATTACGCTTTACACCTTTCTTGCATCTGATGTGAGTTGTATGGTTTGCCCTGCGTTAACCAAAGTACTTCACCATTTGACTAATAGTGAGTCCTTTGAAATTCAAAATAAACTTAATCAACGTCTCATTGGTATTGAAAGGAATACACAAGAACACCCCATGTAAGCCACTGATGTACTTGTACTGAAACAGTGTGACTCATGTTTGAACATTGGCGTCCAAACTTTGGTAAAACGAAGAACTCAACTTTACGTTTGGTCAGTCACTCCATCTCATTCTTGGCTCCTACAGTGGGAGTAACTTCCCTCTGCCAGAGATGTTATTGCTCTAAAACAGTAAAAACTTCTGGTGCCAGGAATTTGACTCAGCTACATATGTTGTTTGACATCTTGTCATTTCCTGATGCTGCAAGAAAAATAGCGTAGAAATTAGGCACACACTCAAAAAAAAAAAGTAAAACAATCCATTTCACCAAAGTTTATATTCAGTTTTAGGATTTAATAAGCTCAGACTGGCATACACGCAGATGTGAGAGGCTCTGCTGGGCGAACGTCAACTCAACAGAGGTGGGTGAAGAATGTCAAATAAAATCTAGATGGAATATTCAACATGCAGCTGGTAAAACAATGAACGCTTCAACAGATGGACTGAAAGAGCCCGTGTTTAAACATTCATTCTGTGAAGGATACTTCCATACGCTTTAATGTTCTTCCAAAATGTGTACTTAAGTTTATGTATCTTACTCTTATATGTGCTATAATCTTCTGTTGCTTGAACATGCCCTGTCACCTATATCACAGTGAGCTCTGTCTTCTTCTCATCTGTGTTGGTAAAGAAGCGACTGTGAGGCCAGATCCCAAACCTCGTCCTGACCCTTCTCAAATATACGCAATTAAGCAATGAAAACTGGTTTGAGCTGTGCCATGGCCGAGCCTTCAGCTGCAGGAAATGAAGGATAATCTGGAGGCTGAGGACGGTTGTTGTTGCCACAAGGCGTTCTCAAGGTGTAGTGGCTCTCTGTCAACATTGCTTCTCATCCTGAATGAATTAGTTTAGCCCTTCTCTGCGTCTGCTGTCTGCTTTTTAAACATCGCTCCAATCGTTCTGTGACATAACTTCCATCTGAAAACAAACTTTCTCTGTCCCAGAGATGTTCCATTGCATTTTCCCCCTTCCCTTCTAAAACCTAGACTTGATCACGGGCCAACTCCAAATACTCCTCCAATACTTGTTTAACTATATAAACCTTATTGACATAATGATGGAGGGAAATCGCAGACTGTAACCAGTTTGGAAATAGAGGAAATCACAATACAGCTCACAATCCATATTATGTTATATAATGCAAAAAAGTGGCCCGGTTAAAATCAAGAATTGTAAAATAAATAATTCAATAACAAGAATTTAAAAACATAATGCTATTTAAACTATTCCTAATGTATAACACAGATTTTCCCACTAAAATAAAGAAGGCTTTGCAAACATTCTTGTGTGAAATTACACATCTTACAAATCTATATAATCTTTTATATTTTTCTTTGACATTCAACTCCTTAAGTGTTAGTAAATTAATGTGTGAATTTAGTGCATTTTCTTACTGCAATAATAACATGCTTTTTTTTGTCCCTTTGGGTCCACCGTAGGTAAGCCCTCACAGTGTCTGCCTTTAGTTACAGTGGTGGAGAGAACGACGCCACTGCACCTCTGAATGGCTCTTTTCACTTTTAAAAACACTCCGAGATAGCTCCGATGACGACGAGTCGATAGTAATATCCACCTCGTGGCGTCTAACCGTCCTTTGAGCCGTTTTCATTTACTCTTCGATCCATGTTAATATCCTTTTTCTGCAGTTAAGTGAATGATGGATTCTTTAGTCTAGCAGAAGTTCTTTGCTTTAAAAAAAAGAAAAAAAAAGATGGTTCGAATTTAGACAGGAAGTAAACCCTCAGTACAGTACACAAATTCAAAATAAAAGCATCAACAGTTTTTTGTTTTTTTTAAATTGTCCAATGATGGAATTTTAAATCTGCAATTTGAATATGGTTAATTGTGATTAAGTGCAATCAATGAAAATTAAAAAATAGTTGCCCGAGAGACCTACTTTCAATGTATCTCATCATAAAGAAAACTGACACTTCAACAGGCAGACTAAAGCCTGGCTCACACTGCAGGATAATCGGGCCTGTTTGAGGTGCGATTCTTCCTTCCCAACAATCGCAGGGTTGTTACCGGCCCAAGTCAGCTCAGAATCTGCACAGATTATCTTGTAGTGTGAGTGGTAGATAATTCCATTCTGAATGTCCCCGATCTGCTCAGCGATTGCCGGGGACGGCATGAGTTATTTCAAGCATGCTTGGTTTTCAGGATCTAAAATAGAATCGGTTACGTCACAAGATAAGATAAGATAAACATAAACACGTCTGGCAGAAGTCGCGCATGACTACAGTATAATCACAATATCATAAAACCTCTAATATACACAAAACTACAATCCATTTGCGCTGGCGTTACTGTTCTGTTTTTTAGGTTTGGGTTCTCAGGACGGCACTGAAATCGTACAATGTGAGCTCGTTTTAAGAGCCCTGGAATATTTTAAATTCTTATCAAAGCTCTGAAAGGAACAGTGTTATATACCTCTAAACCATGCAAATTAATTTATTGCAGTTAGGCCTCACTTAGGTATTGGCCTTAATGAAATTAAAGAGACTTCTGAACATAGCTGCCTTTCAGCTGCTCAGTGCAGGAGCAGCAAAAACTTAACAGCAGTGGTCAACAACATTTTCCCCTCTCTTTGGTTGTTGTGATTTCTTGTAATTCCGATTTCAGAGTATCAGATAACTTGATTTTCCTTGTCCCTTTCTCCACTCCTTCGGCACATTCTTTGGGATTTACTGAGACTGAGGGGCAGGTAGGGAGGAGCTGGCATACAGACTGGTCTGAGAGCAGTGAGTGTTTTAAAACCAACGTTTTTAAAATGTTTTAACTGTAAACGTAATGATCTACTTTTTCACCAAATAGGTCAGATTTAAATATAACACATTTCAGGAGGATATCTTGAACTTTGTGAACTTCAGTTCAATTTCCAGATGAAAAACAGTTCACTTGGCCACTGATTTAAGACACGAGAGCTCACTCAGGAGGAGCATGTGATTTCACTGAGGGTCCACACCGCCATGGTGTTGGGTGTTTCTGTTTGTTGTTTTTTGTGTGTAATAAAGGACGAAAAGAAACGGCAAAAGGAGGAAGGATATCAGATTTACTGACTCCTCTGATAATTGGCGACGTGCTTCGGATTTGTGATCTTCCAAACATGCGAGTCCATCCATCAAGGTGGCTACGTCACAGCTCATTTAACGCAACAGGACACCTTTAATTCCAGGGAGCTTGTTTTTACTGACCTTTTGTTTAGTGTCAGTCCATTTTATAGTTATAGTGATATGGAAGTAATGACACCTTGCATATAACTAAAAATGGACACGAATGTGGAGTGGACACTTTAATGCTCTGGGAAGCAGATTTAAAAACCCTGCTCCCTAAACAAGTGAAACAACCACAAAGATGACTAAACATATCAATGTTTTACTGTTTACATTCAAAGACAACTTCCACATTTGTGCTGAACATACATAGATAGATAGATAGATAGATAGATAGATAGATAGATAGATAGATAGATAGATAGATAGATAGATAGATAGATAGATAGATATTTCAAGCGTAATTCAAGCGTACATTATGTAAAATCCACCACTAGGGGGCTCTCAATCAAAACAATAAGAAAAGATGATGTTGAGGGTTACGGTATATCATAGGAGTTAAAACTAACAAACAGTGTTGAATCAATACAAACAGGATAATCCGACATGAGAAATGAGAATATGTGAGGCTACTGATGATGTATCAAAGTATAATTTACATAATGTTTTTTATCAAAGCAGCACATACAGCGACAGAATGGCAGCTTTCAGTAGCAGCTAGCACGAGCTAATGCTGCGGTCATGTGACAATCAACATTTCGTGTCTATCATGGCGGCGACCTACCAGACAACTATAAAATTATGGATTTCTCTGGTTTTGATATATTTATATATATATATATATATATTTATATATATATATATATATATATATATATATATATATATAGATATATATATGTACATGAGTCTAGTCAATTCTTAATATAAGATATATTGATGTAAACATTAGCTTGCAATTCTACATACTGTACCTTTAATTGTGAGTGGTATTGTTTGTAACGTTGTGTGCGTTCTTTCATTCCTAAATACAAAATAAATGCATGTAATCCTAAGAATAACAAGAAAATAACGACTGGTCTCATACCGTTTACTTCGACATGCTTTACGTCACATTTAACCTGTTAAACTTAGCAAGACCATTTTAAACACGACACATTTCAGCCCGGCCGTGTTGACGTGAAAAAAAGCAAACAGTCGGAAAAGATTGGGTCACCTGGCTGGTAAGTAGATCTGTTCCTTGTTTTTGGTGTGCAGGTAGAGAAGCTGCACACAGAGCTGTCTATAGGGCCTGTAATGAGTCATATCCCTTCAAATGCTGCTCTGTATCTCAGACACCTCCTAAAGTTCACACCGCAGTGACCGTCACACAAACACACAGCTCTAACCTGTTCACGACTCCGTACTGTGCTTCACACCTCTGGGGCTGTTTTCTGCGGAAACACATCACGCCGGGCCTCGACGTCAGCACGTCACTCAAACTTGTGCAAACACAGTCAGCGTCCTCTGGCAGGTGTCGGCTGCAGGGGTGGTCTTGCACACGCTCTGATTGACAGGATGCACTTTTGCCGAGTCCTTCTGCAGACTGTCACCAGGTAGCTGAATCAACACTACGTATTTTCAGTGACAACATCTCATAGAGGAGTTAAAGCTACAAACAGACAGCTTGTCCGACAACTGCTGAGCTCGGACTTGGGACACGAAACAAGTCGAATGTGAAAAAGTTTTCCTCTGAGAGATAACGTCAACCGGCTGTGCTGGAGAGTCCGTGTCTATGTTCAAGGAAAAATCTTTGAGCGAAAGGGAAAAGTTCAGCTGAGGTCAGGCGTAATGCAAAGTACAGTTGCCTGGATTTTATTGGAGTTGGCAGGAGTCTGTTTGAGAGAATGAAAGCTTGCTCTTTGGCGCTGCTGGCGTCGATGCTGCCATTGTCTCATAAATACACGCTGTGTGTTTTCCATCAAAGAACACAATAAAAGACGATGAACATCCTCAGGTTCCTCTTTGCATGACTCTGAATTTGAATCCAACTGAAGTGTGCACATGTATTCATGAATAATAGAATTTTAATTTGACATGTAAATCTGTGTGTGAGCTGTTTTCCAGCTGGGTATTACAAACTGCTGCTTGACACACGCCTCAGTATCACTTCTCTTCTCTAACCCTCCGTGTCTTTGTAATTGTATTTCTAAAGTCTTTTCTTCAGCACCTTGTCTGAAAGACTAAACCTTTTGTCACACTTGTTGAATATGTGCAGGAAGAACACATCAGCCGTGTAGGGCTTTCACACTTACAGAAATCTCCTGAAAAACAAACTTTATATATTTACAGGAACAGCCAAATGTTTTCGCTCTGTCTTCACCCGGACTTCCTCTTGCCAGATCCCCTCGTATTTTTTTCCACACAGAGTCCGAGAGACCCGATATGAGAGCGCTGCAGGATTTTTTTGGGGAGAATTCAGCTCCAGCCAATAATAGGGGGAGTGACATTTATAAACAGTTCCTGCTGCACGGTGCATAGAGTGTATACACACGACAACTAAGATCTTTGTGCACGTAATTAAAAGGCTCCATTACATTTACTGTTTGCCGGTATGTCGTTCTTTTCTATTCTATTCAGTTGAACTACACTTAACATTAATGTAAAGGCACATTTTCTTATTTTATAAGTTTAGCTCCAAGAGGCAGCCTCTGGAGTTCAAAAATGAAGCCAAGGGGTCGCCGGTAGCACAGCGGCAGTGCGCGCGTCCCCATGTATTGAGGCTCAGTCCTCACGCGCGGGCGGCCCGGGTTCGCGTCCGGCCTGTGGCCCATTTCCCGCATGTCTCTCCCCACTCTCTCCCCCCTTCCGACTCTATCCACCTTCCTCCATCTATAATAAAGGCATGAAAAGCCAAAAACAAATCTTTGAAAAAAAAAAATGAAGCCAATGCAGAAATTCAAAAAAGCTGCAGTTCCTCAAACTTTTATTCACGGTTGGCTCCAAAAACCGAAAAATTTCCATTTGAGCCCGTTTTAGAATGTCAACTTTTACAGCAAGAATCAAAATATTGACAGCATGGTACATCAACTGTTTTGGTGTCAGCAGCTCTTTTCTTTATTGTTTCAAACTTCAAGGGACATTATAAGTCATCTTTTTGATTATAAGAGGTTTTAGAGTTTTCATACTTGGGGATGTGGGTGGGGTGATTGACAGGCGGGAGCGTTGTAGCTGTTTGCGAGGATGCTTAATGGCGCCACGTCTTTGCCCGTTTCTAGATTGATCTGAAGTTGGTTTAGAGACAGCATTTCCAATAAGAAGACTATATATTAAATTCACTGTCCTCAATGATTCATAATTTTCTCTCTCTATACCATAATAATGTTTGAACTTAGCAGCCTAACAGCAGTTTGTGATGGCCTGTAATGGAGTGGGATGGTTTTCATCCAGGTAATTTAATCCAGCCACGTCAATGTAAATATAATCAAACGGCTACCGGCTTCGAAATATAGGCTGCATGTATCATGTGTTCAACAGAGACAAAGAGAGGAGTGTAAAAGACCAAATGAAAGGAGGAAATAGAAAAAGCAAACTGGTAGCACATCGCTGATTAAAAAGTAACCTGTCTCGCATGAAGTCTTACAGTCCGTCTCTGTTTGACTTTTTGGTCTTGATCAGTGAATGTGTGTGCTTCTCGTTGGAGGGTCTGAGCTCTGGGCATCAGACACTCTGCCAGGTTTAACGTACATGTTTTAAAATGATCGCTGCTGACCACCTTTTACCATGTGGGTGGGGTGCATGTGTGTGTGTGTGTGTGTGTGTGTGTGTGATCTCATCTAACAGAAGTGCCTCAGAGCTGTATACTGAGTGAGTGTGTAGGCTAAAAGGCAAGACTCGCTGAGTGATTGCCACATTACCCTTGAGCATGAATCAATCTTCTGTTCAGACATTTGGCTATTTACGGACTCACATGAATTTGATCATGTGTTTTCTTTTAATGGTTTTCGAGGATTAAGTCAAAACCTCTATGGCAGCACTGTTGTAGTGGACAGCAGTGTGCAGATGGTGAAGGGTGGGAGGTATGTCGGCTTATGGGATGGTCCGTGATCAGAATAGAACCATAACGTGTGTAAGTCTTTACAAGCAGACGCCCCCGACCTTTGCAGGGTCGACATGAACGATCATTTATTTACTGCAATAATCACATCTACGTCGAACTTTAAAGTAGGCCATCAAAATATTTGATGTTTTTTATTTTAAATGTACTGTTAAACAAATAAGCTAGAGTCCAACTGATTAATCGGCAGTCGATAACATCGGCCGATATCAGCATATTCAGTGACCTTCCATGTTGGCTAGGCCAATATTATCTTTCATCAAGGGTTTGAAGGATCAACACAGTTAATATTTATAAAATATCGGTTTAGGTATCGGACCCAAAAATCCCACATCAGTCAGGCCTGAAAATATACCACTTTTTAAAGTATGAAATAAATAAAATAGTCTTTGATTTATTGATGTCAGATGAAAAACTGAAATGTGTTTGTCTCACCTCCTGACCTTAAACCCCATCCCCATGGACCAGGCCACCACCCCAAGTCATAGAAACACAAGAGAAACAGTGGATCATACAAAGATGGTGCTAAGTGGCACGACTGTGATTTTGAGATTTTAATATGAAAAGTCTTCATTTTGATTGTGAAAGAAAACAAAATGCCATTCATGAAATCATGCAATTACAATTGTTCTAATCTATGAACAACATTTTTTTCAGTTCTTTAAAGTCTCACTCTGAAACATCAGTACGAACCACCTGGACAGCATGAGGTCTAAATCCCTTTGACAGACATCATACCGGGGAAACGTTTTCTCTCTCCGTCTTCATGTGTTTCCACTGCAGGCTACTTAACTCGAGTCACCCTACCTGTCATTGTTTTCATTGGCTTTTGTGAAGCAAAGAGAGAAATGACAGTCTGTAGGAACTCAGTGAAAAAAAGGGATTTAGACTGTAATCCACCTCACTGATCCTTTTTTAACACAACTGACTGTCTGGCACGCCGCCTGGCTCTCGCCACAACACGCCTGCTTTTGATACCTGAAGGCTGGGGAGTAAACTGACACCTCCAGTGGCATTTTCTAGCTTCCCGCATACCTCGAATCAGGCATGAGGTAGGCTGAGGGTATTTAGCTCAGTTGGTGAAACGACTGGTTGTTGGATTTCAGGTGAACTCAGGTGGGTACCCCATGGTTTAATGCACAGTGTAGCCTCTGGGTTTGTAATATTAATGTGTGACTGTGTGACCGGGAATTTCTCTGTCCTTTCCTTGTGCCTTTTTTTTTGATAGATATCTCTTTGTTCATTGTCATCATTAAATGGGTTATTTTGTCCCTGCAGTGTTCAGGTCAGGTCAAAGAGATACTGATTATTTAGTTTGAGAATAATAAATAAAGACTGATATGTGGACGAATGGACTTGACTGAAGTCTTGCTGCCGTCATCTGTTGGGCTTTGCCGAATGTCTGTACAAAGAAATAAAATCAAAAAATCAAGAATCAAATTTGTAGTCTAGTGCTGGATTCTCAGCATGGGAAGTGTTCTGTTTTTAATATGTAGTACATTTGTAGTGCAAGCTGTATAGGCCAATCACAGATCAGACGGCTCTGGTGATTGCAGTGGACAAGTCATGGAGAGCAAAAGCAGGCTTTGATTTTCTGAGGGGATGTCTGCAGAGTCCCTACATCAAACATACCAGGCACTGCTCAGGATCAGTTGCTTGGTGGAAATTGGTTCTCTTCTTTTGAACGTGTGATTCCAGTATAGAGAGCAGCGTATGAAACTGGACCACGTGACACCCATGAATTCACCTGATAGGGATTGGAATAATTCTACAGCTCCTTTATGAACAGGTGAACTCTCCTCTGTGTAATGAGTAAAAGACATTTTGTCTCATAGTGGGAATTTTTGCAATTAATGGAAAATCAATGGTTGCGGATTGGATAGAAAAAAAAATAAACGGACTCACTGTGAAAAGGCCTTCAGAGTCAGACTGGACCCAGCTAATAAATTCATATTATTGTAGACGTAATTCTGTTTTTTTATTCATTATCTTTCATCAGCTTTATGCAAACACACTCTTGTTAGTCTGATCTTCTAAATCTTTCTGACGTTTTGAAAGCACACATTTAATTTTTTTTAAAGGCTGTGCTCTGTCACAGCTATTAAAGCATGGAGAGTTTAAGGTGTGGGCTAAAAGAAGTGTTATTCTGGATTTTTTTTGACCCTCGGCTGTTACCAAAAGGCATGTCATTCTCTTTGTCAGTCACTGAATGGCACCTTTATTTTGAGTAAAAAGCGGTAATTTTAATTTCTTTTTCCACTCGTTGTGGTTTGTGGGATGTATTAAAGTTTGTTGCGCTTTGATTTATGGACAATCTGGCCTTTTTAACACCTAATATGAATCGACCCCTTTGTCCAACGCTGGTTTTGGACTATGGGGGATAACACATGCAGAAAAAACGGCCACAGACGGACTCACAAAAATGGAGAGACACACACACAACCACACACATTCACACATACACACATGAGGCCGGAGTGTTTTATTGGGTGGCAATAAAAAGAAACGCTGTGTGAAATGAATCCAGTGTGAGTTACAGTGTTTTGAAGGCTGTGTTTTCTTAGAGATGAAGAAGTGGACCCGCCCAGAGCGTCGTGTTTTTATATAGAATTTTTATTTGACTTTAATTTTCCAGCTCTACAGGTGGGAATCTGAACAACCTGACCCTCCAATCACATCAGCTAGTAAGGCGTCCCTGTTTTCTGTAGGACGCAAAACATTAGTCTGAAGTCAATGTATGCTTCTTGTACTGGCTTAATTTATGCTTCACTCAACTCGATACATTAAAAAACAATCACAAACACACGATGCCCCTGAAAGCATGCGTACAGGCTGTGAGTTATGCTGTAGCTGTTTAATTCAACAGTTACTATTTTTGGGGACAATACCTGTATCGATGTTTGTGAGGGAAAAAAATCCCCTACTAGTATAACGGCTGATATCTTTCTTGGATATGTAGAGATACATAGACATACACATTTAATGTGTTGATCCCTTAAATACAGTGTAGCTCTTGTCGAACAGATTTACATTATAGCTTAGTCAAGATGGTCACTGAACTGGGAAGTAAGTGCACACCGCTTGACACTCTGGAGAGTGATAATACTTGTTGTAATCCGTGACTGGTATAATTTTGAGTCCTAAAACCAGGAAGTTAGCATTTTAGTGTCACGGGTTCCTAACTCTAAAAGTGGTTAACACAAACTGAAGAGACGTTGACGTTTTGTTAGATGAGATAAACTACGTTAGCTAAGACCCCCACTTTTACACAAACTTTAAACGGCGGTTGCTAACGAGTAGCTAACGACAGTGGGTCATGTTTTTCAGTGTTCTTGCAAATATTTGGTTAATAAACAAATTATTAAGCTAACGTTTCGCTAGTTTGTCAAATCTGCTGATTAGCTCGATGAATTTAACGGTCATGACGTCATAATAAACCGACCGCGGTGTAGTTCGCTAGAGCATAACGTTTGCTTTTTACTTCTCTCGGCTATATTAACTCTTCAAACTTCATATAAATGCTTATCTGTAAAGATTATCTCACTGAACAAAACAGCTATGCATCAGAAAAGTGTGTTTGACACATTGATCCAAAATCCAATGCAAAAATCCCATAGGCAAATTTTCGTATGAACCACTGGCGCAATTTTTTTTGGGTTGGCCTACAAAAGTATGTCATTACTGTACCAGTCTATAGCGCCCTCTGCTGGTTTAAGAGAACTGCTACTGTAATCCAAAGATACTCCAACTAAATGCTTTTTGACTGGTGAATACATTTAGTAATACCGGTACATATCTGGGATCAAATAAACACATACTGATAGTCATTGGATGTGCTAATATCGGCCCGCCGATTTATCAGTAGGGATCTAGTTCACAGCCTGTACTGAGGGAAAAGTGGTCTATGCTTGTGTGAGTTAACAATCTCTAATATGTTACATTACCTGTACACCAGAGCCTTTTCAGAATGTCTTACCTTGTGTTTGTTTTTGTTTTATTTGTGTACAGGGACTGCAGAGCTGAGTGTCCAGCACCATCTGTGAGAGTCACACTGTGCTTGCATCAATCCTGATTTACAGGTAAGACCAATGACAGTCAATCTAACCACTCCAATCACTTCAATCAGTACTCATGGATGAAATGGCAGATGTTCTGTCCAGTATTTCCACAAACTTAAGAGGACCTATTGAGCAAACTGAAGCACAGGTACCACCTTGCTATGGAAGCCCAAAGCGGACATGCCGCCATAGGTTTTATTTTCTACATTTTCAGTGATAGCAAATAAAGCCATGTTTATTGGATATCTCATTTTGTTTATCTAATTATCCTAGAATTGAAAAACTACTTACATAGAAAGAGGCATAGTGTACCTTGTTGGTGGGATAGCAGCGTGACGTGTGCTGGTCTGGCCCAGCGGCACCACCAGCAGTAACTCTGTACACAGTGTGGATACATTTTTATTATCGCTTTGTGAAAAACTATTCTGTTCTTGAGTTTGGCCTTTGGCTGCTTCAACTCACCTACACCATGCAAATACATTTTAGAGACTTATGATTGGTGTAACATAACCAGTGATAAAAGGTTGAGTTGGTTTGGACTATGTCAAAACATTTCTGTTGCTGAACAGTGATGAGATAACGAGACAAACGAGATCTTGAGAAAACAAGTGAAATGAAAAGGAAGACGAGTAAACATAGGAGGAGGTTATCATGGTAAAGCGTTAATAAAATACATCAATGCATGTCTGCGTAGGGCTTCCTGCCTTATTGACTTCTTTCTCTGAAAATGCACCTTGACTTCACGGCTGACCGAGTCAAGCAAACAGCTCACAGATCACTGTGAGAGTATATCACATGAAACAGGAGGACAGCAGTGAAGGGAGTCAGTGTCATGTTGCGAGTTTCTCTGAAATCCAAACTTTCCAGGAGCCTCATAAACAGTGACGCCGGATCCTGCATGAATCACTTTGTATTCAACTCGTCCTCAAGTTTCCAACTTGTGCTGTTTAACACGACCATGTGATCAGGGTTTTGCTACTTTATCCCTTTAAACACGATCCAAATGTAAAGGACCGTTTCGCTTGTGTTCGTCCTTTGAGAACAGAGAACAACAGGAGAGGTGGGAGCGTTGCTTGTTTCGCAAAATATAAATGTTTTCCTCTCAGACGGTATCCTGTGACCTCGGCCTGTACAAACACAAGTGATTAAGACTCAGTGACAAAGAGGGAATCTGTAAGTATCTAGGTGGTGTTTTATGGTCAGCTGCATGGACAAACGGCAGCCTTGTAAAGTGAAAAGGCTAAATTCCACGAGATGCTTGTTTGGTCTGAGCTGATTTTTTTTTTTTTTTACTTTATTCAATGTGTGTGCTTCCACTGGCTCTGTTGCGCTGCTTCTCAGCTCCATCTCAGCTCTGGCCCTCTGCAGTAAACACGCAAGGCTTCTATTTTCTATTTTTAACGCATCAATTTACCACAGCAAAGATCGAGCGAGACAGAAAGTCAGACGCCAAAACAATATCAACACATCTGTAATATTTTCCAAATAAATCACTCTGTTTAGACGGTTCAGAACAATGCCCATATGTTTGTTTGTTTAAGTGTTTTAAAAGGTTTAATCTCGCCCTGTCATGAGTGATTCCGTGATACATGTCTTGGCACTCCAGCTGTCCAGCTCTGCTAGCCTGTGGGTGTTGATGGACACGTATGTGGTAGAAGTTCTGGGTTAACGTCGTCTCTTTGTTGCTTTCATTGAAAAGGATCAGCTTCACAAGCAGTCTGTCAGTGACCGAGACCAGGCTTCACTGTCAGTGCTCAAAAACAATCATTGAGCTATTGCATTTATGGATTGAATTCCCAAACACAGTTCCCACCCGCCTAACTTTGTAAAACATATCCAACGTCACCTGTGATTGGCTTCGTCTGCCTTCACATTTTCAGCATTGATGCAAACCACAAAGCCAAACTGTACTTGACTAGACTCTGAAATCCTCCAAAGTTGTGCATCAGACTGGTGTTTGTGTGCAAAGCAAAGATATCCCTCCATGGGTTTGCTGGAAAAGAGGTCCAAAGCTCAACTGTCATCTGCACAAGTATATTCTCCAGCAGTGCACATGAGTTCCCCTGGGAGTCCAGGGCCGTTCGGTCAGGGGAAGCAGGTGCTGTTCACATTTACATGAGGACCAAACTGCACCCAGCACTTGGTAACATAGTGGGCAGATGGCTCCTGGATCGCTCTGAAACTTGACAAACAAATTGAGTCATCTCATGTGTGCCAACCTGCCTAGCTGAAAACCTCTTTAACACCCAGTGCAGTGGTTAGCATGCTCTCTCATTAGCATGCAGAATGATCTCTGATGCACTCAAACAACGTATAAAACCAGCTCTCTCTCTCTCACTCTTGAGGTCAGACACACTCACACACACACACCTCCTCACTCGTAGAGGAAACCCTCGCTGTGAGGCGTCTGCATGAAACCTCTGAGTGGGAGACGCATGTTTCAGCAGGGCCATTACTGCTGAAACATGAGAACATGTTTTCATGTTCGCCTCACACAGACTCTCGTACACACAAGGCAATCCACATACAAACTCTCGTGCACACACGCAGGTGCGCTGGCAACAGCATCTTTCAACATGCCTGCACTTTACCCTGAGGTGTGTGTGTGTGTGTGTGTGTGTGTGTTGATGAAGAGGGAAGTAGCTTTTGCGAGGTCGTGAACTTTAAAATGAATAAAGCCTCCATGTGCTTTTCCATTACATCGCAGTCCAAGGCCCTCTGCTACGAACGTGTTGTAGATAGGAACCAAACATGTGCATGAATGTTCTCTTCGAGGGATACGTTTTCTGATTACTTCTGAAAAAAGTTTTGCAAAATCGGTGGATTTCCATTGTGGGTTTGGCTTGACCCTAACAGAGGATCTGCAGTTTAACACCGAGGCCTTAAAGGAACCCTGATGCTCAAAGTATGTAGACAGAGACTCCGTTTATCAGTAGATTATCATGTGTTATACTCAGCACTGAAACTCAGACTAAACCGTCTACAGCATGTGGTTTGATGGCCCAGCAGTGACCGGGCATTGCCTGTTGTTTGTCCCCAAGAGGGCACTGTACATTAAGTTATCTTCTACCTGTTGTTAATCCCAATAACAGCCACAGATGTTTCAGATTTCATCGATGTTTAAATGTCAAGTTCAGTGTCTGGAGAGCTTCACTTCCTCTGACCTTACATCAACGTTGTATTTCCTCTTCGTATTACCACTGTTATTGTTTCTCTTATTTTTATCATTAAAGTTCTGCTGCTGTCTTTATCAGCAGTAGCACTCAGGTTCAGGCAGTAACCATAGCAACCCCTTTTCCCCACCCCTCTTTAGAAATGTGTATTTTTTATCTTTTCCTCAAACCCATACAAAGCTATCCATACAAGACTATTAGGACCACACACACACACACACACACACACACACACACACAGAGACAAGGCCTCTTCAGACCGCCGTTTCAAGCAGCAATATTTATGCTCCTGTGATGTGGAGCTTCCAAAACGCAATCTGAACTTACAGACTGGAGCAACAACATTATGTAACAATATATAATAATATCAGCACGAATATTCAAATAGTGTACCTGATGACGGCTGAGCTTAATTAGGGCACTTTTGCAAAAAAAAAAAAAAAGCAGTTTGAAAAAAGGGCCACACACACACACACACACACACACACACACACAAAGCCACCCTTTGTCTCTGTAAATGTTGCGTTTCACTTTGTGCTCATTCTTGTTCCTCTCATCTTGTTCCGTTTGTGTTCGGTTGTTTTTCCGTCTTTTTCTCAGCTGAAAGTGTCTCCGAGTGTTTTCTTCTCGGCAGTGTGTCGTTTGTTGAAAGCAGAGGGAGCGCACAGTATTCAGGGTTTTATAGAGTTAAAGCATGCAGTAAATACATTATAGGGTCCCACTCAGAGCTGCAGCCGAGGTTTTATCAGACAGATCTTAAGTGCCGTTCATTCGTCGCTGCGTGCGAGCTGCTGTGATGACACTTTTTCTCTACACACATTTTCTCTTACTGGCGACCTTGTTCTCTCTCTCTCTCTCTCTCTCTCTCTCTCTCTCTCTCTCTCTCTCTCTCTCTCTCTCTTTACCTCTCATATACACAAACAGCTGCCTGTATGTTTCAGTAGCTATACTTGCCTATACAGCAGCAGCAGCGGGAAAAAGTACTTAGTGGTCTAAAAGAAGGAGCCGCGGGCTTTGTCGTAATCCCTGTTTGGGTTAGAACAGACTCCTAAATAAATCACTGCAACAGGACACCACTGTTTACCAGCAATACAGGGATTGGGTTCAAAGTTTAGAAGTGTTGTCTCTGTAGTCATTCAGTGGTGAGGAGCAAAAAAAAACAAAGAAAACTGGCTGGAAGAAACTCAAACGAAAAAAAATAAATAAATTGGGCTCCTTGGTTTGGAAGATGCTCACATGCAGCCTTTGTGTATTTTCATGTAAAAAATGAGGAGAGAAAGAGATGAGCTTTACATAGTAACATTTAATGAGTCCTCTTTGACAAAAGCATCTGCCACTTTAAAAAACAAAGGACTTTAAAATAGTACATTTTCTCACTAAGTTAGTGCCAGGTGTATATGTATCTCGTTCACTCTGTTTTTGCTGTTGTTGTTTTGAATGCAAACCTTTGGAACGTTTATTTGCATTTAAAATTTTTGACCCATCAAACATCACTCCCCCTGATATCATTTCATTTTGACACTTGATTCTGTAGCGTTCAGATTTAAAGCTGAATGCGATAAAGGATGATGAAGCTCGAGAGATTCCTGAGCACGCAGATCACAGATGTACTGGCTTCTGTTTCTGCCTTGTAAATCTTCACACTCAGAGTAAAGAGAACAGAACGAAAATATACAACTGACATACCGAACCGACGAGCTCGGTGCACACAGCATGTCATCCTTCCAACACACATCATACACATGTACACGTTACAATTCAAACTGACACACAACACACACACACACACACACGCAGCGACCTTGAGGGTGTTAGCGGTGTTGACGTTTGTTTGGACGGTGCTTCAATTCCTCAGACTGCCGCGAGGTCATGTGGCCCGACATCAAAGTCAAGAATTTCTTTCTGGGCCAATTAAAGAGCTCGAGTGTTTATTCTAAAAGTCTGAATGTCTCGCTGTCCGTCTGTCTGTCTTTGCGTCTGTCTGTCTGTCTGACTCCCTCTTTGTCTTTATTTTCGACATCATCTTCAAACTGTCTCCTTATCCAACTCTCTGTGTGTGTGTGTGTTTGGGCGGGTGGGTGGGTGGATGCGGGCGGTCACTTAATATGGATTGATGCTGCTGAAAGCACAAAATACTGCTCCTTCTCTGTACTCCGTCTGGAGCTCTGATTCACGTGTAAGGCTGCAAACATGCCTCCGAAGTTGTTTAGTCAGTGAATGTGGAGAGAACGTTTCTCCACCTTTACACTGTGCAGAGCGCCGCCGTGCTGACATAGCTGAATTATGTCCACTTGAAATACGAGCTCGGAGGGGAGGTGAAACTGAAGTAAAGTTTATTGTGATGACAGACTCAGGATAATGTAGAATCAAAGCTTCCTCCCTGGATGAAGAAAAAAATCACTCCTGGCACCCTCGTCGTGCGTAAATCCCAAATCTCCTCCAAACGTCGACGTGTGTATATATCGAGCTTCTGACAGGCAGGCCCGGACGGATTTAACCCCTGATTATATTTATTATAGTCATAGGGAAGTGAAGTGTCAACCATTGTTTGTATAACTTCGTAGAGAGGTGTATTTGTTGAACTGATCACAAAAGTTAGCACGTCACCCCCCCCCCCCCCCCCCCCCCCCCCTTTTTTTTTTTGAACTTTGTCATTTTGGCTTGATGTCAGAAAACTCTGTCCCTCTGTATTTCTGTCAGCTCATTCAAAGTTCAATATTTTGTTAAGCTCTGGCAAGCTGAATAATTCTGTCTTCACCGTAGAGAAAGATGAACTGTGCGCTACAATGGAAAGCATTTATTTGTTGCCATGTATATTTTACTGTCCGCGCCTCCCCGTTAATGTCGAGCGACTGATTTTGGCCGGTTTCTGCAGCTCTTTCAGTCGACTGCCATTTAGCAAGACTTGACTTATGGCTTCATTTCTCTCCATTTAAACAGAGCCTGTTTTGTTTAGTGGTGCTTGTTTACACCGCCGCCAGCTTCAATGTGGCTCAGGAACACGTCAGTGTGTTTGTGGTTTTGGAGGGTTTTCCACCTGTCTCCATTGTGTTCATCTTCACTCTGCAAGTCTGGTCAGGATGTAGTGATTTGTTCTTTGGTACCTGGCTGCGGGTCAACTTATTTCCAAAAAAAGAAAAGAAAAGAGAGAGTCACAAAAGCGAACAAAAAAAACAACCTGAACTCCAGTTACAGAAGTCAATGTGTGCAGCAGACCCTCAAAGGCATTTCAAGACCAGGTTTGCGGCAGGAATACTAATCGAGTTTGTGTTTTTCTTCAGATCAGATCTCTTAAAAACTGTTACAAATCATTGTGTGGGATTTGCATTGTGATTGTCCCGTCACACCACGCTGTGTCTTCTCTGCAGAGTCATTCATGAGCACGTCGAGCTGTGAGCTGTTCCCCCCGGGGATGTCTTTTGTTTTGATGTCCTTGTCTGCAGCCAGATGAATAGCCACATGCAGAGCCAGGGAAGGGGTGGGGTGGGGTGGGGTGGGTGGGTGGGGGGGACATTTGGACATGTTAAAAGACACCTGTGGGGCTTTGGGGGGGCCTCTGCATGATGGACAGGGTTCCGCTTCAGGTGGCAGTAATTTCTCCAAGCCATGGGGAGGGGCCGAGGGGTCGAGTTTGGTCTGTGTGAGTGTGTGTTTGTGGGCGCTGAGCGTGTGCATCTGTGTTTTGAACTATTTAGAAGCGAGTTAAAGTTTAGTTTCGTCCGTGTGTTGCTGTGTTTTCTGTCTCTTTGGATTCTCCTTTGCACTCGCCCTGCAAACACTCGCCCCGTGCGCGCATGCAGCCTTATCTCTCAAGCAGTAATTGCTGCTAATACCAGCGGTAACGGCACACAGATCGTGACAGAGTCTCATCCACAACTAATGGTTATGTAAATACGATAACCATCTGAAGACATGATTGTGTGTGTGTGTGCGCGTGTGTGTGCTGGTGTCCTGCCTAATATACTTTTATCTCTTATCATGTGGAGATCAGCTGTTAGACAAATGTGGCATTGTTGAAAGCTGAGGTCGAGCTGAATGAGTGCCTGCATGCATGGGTGTGTGTGTGTGTGTGTGTGTGTGTGTGGGTGTGTGTGTGGGTGTGTGTGTGTGTGTGTGTGTGCGTGTGTGTTGCATTGCTTTCCGAGTTCAGAGGCTCATCTGTTCTGTGCACCTGATACTGAGCCGGACCTGTGTACCTGAAGAGCTGCAGGCATTTTAGATTAGAGGACCAGAGCTTGTTATTAAATGTCTCGGGCCGATCTTCTAGAATAACCAATAATGTTCCCAAGATACCTCAGCCTGTGTACACACACACACACACACACACACACACACACACACACACACACTACCAACTAGTCTATGCATGACAAACTAAATAAAATAACTTCTCCATCAAAAATCAGGAATCTTTCCACACACATGCTGCCTTCCTGCACATGAGAAAGTGTTTTACTGACAGGACACATTTTAGCTGCAAGAAAACATCGATTCTCTTTTTCAAGAGAGCCCAGGTCAAGACAGCAGAATAAAAGTTCAGAACGGAGAACAAATGAATGACAATAAAGAAGTATTGCATCAAATCATCCAATCAGAAGCTTCATGTGCATCCCGAGGTCAGTGCTCCAGTTGAACGTGACGCTATCATATAAAGAGCAGAGCACAGAGATTGTAGTGATTGCATGCATACACGTTGTTTACCGTGCAGCAGTAATAATATGTAAAGTTATCACTCCCCCTCCCATTGGCTCGAGGGGAATTCTCTGGAGAAAATCCTGCAGCATTCTCACATCAGCCCACTCGGAGAAACGGTAACAAATGGAGTTGTTGATGTTTTTCGATGTGTCATTTATTGTGGTTTAAAGTTCACAGATTGTGTCTGATTTACTGTGGGTCTAGCAGGAGAAACTCTGTGTGAAGATGGAGAAAAAAAAATGGTATGTTTGCATTCACACACAGCTCCTTCTGGAGTTTTCTGAAAGTGTGAAGGCCCTGTTAAAGAACTCTCACCAAAGACAGACGACAGAATTCACCAAAGATGTGATAACAGAGAAATGCATGAAAATATGCACGCTGTCTGGCACTCCTCACAAACTCACTTTAAAACAACCGAAGGGGTAAACTGTACAAGAAGAGGAAACAAGTGAACAGGGTTTAACTTCCATGAACCTGTCCCGACATAAACACATGATGGGAGAATGAAGGTTGAGACAATCCCCCTGTAAATGTAAATGTTGCAGTACAGCTCTGCAGCTCTACCTAAAAGACACCCATCACCAGTACAGATGCCTCACTTGATCCACACACGCGCTCAAACACACCCTCATGTGAGTGCCCGTTTTGTGCTCTTCAGAGAGTAATCAGTAGATTGAGTTACATTGAAAGACTTGAGCGGTTGTTGATACTTTAACTGATTTAACTGCATGTTCCCGTTCGCCTGTCCTTGTCCTTGAGTACCTCCAGCTTCTATTTACAGAGACTACATGAAGGACAGAGGAGTGTGAGTGTAAAATGTGCTTACTATGACAAGTAAAGGACGGCTTAAGTTTTAGGGCGTTGTCACACATGTAGCTTGTTTGCTCTTGGCCGAATCGTGGACCGACGTGTTTTATTTTTCCATCAAAGTGTGTTCTGTGTTCACACAAGGACATTAACAAGTGGACTAGAATCTGTGATGAGCACAGGAAAAGGCTTCTAATTGGTCAGAATTTATCACGGGAAAAAAAACAAAACAAAGACGAGTGGACTCCTGCTTCCAAAGACATGTTACCAACTTTCAACCTGGACAGTGGTTTGCTCTTAATCACTGCAGGATACTTGAGATGCATCTCTGGCTTGAAAAAAAGTATATCAATGCACATATGTGTGCAATGCTTGTTCACTGTTGTCTTAATTTTTTTCAGTTTGAAATGAAAGGGAAGTGCGTCCCACTGTGTTTTTCAGTCTGATATGATAATGGCCTCTTTAAAGCGTGCTGTGCTAATGAAGTGCTGCACGGCTCAGACATCTGCATCCTTCAGCACGTGATGGAAAAGCTGTCTCTCTGACATCTGTTGAACACACATGTGACCGATGTTCACATCAGATGCGTCTCTTTGCAGTCCTTTTGTTTCTCGTTAGGATTCCTTGATTCTGTTTGACCTTTCGAACCTTTTTGAACCTGCTGTTTGCCTCGACAGGCTGCGGTGAAGATAAACCTGCAGCCAAAATCTGTTCATGTCTTTGAGTTTGAGTTTTATGAATAAAGGCAACTTATTATCCCAACAGTTTGAGAAGGTCACGTTTTTTTTTTGTTTTTTTGTTTTTTTTTATAAAAAGGAGGTTGGTTCGTCATGAGGCAGGTGCGTGGGAGGTTTAACTCCAGCCTTGAGAAGTAGAAATGTCGCTCAGCCAAAGGGATTCAGATTTTTTTTTTTCTTCTCATAAACAAAGACGGTTCAGTGCGAAGGATTTTAGTTCTTCTCCAGAATGTAAAGGTGTGAAAAGCCAAGATGGCGCATGAAGTCACAGAGTCCGTCACTATACAGATCGCAAGGCTTGACATTAAAAGAAAAAAAAAAAAGAGTGGTCAAAGAACATACAGGGGATTCAGAAAAGCCTCATTATATGCACACAGATTTCACACAGGTGATAGACGTCATCCGCCTCGGAAGCTCTCTCACAGTAGATGAATCCCTGAGTATGAATATTTCAGAGGAACTTCATGCTGAAATCTTTACTTTGACGCTGGCTGGAGAACGAGCAGATAATAAGAACGTGTCTGCGTTTGTGTCCGTTTGCACTCTTGTGTGTGAAAACACCACCTGTAGTTAACACCAAAATGTCCATAGGTAATATAGAAACTGACTCACACGGCTAGAGGAGGTAAAGATCCTTATAGAGCTTCTATACACAGCAACTGAGCATACACGCACACGCACGCACACACACACACACACACACACACACACACTTGTATTGGCATGTTTGTACGTGTCAGAGCCGTTAGCTTGATGTGCAGAGGTCATCCTTAAGGGTCAGAGTGTCAGAGTTAGGTTTCAGCAGGAGAAGAGGTCCTGTGTTGCACACTGAATAGACACAGTGAATGGTGCGGTCACACACAGAGAGAGAGAGAGAGAGAGAGAGATGTTGGGAGTCAGGAAAGAAGAGAAACATGAAAAACGTCGGTGTGGGTGACGGGTTGGGGGGCGGCTGAGAGGGGAAATGAGCATGTGTGTTTTCAGACAGCACGCTGATAGAGATCTTAATGATGTGTTCAGGTACCACAGCGTGTTTGAGTGAGAACACACACATTCTTTAAAATACATGTAAGTACAGAGTACATACGTGTACATGGCTGTGTGGTGTCCATGTTAGTGAATGCATGAATGCATGCTGTGTGTGTGTGTGTGTGTGTGTGTGTGTGTGTGTGTGTGTGTGTGTGTCCAAACATAAAGGGTTCTTGGTGGTCATACGAGAACCTGCAGTGAACTTAAGGATCCCTGAATAGTAGATGCTCTATATTTGGGAGCTGGACCGAGGCCACTGACCCTAACAGTGACCCCACACCTGCCCCACGTGTGTGTGTGTGTGTGTGTGTGTGTGTGTGGACATGATAATGTCGGATAAAATGGGAGCAAACAAGAATGTGTGTGTGTGAGGGCGTGTATCTTGTTCATGTTTTTCCTTTCCTTCTCGTCTCATGATGTGTCGTGTTTTTTATTCCCAGACGTCTCCGATTCTCTCCATCTTCTTCTAAACATGTTGCTTCTCTTTCTGAAGGTTTCTCTCTCATTCCTGAACGTGAGTGCGGAATGTTTTCCTTCTTTGTGGCCTTTTGAATGTTCGTGTGTCTGAGTGAGCGATCACTGTCGGCAAATGCGTGACCAGTCTCTCAGTTCTTGTTCTGTATTTAGGTCTCAGGGTTCAGGGGTCACGAGGGGTCGAGAGGCAGTATGAATGACCGCCTGTTATCAGGTGGCAAACAAAAGAATGTCTGTGTGTGTGTGTGTGTGTGTGTGAGGATGTATATAATGGAGAGAAACAGGAAGCAAAGATTGGCTGGATGACAGAAGGTAAGAGAGCCTGAAATCATGAATAAAAACAGAAGACAGAATCATGCAGGCTGAACGCTGACCTCACATCCAAAATCACATCTCATCTGAAACAACTCAAACTTCTTCATTTATTCTTCTCATCAGATTAAGAAACGTCAACAAATTTCATCACTTAAAGTCACTTTTTATTCGATGGCTTTCTCGACCATCATCCTTCTAACGCGGCCATGTTTCATGTTTCTTCCACTTTTCAACATTCTCCGTCATCGATGTCCTGACACACACTTATTTAGACCGTCAAACTATCAGCACGGTGTCCTACACGTTTGCGCAGGAATGTCAATAGCAATGCAAATCCAATGGAGTTGCATTAGTTTGCAATTTTTGTAATAAAACACTCAAATCTAAATGTTTTAATATTAGGTGCCTAGAAGTTGTATTTTTTGTTTCTGAGTTATGGAAACAGGTGTTTAAATTAAATATCAAGATATTGAATAGTTTCACATTGAAGTTTAAAATCTGGTAAAGTGGCAACTCTACTGAAAAGAAAAAAGAACTACAGACAGGCAAGATTAAAAAAAAGACAAAACATTTAATCCATGTAGTCCCGTCAGTAAATCTATCATTTAAACAAAGTTACAGAAACATAAAACACTTTTATTATAAAACAAAAAAAAGGTATCAGGGGTTTGATTTAATCCAACTCTTCACTAGAAAACAACTTAAACAGCCCTACTTGGTATTAGAAAGTATGTATGTGCTACCAAGGCTTTAAAGGGAACCAGATGTGCAGCTTTCCTTAACTTATCAGTGACCCTGAACAGCTCCTCACTTTTACACAATGTGTTGTTTTGCTGCTGTGAGACTTTAAGTCATGTTTTAGACTTTTAAAGAGGATAAGAGGAAAATGCACGTGCCTGTTCCTGAACATATATTTGAAAGGAAACATTGGCTGCAAACTAAAGAAGACAGTAGACTCATGACAGAAATGGTACAAACGTCTTTTGTGTGAATTAGGACCCGCCGGGCTCACTCGGTTCCTGCTCAGTTTCTAGATTTTAATTAATTGCTCTTTATTTCCTCTTTATTTTTCTAACCTTTTCTTTTCTCTCTCCCCTCTTGTATTCATCTCTCTCCTCTTCTAACCCCTTCAACCCCCTCCCGTTGTCTGTTTTTCTCCCTCGTTTCATGACTCCCCCTTTCTTTTCCCTGCTAATTGCCACCTCGTTGTAGCATCCCGGGAGCCGGGAGCTCATTAATTGCTGAAGAGGAGACAGGTGGCGCCACTATGTTGTGATGCTTCTTGTTAGTTGTGTGTTTCAGTTTATTGTATTCATGTTGTGTTTGGATGTGCATGCTTTTTTCTAATGTGTGTGTGTGTGTGTGTGTGTGTGCTTGCTGTGTGTGTATGATTCCTATATGAATGTGTGTGAGTGTGTGTGCGATGCCCCTGCTTGTTAGCCGCCGAGCCCCTTCTCACTGTAATCTCTTTGTTTATGCAGTGCGAAAAGGGCCTGGTGGGGGCATGAACTCCCCACGCTCTTATCCCACTGCGCCACTCACCCCAAGCAGACCCTCATGCCCCCCTGCCACCCTTCAGACACCCCGCTTTGCTCCCATCACCTCCCCCCCGTCCCACTCAGCTCCTGCCCAGCTCTGTGTCCCGTCGTCCCTCCTTCCTGTCCTGCTCTGTTAACGTCAGAAACGGAGGCTGTACATTCTGCGAGGGGTCAGCAGAGATGCAACAAACGATCCTGATGGACACCATGTATCTGTGCAGCCTAGCTTATTCTTCTCGTTACTTTGTTGTTCTAACTCAGCTCAGCTCCATCCACTGGGATATGTCCAGCCGACACGTTTCCTTATTGTAAATGTTAAATGTGATAAAGTTCTGCTCCAGTCTTTATGCCACGTTACTGTGACTCAGCCTACATACAACTTTATCTCCATTTTCTAAATCAAAATACGGCCAAATAGCGCCGTCTGTTCACTGTGCTTGTTTACATCCTGGTTCTAGAGCCCTGAGACCATTAACAGCGGCTACAAACCGTCTATAGCTACAGGAGCGAGCGGCTGTGCTGCAGTTTAAACACAACATGAGACCGACACCGAAAGCCAAAATGTGGGTAAACGGTTGATGACGAGTAAGTCTGAAACCGAGGCGGTTCGAACAAGTACAACAAGCTAATGGAGAGAGTGTTAAAATGCTGACGAAACTTTAACATCTTTATAAACTACCAAACTACCAAAGACCATCAGGGACTGAAGACTTACAATTTGATAGTTAAATAGTTTGTTTAATCGTTCACTATGTAAAATCTGCCACTAGAGGGCTCTTAATCAAAACAATAACAGAAGATGACGTTGCGGTTCGCAGAGTATTAAAGGAGTCTAACTGACCTATTATGGGATTTTGGATACATTTCTTACTTACTTTTGGAAGTATTTGATGTAATGTAAGCACTCAACTAAAAAAATTATATAACATGGTCATTAGTCATTTTTTGATTTTGATTAGATTTTTTAATGTAAACATTAGCATGCAGTTCTACATACAATACCTTCAACTCAAACTGAATGAATTTGAATTTGTCAGACTTTTGAGAATCAGATCTAATCAAAGAATAACGTTGACAGAACGAGATCATTTCATCACTTATTTTGTTCTGGTAATTGTGTTGTCTTGATTTGACTCTATTTTGCTTTGATCCATAAATAATTAGATTTGCATTGCCCTCAGTGTCTCCTTCTTTTTTTTTGTTCCTCTTTCCCGTTCTCTGCTCCAGTGTGCCTGTTTTAATCAAATCACATCCGTCTTCCCTCCGCTGCTCTAACCTCTCTCACATTGCTCGGCTTTGAAGCCTTCGGTTAAACACAGTTTTTACGCCTGGCAGTATGTGTCTGTTTGTTTGGTAAAGTCTATGAAGAGAACAATTACAGAGCAGCAGTGTTTTTCCCGAGCAGATGGTATTATCTGGCGGTCAAACGGTAGCCTTTGGAGCTGGTGTCGTGGGCGATGGTGTGTGAGTAAGTTGGTGTGTGTGTGTGTGTGTCTGGCTCGATGGTCATGGATTGTGGTGTGTTCATGCAGGTGCGTAGGTTACCGGCAGTTTGTAGGTCAGCCCCCCTGCCTCGAGTGTCATCTTGCTCTGTTTGGCCCTAAACAGCCACCATAACAGGGCCTCTCTTCTCTCTTGTTTCTGTCCTCTTCTCTTCTCACACTATAAACTTTTCCTTTAGCTTCTCATGTGTTTTACTCTTTTCTATTCTTCCTACTCTCTGTTTTTATATAATGTTGTATGTATCTCTGGGACGCTGAAATCCTGTCTGCACAACAAATGTACCTCTGTGTACTAATAAAGAACCCTTCTTCTTCTTCTTATTGTCTTCTCTGCTCACTATCTTGTTTTTTGGATTGATTCAGATTTTTTTAATTTTTATCAATCCTAATTAATCCAAACAACACTCTTTTCTGATAATCACTATAGACTGTAAGTTTTCAGGTAATGCACTGGACCTTCAGACCTGTCCTACTTTGCACAGTGTGTGTGTGTGTGTGTGTGTCTGTGCATGTGTGTGTGTGTGTGTGTGTGTGTGTGTGTGTGTGTGTGTCTGTGTGTGTGTGTGTGTGTGTGTGTGTGTGTGCGTGTGAAAGAGAAGGAGAAAGCAGCAGTGAATAGAGACAGAAAGGTTTTTTTTTTGGGGGGGGGCTCTGCTATTCTTGTCCTGAGGGCCAGTTGTCTTCGGCCATGGGAACATGTGTAGCTCTTTTATTAGCGTAAGCTCTCCCTTTAGGTGGTCCTCTTCACCCACTCGGGACAAAACTAAGTTAGTGTAAATGGTTAATTAGAAGTCCCATAAACCTCATGCTCGCAAACCAGTGCCCTGTGGCTTCAGGGAGTCAGAGGTGGGAAAGAAAATGAACAGAAGTGACATTTTTACAAACAGATATTTCTCCATGTATTGTGAAGTTGTTGGTGATAAATTCTCAAAAAGCAAGTCGCCAAATACTGTAGTGTCACAGCGCCCGCTCATCGCCTCCTCTGCATCTGATCTGAACTCCTGTTGAACTTTACATTTTGTTCACTTCACAAATCTGAAGCGCCCTCATTATTCTGCCTCCTGATTTGATCGTCATATTCCAAACAATACATTCTCCATGTTCAGGGATGAGTTCTTCCAATGACTCTGGATAGTATGATAGTATGACCCCCAGAATCAAGTAAGTCCAAAAACATGAAGTCGGAGAGACAGACAAAGAGAGACGTTTATGCTTTGTTGTTCTCTGCCAATCAGGCGGGCCTTCACTGACTTTTAGTTAGTATTATGGTTTAACATGAGCGTGCTACCTGTAATATAGTGTTGAGACATTCAATTAGCCTTTATCTTTATGTGAATTTATTGTAACCCTCACCATAAATATTGGTGTTTTCACAGCAGACAAAACACCAAACTATTTCTCATGATATTCAAGGTGAGCCCATAAAGCCTTTATTCTACATACTTCATTAATCTGAGGGGAAAAAAGCTGCTTCACACTCTCTATGTTTACAAGTGTGTTCTTCATCCATTAGATGTGGAAAAAACTTTCATTACAGTGTTCACTACCGTCCACCACCACAACCATTAATTCTGAAGGGGAATCTCCAGCTGAGACGAGTGTACGTAAGCAGGATAAAAATGGAAGATATAAGGGGCAGTTTGTCCTCACATTTTCTGGACATTTTCCAAGCAGTGCTTGTGTGAAAAAAGGATTCTGTGGGATACAAACGTATCAGTGATTGTTCTTCTTCTCCATCAGTACTAATTTAGAAAACTCAAATCCAGTTAATCCCGTCCACACATTTTGTCTCGCTATAATTTATGCTTCTTTCTTTTTTGTTTTTTTTTTGTTTCTTGACAAAACTGTTCTCCTGAGTCCCGCCCCCCTCGTAAAATAAACCAATAAACTAAGAAGAAAACGCCAATAGTGTCAGTCTAAAGTCATTTTTCACTAAACATAACTTTCTTATGTTTTTCCTCCTGTAAATAAGCAAACGTGACTCCAGGATGGAAATATTTAACATTTCAAAGAGAGCTTCTCCTGGACAAGCCGAGATTCACCCTTTGAGATTTGGTGTTAGAAAGAATCGGCACCCGACATGTAGAGATGAAACTCTGATCAGAGATGTCTCCAAATACTTTCTGTGACAGATGGAGGCACAGGAGGGGGGCCAGTCATCGTGGGCGTTTAAAAAAAAAAAAAAAAAGGTTATTGCGTGGATTCAGATCGTGATTCTCAGTTCTTTTGTGAGCTGTTTCAGTATTTATGAATCAGAAAAGTGAGCGGGCACAGATCCCACAGGTGCCGGTGGGACGACTCGGCTCCCACTCGAGAAGGAGCTGCCACACGACTCTTCTGTTCTTCAGGATTTTTATCGACATCTTTAAAATCCCACTCTTCTGGAGAAGCCCTGACCTCTCTGCCTTACGGGGGGGGGGGGGGGGGGGGGGGTGGAGACACCGCAAGCCCTTCTCATCATTATCCATCAATCAGCCGTCAGTTTCTGACTGTGTTTGACTTTAAAGAAGCTCTACTCATGATTTATTTATGACTTTATACCGACTCTCAAAGTAAATCTGAGCCCTTAATCTTTGGTTTGCCTTTACATCTGTAAGCCTCAGAGCAAAGAAACAGGATACCCGTCCTATTGAAATCCTAGAGAAACCCCCGTACTCTCCAGATGGCTGAGGGAAAAACTCACTCATCCATTTGAAATTTACAGTAAAGCATTTAAGAGTAATTGGCATATTTATGATATCATGATTACAGAGGGCTCTCAGATACTGGCTCTCAGTTTTGTTGTACCTCGCCCAAACCGCACCTATCCCTGTCAATGATTTTATAGCGGCTGTAAAGTGATACAGTGAGTGGTTTCACAATGACAATAACAAGCTGTAAAAGTCAGGCCCAGTCTATCATTAGGCCTTCATTAAGTTTAAATGGCTTGACACCTACCTCAGCGTGTGTTTGTTGTGTGTTACTTCAAATGAAGATCTCGTGTTTCATTGGCGAACAAAGTTTTCCTCTGTAACACACACCGTGGGGATGTGTTTGTCAGCCTCCTGCAGGGGGCTGCTGCGTCCTCGTGTGTGACTCTAAAGGCTTCTTTGCAATAATTAAAAGCTTCGTCGCCGACTTTGTCGACGTTTCGGGTCTCGTTTAAGAGGCTTCTCTGAGTTGCCTTTCAGACAAAGCTTTGATTTACCGATCACAAGGAGGACTTGAATCTTCACAGACACAGCTTTACATAACATACTGTTGTTGTATGTGCCACAGTGATACATCGTCGGTAAGCATCTTCTTTTGTCTTTACTTGTGCAGTCCAACGTGTAGCTCAAAATCCAGAGTTGAGCCATCGGATTCGTCTATCACCGCCGTTCCCCGTCCTCTGGCTTGTGTTGAAATGTTCCTGAATTTTATCTCCTGCGTTCACACGTCAGCTCTCCCAGTCTTCACACTGGAACTTTGCTTGGAGGCTGGAGAGAACTTACTTAAAAAGCATGTGAGACCAAAACTTGGAAAATAACAGTTCACATGTAATTTGATTTAAAAAAAAAAAAAAAAAAACACAGCTGTGTCAGATGGTAGATAGATCAATGGTCCAAAGTACATCAAACATGAGTTCTTAGTTTGTATTGTTTGACTTCTATTCCATTGACATTTAGTGACTTGTCTTTGAGAAACGATCTTCTAGTAGTAGTGAGGAGGGATTTTTTTTTCCAAAGGTGAAAGGTCAATGAAGAACAAATCAGAGTTGGGGTCAAAGGTGACTTTCTGCAGCAGGGGCGGATGTGAGAATGAGGCAGGATGTACTTGAACCAATGGGAAGGGGAATGCTGTTACTGCTGCACGGTGCATAGAGCGTATGCTACCAGTGCCATCTCAGTGCAGGTAATCAAACAGCTTCATGACGTTTTCTGTTCATCGATGTGTTCTCGGCTCTTTTGTGGATGTTGTCATTCGGTTGAACTACACGTAGCATTCATGTACAATTACATGTTTTTTTATTATAGCGTCGTGTAGCAGACTCTGTTGCTTCGTCTGCCTCTTCGTTGTTTATTTATATCAGGTGTCTTACCTCAGGAAACCCCCGACCCCCCCACCCACCCACACACGCACACACATACACACACACACACACACCAGTCTGACAGGGATAGACTCCAGCTGTGAAGAGCAAATGTGAACAGCTCAGTCGGGAGATCCTCCCGTTGTTATCTAGATATTTCCGAGTGCATTTGTGAAAAAAAAAAAAAGGCTTAGCTTCTTATAAGTGTGTGTGTGTGTGTGTATTGCAGGAGTGTATAGTTTTTACACAGCTTGTTTCATTTTACAGTTTTTGTGTTGTGTCTTTCATTTCATCCTTTACACTAATTCATCTCCACTCTGCTCCTTTGACATTCCACCGTTGTTTTATGCGCTCCCCTACCCGCCTGCATCATCAATCTTTTACACAAACTCTTCCGAGCTCCTCTCAGACCACTTTGCACTGTTTCTGTTTTGTTTCTGCAGGAGGAAGGCAGTTTTGGTTTACTATTTTATGAAGTATTCTCTCTTTTTTTTTTTTTTTGAACCCATCTGTGGCTACTTTTATACCAAACCGACCTAAATGTTGATATTTGGGAGAGGTAATTCAGGAGTTGAAAATGCCCTGTAATTGGAGCAGACAAGTCTCCCATCTACCTCTTTGTGTGCCTCTCTCTCTCCGCAGAGCATTCAGGCAAAAAGGATTGCTATGTAAATGCACCGGTGAATAGGAGTGAATGGACAGCCTTAAAGCAGATTATGTTAAACTGCTTGTTAGTTTAAAGACACGCTGAAGTGAATGGATAAGGATTAGCAGATGTGTTGTTGTGCCACAGAGGTGTTTCTCTCAAATGTACTTAATCCCCTGTCTATTAGTCGGTACATATATCAAGTAAATGGATCAACACTATTGAAAAGTGAAGCAGGATAAGGTGAGCTGCTCTTTAAATCCGGCGGCACTGATGGAAAACCCCAACCGGAGACAATGCATTTGAATAACAAATATATCTGCATATAAAGCCACATAATGCCCACGCTCATTGACACGTATCGGGAATGAGACTTTATGGAACCACAAAGATCAACTCTGTGGGTTTTATTTTTATTTATTTTTTTTTTTCAGACTTGATGGCTTGACATTTGAGATAAATGTATTAAAGCATTTCTGTCCCTTGAAAATCTTAAACCGCTTAGACCACTCTCCACTGTTTTGAATTTGAGAAGACAATTTCACTAAATTAGACTTGAGTCCTTTATAAGTCAAAGACCTGTCATATAGTTTGAAGTTTCCACATGTTCTTCTGGCTCCTGTTTATGATTGTACCATTGGTTTCTTAATGAGTTATATATTTGACATGTGCACAAAACTTGTAAAATTCCTGAATTTCCAGGTTGAACTTTTTTTCCCTTTTTTTTTTTGCCGACATAATCGGGATGTTTTCTCGTCACATTTCGGGTTGGCCAGAGGGTGGGAAGGACTTTAATGTCCCTCGACTGATGACAGCCTGTCAAAAGTGATGAGTGAGTGAATGCTGACCCCGAGCTCTGACTGAGACACATCATCTAAACGTGTAAAGGAAGCTTAGATAACACTAGCAAATGAAAAAAAGGGAAAAAATCAATCCACTTTCTTTAAATTGTATTTTAACTTTAAATAGCGGTAGTTGTTTTTTGTTAGCGGCTTTGTTCTGATCCCCACGGCCCATCATGTTGTCGTTTTCCCACACACCTTTTTCTCCTCTCAGCTCTTTCTTTTGCTTTCCAAAGGTCAACATCCGTCATTGATTATCTCAGTCCTCTAGAAATCTTTTCCTTCAAAACCTCATGAGACGACCATCATTCTTCTTGGATCTCTCCTTTTGTTTCTGCTGTCAGCAGCTTTCTCTTTGCTCCTCTTTCTCTTTCACTTTAAACTGCTCATCCTTTCGCTCCTGACAGCCCGAGTCATTCATCATCAGCCCAGCATGAGGGTGTCGCTGTCGGAGAATAGCACTGTGTATGTGTCCATGTGTGTTTCTGGGAGAAGTGGAGTACAATACCTTAAAGTCACTTTTAAAAATCTGCATGTGATATCAGTCTTCAACTAGATCATTATAGACAGTCATCCACACACACACACACACACACACACACACACACCAAGATGCACAGCTCTAGTGGGGGACCGGGGGCAAATGCTGTCACAGTTTTTAAAAGGCTTCCCGTGGTTAGACATGCTTGAAATGGCATTCTGGTTCACTGGAGGAGGGGAGCAGGAAGAGGGGGGGGGGGGGGGGGTTAAAGGAGGGGGGAGGGCAGCTGAGTTTGAGAGTCACAAAAAAAAAAAAAAACTGTCAACAGATGCATGAATTATAAAGGAGAATGCTCTGTGCCATCTGAGAGGGCAGAAAAAAAAGATGCAAAAAAGAAACAGAAAGGACCAACTTTAGAGAATACATTTGAATGCAAATTCAACTTTCTCTTTGGTCAAATCATCAAACACTGTTGTCATGCAGCATTTTAAGTCCTCAAGGGTCTGCAAGTAACAGGTGAATGGATGAAGTCAGATATTGGGGAGACAGAGAGAGAGAGACAGAGAGAGAGAGAGAGAGAGAGAGAGAGAGAGAGAGAGAGAGAGTGGGAAATGGCACATGCTCGGATTTGAACCCGGGCCTTCCGCTTCTCTGATTTCTGCCCTGTGTTGTCTTTGTTCGTACGGTCTAATATAATGTGTCCCTTAAAAGCTGCTGTATAACATTAATTAACAGTTATTATGATATAAAACAAATGTTCAAAAGCAAACAATGGCCGTTGTGTCCACGTGACGCCCCGGTGACAGTGAGGGTGCGCTCGGTGTGGGAATGGGGCTTCAGAGAGGAGGGCATGTAATAGGGCCGGACTGTTTATCTATGAAGTGATTTTTCCTCTCATCGAGGAGCGAGGGAAGCCAGGCCGCCTATTGTTTGTCGCTAATGAACAACATGAACGAGTGTGAGAAAGAAAAGAAGTGAGAAGAACAGCGGCGGCAAACAAACGACACAGATTAACATGAAAACAAAAAAGTGTTTGCCCCGTCTATTTAAAGGCCCCCGATCTGAGACATCAGCATTTTGTCCTGGTGGGGACAAAATAGCCCCTCATTTAATGCTGTTTCAGGGTCTTAATGTATTTTGCTAAAAGCAAAGCGCTGTCAGCGCACACACACACACACACACACACACACACACACACACACACACACACACACAGAGGCAGAGAGAGAGGTTTGTCTACAGTAAATGCCCTACAGGCAACAGGATAGCTCTGAAGAGGAAATGGTCAATTAGAGTGTCTCAACCCATTTATTTATTAGTATAAAAGCTCCAGGCAGGGTGATGTCATCTCAAACAGCTCCTTCAAAGTGTCTCAGACAGCTACCTGCAAAGTTAACAACACACGACTGTGTGAAGACATGTTCTCTCCAGAGCTTATCTATCTATCTATCTATCTATCTATCTATCTATCTATCTATCTATCTATCTATCTATCTATCTATCTATCTATCTATCTATCTATCTATCTATCTATCTATCTATCTATCTATCTATCTATCTATCTATCTATCTATCTATCTATCTATCTATCTATCTATCTATCTATCTATCTCGAGCTGCAGTGATCAAAAGAGAGAGAGAGTATATGTGCAGGTGTCTTTGTTTGTTCTACACATGAATGTTCTTAATGTTAGATGTCTCGATGCCTTTGTGGCAGAACCTTAGTCAGAGTATTCCCTGGTAGGCTGGATATTTCCCACAAGCCCATGGTAGGATTTATAGTGATTTCCATAGATTCTGGATAATGACCTCGTCCTACACAGAGTTCTGTTCTTTATTTTTGAGAACAATAGCAGAGGCTTGTTAAAGATCCTACAACTTCAAACACTTCAGTTCAGCTCCTCGGAGATTCACGACATGCGTTCAGATATCTTTCAAACCAGCTCTGCAGCCACATTGATTCTGTAACATCTGCCATCCATGTATTTGCGAGGAGCACATGATGATGTGTTGACGTGATGTTTCTTCGATGAGTGTGGATTTTTTTTTTTTTCCTACCACATTTTCTACATCCCTTTTTTTAAAGTGCCAAATGATTGCAAATATCAGTCGTAGCACAGCCAAGAAGAGAGAAAACAATAGAATAGAATGACTTTATTGTCATTATACAAGTTGCACAACGATTATTTGGCTTCAGCTTAAAGTGCACACAGCTAAAAACAAAAACAACAAGAAGAATATAAAAAGTGACTCCAGTTAAGGTAAGGTGGGATATGTGTGGTACTGTAGGACTCATTTAATCGTCACCTCGTTCACAGAGTTCCTGCAGAAAGGGAAAAAGTGTAAGCAGTTATCTGTAAGCTGTTCCAGGCTCTGAATCCCACAGATCCTGCTGCTTGTTTTTAATATCCTCCTCACCCTCCTCCTACTTTTGACTAAACCCCATCTTGCTCCTGTCTGCTCCCTGCCCCCGTTTTCTTTCCACCCAACCCATGTCCTCCCTCCCTGTCTGTGTGTTTGTGTGTGTGTGTGTGTGTGTGTGAGTGTGAGCAGGTCAACCCACTCTACTAGGCAAGAGAAGTAAACTCCCCCTTTTCCCCCTTCTCTCTCTCTCTCTCTCTCTCTCTCTCTCTCTCTCTCTCTCTCTCTCTCTCTCTCATTCTAGCTCTCTCTCTCAGCTGGGCTGCTACTGTCAGACCGGGTTGGAGGACAATCAACTGCAACTGCTGCTGCTGCTGCCGGTAGTGTTTTGTATGGTGTGGACTTTCTCACGTTGCTGCAGACACACACACACACACACACACACACACACACACACACACACACACACACACACACACACACACACACACACACACACATACAGGAGCTTGCATGCCCTGTACTCCCTCCCTCCCTCCCTCCACCTCTCTCTCCCACAAACACACACTCTGAGGGAGAGGCAGTGTGTGTGTGTGTGTGTGGCGGATCGTGTGGTGTGGAGCGTACTGAAGAGAGGCGTGGAGAGGAGCGGAGCGGCAGTCTCTACCATGCCCGTGCAGGGACGAAGGCTGCAGCGCTGCGTGTCTCTCTGCCTCTGGAGCCCGAGTCCTCTGCTGCTGCTCGGACTGTTTTCTCTTCACGCACAAGCACACGGTGAGTCGCTGCAAACTTTTTTCCCCCCCTCTCTCTCTCTCTCTCTCTCACAGCTGCCCCATCCAGAGTGGCTGTTTTCACTCAGCTTTTGCACTAATGCTCCTCTGATTGGAAACTTTTGAAGAACTCTTGTCCGGTCCGGAGGTTTTCCTCTCCTCACTGTTGAACACTTTCTGCTCTCACCACTCTCCACATTTTATGGTGACATGTGCACTGCTTGTAAAAGTTGCTGCCGAAGCCTGCGCTGTGTTGTGCAGTCTGTGAGCAAATCATGATGACAGTCTGGAGCGTTTTAAGAAATCTGCTCCAGCTGATGCACTCATCATCCTCACGACATATGATATGCATGTGCTTCTTTCACGTCATGGAATCCTTCATGTAACATTTACTCAGTCATGTTAATGATTGCAGCATGTCCAGGATCTGATCAAGGCCAGCGGCTAAAAGAAGTCCCAGATGAGAAGTTTTTACAACCTTTGTCATTCACTTTTCATATTCCGATTTTCATTCTCAAAGTCTTTTTGGATTTTAACGTCGTATCAGCAGACTCTGTCGACAACACTCCTTCTAGGAACAACATGTCAGATTTACCACAGAATCGCCAAACAAAGTCAAGTTATTGATTATCTTATAACGTTGTCGCGTCCTCAAAAGTCAGACTCACACACGACTGCACACCTTTCCATGAAAACACACCTCCATGCACGCTGCACACTTTGTTTTTGTTGCACTGTGGATGATTTATTGTGGAAATGTGCTGTGTTTTGAAACTTGCATTTGCTGAGTTGTGTGATTGTTTTTGTGGCGTTTAATCCTTATTAATCCTGCCTCTTTCATGCAGGTTGACTGTTTTTTGTTTGACTTTGTCAGACTAGATTCTGAGCGGCACCCCGACATTAAACCCGGTCAGTCCCACATTCCCACAACGTCATTCCAGTTTCTCTGACACTCAGTGGCTCTGTGTTCTCTGTTTTCCTCGGACCAGCAGGCTGATATATTGTCTTGGATCGACATTTGTTACCGTTAGCCGCGTCAGCCGCTTCGTCTGTGACCATGTTTGGTATCTGAAGTGTGATTGGCGAGGTGTTGCAGAGAGAACGTGTCCGATTTAATCGTCTGTTATGTTTGGCGCTGTGATGTGTGTCATTGTGGTTTCGCTCTCTGCTCTCTGTTGTTTTCCCTCAACCCCTCGCACAGCGCTCCTGTAGACCGTCGGAGCGTTCGATGATTTAAAAAGAGACCGTTGTGAGATTAAAAATGATCGTTTCAATTCAGAGTGAAGTTGTCCAGAACACATGCTGCTCGTACAGTGTTTCCTATTCTTCTCCTCTCTCTCCTTCTTGACGGTCTATTTAAAGTCATTGGAGGTTGTTTCAGCTGGGAGTCCTGACGCTAAGCCAGCCGAGGCTCATACCTCATAGTCAGAGAGTGCTATGTGCCGAGGTCGTTCTGTGACCTCTGGCTGCGTGTCATCCCCTCTTTTCTCGTCCATCTTTCCTGTCATTGTCACAGGCCGAGTCGGCTTTCCTCTGGAGCTCACGCTGTGCGTTACACGCTCCTTTAGAGTCACTCTCTTTTCTCGCGGATTCTCTGTGGCCAACACTACGGAGGGAATGACAAACTCTGTTAATGCAAGCAATGCTGAGGAATTTACCCTGTGGACTCACACATTAAGAAAAAGCCAGAGTGTTTAAAAGTCACAGCAACAGTGAGTGGTCTGTCCGGGAAGCTGCAAAGAGCAGCTGCCAAAGAAGAAGACGTGAAATCTGACATGAGGTTGGACCCGTACCAACAAGATTTTCCCCTTGTTTGCATCACGCTTCGGAGGGTCGGACACGCCATGCACGTTGTTTAATATCAAGCAAACATTGTGTTAGAAAAGTACATGTAGGCGGGCCTGGGTTCGAAGCCGTACTTTGACTCCTTTCCTGCATGTCATCCCCCTTTCTCTGCATCTCTCCCCCGATTTTGTTGTACCCCCCCCCGATTTTGTTGTACACCCCCCCCCCCCCCCCCCCACACACACACACACACACACACACACACACACAAAAACACATCAAAATAAAGAAGAAGAGTATTACATGTCATCTCATTATCTAAATCCTTTCATCTATATCTTTGTATTTGTGATATTTGCTTATGGAGCATAGATCAAATCAATCAAAGTACAGTGTCTCTGTTCTCACTCTGTGCAAGTGAATAATCACAAGTTGTAGATTTTGAGGGTTTTAACTTTCAAAGGCATGACTCCAAAATGAGAGCATCCTTAAAGTGTTCATGTGAGAACTTCATCTTTTTATTCGTTCCACCTTTGCTTCATGTTTCTGTTCACTGACCAGAGACACATATGTCTTAATATTACGTCACCTTCATGCGTTTTGTTGGTTGTTATGAAGTCAGGTCAGGTGTGTCCCAGCAGTTCCAAAGTGTTCAAACTGTATTCAAAAAGCTTTCTGCCCGAGGCGATCTGCTCGTTCATTTGTTGACACATAGAAGATTGATTGGACCTGTTGCAGACTCATTCATTGGTTGTCGGCTTGGCTATGGCTTCAGATGTGACTCAACAGGTAAATATTTGTTTTCTGAAAAGTGTTTGAAAAAAAAACATGGAGTGGGTAGAGAGAGAGAGAGAGAGAGAGAGAGAGAGGATTTAATTATAGAGCTTTATCTGCCTCGTTCTTGTGTTCTCCCTCACATCTCCCCCCCCCCCTCTATTTCCTCAATCTCTTCCCATCCAACACATGGATGAAGTCTTCACTTGATCCATAGTTAATTGTCTGTTTTCACACGAGCACTCCTGAAGGACAGATCCTGAAATCCTCCTGATCTCGTTGTTCACACATGTCCCTCACAGAGGGAGACAAGGCCAGGAGTCTCCAAGGCAAGACATGATGTAATCAGAGAAAGACACTGAAGTTACAGACAAAGCAACATAGTCTGCTAAATAACGCTATAATGAAAATATCTATCGGAGTATTAATGCTGAGGGTCGTTCAGCAGAATCACAATATGAACAAAAGAACAGAGGAGAAATAGATGTGATGCAGCCGTTTAATTATGTTCACAGAGATCGTACCTGGAAGGAGTTTTTCCTTCAGGAGTTTTGTGCAAGTGTGAAAGCAGCTGAAGTGTCTCCTTTTGGCTTCTTGTTCTCACAACACCAGCATTTTAAGATTTGGATACAAAACTACGAAGACTCGAACAATATAAGTACGTGTTTTGATAGCGACACTACTCAAACTGAAGTTCTATAGCCACCGAATCTTGGGGGGTTTTGAATGAACAAAAGTTGAAAGCAAACTACACAAATACATTGGCAATGTTGGCAGCTTGCCAAGTGATGCAATTTAGAAAAATCACTCTCTCATGAAAGCTTTGGGTTGAAAATACTATTGAACGTCTGTCTTGTTTTGTTTTGTCCCTATCGATCATTAAAATGACCGATTGTATTGTTTGAACACACACGGTATCAAAGTGTCTCGACTCTTTACAGCCTCAGCAGCCCCGCTGAATTGAGTGATCCCAGGTTTTTAAGACAGGTGTTAGACGTCTCCGATGTTGTGTCTGCACGAGAACACCGGGGGGGGGGGGGGGGGGGGGATGCACTCACTCATGCAAACTTTTGGAATCGCACACTCACACGCACGCACAGATCTTCTGTGACCTTCCACCTACGCCAGGCTGCAGCCTTCACTGAGAGTTCTGGGAAGTGAGGGAGTGAGCGTGATAGCTTACATTTCATTGTCCTTGGTGGAAATAAGCACCGCTGTAACAGTTTTCACAGTCAAAGCTCTGCCAGTTGCTTTGCTTTTGTCACTGCCCGCTAATGAGACTCTGTCGCTCTCTGTGGAAGAATTTTCACTTTTTTTTGTTTTTACAGAGTTTAAGCACTGAAATCATGTCTTCGCTCGTTTGTTACTCGTGCTGTTTGTTCTCCTAAGTACTGAGAAGGTCTCCACGCTTCTTCAGCTTGCATTTCACATCTTGCAGTTCTGTGATCTGTTTTTAGTCGCATGAAGTCGCTGGCAAAAATCTGGTGCTTTCTCCATTTCTGTGTGTGAGTCACTGAGCACCTGCTCCCCTGATTTCAGCTTCCACAGTGAGACGTTTACCTCACAGGAGGAGGGCTTACCATCAACATCTAACTTAGACTCCTAACTTCATGGAAGAAAAGGAAGCTGCACAGGGTACAAAAAAAACCAGGATGCAGTATCTTTTATCTGCATCAATCGCTCCATCTTATCACCTTACATGATTCTCTTTGGTCGCATTCGGAGACTCGTAAAGAGATTCATAGAGGCACTCAGGTTTTTCAGGGAGTCATTGACAAAACTCGTGTCCTCGTGAGAAGATGACTGCGCCGTATCTCAAGAGGCAGCTTTGAGAAGAAAAAAAAAAAGAGGAGCAGAAGGCGAGAGCGCTGACTCACTGTAGCTAACTGCTGCTAGCGCTTTCTGCTCCTCCAAAGCTTCCTGACAGGATGTGTTGAGTTCCCCCCGCTGCAAACGGATCCCTCATTAGAACCGCTCAGCCGCTGGCCAAACTGAAACACAGGGAGGGAAAGGTGTTGCCGCCGCTTGTTAAAGAACAAAATTGTCTCACACCTTTAGACTGAGGCTTGTTTGTCCCTGCGAGACGAGTCGTCTAAAGTTTGATCTTCAACGCAGCTGGAGACTCGAACGCGGCGCTCCGTACAGAGGAGGGTGGAGCACGAGCGGGTGTTCAGTGACAGCCGAGTGACCCGAAACGACATGTGCCTGATTTGTTGCTTGGAACAGGTCCTGTGTTGTGTGTTTGGGAGAGAAAACATGATCTCGAAATGACCTCTGAAAGGTGGAAGGTACAGGGCAGGACTGAGGGGTATTACATCCTGTAATGGATACAGATCCAGTCACTTCTGTCCCCGTCAGATTACCGGTCAAGCCGTGACTTCTTAAGACACAGCTGGAGCAGGGGAAGTAATACGTGTGTGTGTGTGTGTGTGTGTGTGTGTGTGTGTGTGTGTGTGTGTGTGTGTGTGTGTGTGTGTGTGTGTGTGTGTGTGTGTGTGTGTGTGTGTGTGTGTGTGTGTGTGTGTGTGTGTGTGTGTGTGTGTGTGTGTGTGTGTGTGTGTGTGTGTGTGTGTGTGAGTGAGAGAGTAAAAGCCTGAGTAAGGGAGAGATGGTTTATTTCTCCGAAATTCAATTCATGCACCGTGTTGTTGAACATGCTGCACACACAGACTACAATACACAGCAGGCACTCCTGAGCTGGTGCTGTGCCTTGCTCAAGGGCAGTACGGCAGTGCTCAGGAAGTGACCAGACATTTTGTTTAGACTTGGTCCACATTGGGATTTGAGCTTGTAACCTTCTGGTTTAAATCCAAGCTTTGGATTTCTACGATTCTCTTTCACTGTTTTCATTTTATCGGCCTTATTTTGGCCCTTGTGGATGGGCATACAGGCGAGCATGGTGGTACTTCATGAGGAACTTTTTTAATATGGTTAGCTGGTGCTGGTTATTGCTGTGAAGTGCTGCCTTGATTTGGACACTGCACAGAACAGTACAAGACAATGATGGACAGATAACAGGTGAAGCGGAGCACAGCAGAGCAAAGCTGGCTGTCACAGGGACTTTAAAGGCTTAGGGTTTTCCATGCACTCAAACTCCCCCTCCCCACACCAGAATACAATCCACACCGCCCGCCCGCCCGCCCGCCCTCTGCCCCTGGAACAGGGTTGTTTTTTTTTGGTGAGCAGAGAGGAGCAGCACATTGTTTGTGTCATGTGACTTTGTGTTCTGAGTCAAAGAGAGATGGAGGAGGAGAGACGGTTCAGGTTGGAGGAGCAGATGTTCACTGAAGGCTCGGTGAAGGCTCGGAGCACTCACACTGGTCACACTGGTCACACTGGTCACACTGGACTTTGAGGGTGAAGCGTGCTATACTTCACAGTACAGATTACAAAGTGTGAGCGTGCCCTATTAAACAGCCAGTATGCTACTAATTAGCGTGCTAATAAACAACGAGTTAATGGTGAATATTGGGACTGTAGTTTTCAGTGTTACGACAAATTCATTTAAGTAGTTTATTTGGATCCCGCTCATCAATGTTGCATGCAGAAAGAATGATTCACACAACAAGAAGGACAATAAAATGAAACTGGAAAAATGCAAAATCAAGAAGACAAATTAGTTTCAGTCTTCATTAAGAAACGGATGTTTTTGTAAGGACAGTCACTCAAACATTTATTTTTTTGTACCTCCTAAATGGCGATACAACAAACTATGATACCGGTGTGTGTGTGTGTGTGTGTGTGTGTGTGTGTGTGTGTGTGTGTGTGTGTGTGTGTGAGACGCTGACAGAGTGTTTGTCCTGTGAGATAATACAGAGGAGGCCTGGAGCCACTGATGGGTGATATGTGACGAAGTTAATGGGAAGCTAATCACACGGAGGAGACAGTCGGACGCACACAACTGTAAACAGCCATGCTTGTGCAAATATGCACACACACATACACACACACACACTGATTGTTGCAGAGATGTGTTCTTGTCTTGGCTGTTACACAAATACACACTTAGTTCCACATTCAACACATTAACCACACATTTATGGGGTGATACATATAAATGTCCAACCACAGTGCACACACACACACACACACACACACACACACACACTGTAAATGGATGGAAAGTGACTTTTTCAGCCCGTGGAGATGATGGAGACGCCACAGACCAGAACTGTGGGAAATAAACACGAGGCAGCTGTAATGTTAACACCATCAGCCCTCACTCTACACACACACACACACACACACACACACACACACACACACACACACACACACACACACACACACACACAGGTATTAAAAAAACAGCTAACAGTCTCTGCACTCCCACAGGAACGCAGCAAGGCACTCAGCTACACACATTTATTTTTGTTCTCCGTGTCAGACTAAATTCAGATTTATCATTTAGTTTAAACCTCATCAGTCGCAGTGAGCTCTGTGTGTACATGAGTGTGTTTGTGTGTGTGTGTGTGTGTGTGTGTGTGTGTGTGAGAAAGGTTTTATTCACTTGACAGACTGTTGTGATCGCCCCTGACATGTCGTGGATGTGTCATAAAAAAGACATTTGAGTTCCAGGTATCTTATTACACACTCCTTGGCTGCTCGTGTGTGTGTGTGTGTGTGTGTGTGTGTGTGTGTGTGTGTGTGTGTGTGTGTGTGTGTGTGTGTTTAGTGTATCTTAGTTCCAGCACAGTTTGATATGTACTGTATGTTGTGTGTCAGAAGGGCAGCATGACTGTACATTTCCATATTACGTCCCAGTCAGAATAGCCTGGTCAAGGTTGATGACATTCTCAGTGGGAACATTTCTATTGTGAATTCTCCCCAGTGATGTTCCAAAACACATCTATCTATCCACATGCCTGACTTGATGAGACTTTATTGCCCTCTTCGCTAGAGTCTGATTCAACAGATGTTGACTTTTTAAATAACTCTGACTGCCAGCGCTGAATGTGGCTGTGGTCTGAGGGGGTTTGAATCCCTGAGAAGTCAGCGGAGGTGTTAAAGATGGCGTGGGTCGACACATGCATGAGAGAAGACATTTTACTTTTAGACTGGTCGGGAAAGAAATCGGAATAAAGTTTTGCATTCACACATGAAGAACCAACCGGACAATTTGAGGAAATCAACAGGCATGTTTCTGTTGTTGTTGTTTTTAGTTATATTAGATGTAAAGAGGGCTTTGGTGAAAAAGCAAGTTTATTTTTTGTTCGGTCAACAAAACCTCCCAAATCAAAGACGCTACCTGAAGCATTCGTCAGCATGTGACGGTGTATTTCTGGTGTTTTGATTGGCACGTCGGCCCAGAAGAGCAGCAGAAGGTCATTCAGGTCGTTCGATATCTCGTTCAAAGTCAAGTGCTTCTTTCTATTTGCACAAACACTCTAATCCACGAATGAAGAGACCTCGTCTCTATGGCCTCATCTTGTGTCAAGGCTCTCTGCCGTCCACCGCCAATGACACTTTACATTTAAGTCTGCATTTTTTCATGATATCTCCACGTCTCTTATCAGCTTGTGTGCTACCACTCGTCATTACAGAAAGTACGCCGAGTACTAAAACAGCCTGACCAGGGTTGCAGTGTATTCTGGGTAACTGTGGAGCGAAACGTAATCAAACTATTATCTCAGTCTGAGGGTTCACTGTGAAGAAGCAATTTGTTAACATACCAAGGGAAGACAGAGTCACACTTGTATGCTGAGTATTTGAAAGCTGCAGTTTGTCCATTTAGGTGGTTTTATATGTCGCTTCAGGGCAAAAATCTACATTTAGAATGATTCAATATTTTCTTCCGTCTGCACATCTCTCCTCAGAGTGAGTTTATTTAAAGGTTTGTGTAACTCAAGAGTGTTTATTTAAAAAAAACTAAGTTTACATGTTTTTTGGAGGGGGGCTGATTGAGATGTATACATGCGAGAGTTAATCGACCCCCCCAGACCGCATCATCTCGGTCTGTAGTCCGACTCCCAGAAATTCAACTTCGAACAGTTTAGGTCAGACTTCATCACTAGTGTTTTTCGGGTCAAGTATTAATCATAGTATCACAATAGATCTTTTTTGAACACCATTTAAATTAAAAAAACAAAAAGGCTGCTTTGAGTCGAAGAAGACAACGACCCAGTGACCCAGGTCAACTCACTGCAGGCAACACTCTCTCTGTAAAATGTCAAACACAATGACGTTATGCCTCATTGGATACAAAGTGACAGTAATTATTAATAGTGTATCTCTGTTGTCTTCAGTCTGATTTATAAGAGTACAACATACAAACATTCTGCACACTGTCAAAAAGAACGAGTTCATGTGACAAGAATTCAACCAAAGCATCGCATCCGCCAAACATCCTCCCCATCGTGTTGTCATTCTCCATTTACCAAACAGCCTACAGCATCTGAGAGTCTCTGTGTGTGTGTGTGTGTGTGTGTGTGTGTGTGTGTGTGTGTGTGTTGTTAATCGCTCTGTTAAATGCACACTGTGGGTGTCTGTGTTCACTTCTAATCTCGGCCTGTGGTAGCTGCCATGGCCAAACACTGACTTGGCGTGTGTCATGCTATTGTTTTTCAGTTTATGGCCATGATTTTTGCATACCACCATGATGGAACAATGAGTCACATGATGATATCACGGGAATAGCACATCCAGTATGGTATAAATAACTGCCAAGTTTGAATTAACTACGAGGGCGTGTGTATTGTAACCTAATGCTACTTCTGACTCGATGACGTGGCGTGCGTCACAGTCTGAGCACGCCGTGTTCGGACTCAAAACCAGGTTCTGATTAAATGGTAAAGAGGTGTGTCATAAATGAAGTCCAGCGATATGTTCTGGTGAGACCATCAGATGCTTTGTTCATTTATTGGGGTTACGTTTGTTAGACATGTAATGCTATGATCATGTAGAAGTTTGTATTTAACGCTTTTTAAGATTTGACAAACTGCGGTGGAAGAACTTCATTTTTTTCCATCAAGAGCTACACACCCACGTTTGGGTGTCAGCTGCTCACACACACACACACACACACACTAGGGAAACACCAGTCTGTGTCTACAAACGTCGTTTTGTTTGTGCGTGTCGGCCTCAAACTTTAAAGCGCTTTTTAAAAGGTCGTACTGTTCCGAGATAAGAAAGTTGTCCCGCAGCGCCTCCACTTCCCCTTGTTCAGTCTGTTTTTCATTTCTGCTCTTGATGCTTAAAATTTAATTTTACTCAACGGATATTTTGCAAAGAAAACAAAAACAAAGAAAGGACTACGGTGTCCTGGTCTCAGCAGTCACTCTAGACCTTGATAGCATCCTTTAAAAAAGTCGAGGTGCATGTTGACAAAGTTGATATCTGAAGTAGATTGGTCGATGTTTATTAATCCTTTGGGAGGGTGCCCCAAAGGAAATTCAGATTCCAGCATCAGGTAGCACCAAACACAGGAGAAAAAAAAAGTCAAGTTATATAAAGATATAAAAAAGAAAGGAAAAACAATAAAGTACCTTCCTTCTTGATTTTGATTGGCCGGTGAGGGGAACAGTGACGTTGATGACGGTGGCACTATCCGAAAAACTATTTTCAACTAAGGGTGCTGTGACTGCAGAATTAAAAAAAAGAAGTGATGCCTCACTGAGGTCTCACTGTATAGAAGATTTCCTGCACCATGGGAGATGAATGACTGAGGTTGTTTGTGTGGATTAGCATCGTCTTGATCACAGAGTATTTCACTCAGCCTGTGAGCTGAGCTTTCACATATTTTATGATGAATGAGAATTACTTTTACAGAGAGCATATCATTTCGTTGACATGACAAGTTCATTGTGTTTATTTTAAACAAGAACTATTAACAGCTTTGAGGCTATCAACGATCACATGGGCAAGCCGTAGTGCTGGAGTACGGCACGGTTCAGATTGCCAGTGTGATCGCGCCCTGAGAAACCAAATTGTGAAGGCGATCGATCTCTCTATTTTCATATATGATTGACTTAAATTTCATATAAACATTTCTTAGAAATAGATTTCCAGCATTTGAGAAAGCAGAAGACGGATTCTCCAAGTCTCCATTAATGGAGGTCATTGGTAAAAGTTCACTGACAGGTCGTGAGATATCAATATTTAACATCTACAGTTTATGCTGGTGATGAGTGTTTATGTGCGCAGGGCTGGAGAGCTTCACAACACGAGGGTTGGTTATTTTTCTCTCATACTAAAGTAAATATAATGAACCCAGATGTGGCAAGATAAAAGTCACCAAACACTTCATATTCCGACCAGGGTGAGGCTGCGCCCCTTTAAAGAACCAGGAACCACTTTGTTCTCCTTTTCCACAAACTGTTTATATGTCTGTAAATGTTTATTTTAGATAATATTTCACCTTTTGTCAAAGGTGTCAGGCACTGTGTACAGTATGCTGCTGCATATAGTAAGGCATTCCTTTGTGACAGACACATCTGTCTTGTGGTAGAAAAAAAAAAAGCAGCTGCTTAAAGGGATCTGTAAGAGATCACCAAAGGCTTCTTTTAGCTCCATTTGTCTGCCAGGAGGACATTTTCCATCTTCTTTATCAACTCTGTTTAGTTATAAGTTAAATACACGTCAGTTGCAACATTACCAGCAACAATAGTCAGAGAATCCCAAAAAGAAACAGGATTTAGAGGCCAAGTCTGTCCACGCAGCACATTCAGGACTTTGAATCTTTCACTGTTTTGTGACGTTTGTCCCACGTTTGTCTCAGCTCGGCTGGACGGTTACCTCTGGTGTTCATGCTCAGGAGCGCTTCTAGGTTCTGTTGGGGCCCTTGGCAAACATTCATTGGAGGCCCCCGCCAACCAGCGTCCATTATCATTAATTTTACAGCAATAATGCATGCGACTCTTCGCAGGGCATTGAGAGTGAGTGCTGTCAGATGGGGCTTCATTAGGGAGGTTTCCTACTGTCATTGCAAAATGTGCACGTTTTATCTACATTTGTAGTTACTGTAGTTTTGAGTTTGTCAGTCGTTGGGGCGCCCCCTACTGGCCCCGGGACCCCAAGCAGTTACCTGCCTTGCCTGTTGACAAGCCGCAGCTCTGTTCATCCTCGCCCCCGTCGATTTCTGAAGATTTTTCAGGAGTTTTGTGCATGTGTGAAAGCACTTCAGCAGCTCCTTTATGACAAATCTGCTGCACTCTTATCAGGACAAACTTCCTGAACCATATTTGCGCCGGTTGCGTCATGCAGTCCTCACAGCCCACAGATCCAGCTGGATGCCCGCTGCCTGTGAATTGATGTGAACTGTTTTGTTTTGAGCCCACAGATGGCCGTGAGAAGGAGCTTTTGATGAAGAGGCCAGCTGGTATCCTTTCTCCCCTTTTCTTTGCTCTGCTCCCTCTCACCTCCTTCAAGGACCGTCTCATCATTTCCTTGTATTCCGGAGGGACGATGAGGGCCTTCTGGAATGGACTCACCGATCCTTGTGTACCTGTCACTCATCCTCATGAAAGGGGACACACACACACACACACACACACACACACACACACACACTCCCCACTGGTTGCATAAAGCTGGCAGATGCCAGCTGTTTAAGCAGAGACTGGCAGAGGCTCATTACAGCATCATTCATCAGAGGGACATGATGAAGGCATGTTGATGATGGATGCTCTAACTGCTTCAACAGCTTCCCTCTGCTTGGTTTAATTGTCCTGTTTGAGCTCAAGAAATCATCTGGAAAGCTGTTTGTGACACTTGTTTGTGGTTTTCGACATGGTGGTCTGTCCTCAGTCAGTTTGTTGGATAAGAACAAAGATTTTCTCAGACTGTAAATAGTCCTATTTGTTTTTTTTCTTCTTCTTGCAGGACTTAATGATTCGTTTAATTAAATTCAAACAGCAGTCCCCCATCAGGGTGGGAACTGCAGGGTAACTCATGATGTGATACGAGAAGTGTGGCTCAAGATCCTGATAATATTACGACGTATACATATCAATTATAACACATCTATAAAAAGGATTATTGAGTTAATTCACTGCAGTCGAGTTTGAGTTTCATCTCTTAATTTCTTTACCCTCGCTGTCCGTCATTATCCAGCTGTCAACTTCTTCTTCTTCTTTAATCCGATATGAGCCATGCAGTTCATATTACAGTGTGTCCTAACAGCATGCGAGCGTTCGATCCAATCCAACTGAAGATATCGCATCACACCGGGCATGATGTCAAACCTCTCTGCTCTGTGGATTTCAGAGATGTTGAGCTTTTGTATTGAAGGTGGACAAACTGAAGTTGTGGTGAACATCAAATCACAACACTCGTCAATAAACAGCTTGCATTAAGTGTTGTTAACAAAAGTCAAAGCACTCGTCCCACGTCTGTCTTTGCCACCTACACAGAGGAAAATAGAAATGGGGGGTAAAAGTGGCGTGCTGTGCCATGTGGCTGATTTTGTCACTTTTGTCCGGGCGGCTGCAACAGGCTGTTACCCTGATTCAAGCTGCTGTATATATTTTTTTTAAATATATTTATTTTTCTGACATGAAATATCGATATTAAGCACCATTATCCATCTCACGGGTCAGGATGATGAAATATTGCAGTATCGCTCTTTTGTCCCACCCCAGGTTGCTGTATTGCTCTTTTGACTCTGTCTGCTTGTGCTTGAAGTAACATTTTTAGTAAAACATTTATGTGTGAGTTTTTTATGCAGGCGATGCTTTCAGAGGTGTTAAAATGGAGAAAAGGAGAAGACATGCAAAGGGTGGAAGAAGGATGAAAAGAGAGGAAGTGGGTACGAAAGCAGAGTGGATTTCTTTTTGAAAAATTTAACAAGAAAAGTTAAATATCTTCTTCCTGTCGTCAAGAAACCTAAATGTATTAAAACTGTGAGACTGGACGTAAGGGCAGCCGAGTTCAAAACACAAGACATATTCTTGCTTTAAAACATGGGTCAGAAAATGAGTAGCTTTTGATTTTTTTTATTGCTCAAATTGAGAGTTAGTTAACATAAAGTAAGTAGTTGTAATAATAATATTGTGCGTGAGAGAGGGAGCTTTGTCACCGGTCTTCAGGGGTAAAAACAGATTTGAACTTCAGGGTCAGTTGAGCCAAAACATGAAGACAGACATCAGCTTCCCAGCACCCAACCGTCCAGATCACAAAGTGGCGTTCATTAACACATTCCTGCACATGTGGGATGGCTCGGCTCGTCTCCGCATTGACAGGAAGAGGAGCAAAGGAGATAAGAGCCGGCACTGAAAGCATCAGGAAGGCGAGACGGAGGCAAAGACTTAAGTGCGTGAGAGAGAGAGAGAGAGAGAGAGAGAGAGAGAGAGAGAGAGAGAGAGCAGGGGTGGGGGGGCGTTTCACCTTCCATGTGTCTTCGGTGCAGCGACGGCTCTGTCAAACAGCAGAAGATGGACTTCTACTTAGAGGGAAGAAGGAGGCAGGAAGCGAGCCGTGTTGTCAAATGAGTGTCTTGAGTGGAAGGGGGAGGAGGGCGGTGTTTACACAGGCTTATAGAAAGGGCTTTTCTGGTAGGCCTTGTTTGACATGGCCGGGATAACGAATGAATATGTTCTCTCTCTCTCTCTTTCTCTCTCTCTCCTCTGTAGTTTTGTCTGTCCCTCTGACTCCTAACCTCTTCTTTCAAATGCATCTGTTTCAGAAGAGGCCTTTTGAGGTTTTATTTTTTTCAGCTTTGTGGGGCCACGGTTGTTAATTGTGTGTTTACAGTGGCCCCCGCATCCTGTCATGGAGCCCCAAAACTGCCTATAGGGGAGACGTGAGAGCTCATAGTGGTACACCTGAAAGGCCATTTTAGTGAAAGAGCTTGAAACAATTATTGTGTCAGAGAAGTGGACGGATATTCAGGCGGTTTCAGAGCACAAAGCGTTTGACTTTTAGCATGTTTTGACATAAGCGGTACTTAGGGGCCTTTCAGCTGCAGCCTCATTGGTCAGCTCATGTTTTTACTCACATATTCTCTTACCTGTGTCCATCAAAAGCATGTTATTTTACGAAACATCTGTCGAAGGCATATGAGACGCCACAGCTAAGAAAGCGTGTATTTTCATCTTCACAGAAGCAGTATTTTTTTTTTTCACGAAGATAAGAGTTGAGGAACGCTCAGGGTCAGAGTCTTCTCTGCTTTTTAAAACAGCCAAAAATATTTGACCTTGGTCAGGCTCCCCTCCCCCAGACAGATGGACCAGGCTCATAGAAAACATGCACGTTATAACCTCGGGACAAATGAAACATTCAGCAGGCTCTGCCTCTACAAACGTTGGTAGTCAGAGAGGTCACGCTCTGAGAGACAAAAATGAGAGAAGCAAGAAAAGGGACGTTGTAAGAAGCTGAAGTCGTGTGATACCGGATTGTGTTCGGAGCTCTGAACTTTCACTTTTCTGTCTCGTCTTCGGGGTTAGTAACAGGAGGGGTGAGACAGGAAAGGGGGCACCGAGTGTCTGACTCCGTGTATGTGAAGCTCCTGTTGTACTGTGCTGTCTCACAAGACCAAGTGAGATGACTTTTCATTGATTTAGACAAAAATGATGGGCGCTGGTGGTTCAGTGGTTAGCGCATGTGTGGAGGCTAAAGTTCTCAACGTGGGAAGCCCAGGTTCGAATCCAACCTGTGGCTCCTTTCTCGATTGTCAGTCCCCACTCTCACTCCCTGATCTTTATCTCTGTCCACTGATCCGATCTGTCCAATAAAGACACAAAAAGCCCAAAAATAAATCTTTAAAAAAAAAAAAAAAAACCCTGAATGATTGTTTCCATCGCTGCCTCGCTATTTTCTGCTTCTAAACAGGGCAGGCATAATAAGCCTCGGCTTCATCCTGCACTTTTTTGGCCATTGATTTTTTTTTAAATGTATTATTATTGTTCGTGTATGTTTTATGCTTTGTGATGATGGACTGAAATAAGAATTACTTACTTACTAAATGAGAAAATTCACTTCGAGCAGGAGGCATTAATGACTGCATTTTGTCTCCAGCATGTGTCGTGGCCTTTCTTCTTTTTTTCTTCCTCTTTGTTTTAAATCATCTATCTCCCCCCCCCCCCCCCCCCCCCCCACACACACACACACACACACACACACACACACACACACACACACACACACGCAGAGCAGTAGCCAGGGGTCCCAGGTGCAGGATGGATGTGAAAGGCTTTGTGTTTTGTCAACAGCACAGCAGCACCTCAGATGACTAACCCAGTGGACTCATGCCGGGTACAGGGACAGGGCACAGAAAGCGTACGAGGAGAGAAAGCCGCGCGGGAGATGGAAGAATAAATTGTTGGTAGAATAAGCATGTAGGAAACGACGGAAGGTATTTCAGCTTGTGGAAGAAAATAAAAAAAAAAGCGAAGAAAGAAACAACAAAGAAAGAGGGAGCTCTGCATGGAGTGCGACGCAGAGTGAGTGAGCATTAGGGAGCAGGACGGAGGAGGTGATGGAGGGAGGGGGGGACGGAGTGAGAGAAAGGGTGGAAAAGGCCAGTGGCCTCTGCTCTGTCTCCTCTGTGTGCCGCTAAACTGCCCACCAGTTCCCCGCAGCTCTGTCACTTCTCGTTTGTTAATCCTCCTTTTCTTCTCCCCCTCCTACTCTTCCTCGCTCCCTTTCTCTCAAATCGGTCAATTGTTAATGTGACCCCTTTAAACCCCGCCGCCCCTCTCTCGCAGCATTGTCAACACATTATCAGTGTGTACAAGAGCCACATTTAGGGAGGGAGGCCCTTGATTACAAATGACGATGCCTGTTTGAAAGAATTTGCCAAAGTTGTTTTATTGTCGACGGTTTCTCTTGGTGAAGCCTCAGAAACGACATATTTCAAGAAACTTTTATCAGTAACAAGAAAGATAGTAAGATAAGAAATAATGAAGGACTTTTTCACTTTGCCCTTTAATAGTTGGCTTCCTTCGTGACGTAACGAAGGCAGAACGATTTAGACAGCTAGAGGTTAGAAAAGAACGCCACGTCACTTCACAGGGCTTCTTCTTCACTGGCGTTAACTCACATTTACCGACTTCAACGTGAAGACAAAGAATGAGCACAGACAAGTGAGCGATGTCGCCCTGATGGAAGCACAAAGGAGAAAATCAAAGCATTAATTCAGTATGCAAACTTTAAAGGTTTAAAACAGCGAGAGCAATATTGTGACAGATTAGAAACACATGCATCGAGCTAACGTGTTAGCGTGTTAGCGTGTGTGTGTGTGTGTGTGTGTGTGTTTGAGTCCGTCAGGGAGCGCTGAGCGTTCGTCCCTGGAGGGAATTCTTTGATGTTTTGTGAGCGACAGCTGAGCTCAGATGAAAGAGGAGATACCTCCCAGTGTCTGACACTTGACTGACGTTCTGTAACCACCCTGAGAAAACACGGCACCTCTTTAAGTTTCCTGCTCATCCAATTTGTCATTTATTAGTGAGCGCTTCATCTTTGTTAGTAATTTGACTTTAAAAAGCACCTTGTCTGTCATTAGATGAAGCCCGGAGAGACTCACCACGGAAACAAGACTCCGTCCGGCTGGTTATTATTTATAATAGTAGATTAAATCAAAATAAGTGTTGTCACAATACCTGATTTTTTTTTAACTTCCAACTTTATCTATAGAGCAGATTTAAAAACAACAGAGATGACCAAGGTGCTTTACAAGAAAATATAAAGCATAAAAGTACAATTTAAAAAAAAAAGGAAAAATAACAATATGTCCTGCCAGACTTCTAGTTTTTTTGGGGATTTTTTTTGCAACAAGTCCGAGTGAGCTGATGTGAGAGCGCCGCAGGATATTTTCTGGAGAATTCATCTCTAGCCAATGGGACGTTTATATAACGTCACTGCTGCATGGTGCATGTATGCACGCTACCGCTACGATCATGTAATTAAACGTCTGCATTACATTTCCTGTTTGTCACTATGTTGTTCTCCGCTCTTGAAGTATTGATCTAAAGGCAAATATTGAATTATAGCTTCGCATAGCGGACTCTGTTTGTTTTGTCCGCTGGAATGATCTAAATCATTTTCAGGAGCGCATGTTTGAAAAGGAGTTTTTCAGTTGTGGGGTCATGTCTTGTATCGAACAAACACCAGACTGTATCGGAGCTTTGATAGATCTGAAGCGGCCTTGCTGCCACGCTCGTGCTCCGTCACATAAGAATGTCAGCCTCACACGACGAGGATGTTCGTTGTTTGTCCCGTTCAGCAGGATGTCACAGCAATGACTGCGGTCATATATTGGCTTTTATTCCTCAAAGACTTGATTCCATCTGTTTCAGTTGAGGACAATCTGGTGTTTCATCCCTCAACAAGAACATCAGAAACTCCTGAGAAATTGAGAGGAGTTTTGAGTTTCTTAGTGCATAGAAAAAGCTTACAGTCATCAAACATGAACTTCTACACACAACCATTTCTTCTCTCAGGATGAACCACTTACGGTAGTTTCTGACCTTTAGTAAACTCTCTCCGTTCTCTCCATCTCCTTCGCTGCACTATCACCATTTCACTGTGGGGACAGCTAGCGTTTATGAAAGTGATTTATTCCGCGCTCTGTCTCCTGTTTATGGATTCAGATTCTTTGCGAGAATCGTTTTCTCATAAACATGCTGCACTGAGGAAGAGGAGTTTAAGAGAAGTCAGCTCAGAGTTCAGATCTGCTTGTAGTTTATTTCAGAGAGGAAGGACTCTCGGCGCTCGCAGCTGTTCAGCATCTGGTCTCAATGATCACGCTGGAATGAATGAAAATCTTAAAAGCCATGAAGGAAAGACACTTCCGTGATCCTTTCTTTCCCTCAAGTGACAAACAGGTGCTCTTTTGAAATCTGATAAGTGGGAATACAAAGGCTCAGTTCTTGCTCTACAGAGCAGCATCAACTGTAAGAGTAGAAGAAACAACATTTCTCACAATCAGGTGTTCAGGCTCAGAGTAACTTTTTTTTGTTGTTGCATATTTTTCTTTCTTGAATTTCCTTTTTCCATTTCCCTGTTATTATTATTATTTTTTATTTTTTTTTATCTTGGTGGATTCGATTGTGTTTCCTTAATGTGAGTCGTATTGTGCTCCGGTTCAGTCTGCCAGCTCATGTGGAATAGATTCATCATGTGAATAATGAAGAGTTTATATTCGCCGTCTTGGCTCTGGGCTCGACAGTCCCCGTAAGCGTTGTACGCCAGCACAGCGAGGGGAAATGGAGAGCAGAGATATTAAACTTGTCCCCCCTGGGGAACTTACAAAAACCTGCAGGTGTGGAGGCCGGGCTTCCAAAAGGCTCCAAAGCTGCTGCAGAATCAGGAAGGCAAAAAGCAGGAAGCATTATAATGCAGGTGACAAAGAACAGGTAGAACCTTTTACTGATTCATACTGATTCATGGAGTCAGCCTCAGCACTGACAGTGGAATAACAACACAATATTATCATCAAACCTGAGTCACCATATTACTGCATATCATCATTGTGTGATAGAATATTTTGAGATTTAACACAGTGGGAGTGAAGCCCACAGACTGACCAACGCTCCGGTTAAATAAAACCCTGTTAAATGTTTCTGTTATAAGTTATATCTGGGCAAAAAAAGTTGAATTAGGTGAATAAATAAAAAGCATCTTAAATGAAGAAAAACACATTTTGTTCCTCCGTGTGAAAACGATTCTGACGTCGAGTCAGTCACCTTTCTTTAAAGCACCGTTTTAAAGCAGCTGGATGAATCGGTGCCAGTTGAGTGAGGGGAAAAAAATATTTTGGATTCTTTGGAAATATTTTGCACACGAGCATTGTTAAAAACCTGAAAACCAGCGTATAGACTCTAGAGACTTAAAAAAGCAAACATGCATGCTTCACTTTGTCGCCATCATGATCTCATATTGTAGTTTAAATAAAGTTAATGCGCAGTGCATGTTTTTTTCTTTCATCCTGGAGGCCTTTCTGTTTTGTTGTTTTTTGGGGGGGGTTTTTCACTAAATTTTTAAAAACATGACATGTCTCTTTGCACTCTAAAAGTTGTAGCACATTTTTTCCCTTAACCCTAACAGACCTTTTTTTTTCAACGTGGTTTTCATAATGCATGAAGCTTTCTTCATCCTGCTGTTTCATTTCGCAGCTCTTCTCTAAACAGCCTGCAGCAGCGTGAGTCCATCCATACGATGGCATTAATAATAAAACAAATCTGACCCCAGCAGTGTCACTGCTCGCTCCTGTGTAGAGATGCACCCTCCATGATTCAGGGATTTGACTTCTATTCCTGCACTACTAATTGCCTCCTTCTTTGTCATTGTTGTTCGTTTTTATTTTTTTTTTCTAGGAAATATATTGGACAGTATGCTGCTGAAAGCGTCCAATAAGGAGGCAGTGGAGAGTGGGAAGGAGGCGAGTGGCAGCACAGCTCCGGCTTCATCCTCACAAAGACTGCTGTGGTGTCACTGTTATCACCACTGTCCTGATGATTCAACCAATAACACATGCAGGTACTGCTGGAAAACATGCACATGCTTACTCACATACAGTGTTCACCATCTTACCAAACACCACACTGCATCTGGATGTGGAGGGAAACAGCCTCAGACAGGGCTTCTATGTTTTGTCGTGCGTATTAGCTTCACTAACTGTAGCTGCTCTTTGTATTGCAGGACGGATGGTTACTGTTTCACCATGGTGGAGGAGGAGGGAGGGGTGCCGGTGTTGACTGCAGGCTGCCTCGGGCTGGTCGGATCAGAGTTCCAGTGCAGGGTGAGTACACACTGTCACAATACGATCCACGTAACTCTCTCACTTTTCTATCTCCCATCTTTAAAGCGTCAGCCACGAATTCAACGTGGATTTGAAGCATCACAAGAATGTTGATGCCAATGAAACCGGACTGGACTGTTGTGTCTATACATTTAAGTTTCCCTTCCTTAGAAGTCGAGTGAGTTTGGACATAAGTGTTTGTTTGGAGCTTTAACAGACTTCTACATTTAATGTTGACTGAAGCAAGTCACAGAAACAGATAAAACACAATGAAAAACAAATAAAGTTGGATTGGATTTAATGTTTTTGTCTAAATTGCACAGAAACTCTTGTTGCCAAGGTGGTTGTGCAAATTAGACAACATGCAACGAGTTTGTTTTCAATGTTCAGTAATTGCAGATGAGAATTTGCTCGGGTTCGAGCAGCCTTATTTTGGTGGCCGTGGTGTACAAACATTTTTCTATAGTGTCTGATTTGTGCTGTTATCTTTGTAAGTTTATGAATGTGGTATCATGACGACTCTCCTCACATTTAATGAAGTGACTGTCGATAAAATAATAAAATAAAAGGAGCATTTGTTCTGTTTTTTTTTATACAGGAATGTCGGATATCTTGGCTAATCAGTTAATAGAAAATAGAAAAAACGTAAACAAAGAACTGTTGATGTAAAATCCTCACTTCTCTGTCTTTTAGGATACGGGGAACTCCCGTCAAAGGAGATCTCTGGAGTGCTGCACAGACCAGGATTACTGTAATAAAAACCTGCATCCCACGCTGCCGCCACTAAAGCCGCCTCGTAAGTTCATCTCTCTCCTCCCGTCTTTTCTGCACGTGAAACACAAGGAAAGACGCTGCTGAAGGGCCCCCTTGTCCTTCCAGCTGGCAGGTGACAGGGACAGTGATCCGGACAGGGCCCAGAACTGTTTGTGACAGTGTTAGCACACAGGATTCACGGCTAGAGATAGTGTGACTCTGTCAGAGTCAAAGACAGCTTAAGTGGGGGACTTGCTGTCAAAGTGTCCCGCAGCTCCCGCAGTAGCTGCTGGCTGTCAGGAGAGCAGCGAGGCCTCTGCTGTGTAAAACACGATCCTCCATGTGTGAGTGTGAGTCCTTTTGTGTGTCGGTGGGACAGTAAGCTTAGATTCCCAGGGAAATCACGAGCCGCAGCAGACACCGGGGGCACAGTCATCAATCTGAAACCCTATCAGAGAGGATCAGGAAGAGAATTCATCGACTGCACCGAGGGCTTCCTCTCGCTGTCGACTGGAGCCCCGAGGGAACAGAGTGTGTGCCAGAAGAAAATGAAAAATTGATGAGTGAAATATGATTTGTACTTGATTTACCGTACACCAGTTCTTTGACTTGTAAGGATGACTGATCGTCTCTTGGTGTGGCGTTCTCTGTATCTTGCCCTTTTGTACATCATGGATGTCAGACGTTCTGCAGAAAAGGATTTGCAGCATTTTCCTCACAGTTCTTGAGTCGTTGCGCTTTAATGAGACCGGCGTGGATCATCAAGAGTCCATCGGGCCCCCTTTTCTTCTTCTCTCCCTGCTAACTGTGCTTGTTCTCCCCTCTCCAGTCTATGTGGATGGAAAGATCCACCACATGGCCCTGCTGATCTCAGTCACCGTGTGCAGCATCGTCCTGGCCGTCATCATTGTCTTCTGTTACTTCAGGTAACTCCACCTCCTTCCTTTTAAACTCACACAAACCAAAACATCATTCAACCTTTTCTTTTTAAGCCCCGCCCCCTTTCACTTCTCATGCACTTCTTCACTATTTTATCCCCTTCATCACTTCTTCTTCAGCCTGTCTGTTTTTTGTTTGTAAGATTGTAAGTTCACTCTCTCTCTCTCTCTCTCTCTCCCTCTCTCTCTGTCCCTCTCCCTCTCTCTCTCCTCTCTCCCTTCCTCTCTCTCTCGCTCCCTCTCTCTCTCTCTCGCTCCCTCTCTCTCCCTCTCTCTCCTCTCTCCCCTCCCTCTCACTCTCCCTCTCCCTCTCCCTATCTCTCTCTCTCTCTCTCCCTCTCTCTCTCCCTCTCCCTCTCTCTCTCTCTCTCGCTCCCTCTCTCTCTCTCTCTCTCTCTCCCTCTCTCTCTCCCTCTCTCTCTCTCTCTCCCTATCTCTCTCTCTCCCTCTCCCTCTCTCTCCCTATCTCTCTCTCTCCCTCTCCCTCTCTCTCTCTCTCTCGCTCCCTCTCTCTCTCTCTCTCTCTCCCTCTTCCTCTCTCTCTCTCTCTCTCTCTCTCTCTCTCTCTCCCTCTCTCTCTCCCTCTCCCTCTCTCTCTCTCTCTCGCTCCCTCTCTCTCTCTCTCTCTCTCTCCCTCTCTCTCTCCCTCTCTCTCTCTCTCTCCCTATCTCTCTCTCTCCCTCTCTCTCTCTCTCTCGCTCCCTCTCTCTCTCTCTCTCCTCTCCCTCCCTCTCTCTCTCTCTCTCTCTCTCTCTCGCTCCCTCCTCTCTCTCTCTCTCTCTCTCTCTCTCTCTCTCTCTCTCTCTCTCTCTCTCTCTCTCTCTCTCTCTCTCTCTCTCTCCCTCCTCCCTCTCTCTCTCTCCCTCTCTCTCTCTCTGTGTCTGCAAGGTATAAGCGACAGGAGTCCCGTCTCGTTACAGCATCGGCCTGGAGCAGGATGATACCTACATTCCCCCGGAGAGTCTCTGAAGGACCTGATCGAGCAGTCTCAGAGCTCAGGCTCAGGCTCAGGACTCCCTCTGTTGGTGAGACTCTCTTATTGCAGCTAAAATACCTGATGCACTACATCACTTTCTACACAAAAGCATTGCTTATACCTCGTAAATGTTTTAATCATGTGGGTGAATTAACAAACTGAGATGTGAGTGTTTGTTTAATTGGGGATGAAAGAAAAAATCTCATCATTGCTATGCAAGAAGAATTATTCATCGACTTCAACATCAACACTTTTGGCTTTTTCTTAATCAAGTATTTGATGCTTCATGTGCTCAAATCAAAAAACACATTATGAATCTAAAGTCTATTCTGAAGCCTTCTTCACTCTGCACTGTTGGAACTTTCGAGAAAATGTTGAACATGGAAATCTTCCTGAGTTGCGAGTTCACACGTCCCTCACTGCAGGAGACGCGTTTGTTTATCAGTGCGTGGACGAGGACAAAATGGCGAGCAGAAGAGCGGATAAAGCTTCGTGATGTCCCATGGAGATCGAGATAAGCCCCGCCTCCTCGCTCGTGCTGAACTTTCTGCTTTCCTTTTTTTTCTTCTTCCTCCTCAACAGGTGCAGAGAACGATAGCCAAGCAGATCCAGATGGTGAAGCAGATAGGCAAGGGAAGGTACGGCGAGGTGTGGATGGGACGATGGAGGGAGAGAAAGTGGCCGTTAAAGTTTTCTTCACCACTGAGGAGGCCAGCTGGTTCCGAGAGACGGAGATTTACCAGACCGTCCTGATGAGACACGAGAACATACTGGGTGAGAACGCCTTCTGATATGTGGAGGCACCTGTCTGTCAGTCTCTCCACACATAAACACTGTGTGCTTTAATTGCTTCTCAGGGATTTAAAGGGACACGTGGATTAACCGCTGTATCAGTAGGTGGTTTATTAAAAAAAGTCCCAAGTACGAGCAGGCACTAAAACGGACCAATAAAAAGTTACCAGTCCTCAACTGTGCTGCACCGAGTGTTTAAAACAGATCGCTTACAGCCAGGAGAGCGAACACCACAACACACACACACACACACACACACTCCTGAACACACTCACACACACACACACACACTCACACTCACACACACACACAATTATAAAGTTGACAACAACTAACTGCATAATTAAACAGCACACAGGCATAGTAATGAAGCAGAGGAGCAAAAGATCACTTGCCAGTAAACTAGAAGACGGATGAGATGCTGCGGTGCATAATGTGTTCACACAGGACGCTACATTATGCTTCCTAATGTCTGCCTCACTTAAATATCTTCTTTGGCCCGAGCTGTGATTTACAGGGTGATCTCTCTGCCGTCCCGTCCCTCTATTCACAGGATTCATCGCTGCGGATATCAAAGGAACTGGCTCGTGGACTCAGCTCTACCTGATCACAGACTACCATGAGAACGGCTCTTTGTACGACTACCTCAAATCCACCACTCTGGACAGCAAAGCCATGCTGAGACTGGCCTACTCGTCCGTGTCGGGACTCTGTCACCTTCACACCGAGATCTTTGGCACCCAGGGGAAACCTGCCATCGCCCACAGGGATCTGAAGAGTAAGAACATACTGGTGAAAAGAAACGGGACGTGTTGCATCGCTGACCTGGGGCTGGCGGTCAAGTTTATCAGGTGAGAGAGTCAGGAAGACGACGTATGCTCAAACGAGAGGGGGGACTCAAAGGGTTATTGGTCTTCCATTTTCTGATTGTCTGATTGGTCTGATATCTTCGTCCCTGCAGTGACACCAACGAGGTCGACATCCCTCCTAACACTCGAGTGGGCACAAAGCGCTACATGCCTCCAGAGGTGCTGGATGAGACTCTGAACAGGAGTCATTTTCAGTCGTACATCATGGCCGACATGTACAGCTTCGGGCTCATTCTCTGGGAGATCGCTCGACGTTGTGTCTCAGGAGGTAAGCCACTCTGTTTGTGTCTGTGCACACCGCTCTTCAGGGCTCTTTTTTCAACACATGTTGTCAATTTATTTTCTTTTTTCTTTTTTTCTTTTCTAATTTAAAACAAAGACAACCGCAAAACCGAATCTCCTGCAGTGTGACATCACACGTTAGTTGAGCCTTTTCTACAATCAAGCAAGAGACTCCACGTGATGGCCAAAATACAATCTGACCTTTCTAATGATATAAATCAAAAGCCGACACACACACACACGAGGCTCTTTTGGTGAAGGAATCACGAGTGACATTTGTTTGAACTTGTGATGTTTGTCTCGGCCAGTGATGATACAGTTAAAGGGATTCTGCTGGACTGAAAGGTCGAAAACAAGATTCTTGAGATTCCACCTTTATCAATGTATTCCAATGATTGTTTTTAGCAGAAGCTGCGACTCGGCCTTTCACTGCGTGTCATCCTCCTCTCTCTCCTCCCGACACTTCCTGTCTCTTTTTAATCAAAGAAAAAAAGTAACACAACAGAGGACAAAATGACTAGATCATAATAAAAAAGTGAATTTGGGCATTTATTTGATGCTTAAAAAAAGGGGTACATCCCTCGACCCAGCCTTTACCTAATGGTGCAGAGTCTTTCTAATGTCTTTATATCGCTTCTACGACGGTGCAACAAATACAGATTGTTTTTTCTCCTGTGATAAGTAATCAAGATTTTCAAATGACAACAGTGACTCAGATTGTGTTTACTACATCCTGTCTGATGGTCATGTGACAGGAGCATGTGCTCCATCTGTTTACTGAGAACACATGTTGGACCCAATACACCTGCATTGTTGCCGGTCACTGTAGCTCCGCCCCCTTCAATCTCAGACACACCCTCAGTCGTCTTTCAAGCTTTGTCGTCTCTTTCCAACCACATGCCTTTGAAAGTATTTCTCCTCACCTCGTAGGAATCCTTGAAGAGTACCAGTTACCGTACCATGAGCTGGTTCCCACAGACCCGTCGTATGAAGACATGAGAGAGGTGGTGTGCATCAAGAAACTACGGCCGTCCTTTCCTAACCGATGGACCAGCGACGAGGTAAAACGTTTAAAGTGTGCTTCAAAGGACAAAAAACAATCAGACACATGAATGACCTCTCTGACATGTTGACTGTCTCTCCTCAGTGTTTGAGACAGATGGGGAAGCTGATGACAGAGTGCTGGGCCCACAGCCCGGCCTGCCGCCTCACAGCCCTGCGGGTCAAAAAGACACTTGCAAAGATGTCAGAATCACAGGACATCAAGCTGTGAGCGGATACTGCCAGGTGTGTGTTTTTTTTCCTCACACGTTGAAAGGGCATTAACTTTCCCACTGGTGCCGGTTCGGGGCCGCACATTCTTCTTTTTTTTTTTTTTTTCGTCCTTAAGGAGACACAGGAAGCAAGATCATCACTCAGAGACCGGAGGATCAAAACTTTGAGTGTAGATGCCCAGAACTCTGCAATCCCCCCCCCCCCCCCCATCCCCCCCCTCGTCCTTGAAAATCATGGGACAGGACTACAATAGTAAACTTAAACTGCAAATAATTAAAAACAAAAAATGGAGGTCCTGTGTGGAGTGCCATTTTTATTTCCGACTTGCACAAGGACTCTACAAGCAGCTTCCTGCTCCTGTTGGAGAAAGAGATTGAATTTGGCCTTGTAGCTGCAGAGAAACACAAACAAGCTACTGACCAGTGAGTGGAATAATCTATGAGTGCTTTCTGTGAAAGCTACCTTACCTGTAGATGAAGGTCCGACTGATAGAACGGAAAGGATGTGCGTTAACGCAGCATGACACCTCCTCTGGAAACACTGTCCCTCCACTACTGCCTGAATGTCGTGAATTGGACTGAACACTTTTTTTTTTGTCACTCTTAAACTGACTGCTTTTGGTTCCATTGACTGACTGACACTATGTGACAGAGAGAAGAAAAAAAAAACAAATGTGTATTTTGTTGCTTTAAAAGTTCTGTTTATGCTGGTTATGTTTGTAGACACTGAATAATTTGTGTATTTTTGAGTTTGGGTTGGTTAGGGAAGTTGCTAACAGATGTAAAATTCAAACTCTTTAATATTAAATGTTGAAAAATAAAGTGTTTATGTCAGAAATAGTTGCTGGGTCGAGCCTCTATCTGTGAGTGTTTCCTTGCCCGACATGAGGAGAGCTGGCGCTGCTACAGGACAGGAGCCAGTGAAGCAGAACAACGCCACCTGTAGGGGCTCCACAGTAATTACAGGAGTGAAGGAGTCTGACCAGGTGATCTCCTGACTGCAGCGGCGACTGTGTCGATGTTAGTCGAGGTGTACCGGAAGAAGATGTAACAGTCAAACACACACACCTCCAGCCGTCCTCACGCCGTGCGCGTCCCCCCGTGGACATCACACGATCACTGTTTTCTCACCGCCACACTGCCTCGTGCATGTCAATGAAAGAACACGCCGTGCTGTCTCAGCATAATAAACCTGTTGGATAACACGAGTTTAAAAAAAAAAAAAAGATATAACCTTTGTTATGATAATGATCGAAAGTCTCAAAAAGTTCACAAGCTGTGCATTGAGCGAACGAAAGAGCAGCAGTTCGGTTTCACAGCTTGGCACGCTGACTTCTCGAATCCCTTTTTGCATAAAAACAAGTGCAAAAAAGAGTCTAACATTTTTTGCTCTGTAATTTGTGGCATTGGGGGACTGTAAATGCACTCTCCCCTGATTATCTCCCAGATTTCCGACTTCTAGATTATTAATTTAATTTAGACAGTTTACAGGAGTTTGCCTGCAGTTTCTGGTGATTTAAAAAAACAGAAGTGACCCAACATCGGGTGCCTCAGACTTGTTCTTGTTGCCTCGCTTGATTCTGGCACTGTGATAACCCTCCTGCACACTCCTTAAAATATATCTTTTTAGCTTCTTGTCAAGTAAGAGGAAACCTGAACAGTAATGTCTGAACACCTTTGAGTCCCACAGTTTGCACACTGTTGTCCCACATTACATTGCTATCAGAGCAAAGCCTGTTAAGATTGTGCCAAAATGGCATAACTCCATTCCTTTAGACTCTTTTTTAATACCACTATGCCAATTAAAATATGCAGATGATCAGTCACTGATGCAGAATAATTTTGTTCCACATGTCCTTTCCTTCTCTTTGGTTGCTGTGCCTTTTTTTTTATCTTCACCTAGTGTCGTGGAAAAGTGTGTTTTTATCCAGTAAAAGGTTGAACATTGTCCAATAAAGTGTTCCACTCCTCCACATGGCGGATGCTCAGTTTGTGGTGGCTGAACAAGGGGCATACTAACAAGTCTCTCGGCAGTGCTTCTTACTGTTAAGACATGCTCTCCATATTTTCTTCATTTTTAAAAAGGAGCCTCGCCTCATTATGACCCACCGGTGCTGCTGGGCACACAGCATGTTAAACAATGACACCACAAGGATTTTCTTTTTCCACTTACCCTCCTACATGCTATTTTCCCCCAGCTAGTTATTGAGTCTGATGCCTGTAAATATGAATTTCATACAAGGAAAGTGGAGCAAAAAGAAGGGTATTGCAAACCTAATGTATACATTCAAGGTTAAAGAGATCATATTATGCTTGTTTTCCTGCTCTATATTTTCACTCTGTGAAATCATACCTCGAGTAGATTTGTTTAATATGCAACTCTTCTTTTCAGCTGCTTTTTTTTTTATTCCTTTGGTTGGCCAGCTCATAACTAGTAACCATTTGTTGTTTTTTTTTTTAATGGTAAATGTAAAATAATGAGGTTTAGCTATATGAATTCTACTAGCAGAAGAGTAAACATCGGCGGTGACGAGGACCAGAACAGGGCGTATGAGTTTGATAAATATTACAGTCATAAACTGCTTAACAGTAGATTTAGTCTTTCAGTCATCTGACATTTGTAATAAATGTTTTATACTGTATATAAGCCTCAGTAAATAGCTGGTCTGTAAACTGGAGACTGAAGTTTACAGAGGTTGTCTGACAAAAGGTTCTGCAAAAACACCAGAATTTTTTTTTTTTAAATTATATATATATATATATATATATATATATATATATATATATATATATATATAAGCCCCTTTTCATCTCTGTGATGTTGTACGCTGAAAGAAGCGTATGTCGGACATTTACAAATCAAGGGAATGGCTTCTCTTTGGCCTTTTAGAAGTATCAACATAGAAAGTAAATTGAAGGCTGTACCTGCTAACACAACATAAACAAGACTGAACGTTTTGTCGGCCGGTGTGTGATCTGAAACGCTGTCTGACAAACTCTACAATTTCCTTTCCTTGAACATTTACAGTAGAAACATCTCCAACACTGATACTTGTTTATTTACTGAATGTGTCATTTTAGACCATTATGGTGCAATGTTTGTTCTTTGTGTGGAACTGTTTGTGCTGCTGCAGTCTTGGCCAGGACACATTGAAAAAGAGAATTTTGCATCCCACACACCAGTTTAATACAGGTGAAAAAAGTGTGCAAAAAAAAAAGCCACCACAGACACAGGTCGTTTTTCAGCGTTGCTTATAAATATAATTTATTAATTGTCTTAAAAATTCTTTCTTACACTTTGTACAGAAAACAATTAGAGGAGATAGAGAGGCGAGCGATCAGCAAGAATCATGAAGCGTGCCAAAATTAGCGAAAATGGACCAACACTACCCTGCACTAATCAAATCACCCCTGATAAAAATGCACTTACAAGCACTTATAACAGCTCTAGTTATAGACTTCTATCATGATAACCAATGCCAAGTTTGCATAGTAGACACCGCTTTTACAAAACAGGAAAACAAAACGGAAATAAAAAACTGGAAACATACAAACTAGTATCTAACTGTACTGCTCTTTTTTTTTTTATTATTCTCAAATTTGCCAAATATAGCTGACAGTACACAACTGTACAGACTGCGCATAGAAAATATTTGTACATACTTTGATTTCTCCACAATGCTTTTCTTCATTTCCACATCCCGAAGGATCTCCTTTGTGGAGGCCTCTCCTCGTGTGAAAGCTCTCCTTCTCACAAACAGTCTGTCATGTCCGTAAACTGCAGACTGAAAACATGGCGAGGAGCACGTTCTAGAGCAAAGTTACACAGACACTGGTAACCTACGTCTCTTTTTTTTTTTAACTGATTGTGCCCGTGCACGCAGTGAAAAAGCGATCCTGTATCCTGCATTCAGATGTTCCTGATCACATCGTATGAAAGATATCGTCATGACCTTTGGGTTCGTCTTTGTTCTGAAACAAACTTGAAGTGATGGCTTGATGTTCTAGGCTTTTACTCCTCAAAGAAATGTACACTCCCCTTTCCCTTTGATTTCCTCACACCTGACATCAGCAGTTACATTTGAAAACATACAAAACATCCACTCCGTCATTTCACCACACAATTTTCTAATTCGTTCATTAAGGCTGTCTGAAATCCAAACATCTGTTCTTTTTGAGGCCTTCAGGCCTCCGTTTTGCAACGATACGAGAGGTCGGATTTTTCACTCGCATTGAGAAAAATCAATGTGGAAAATCAATGCCTCAAGGTTTCCTCCTGTGTGGGCAACCACAAGATGAGATCTGTCACGAAGAGGAAAGATCTGACCTTTTGTACAGCTGCTAACTCGGCCAGCTTTGACCGTTTTCTTTACAGTGTTCCTCCTCTGTTTCTCCTCTAGACGTGATGTTCAGCTTCATATGGCATCTCTCCATAGTTCAGAGAATCTCAACTAATCGAATCAAATATTTTAAATGTACTCCCTTTCATCTGAATGTCCCTGTTGCCCTGTTCGTGTTGCGTTCAAGTCCCCTGGGGCTTTTGTCAACTTTTGAAAAGCAACTAAAGATAAGGCTGTTTTTCTTTCCTCTAAGCTGGCTTGATGTAGTTTTCTTCAGACACTGTCAACCTGAGTCAATGCTAACATTAATGCTAACGCTAGCACGTCAGCCTTGGTTAAACACAAATATATTACACTTCATTTTACACGAGCCCCCGTTAGTTGTTGTGATGTTTCAAGCTCTGAATCGCAACTTTATCAACAAATACAACACGAGCTGGAATGTTAGCTGCTGACGGAAAATGTGATTTTTGATAAAAGGGGCAACTAACTGATATGTTACAGATCTGACCCGCCGACACACCCACACCCAAAAACAAACACATCAACATGGCAAAAACTTAAAATAATAATAACAAAGTTAATGAAAGTAACACATAATGACCACTGAACAAAAAATATGCTGATACAAGGTCATTCAAATGAACATGATAATCATGTATTTACACATTTCAGACAATCAAAATAAAGGCTGTCATTCTTCAGAAGCCACTGGATGGCGCTAGTGACCAGCAAAGCCACTGTGATGATCACAAATAAAAACCAACTTGCTGAGACAGAAAAAAATGAAAGAAATATATCTCTTTCTATAGGATATATATATATATATATTTTGAGTACGTTACAATCAAACCTGTAAAGCAGGAATGAATGATATCAGCTGTTTTTATTCATCACATTCTACTCTGTATATCACCGTATTCAAAACCCCTGTAGTTTGAACTATATCCTCCCTCGCCCTTCCCTCTGAGCTGGACCCTCTCCAGAAACAAGCCCCATCAGTCCTCAGACAGACGCCTGGATAAGCGGTCGTGGTTTACTTAATGTGGCAGCCAAAGCGGGGATTTCCCATCAGGCATTTCAAACGACGTCTCTTTCGGAAGAAATCGAAGCTCAGCATCACTGCGGAAAACACTTGAATGTAACCTGAAGATGATGGTTTTAATGCTTCACGATGACGCCTGTTCTCATGTTAGAGGCCATTCCCTGACTCTCTTTTATAAGTAGACAATACAGACTCTTTTAAACGAACATTTGTGCACCGTTCTCTTCTGGAGATGTTTAATGAAAGTCTGACGAGCAAGTGAATCAATCTGTGTGTCTTCTGTTTGTCATAAGTACGGTCTTAAAGGTACCTCCAAACAGACAACGCTGCCGTTGTGTCTCCTTAAAGTTAAAATGAAATGCAACTAAAAGTTCCATTTCTCTCACAGACAGAAAGACATGAATTCTGGAGGTTGTATTACTTTAGAGCTCTGACGACCACACGTGAAAGTAAAAGTCAATTATTATGCAAAACTATGTTTTTCGAACGCTAATGTGTCCCTAGTCTGTCTACAAACTGCCAGCTATGGGAAAAGTCCATCCTCTCCGTCTTCTTCCTGCTTCACTCTTTAGAAAACGTGAGCTCAAACAAGCCCTTTTCCCTTCATGACATCACAAAGGGCAGTAGCCCCTCCCCCAGGTGGGTGACACTCCCACAGCTAGGTGTTTGTTCTGCCCTCTGGGTCTGCCTCCTCACAGTAAACAAGAGGACATGGAGCGGGAGAGCCTTCCAAAGGGGCGTGGTCAGACACAGCTCATTTGCATTTAAAGCTACAGACACAGAAATACAGGATCAGAGTGGACTCATCTCAAGAAACTTCAGACCTGTTTTCAGGAGCTCCGAGACAAATTTAAACATGTTAAAAAAAGGAGGATAATATGTGACCTCTGACACATGTAAACATCTGTTTGTTTTGTTTTGTTTCTATGAGTGAAATCAGCCTTTGTTCTGTGAGGTTTGGATCTGTTTTGGATCAGAGCTCAGTTTGTATTTGACGTTGTCCTTTGAGTTTTCCTGACTCTGGATCATTTAACAAAAAAACACAAACTGATTATATAACACAACAAGAATGCATGAACCCCTAATGATGTCATCCAAACCTTCTGTCCGGGGCTTGTTTCTGGTCAGGACGGCTGATTGATACTCACTGTGTAGCAGGAAATGATCCACACATATGGACAGCAGAATACATAAAGTGTTCCCTAGGAAACGATATAAAGACAACAAACTGTACTGGCAAACACGTACAGCCAAGGCTCGCAGGAGGAGGGAGGGATTACATCTTTATCTCTCTCCTCTCTCATTATCTGTTCTCCATCCTGTTCTTACAGATCATCACCTGCGGCTCCCTTCATCATTTTATGTTTACGTCCTCCCTCCCTCCCTTCCTCCCGCTTGTAATCAGTTTAGCTTCTCTCTCTGTTTACTCTCATCTAACTAAAGAGGCTCGAGATCACTCTCTCTCTTTTTTCTATCTTCGCTTTACCTTCTCCCACTCCTCCCTAATCAGTTTATGCTCTCTCCCTTCATCATTCTCTTCCATTCCTTTAGAGGTTTTCAAGGTCAGTACCTCTGTCTTCTTCTGCAGCTCTGCTTCTTTGTTCAGTATAAAGTAACAGCAGGAGAACAACTAGTGTTACACTAAACAAGGTCCGTTTATCGGTGTTTGATGATTCGTTTGTTCCTGATCGACTTTGTAGGTTTGGTTTTTCTCCACTTCGGTCACAAACGACACTGCAACACGGCTCCAATTAAAAACACACAGATGCACACATAGTACGAGCACTTCTTGTCGGCATGGCAACCGTGGTATTCAACCATGCCGACACCTTCCCCTTCACTTGCATCTTATCCTTCCGTCGCCGTCACCCCAGCCGCAGCCGCAGCGTCGACCGAAGAGAATTCTCACGTAACCGTCTCCAGAGTTCTGTCGTCGTCATGGTGACCACGTTTTGCGTTGGGGTTTTTTTTCGTCAGTGGTCCGTCGTCATGGAGGCGAAGCTGCCGTCGTGGCGACCCATCTCTTCCAACACAGCGGCCAGTTCATTCAGGTCTCCGTCAGGGAAGTGCTGGGCCTCCCAGAGGTCCAGGATCACACCCGTCGGACTGGACTTGGTGGCAAAGTAGTTCAGATACCTGCAGAAATCAGAGAGAGGATCGAGGGTCAATTAGAGAGAATGATTGTATTATTTTGTTGCTCATTATATTTAAATCAGGGCTTTAAATGTCAACACATTGATCATGATGGGAGTAAGGTCTTGCGTCTTTATCCCTTAAAGTTCACCGTAGATAAGCCGCCACAGCGTCTTCCTGGCGTCACGGTGATGAAAACGAACGACCCCATCGACTCAACTCAGCTAAGTGGACAGGTTGAAAGTAATAAGCAGCTCATGGCATCCAACTTTTCACCGTTCCTTTGAACTGTCTGTCTGTATCCAAAACAGAAGTAAACCCTCACCTTAAATTCATAATGAAGACAAACTGTGCCTGTTTGAAATGCAAAATAATTGAATTCAAAACGTATTTATCTTTGTGTTTCAGAGTTTAGGTTTCCATGTTTTCATTTCTATCCTTTGTGGTGTTGGATGTTCGTTCATGGCTTCCTGTGCCGTTTCCTTGTGGCTCCTTGTTTTTGACATTTTTGGATTTAGCTTTATTTGAGTCGTACGTTTTTTGTTTTTCCTTTTGACTTTCAATACATCCTTTTTTGTCATCTGCACCTGTTTCCAGTTTTCAGTTACTAATAATAGTACTAGTACTAATGAACTAGTAATAATTCATTCATTTAATTTCAATTCATGATTCTGTAAATGTTTCTTCTACTATTTGGAGCACTCTGAGCTGCCTTGCCGTATCTTCGTGCTACAAAAAGAAAACATCTCACACCTGAGTGCTTGTTTGTCGTAACCTGAGCTTGTCTCATTTGATCACTGAGTTTTCCTTTTGAACAACCCAACTAAGATTCAATCCAAACCGTTTACATGACTTTTTTTTTTTAGCTCTGACTAGCAAATGGCATAAACCCCCATCGAACATTTTGCCACTAAGTATCTTTCAAAGAAGTTAGGGGAGTGAAAGCATGGGGAGATTGTGCGGAGGAGTCGACACATAGGACAGTTTTCAGTGTAGCTGCTGAGAGTTGAATTCGCAGTAGAGGAAGAGGACGAGTCTGACTCCGTGAGACATCTGTGACAATGATCTCCAGGCTGCGTCGGTCGAGAAGCCTTCAGAGTCACACGTGGGTAAAACAGAGACTCTCTGTTCCTCCCATTGTTCTGTTAAAACACAACCATCTCTCCTTTACTCCTCTCCGTCTCTTCACCTCTTTTGTGCAAGCTTTTCTCCTCACTCACAACTTCTAATAAGCTATTTTCATGACTTTGTTTCTCTTACAGCCTGCGTGTGTCTGCAGGAGGAGATAAGTGGCATCCTGCTGTTTAGTGAACTCCAAGCTAAGATCCACATTTTAATGTTCGCGTGTGCTCCTTTCCAGCATTTCCTTTAACTGGTTTTGTCACAATAATGAACCCAAACACTAGCAGTTAGACGAATGTGTGTGTGTGTGTGTGTGTGTGTGTGTGTGTGTGTGTGTGTGTGTGTGTACTGCTCACTGTGTTTATCAAGTATGAAAGTTACGTGGGGGGAAAATAGCTCTGAGTCATACTTTGAAGTCAAACAGACGTGACGCGGCAGATACAGGAGCAGAGATGGTGTTTCCATGTTAGACTATTATATCGTGCTCCTTCTGAAGAGCAGCTTTTAGCCGAAATGTGGAAGTAAACAACAATTTGGCTAACCGTCTAATTTTTCACCCACGGATCTGGAATATTCTGTGCCCACATAAACAAACTGCATCATGAGCTGGCGGCCCGTCGGGACGGTGAGGTGCACTTGTGCCCACTTATCCTCTCCATGTCTGCTTCTGCTTGGGAGGCTGCTGGTAAATGAAGCTGCAGACTGAATCATCCAGACAAACATCTGGGGACGGGGAGACTGAAGATGCTACCTGTGAGTCACATGCAGACTCTTCAGTAGAAGAAATCATATATGAAGAAGTGTAACTGCAGAGGTCTGAATTCCTGAGAGACGCATGTTCAATGTGTTTTCATTGTTTCAGCAGTTGCAGAAAGTTAATGCGATTAGCTGTGGCTGTGATTTAGTTGTTTCTATGTTGATGTGCTGCGAGAGATAAGATACACTGCAAAAAAAAAAATACAATCTGGATCGTCGGCCCTCATCTAATCCGACCCATGGCTCCTTTCTCCGATGTCATTCCCCACTCTCTCTCTCTCTCTCTCTCTCTCTCTCCCCCCTCTGACCCTATCCACTGTCCTATCCTTTAAATAAAGACGGTTTGTTTTTGTTTAATTTCTAGTCTGAAACATCTCATTACTACATGTTAATCAGGCAGCCAGTCATATTAGCCGATATTGGTGAATAATTGGACAGATGGTATCGGCTAATTTTATTGCAGATATGCTAACATATATATAAGTTCATGTGAGTTTTATTGTATTACGCCAGCAGAGGGCGCTATATGATTTCCAACAAGCATCATCACTCTTCAGAGTGTCGAGCTGTGACGCACATACATGAGCTGTTACTTTCCAGTTGAGCGGCCATCTTGTCTTCGTTACACCGTACTGAGGGATCAACACACTAAATGTGTAAATCTATATCCGTCGATCTCCACTGATCGAACAAAGAGCTCAGAAAAATATCTGCTGATCTATAGGTAGGCTATCCGATGTTTTCTCTACCAAACTTCGATATTAGGATTGGCGCCAGAAATTCCATACCGGTCAGGCACTACTTTAAACAAGTCTCAGTCACCTGACAAATCCAGAAAACATCTTATTTAAAGACATTAGAAGCAAACCATTGGGCCTGGATTGCTTTCAGTGAGTAAAAAGAGCTGCCACTGCAGTAGTAGTTCATTTCCTTGAAATTAGATCAATACTTTGTGTCAAGATAGATTTTTAAGAAGAAATAAGAACATTTGAGTTTTTGCAGTGTGATAAACAGAATTATTTTCTCTTCAGAAACCTGTCTGAACTTCTCTTGAAAAAGTCACTTTCCACTCTACAGATATCAACTCAGTTTATCGTCTTTTGTCAAATCAGTGAGACGGACCACTTTGAGAAGAGTTTTTATCTCAATGATGTTTCCAACCCTGCAGAGCGCCTGAAGGAAGCGAGCAGGAGAAACATATATAAGTGCACAAGTGTGTGTGTGTGTGTGTGTGTGTGTGTGTGTCACCTGTCAAGGTTGAGTTTGTGGGCCAGCATCCTCCAATCGTTGCCCCTCGTCTGCGGAGCATCTAAACTGCCACATAGCTTCTGTCTGATGGAGAGGGGAATGCGGAAAGCATGGGGTCCGACTAAGGTGGTGATGTTACTGGCAGGGTCCATGAGGGACGTGTCTATGCACTGGACTTCCTGGAAACACAAAGAAAACAGCGATAGCAGATGAAGCGATGTGAACATTTGAAAGTGTTTAGTAATACAGAACCTTGTTATTGTACAGTGTGAGATCATCAGTATAAACACTGGAGGACAGGGATGGACGTGTCGACCTATCAGGCAAAGTTTCAGCTCAAGACGTAAATGTATGTAATCCCAGGATAAATCTGCAGAGGGCGCTAAAGAGCTCATTCTGCAAATCACACGATAGTTCCCCGATACGAAACCAAGATTAACAGACACACCCTCCCCGGGCTTCAGGAGAGTCGGCCAATCAGAGTTAAAGAGACCGCAGAGTTTTTACTGACAGCTGTGTGAGAGAAACAAAGAGTTTTTTATGGGTTTCGCAGAGTGACAACATCTCTGCTGCCTGTCTTGTTGCGACCAATCACAGAAACATGTCGTCATTAATACGAGCGTGAAGCGACCACAAAGATCTGCTCCTCGGCTCCGTTCTCTCTCCACTCTGTCCATCTGTCTCTCTCTAAACTTTCATCCCATTCATCTGCCGCCACTCGCTCTAATGAATGTGGCCTGACAGAGGGAAACAACAAGTGCCACTGCTGATGTGACTGATTACTATTTACTGCGACTACTTAGCCCCAATTCACAGCAGAAAGCTCTGGGCGGCCGGAGCCTGGCTGATGGATACTGAGGGACATTTGTGACTTTTTTAGTTGACAAAACAAACGCTTGAAACCTTCCTCACATGTCATCGATCAACATGCACAGCCCTGCAGACTGTAAGAGGCTCTACAGCTTGTTTTATTTCACGCACAGAGATTCAGTGGATATTGTTGCAGCTCTTCAGCTCTAATTAGCAGCTGTGCCAAACATCCTATGTGACCATAATAATTATTTAGTGAGAAAAGAGAACGCCTACTTCAAATGGATTACAGCTGATCACCTAAAGAAAAATTGATTGTTGTGACATATCTGTCGTTGGCCCAAACACAAGTGCTAATGTAGAATGTGTTGTTGCAGCTCCAGCCCTCTGACAGGCTGTGTGGTGTGGTTTGTAAGAAGCTGTATCAAGAAAGGAAAACATTCGAGTAAAAAGTGCTAAAAAAAAAACTTCCGGATGAGACAGTTCATTACAGCGGGATCGTTTTCAAACTATGTAAGACGTTATGTGTTTGTGCTGTCTTTAGCTGGGGGAGCTTCACTTCCTGTTTGAACACAAAGCTGCTTTTACTTTGAAATGCAAAACGGAGCATAGATCAGAAGCACATAAAAAAAAAAAGAACTCGTTATAAACCAGAAGTAAATAAAAACAGCTAAAGAGGACGGTAAATGAGTGAAATGTTTGCTGTCATGAGGTGGGTTTAGTTCTGACTCCGAGCTGAGCTGTGTGGGTGAAAAGGATCCACTTAACGGCTCAGCAGGGTCTTTTTTTTCCCATCACTGTGACTACAGGAAGACACTGCGGAGGCTTTCCTTAGGTGAGCCTAAAGGAGCAAAATAGCATGTGATTAATGTGATTTTAAAAAAAGCATTAATTTCTAACTTTCGTTGAAAGCGATGTGAAAGCGAGAGACTCTAACGTATTCTAGCTACAGAACGATGAAGATGAGGAGCTCCAGTGAGACACAGATTAGCCAACAGCTGGACATACTTATGTGTCTCTAAATGAACTGACTGATGATTAAAGAAAACTTTAACATAGAAACAACTTAACTAACGCTTCAGAAGTTAAGGACATTTAGGAAGCAGGCAGCACGTGTAAGGAGGCTTTGTTCCTTCGAGCGGGCGGCAGGGTTCAAGTCCGACCTTCGGCACCTTTGCAGCATGTCAGTCCTGACTCTCTCTGCCCCTGGTTTCCAACTCTGTCCATTGTCCTTTCTCTACAATAAAGGCACTATCTTAAAAGTGAATGTTAATATATGGCCAGTCAAGCTATAGAGACAAACAGTCGAGGAAGATGGGACAGTGAGGTAGAAGACTTACAGTATACTGAAGGACTGATTCACTAACAATGGATTGTGGATGCTAATTGCCCCCCCCCCCCCCATTTTTTCACACTAATTGCTCCTTCTCATGGTGTTATTCACTAATCATGGAGGACTGATGGTATTCAGGTTCAAACATACACTATGCATGTGCATAATGAATCTCTAACAAGCAGCAGCCGTGCGAGATATATGTATTTTTTATTAGCTGGAGCAGTCCAGATGTGGGCAGATGTGTCCCTGCTGCTGCAGCGACTCCACTCTGCAGCTCTCTGCTGTCAGCGTCCCTTTGCAAACAGGGGTTAACAGTTCTACTGTAGATCCCCAGATATCTATCACCTCTGAACACCACGGGAGGATTCAGAGCAGTGACAGTCCAAAAGTACAGTGTGACCTTGACCAACACACACACACACACACACACACACACACACACACACACACACACATTCAGTGACTGGTAACATGGGCCAGCAAAATCAAAGATGAGCTATTCCACTCGTGTTATGTGACCCTGTAGCCTCTTCATGAATGATTGAACACACAGTCACAGAAGCATGGCAGGAACACGGACTGTGCGCCTGCCTGCAGGAGACTTGAAGACTTTAGGACTTGATCTGCCGGACTGTAGGAATAACAAGTCAGTGTTAGGGATGTCACACGAGTCTCTCTCCATCTCCAACCTCTTCTGGATCAGCTGCATGTGTGAATGCATTTCATCCCGCTTTTACCCGACCATCTTCCTGCCAGGCCCCGAGAAAACATTTCCACTGGAAGTTGGGCGAAGCTGATGTGAAAAAGCTGCAGCTGATACTGAGGAAAATTCCCAGTGAGTGAGTGAGTGAGTGAGTGAGTGAGTGAGTGAGTGAGCGAGCGAGTGAGTGAGTGGGCAAGGTGATGACATTGAGATTCTGTAATCAATGAGAGACTGGCTCAAACGTTGTGCATGTGATGAAGCTGCTTGGGTATATTCTGATTCTCAGTATTTTCATCTCTCCTATTTTGAGTGTGAATACATCGACTGACTTTGACATAAAGGCAAAACTGTCATCATGGCGTCAGTCTTGGTTGCTTCATGTTGTAAGCATTGTACACTAGTCATAACTTAGCTGTCATCAGGACTTTGTACATTCAAACTGACACAATATTAGTGTGTGAATACACATGCACAGCACAGCTCCACATACACACACACACACACACACACACACACACACACACACACCCCAATCCCATCTGAGAGGGAACATCTGACAAGATGCAAGAGCAACTCTGGAGAGTGTCCAGAAATGTTCAGGAGTGTGTGCTTGGAAAAAAGGCTGTGTTGAACCTTTTTTTTTTTTTCCTTTCATCCAACATTCTTCCCTGTCGGTGTCCGTACACATACAGACATTCAGCGGCTCGAAAACGTGTGCGTCGTTCCGCTAGCTCACCTCCTCCAGTGTGTTGCTGAGCTGAAAGATCTGTCCCTCTCCCTCCACCTGCCGTACGCACAGCTTGCAGCTGATCTCCATGGTGGCCTGGCTCAGTCTCTCCAGGGTGAAGGTGCAGTGAAGACTTCTCTGACTGCCGCTCCACACCTGGTAGAACGGGATCTCCTGGGGAAAAGACACGACGCGGAAACGTTAGCTGTGAAACGATCAAACACGAAAGGCCTCGCTCTCACTCTTCACAAAACTTTAACATCGCCACAAAGAGCCGTGATACCAGGAAAGCAAGCTGCTAACGCTGCTTTCACTCCTTTGGCTTTTTATTTTGCTCTGAATGGGACTCACGTCTGACCACATTCTGAACGCTTGACCTCGGCATCACCGCCCTCATTTTTGAAATGGTATGAGAGGACCTGCTGCATGGATTGAACATCATGCACACGCTATGTTCCCGTGCGTGAGAAGCTGTGGGAGAACGTTTCTCGGGCCTGCGTCCTCGGCGTACACGCAGCGTCCTCTTACCTGATATTTGGCGATGAGCTTGCTCTTCCAGTGTGTGTGCGGCACGTCGTGGATCGACAGTCTCAGGTTGTGTGTGCTGTCTTTAAAGTTCAGAGTCTTCGGCTCATCCAGAAGCTTTCCTCCCATCTGGGTCTCCATCTGAAGAACCTCCTGCACAGAAAAACCCACAAAAAAAAAAGCAAAGTAAAGAGCTAAGATTTCTTCTTCAAGTTTGCTTCGACAAAACTCTCGCTCACTGAACACGTTTCTTTTTTCATAGATCAGTAGAGGGAGTACATTATGACTGCAGATAGTGCTGTGTTGAACATTGCCTTGAAGGAAGCAGCACCACCAACACATGAAAACTATCTGAGTCCTCTCCAGAAGATCATCCTGACGTATCAGTGGATGTATTCCCTGGACTGAAGCGAAGCTGGGCTCAGCTAACTGCACACAACTTAAGAGAGACATTAAGACGCTCAATAAAAGCCTGGATTAATAATGCACCACGAGTCAGAGTGGTGCTGTTGTGAGATGTGGGAAATGAAGCATATCTTAAATGCAAGACAATTAAATTACTTCTACTGACCTCAAAGCCTCCCTGTGCAGCTCTAATTATATACAAGGTTGCATGAAGGTTTTTAAGAAAATTATTTCTCAGTTTCAACATTTTCTTCGAATTTCAAGAACACTACCAAAGTGTGTTTTAGTGAGCTCTCTGGTGCTGCCTCTGTGAACCAATCAAAAACACTGCACGGTGTTCAATGAGTCACGCTGCAGAGCAAACAGCGTCCATGTGTGTCGGTGATGGCTGCACATGTGTAAATGAGCTAAGACGCAGCTGATTGGGGGGGGAAAAAACTGTCCCCTGTCTTTACAAATAAGCAGCATTGCAAAGAAGTGTCAAATGAACAAAGCCCGCCCGCTAACAGCCACGCCCACTCTGAGTGGCGTAAACAGCTGCTGAGACCAGGCGGTCGTTCTGTGCAGATGATCCATGACTTTTTCTCCGAGCTGCCCGTGCTCGTTCCATTCAGAGAGGAAGCTTTGTCTTTAACAGCCAAGGATCAAAATGAAGTTTGAAAAAAAAAAAGCAAAAAAAACAAACAAACTCCCCCACTCCTCCTCTTAGCTCTGCCAGCACGAGATCTCCACGTGTAAAAAAAAAAAAAAAAAAAAAAAAAAAAAAAAAAAAGGTGCAGACTGCTTTTTTCCCCACGATCAGACCCCCAAAAACAAGAGCAAACTGCAGGAAGCAGCGCATGGATGTGTTTGCACCTGAATAACATCAGAGCTGCATGCTTCGTGAACGAGACCTTGAGCTGGAGCAAATGGAGTGCTAGTAGTGGCTGGAGTTAGAAACCTAAGACCTTCAATTGGAAGAAAAAAAAATCTGCTCATGCAAACTGATGTTCTGAATCCGATGTACAGTATGTGATGATCTTGACTCGTCTTGAAACCAAAAGGAAGCAGCGTGTTTGACTTTGCTGCTGCTGCTGTGTTAATAAAACATTACACACAGTCCAGTGGGGATTTTGGCTCATCCTTTTTTCAAATTAACTTCTGTACATCACGTTAGCCCACACTGAGATAGAACCAAGAAACTCTCCGTGCCCTACGGACACATCAGCATGCACCACGAGGAACACACACACACACACACACACACACACACTGGTAGCATCAACATATTTTACAGGCTTCTGAACTAAATCAACATGCTTAACGGAACACATTAACGCACACACAAAACGGACGCAGTTATTTTCTGATGGAGGAATAAGTTATCAGCATGACTTCTGATGCCTCCTACAACCTTTTTCAAAATAATCAATTCCTCCCTCCTATCATCTTCCTACGCTGCAGCTCTACTGTAGATACACAGCGGAGACTTCTCCTTTGAAACGCCAGCCGATCAATTATACTACACAAAGTCTCCATCATTAAAAAGTCCACCTCTGAACTCCGCTTCTCCAGCCACACGTGCTCGACTCAAACGCTCGAGCAGTGTGTTGGATGCTTTGTGCCTGCGTGTGCGTGACTGTTCCACACTGACACTTGACTTTATCATGGCTCGCATAAATTACCGGCGTTAATCTGCCGTATCAGACGCTCCCTCCAGTGCTCCCCGAGTTTGTTGAAATTCTGAAGCAGCGTTATTTTGACTTTGCCTGACCCTGTTTTGTTTACAGCTTCTCAGCTCAACTTCCAGAAAGACTAGAGGTGAAATAAACTCGCGTTTATGATTCGACAAAATCACTTCTCGTCAAACTTTTGGACTATAAGAAGCAGGGAGCAGTTGAAGCATGGGCGGTCAAAGAGAGAACCGAATGTCTCCCAGGAAAAAAAAAAAAAAAAAAAACAGTTTTCAGCACTTCTTCCTTACCTTCACTGTTAGACGTACAGTACATATGTTTGTGTGCTCTTACAGCCTCGTTACACTTTTCATTACACGAGATGCTCGTACTGAGAACTTCACCTTCAGTGCGTCCTGTGTGTCATCCAGACAGTAGACCCGGATGTGATAGTCCAAAGTCGTGCAGGAGACCGGCCCAAAGACCGCCAGTTTGAGCCTCTTGGCGGCCGCCTTGCAGACCGACTGTCCCACCAGACAGTACGTCCCCAGTGTCTCAGTCAAGATGTGACACGCCTCAGAGTCCATCTGCACGTAGCAGGGGGTGGTGAAGTTCTCCTCTCCCACCACGACCACGTCCTGCAGGGATCAAACACACACACACACACATGTTCCAGGCTGTCATGTGAGATCTGTCACATGTTAATGTTATGATTTAACCATTTCCTCCCTACATTTGGAAACAGATCTATGTCCGTATTTAAAGCTCCTGTGAGGTTGTGTTCACTTTGGTGACCTCCTGTGGGCAAAGTGGGCATTTACATGTTTTTCCTTTGCCCTGCACATGTGGAAGTACTGAAGCAACTGTGGAAGTGCAAATAAATGCAGTTCCTTAAGTGTCCACCTGAGGCTGGCTGCTAAAACCCTGGAAGCCCCATTAACACCCACTGTTAAAAAAAAGACAATTTTAACAGCAGAGATCAACATACTGACAAACTGTTGAATATTTTTACAACATCTGTTTTGATTATATTCATTCAGAGGGTTCAGCATTCATTAGCATACTTGTGTGTGTGGCTGATTTCCTTCCTATAATGTCTCTCACTCAGCCCACTGACACTAAGTATTCATCGTGTTTCTGGAAACACTGGTATAAATGTCTCTCTGTATTTTAATCGCAGACAAACTGTGAAGTGGGATTTATATCCATCTTTTATCATTACTTATATCCTGTATTTGTATTTCTTGTGCTTTTTGTATAAACGGACCGATGGGTCTAAAATAAAGAATAAAGTAAGTTAGGTAGAGATAAAAAGTTCCCATATGGTGACCACCATGATTAAACTGAAACCTCACTTTTTAGACCAGATGCTCTGCCAAGTCTTATCAATGATCTACACCTGTTTGAAGCTTTTATTTGTTTGTTGTCAATGCAAACTCTACCTCCCTCATTCTGTCTCACATTAGTACTATCTATGGGATCAGGGACATAATTGCCTACCTTTCCCAGACTTTTATTGTGAAACAACAAATGACAGTGTTGAATTGAGCTAATAAACAGACTGTGGACAATGCAGGTTATTCTGGCTTTAAAGCCACATGCTGATAACATCTGTTTACACTTCACCTTCATTTAGAAACAAGCTTTTATTTGTCTGCACGGAGAGCTTTTTAGTGAAACCCGAGCGTTATTTGAACACTGGCTTTGTTTGAAAACTCACAGACATTAAGCTGCATACTGTGTTTTAACATAACCCAACAGGACCTCCATTTGGAGCCATTCGCACTAATGCAAACAGAGTGTTTTTGTTTCATTTGAACTGATGCATTCCTCTGCTTCTGTAAACACAGCTGATGTGTTCAGAGCTGTGCTTACTTTATACAAATCAACAACTAAGTGTAAAAGTTGAGTTTGAGTCAGTTTCGGTTCGTTAAAGAAAGAACTTTTTCATCCAGCAGATCCGTCCTTTAACAGTTCTAATGATGTCACAAACAACAGTTTAGTTACCGGAGATTACGTCAAGTGTGTGTTTGTACATATGTCTTCAGAAAGCAGAATCAAGGTGTCCATTTTGAGAATGATAATACTTGTTTTAGAGCTGCTGTCTGTGAAGGGGGTCCGATCCCTCTGTGATCATCTGCTGGCTGTTGCTCATTTCTTTGTGCCGCTCCGTGTCACGGCCTGAGCTACGGTAAATCCATACGTCTCCCCGGATGGAGCGAGGATGCACAGGCATACTTTGCTCCTCCTCCTATATAAGCACTCAACCTTCAATTAGCCGCGCGTGGAGCCGTGCTTGCGCGCGTGGCTGCGAGGTAATGTGTGTGCACGTGCGCGGACGCAGGTATGGATCTGGAAGACGTGCACACGTGTGGCACCGACATTGAGTTTGGAATCCGAGTTCATGTGGAGTTGTGTTCCTGCAGATGAGCCAGCCAAATCAATACTAAGAGGTAGGAAAGCAATATGGTATGAATCTGTTATTACTGGTAATCACAGCCGTGGCTGCTCCCCCCTGATGTGAGGGGAATTCAATTACCCTCCTCTGCCTGTTTTTTGGGGGGGAAAACTTTCTGATAGAAAATGGATGTTGTGCTGCAATAAGAGGAAAACAAATCGACTTCCTGATGAAATTCCACTTTTCATTTTTTCCTCCTCTTTACCCACTCTGCACCCATCCCTTTTCTTTTCTGTTGGTCTTTCACACACACACACACACACACACACACACACACACACACACACACACACACACACACACACACACACACACACACACACACACACACACACACACACACACACACACACACACACACACACACACACACACACACACACACACACACAAAGAATCTTATGCATGGCTAATTGTGCAGAGACATTGTGTTGTGCTGTGATAAGCAACAGAAGACAGCATACGGGGGGCTTGTAGACACAGTGATGCTGCAAGACAGCCTTATCACCCACACACACACACACACACACACATACACACACACACACACACTCACACACACTGGATCAGAAACATTCATACGCACGCACACACGCAAAAAAAACAGATTGCTGAGGTAGAGACTTCATGCTGTGAGACATGGGAGAACGGAAAGGGAGAGAAGCGAAGGGTAAAAAACGGAGGGATAGAAACCTCAGAAGAAGAACGATGAGCGAAGGGGACGACAGCAGGAGCAAAACAAATTGGTTCTGATAGGAGTCTACAGCCCCCTGCGTGTCTACAGGCCTATAGGCACTTTGTGTTTACTGAAAGCTTTCTCCTTTTCTTCCTCCTCCTCTCCATCCGTCACTGTGTGTGTGCATACTTTAAGCAGCCTGTGCGTTTGGTAGATAACAGTAATGCATGTGTGTATATATCTGTGGTATGAATAACACTATGTCATGCCTTTGTATTAACAGGATGGTTGTGGCTCTCTGCAGGTGTTTAGCTGCAGATTTGAATATTTTGTACTTTATAGTTTCCCATCTGTTAATAGGGAGGAGGCGGGGTTTATGAATTATACTGCAGCCAGTCAGCAGGGGGAGCGTTTCAGAGTTTGGCTTCACTCCCAGGCAGCTGTTTGTCCGTCCATCTTCATATAGAGTCTATTAAAACCAGGGAAGGTCATTTTTGAAAACTAGCATGATTTTGAAAGTAGCATTTTCTCCGCGGTCCGCGTTCAGCCACGCCCCTCACTTACATGCACTCATGCCATTGGTCCAGAATCAGATTTCAGCTCGTGCTTTAGCAAGCAGGGAGACAGGGAGGCATGATTGGTTTATAAAAAGTATACAGAGTGCTGACATTATTGGTGTACAGCTGCTACAGATGACAGATTTTGTTCGTTTCTTTTTAGTTATTAAGTACTGTCAGGACCTTAAGACAATTTCAACCAACACCTTAAAAAGTTTATATGGAGGATATTACCTCCCCTGCCTTTAATCAGACATACATGCTACACACAAACAGCGGACATAAAGCACTGACCTCCCACTCTCCCATGGCCAGTGTGTTCTTGAGCTGTATGAGCCAGTCTTCCTCGACGTTGTCGGCGCAGTGGTGGATGGTGAGGATCACTGGTCTGGTCAGCAGGGCTCCTGGAGGCCCACAGCTCACTACCGGGCTCAGCACAGTCTGGATATCCTCTACCGGGGGTCTGCAAGAGACAGATAACAGCGGGCTGAAATCATTCTTCAGAACAGCACCAGACAGCAGCCGGCGTGAGCATCATCTGCAGAGAGCCGTATTGATTTCACTTGTGGAGTGTGTTCTTCTATTATAACGTTCACGTTTGATGATAATAAAGGAGACAGGAGAACAGTTACATATGTTAGAGTAGGGCGGACTAGCTTGGAGTACTGTAGACAATCAGAGAAGAAAACAGATGAGAGCTGGGCAGCACAGATTCAATCAGAGGATGATTAGTGGAGTCAGCGGGGCCTCAGCTGGAGACCGGAGCTCACAGCTCGTGTGCACAAAATAAACGATTACTGGTCACAGGCTCTTCAGATTTTCACTGCAAATTTAAGTTTTGGGACTCCAAGCGCCTGATAATCAACGTGCAACAATGAAATCTTGACTTTTTGATTCAATATGGCCACTGTAGAATACCAGAGAAGAAGCATCTTCGAAGGTTGAAGATTATGCTTCATTGTTTCTATGCTCAAGATTTGGGATGGGGGGGGGGGCACTAATCCTGAGCAGCATGATCGATTACGCTGCTGGAGCTCATTATTGACTCATGGAGGGTTCACGTGGGCAGTAGAAGCTACCAGATTGAAACAGGATAATTCAACTTGACTTCCTAGCATAAAGATCATCCCTCTATGAATTGCACTGCTATTGATTAATGTCGGGTATCTTTTAATACAACCTGTAGATGTTGAAAGAGGAAACAGTCCTATGAGGGTTACATCATAATCAGCTGAACATCACCATTCTGGCTGCCTAAGTGTAGCAGAGGGAAGTCAGTGTAGCTTTGTGCTAGCCAGCTATTGACTGAGATGAAGACAGAGGACAGAGAAGAGGTTGGACTGCAGGAGGGCTTATTCCTATTGACTGCTAATGATCAGGGGCAGCAAGTAAGGATGCATGGAGAAAACACATGAAGTCATCTGGAACAGTTGTAGGGACATGCATGTCGTCTCAGCAACCCCAACAATGGGGGACGCCATATTGGAGAAGCTGACTCCAACAAACAGGCGAAGAGGCGGGACAAAGGTGGGCCTTAAGGTTAAATGTGCCCACCTGTCAATCAACTCAGCCATGCTCTTAATTATGCAAATGAATGGAAAACTCCCAACAGCTGTGGCTCAGTTGTTAGAGTTGGTCAACTGAAGGGTTGGGGGTTCGATCCCCAGCTCCTGCAGTTACACGTGTGATGTGTCCTTGGGCAAGAGTTAACCCCAAGTTGCTTCCACTGCTTTGTGGGTGGCATATGAGTGTGTGTGAATGGGATTAGTAACTTCTGATGGTCACTTTATAAAGCAACCTCAGTGTGTGAATAAGTAGGTGAAGGAAACTTGAGTAGTCAGAAGACTAGAGAAGTGCTATACAGTTTATTTACCATTTATCTTTGGGAACCAAAAATGTTTTTGGAACTTAATTGTAAAAATACTTCTGATGTAAGAACAAGGATTTTATCATGGTCTTTAATAAGGATCTCTTGGTTTATGAAGTCACCCTCAAATGGACAGCATAGGAACTGCAGTTTTTTACACTTTTACCATTTCTTTTTGCAACCTCGGGGGTTTGTGCTTGTTTTCTTTTTGTCCCCCGCATGTCATGTTCCCCCGGGTGCTTTACATCGCTTATGCACAGGGTTTGGGGACACAATGTTCTAGTTAATGTAACAGGATTACAGTAATCTCCAAAATGACCGTTTATCTGTTTGTTTTGGTGGAAACAGTCAATTGTTTGCAGATGCTGTAAAAGCGTTTTGAGTTGTTGTTGGGTTTTTTTGTTTCAATTTCTGAAGCAGGTAAGTTTTGGGCAGCAGTGACATCGTAGTTTGTGCACCTCGTGTACAGACAAGGATGTTAGCTCCTTTCCCCCCATGTCATTCCTCACTTTCTTTGGCACCAATTTGCAACTCTCCAATCTGCTGTTCTGTCTTTCTAATAAAAGCACATTCCCAATTAAGTCTAACAAGAAAAAAGGAGTGAAGTTTGGAGTGAGAAAAATGTTGGTGTAAATGTATTTAATTCAAGTTTGACACATAGAAAAACACATCAGTGTTATATTCTAACACTTAGGATATAGCACTGATTAAAAAGTTTAGAAACATATAAATGATAGCTGTAAATTATTAGGATTACTTCTGAGAATGAAATACTAAAAAGGCATTGATTAATGTGTGCAATATTTCTCTACATAGTCCTAAACTCGGCTATGTTGGCATGTTGAATCAAACATAAATAAAGCGGTGAAGTGACCTCTGCTGAATGAATCATCAAAGGAAGGTGTGCAAAGATAAACTATAAATAATTATGAATCATTCTTTTGCTGTTCATCCAAAAGCTGTGAACGCTCCCCCCGCAACATACAAACAAACCTGATGAGTCTCTGCTCCGGAGAGAGACTGACAGACACAAAGAAGAGAAGGAACAGAACATAGAGGTGTCTACAGCAGGATTTCCCAACCTTGGGGCTCAACACCAAACGGGATCTCTTGTAATTCAAATGGGGTCCCTTAAAATGCATAATTAGTGATCAAAATGAAGTATATGGGAGCATTCTGCCTTAATATAGCTAGATGTTATCCAGTTCATGGACTACTGTGGGCTATTGTCCATACTGAAAACTAACAAACTTGCAGACTCTCGGTCTGTCTCTAGTTAATGCCTCATTGGTCCAGCAGTAATTTCTAGCCTTGTGATTTAATACAAACTGACCCGTCAGAACATATCGTACACTGAGGAAAAAAAAATAAAAAATCCTCCCCATTGTGCATAAATGTCATCCCAGCCTTTCAGCCGCAGACACAATGATCACATGACTGAAGCAGAAATTGTTTTGCAGACACAAAATGTAGATTGTGTTGCTCAATCAATACTACAATAACAAAGGATGACATTGAGGTTAGCACCCCCCCCCCCCGTCTTCCTCAGAGTTCTGTGTGGTCAAACTCGGGTCACCATTGCTAATAAAGTTTGGGAACTGTTAATAAAAAACTTACCTCAAGCTGTCCTTCCTGTGCACAGTCACATACATCTCATACACGCGGCCCTGAGGAACAGCACCCGCAGGAACCAACAAGCTCACCCCTGCAGGAGAGGCAGAAATAATCACTTTCATATCTGGATTCATACATTTAACAATGCAGGACTGAATTATTAAATGTCCCATCCCCTTTATCACTTCATCATTACGATTAATTATTCAAGAATCATTTCTTAAAGCCCATGTAAAACTTTCTCTTAATATCATGGAATGAATAGTAAACATTACTTATTCATTATTTTGATCCGTCCTCTGCTTTTAAATCTGAACATGAGTCAACTGAAAGTTTTTCTTTCCTTTCCAAGTAGTTTGTATGAGAACAACCCGAGGCGATTTCTTTTTCTGCATGATGTTGACTGCAGATGGATCATCTTCGTGTGGTCACTTTGAAAAGTGAAATGGAATTTTCTAGACTTTTTTCAGTCCCAGCACAGACACTGGGTACATCGCTTCATTTAGATATTTAAAGCTTTTGAAATGAAGACTTTAAAAACAATAAAAGTGATGACCTCATATTTCAGCAGCTCTACAGCAGGTGTCGCCAACAGGTAGCTCGTGGCTAGTACATTTTCAGCTCACCAAGAGTTTCACAAGCTGTACAATACAAGCCTGAACTTCAGCATGGAGTCTAATATTTCTGATGTGCATGTTAGTGCTAACACAATGGCAGTAAGAGTCTCTTAGTAAGAGTGCTTTGTAAGATGTGGGTACCGACACACAACAGGTGTACAGTATAAACAAAGTACCAAATATAGATAGTTCACCCATTTTAACATATGACTAGACTAACTTTAGCGATATGATGCTAGTAGCTCTGGGCCACTTTAATTTCTCAATGTAGCTTTCAGATGAAAACAGTTGGAGATGCTGCTCTAAATAATCAAACCCCAAGAAAGAGAACACATTGCTTGTAAAGTCGTCTTTAAAACAACGTGCCGCGGTGTCATCATCAGACAGCAGTAGAGTTCAGATTGGCGGGTTCAGGATGTGAAGAAGGTCTTACCAGAGTTGGGGACGATGAGGTGTCCTCCCTGGTTGTTGAAGGATCCGTGGGCGGTACATGAAGGGTCCCGTGTCCGGGCCAAGGTCTGGCTGCGAAGGTTCATGGTGTCACTGTTGTCCAACAGAGACTGAGTAACCTACGAGTCAAAAGACACACAGGACAATTCAAATAAGACAAGAACAAACCAAATGTTCTACTCCACAGTCTTTCTCAAAAGTCACATCATCAAGTCTAAATCTTAAAGATTCAAAGTCAAACATTTCAAAAAAACACACTGTTGATCTCACACTCCATCCTCCCCCATGTTCAAATGAAAGGTTGTGCACATCTTTGACTTAGAAGATATTTAACGTATGAATACTCCTTCTTGGGACTGTTCTTCTTATAGGACTTCTAACTTGGCCAGATAATGATAGTAGCTATTGTTGTCGAGCCACAGGCGAGATTCAAACCAGGACTACAGCCTTCATACATGCAGAGCACACAAAATAAAGAAACAATAGGCGCTCTAGATAGTAGTTATTGTGTGCACTGAGCTGCACCCCAGCAGGCTGAAAGACATGAAAATGTGCAGCAAATCAATGAAGTGTGGTTTGAAGGACAAACTCCACTCAGAGAGCTGAAGTGGAAATGTATTCTAATGAAACCATAAAGTTCATGAAGGTCAAAACAAGTTTCTGTGTGCACAGATTGACCTAGGATATAGGATAGGATAGGATATAACTTTATTGATCCCCAATGGGGAAATTCGGGCGTTACAGCAGCAGCAGCAGTGCAGAATCAAAAGCAAAAGTCAAAATCGAATAAAAAAGTAACAACATAAGCATAAATACAATCCAGGTAGTAATGGGGGGATATATACAGAGGACTATAGCACGGTGGACTCAGCAGGGCAATGGAAAAGATATTAATAATACTGTGCAGTGAATGGCATGTTAAAGTGACCAGTGAAAGAATTTAAAGTGGCATTGTGATCAGAGGGTTATGTAAACAGTATTGACTGTTATAAGCATAATAAATATAGTGCAATTTGACTGGAGTATAGATATATAGTTATAATAATATAAGAGTGTATTGTAATAATGTAATATATAATATAGATAGTATAGTATAGATATAATATAATAATAAAGGTAACATAAAAACATTCTAATAATATTGTATACTATATATAAAGAGGATATATATAAATAAATACAGGCTAGCTCCTGCTGTTGTACAGCCTGATTGCTGTGGGGACGAATGAGCGTCTGAAGCGTTCTGTTTTGCTCCTGGGGGGGAGGAGGCGTTGGCTGAAGGAGCTGCTCATCTCCCACAGCTCGTCATGGAGAGGGTGAGAGGAGTTATCCAGGATGGATATGATTTTGTCCTTCATCCTCCTCTCAGCCACTGTCTCCAGAGTCTCCAGTTCCAGACCAACGACAGAGCGGGCCTTCTTAACCAGTTTATTAATCCTGTTTGCCTCACCAGCCTTGATGCCCCCCCACCAGCACACCACAGCAAAGAAGAGTGTGCTGGCCACCACAGACTGGTAGAAGGCCTTGAGGAGTCTGTCGCAGACACTGAAAGACCTGAGTCTCCTCAGGAAGAACAGCCTGCTCTGTCCTTTCCTGAAGATGGCTTCAGTGTTATGGGACCAGTCCAGCTTGTTGTTAATGTGAACCCCAAGGTACTTGTAGGAGTCCACCCTCTCCACTTCCTCCCCCTGAATGATGACTGGGGCAGGGGGGCACCTCTTCCTCCTGTAGTCCACTACCACCTCCTTTGTTTTGGCGATGTTGAGCTTCAGATGGTTGTTGTTGCACCATGTGACGAAGCTCTCGATCAGACCTCTGTACTCGTCCTCGTTGCCATCAGTGATGCGGCCCACGATGGAGGAGTCGTCAGAAAACTTTTGGAGGTGGCAGGAACCAGAGTTAAACCTGAAGTCTGAGGTGAAGAGAGTGAACAGAAAGGGTGCCAGAACAGTTCCTTGGGGTACTCCAGTGTTGCTCATCACCACATCAGAGACACAGCCGTCCACTCGGACGTACTGTGGTCGGCCAGTGAGGTAGTTGTAGATCCAGGCTGTGGTGTCAGGGTGCAGATGAATATCCAGCAGTTTTTCCCTCAGGAGGCCGGGCTGGATGGTATTAAAAGCACTGGAGAAGTCAAAGAACATGACTCTCACAGTGCTTCCCTGCTTCTCCAGGTGTGACAGGGCTTTATGGGTCAGGAAGATGATGGCATCCTCCACGCCGATGAGCCGCTGGTAAGCAAACTGCAGTGGATCTATGAAAGCAGTGAGCAGGGTCTTTAGCTGCTGGAGAACCAGCCTCTCAAATGTCTTCATGACATGTGACGTGAGTGCCACAGGCCTGTAGTCATTAAGAGAGCTGGGACGACCAGTCTTAGGAACTGGTACAATGCAGGAGGTCTTCCACAGGTCAGGCACCAACATCAGCCTGAGGGAGAGGTTGAAGAGGTGCCGAAAGATTCCTGCGAGCTGCCTAGCACACACCTTGAGGATCCTGGGGCTGATGTTGTCTGGTCCACTGGCTTTTGTTATGCAGAGCTTGGAGAACTGTCGTTGTACCTGGCTCGTAGTGAGAGTGAGAGTGGGGGGAGGGTGTGGGGGACTGTTCTTTGTTTCCGGAAGTAGGGAGCTGGGGGGTGGGGGGGGTGGAGTGGGACTGTCCTTTGAAGCTGCTGCTGGGGCAGGGCTGTCCTTTGAAGCAGCTGGTGAGAAGCTGAGAGAGGGGAAGGTAGTACGGTCGTTGATGGGGGGGCAAGCCGAGTCACCAACAGAGGTGCGAATGGCAGTTGGAGTGATGGTTGAAGACCCAGACCCACTGTCTGAGCTCACCGGGGTGGGGGTTGAGTCAAACCTATTGAAAAATAGGTTCAGCTCAGCAGCAAAAACTGGGTCTCCTTCAGCTTTGGTCACAGGCTTGCTGTAACCAGTCATCTGCTTCATGCCATTCCACACCTCCTTTGAGTTGTTCTGGCCCATCTTGGCCTCAATCTTCTCCTTGTAGCTGTTCTTGGCCTCCCTCAGCTTCTTCTTTAGAATCTTTTGGACAGCCCTGAGCTCCTCCCGGTCTTTAGCCATGAATGCCCTCTTCTTGCTGTTAAGAAGGCCTTTGATGTCTTTGTTGATCCATGGTTTGTTGTTGGAGAAGCAGCGAACCTTCTTAGTAGGGACTATGGTATCCTCACAAAACCGGATGTAATCTGTAATGCAGTGAGTGAGTCCTTCAATGTCATCACCGTGTTCCTCCTGAAACAATTCCCAGTCTGTGACATTAAAACACTCCTGCAGGGCCTCCTCAGAGTCTTTAGACCAAACCTTCACAGTCCTTTTTCTGGCCACCTGTTGTTTCACCAGGGGCCTGTAGGTGGTATCAAGGTGGATGAGGTTGTGGTCTGATTCCCCGAGGGGTGGGAGGGAAGAAGAGCTGTATGCTCCCTTCACATTGGCATACAGCAGGTCTATGGTTTTATTCCCTCTTGTAGCGCAGTTTACATACTGTTTAAAGTTCGTCAGTACAGAGGAGAGAGTGACATGATTAAAGTCCCCGCTGATCAGTATGAGGGCACTGGGATGCTGTGTTTGTAGCCCCGCGATCACAGTGTGTATGACGTCACTCGCGCTCGCAGCTACAGCTGATGGTGGGACGTAAACAGCAACAATAATGGCATGTGAGAACTCACGTGGTAGGTAATACGGGCGTAATCCTACCGCTAAAAGTTCAGCGTCGGGAGTGCAGACCCGTTCCTTCACAGTTATATGCCTGGGATTACACCATTTAGAGTTAACAAAGACAGCAAGGCCTCCTCCTCTCTTCTTACCGCTCTGTCTCCCCCGGTCCGCTCGTACCAGCGTGAAGCCGGCCAGGTCGATGAGACTGTCCGGTATATTCCCATGTAGCCATGTCTCCGTGAAGCAAAGCAGGCTGCTCTCCCTGTAGACCCGCTGGCTGTTTATTAAAGCTGTGAGTTCGTCCGCTTTGTTTGCGAGTGACCGGACATTCCCCATAATGATCGACGGCAGAAAAGGTTTAAATTTACGGACTCTCTCGATCCTCTCTCTTCTCCTCTCCTTGACTTTAGTGCCGGCTTTCCTCCCCCGGCGTACCCCTCTCCATAAGTCCTCAGGGATGCGTGAGGTTGGGACACCGACTCCATGCCTGAGGCGCAGTAGTTCCTCACGACTGTACGTGATCATTCCGGCAAGAAGAGAAAAAAAGTCCCGAAAAAAAGTACCGTACTTCACTTAGTGATGCTGCAACTAAAACGCTGCAGTAGTGCAGGCAATATGCCCAAAAATAATACAAAAAATAACAACAATAATAACAGTTTTATAACAATATAAGGAAAGAAGAGTCGGAGCTGCTGTAACAGGCTGCCGACTCTCTCAGCGCCCGGAAGTTAATCCGGGCGCTGACCTTTGGATCATTGCAGTTTTACTTTTGACGGATTGATTAGAGCCCTGAAAGAGCAATCTGTTCTGACTCCCCCCCCCACAGAAGAACTCTTCTGCTTTCATTACCATGCTTTTTTCCTTCCTTATGTTTTCTTGGTAACCATTAAGTCAAACCCTACGGGAGGAAATCTGCATCTGCCTGGGAGCAGTGCCATAGGGCTGAGCTGACAGTCTGTGAGGAGAGGGCACATTTACAGTAGCCCTGTGAAAACACCTTAGGGTAAGTGGAGAAATATGACCTGCTTTGCATTTCCTTGTCAGAAATGTCCACAGTGAGATGCAAAATAAGGACTTAACATTCAGCGGTCTACTCCTGCATCACACACAGCTGACAAGTAGAGGCTTCGATGTGTTGGAGACAGACAGCAGACGAGAAAAACAAAATACTTTTCACGAGAAAAAAGGCCCTCAATTTAGTGAGGTGAGGTCACTCATTAGACTCAGTGGAGGTTCAGAATTTAAAAAAAAAAACCCCAACAACAATAATGATGGATGAAGACTTAGAAATAAAGGGCCTCAGATCAGAAGAAAAATAGCCAATTCAGCTCTTGTAGTGCCTCAGGACAGGTACCAGGAAAAAAAAGTGGTTTCATCTACAGTGTATTTGTGACTCCTGTATGCATGCCATGAAGGTGACAGAGCCGAGGGAGGAAACTGGGCCACCAAGCGGCATGTATACTAATCGTGTCCGCCTCTGCATGGGAAATAACTCCAAATCCTACTGAACATGTCAAAAAAAGTAGAATAAATGCAAAGTAAACGTTGATACCTTAGGAGAGAGTTTGGACGTGAAATCTCCGCCGAGGTCGTCCTGTGGCGTGACCAGACCAGAAGAGTTGTAGACTTTGATCTTCAAGTTAGGCAGAGGGTCCAGGAGCGGGGAGTTGGTCATTGGGATTTTATCGGAGACATCGTGGAGGGCGTACACAGGGCCGCGGTACATGGCGGCTGCGTTTGTGAGGTCAGGAGGGGCCGTCAGAAGATCAGCTGAAGAGAGAGATGATCAGATTAAATGGATGTGATGGAAACAAACAAACTTCTCCAAATGGTTTAAAAATGGACAGATTTACTGAGTTATGGTCAAAATGGGTTTCATAAGCACGTTAGTCAAGGCTGCACTGGAATCAATAGATGCTTTATAATCATCTGTGTTATTCCCATACTGTATGTAAGTTAATCAATCAATCTTTATTTGTACAGCACCACTTCCCAATATAATCTCAAGATACTTTCAAAAAGAGCAAATGGGGGCGGGAGTAGCTCAGTCCATAGGGACTTGGGTTGGGAACTGGAGGGTCGCCGGGGGCCGCTGCCTCACTCTGACATCTCTCCATCAGTGTATGATCCTGTTTGTGCATGTGTACTGTATATATCAGCCTATGTGTGTGTCGCATGAGTGTAAAAACCTAATTTCCCAACATGACTCCAGAGGCAGACACCAGACTCTTGATGAGCAGCCATCTGACCGAGCTGCGTTCCTGCACTTTAACTAGACGAAATAGAGTTCAGTTCATTCTGTCACAAAGACTGTTAGCCTCACTCCTTTCTAGGAAATTGGAAAGAAGCTGAAGCAGACAGCTCCCTCATTGTTTTAATAAAACATTTGGCAATATTAACTCAGTAAATCCAACATGGGTATTTACTTGATGAAAGCTAATCAAGGGACCGTGCTCCAAGCAAGCCAATAAGACGATGAGCTCGCTCATTTTTAAAGACACATTTGATGAGCTCGCCAAAGCCCCTCTTTAAGTTCAACGAAACCAACTCTAAAGGGAAACACACACCAAAGTGGTCCTGTATGAGCGTGTCTCTGCACAGAAATGCAGTCCAATAATGTCCCCGATTTAATTGGGACCGGGATCACAGGAAGGACGTTTACCGACTGAGAACAGCTCCAGATCTGTTCGCACCAGGCAGGATTTTTTTGGGAGGGCGTAGAGTTGTTACCTCCACCAGCCCGTCTATTCTAATTTTAAAATCCCTCATTATCACACTCTCTCACACACACACACACTCACACACACACATCTGTCAGCTATCACTCTCTTCTGCTCTCTATCACCAGGCTGTTTAGCCTTAAAGCCAGCGGGTATTCCTGCCAAATCATCCCTGCTGAAATTTAATTAACAGCTAACGGAAGTCACAGAGACAGAGAAAGAGAGAGAGAGAGAGAGAGAGAGAGAGAGAGAGAGAGAGAGAGAGAGAGAGAGAGAGAGAGAGAGAGAGAGAGAGAGAGAGAGAGAGAGAGAGAGAGAGAGAGAGAGAGAGAGAGAGAGAGAGAGAGAGAGAGAGAGAGGGCAGGGTGGGAGAAAGAGAGAGCGAGACATGCAGGGACATAATTCTTCATTAATAGTAATCGAAGATGTTCCCTCAACGCAGAGTGACGAGCATCCTAATGTCTTCCTGTTCAAATGTCACCCAATCTCCGCTCTGCAACAGCACACACACCGATGCACACACACACACACACACACACACACACACACGGGGACACGCACACATTCAATTATTACCACCCACTGTGTACCAATTTACTTTGCTTCCTTTCTGCCCTCATATTCCTGTGTATAGCTGTATACCATGATCTGAATTTGAATGTGTCCAAACAAAACGGGCTGTCAGCCCGCATGTGAAGTCCAGGTGAGCCGAACTCAGCGTCAATGAGAAGATGACCAAGCGACAACTTCCGGTATTAGAAAACATGAAGCCCATTCTGAAGTTCTTCAAGTGTCCGCTTGACATGAGAACTTACCTAGACATTCAAAGAAATAAACATGCTGAGAGCCTGGAATAAAGGGATTCTTTACGTGACGCAGTATGATGATTTTTGCGTCACATAAAAAAAACTTCCAGGCAAAGAAAAACATATTTTTCCCGTCTCAGGACAAAATGAGGGCTGGATTCACGACCATTCAACACTACTACCATGTTTCTAATGATACACAGCTTCATGCAAATGGGTGAAGTATCCCTTTAATATTGTTCAGACACATCGAAGGAGGCTTCAAACCTGCTCTCACCCTGTTGAAAGGTTGTCTGAAAGTTAGCCTGAGAGGTGAGTATCAAGGCAGGCTTGGTCCATTCATATTGACGGTACATGTTGAGGATGTATAACACCATCAGTGAGAGACCGGTTCACATTACATGCGTGTAACTGAGCTGCTTGAAACTATTCCATGCTGATTGACGCATGATTTGTTTGCACACTCCTTCACTGAGCCGGTGGATACACAGGCTATACAATTTCCAGAACATTCATCCAATTCCACAAACTGAGGATGAAGGCAACAACAACAAGTGCCACCATATCCACTATGTCAGATTTCAGCAGCGTCTTGTTTTACATCATGTCTGGATGAACACAGCTGGCGTGTGTTGAGGGGAACGTCGTTCCAAAATGGTTGTAAACTATCACACGCCAACATGTGTACAGTTTCAAACAAACTGCTGCTGCTGTGCGAGTGCATGTGCACACGGCCTACATGGATGTATCTCCGAGCATGTTTGCCAGCTTCATTGATTTTTTTTTTTTTACAGTTTTGGAGCCAAGTGTTGTTGTGTGATCATGATAAACAAAGATGTTTTTCTAACACAGGTCTTAAAGTTCATGGCGTCAGTTGACTTTTACTCGATTTCTTCCACACTCCGAGGCTAAACTCGGATATTTCCAGTAAGCTATCCGATGCATGCACACGCATGAACACGTGTTCAGGTGGCGTGCTTCTGCTTGTCTTATCCATTTCCCAAACACAAACAGACATACGGGAAATGGCAACACAGACGGGAGGAATAAAAAAGATGGCTCCACTGTAACAGGAAAAACAAACAGAGAGGGAGTAGAGGCTGCTGGACGAGTCACCATGACAAGAGAGAGAGAGAGAGAGAGAGAGAGAGAGAGAGAGAAGTGCTGAGGTGGGGAAGAGGGAGACTGAGATGAAGAGGATCCTGATAAACAGGAAACGCTAACAGTAGAGGATGAATGACTGAGACAGACATACAGACAAAGAGAGACTCTGTGATGGAGGAAAGCTGTCTCTGGTGGAGACAGAGATGAATCCAGACGAGAAAAGATTGAGCAGGAGACTGAGGGAGACATAAAAAATGATACCGGTATCAAAGCTTTAGAAGTCAAGGAGAGCCCAGTCCTCCTGTTTCCAGCTATCAAAACACGTCTGCACTTTATCTATTTATCTGGTGTTACGCAAGGATTTAAGAGACACATCTCTTCAGAGTCGATTAAAGAGGATGATACTTGATGACAAGTTCCACTTAAACAGCGAGTGTCAACATAGTTGTTCTTCAAAAAAAGTTCCCAGAAGTCCTTTAGGTAAAGTGTAGCTGCAGAGCTCTGACACTGTCGAGTACTCTGAGCTGTGCAAAGATTCCCCTGTCTCACTTCAAGACTAAGAAAACAAGACTTCACACGTGCGAAATGGTATTTTGTGGTAGACCACACTAACAGAGACCAAGTCATGACCGAGACCAGAGTGTTCCCAGACCAAGGCCAAGACCACGACATTAAGGGATTGAGTCAAGACCAAGAGTTCCCAGAGCTTAAGTCGGAGTTGAGTCCCCACTTCCCAAGTCCTCAAGTCCAAGTCTGAGTCATCAGTGCAAGAGTCGAGTCACGAGTTCTGAAAATCAAGGTCTGATTCAAACTCAAGTCTGAATCCTGAACTCGAGTACGCCACTCAATCAGCGACCTCAGGGCGGGTGTAGGATTCACAAAATGTCCAAATTTATCAATTGGGAATCGTTCAAGCGCACCCTCAAGAATAAACACAGGAAGGGTTGGTAGCCAATCAGCTCAAAACATGACCTCAGCCGCCACCTCCTCTTGATTTACTTCAGCTTTAATGAACATCCTCGTTCCCAGAAATACACAGCCTCTCTCAGTGTCCTTTCCATCCACTGCCACTTGTGTAAATGGGGCCGGAGAGCCAGCATCCATTACTGGGGAAAAATGTTCAAAACTGTGAATAAAGTTAATGGTTGCATTTAAAGAGGGATGCTTTCCTTTCTATCAGAGGAATAAAGTGGACCAATAAATCAGAGGTGGTCTTGGTTAAATATTCAGAGTAGTGCAGAAGAGCGAGTAAAAAAAAAAAAGTGTTCAAATCCAAGATGAGGATAAGACCTTGAACTTTTAAAAAAAATATGCATTGCTAATTTTTGTGTTCAGTTATGTATAAAAAGATCCAACTATTCCTTGGAAACAAAATTAGCATGTTTGCTCATTTCTAGTATCCCTCATAGTCACAGAGTTTAAAACTTTTTGCTCTTTACTGAGCTCCTACATCTAACATTAAATAATGAAATATCAGAGCGCTTGACAAAAACTACTAGAGAGTAAAACTTCTCTTCCAGGCAAGACGCTTAAACAAAGCGACAGAGTAGCTGAACCAAAGTTTGGTCTTTGAATGGAGTATCAGCGTGACTTGAGTTTTCTGGGTTTCTTTCAACTCTGGATGAAATGCAACAATCCTTACCTGATCGGGCTGTTTTGATGTTAACAGACTGGAAGCCTCCGTTCAGCGCCGAGGTGTCGATGATGTCTGAGTCGAAGTCACGGTGCGTCTTGCGGTAGACAAAAAGGGCCACGATGACGGAGATGACCAGACACATGATCACTGCGATGACGATGCCCACGTAGAGCGCCACATCGTCTGTACTTGGAGCAGCTGGAGAAGGACACAAAGAGGGAGAGATTAAGATACATATGATTCACCATCGGGAGGAAGTTCAGGTGAAGGTAAACAGTCAGCCCACAACTCGCCTTAAGTGAAGCAGGACTATGAAGAGCTCCTGCTACTGACTGGCTGTAGTATACCGCAGGTAATAAGTCCCGCCTCTTCATGCAAAACATATAGGTTGAACTTTACAATCAAAATAGAAGAAGTCCGAATGAGCTGTTGTGAGAACGCATATCAATTCACCTTGATTTTGACCTTTATTATCAGAAATCCGTGCACAGAATACAGCATGCTTTTGTTTTGCCCCTCCCGCCTGACAGCGATTGCCTCGCACTGCGAGCTGAATGTGTGAAACGACCATCCCCGAATTCTCGACACATTTTCAGGACTACATCCACTGTACGTAGCTGTGCGTTTTTGTTTCGTGGGAGTGACGTGCTGCAGCTTCTCCAGCCGTTGCACAAAGCTCAGACTGTGGCTCCGAATGCACAACGTCTCAGCACTCGTCACGTGTGTGTTTTGGTTTCGTCTTTGTACAACAGTAAAAGGTTGAGGCATGTTGTCCATCTTCATACACACAGAATGTGGCACATAGTAAAGCCACATTTTTCTCTGTTAAAAGCAGCAATGTCAAACTAGCTCACTATTTCTCTCCTTCATTCTTTAATTGTGTTCAAGAGTTCATTTCTACCTCACACCACACCTCAGACTAAAAGGACACTCTCTATAGGTTCCCTTACAAAAAGACATTTTCAGTCACCCTCCAGCTTCTGTAACGTGATAATTTATCAAGACGGACGAAGAGGAAGACAGAGACACCTTTCTGCAAGAGAAAAGAGCAGCGCCACCTCTTAAAACTTAATAAGGCTGTTAATTATTTCACAAGAGTTCTATCATCCTTTTCCAATCCAGCTGAGACTTTAATGACATTTCAGAGAGAACAACTGGAGGGGGGGGGGGATTTTCTTGTTCCTGATCCATGTTTTAAAGCACAGAAAGGGAGCGAGAACTCTTTTAACCGAGGGTTGAGGTGGATGGCACGAAAAAGAGAACAGAGGAAAGGGAGAGGAGACAAGTTAAGAGCACAAGGGATGAATGGTGGCAATAAAGAGAGAAAAGGGCAAGCACGTAAGCAGATGAAGACTGAACAAAAAAAGGAGGATAGTGAGGGGAGGAGAGGAGGAAAACAGGGCAGCAGCAAAAGAAGAAGAAATACACTTGAACTTCAAAGCAGCCAAACAAACAAACAGCACATACTGTATTTCACTTGAAAGTGCCTGTGAAACTTTTTCTGAGGAGTCTCACACTTAAGACGCTGCTCATATAATCATATTCCCTGTAGCTGGTAGGAGGGGATTTGTCTGTGGCTATTAAAAAGAAGAAGACAGGAAAGTATAGGAACACTCCCTTTTAATCCACCCTTAAAGTTGAGAGGCTGATAACAGGCTTTTAGCTCCAAACAGCCTGAGTCATTCGCTGAAGGATTCGCTGTTGTCACATCAGAACGAGTCCAGGAAGAGTGAACGTGATTACGCATGAAAAAGAATCCTTTGATGAGGCACACAAACATCGGAGCTCACGTCCGCTGAAACATGACACACAACATTTGAAGAGGGGAGGTCACTTCTCACGGTGTTAGTCACTCACTGACCACTAGAGGGAGCGGCGAACCACTTTTGGAGTCTCTGGGGAGCCGAGCGTATGAGGCCTAAAGCCCGTCCATCAGAGTGAAGTCGAAGACTTTACTGGGAAGCATGAGCTCACACTCTTTCTCTTTTTTCAGAAGTTGGAGTAAAGCTGTCCAAAGAAAAAACAAGTGAAACTACAAATTCTGGAGAAACATATCGCCCTGCTGCTCTGTCTGACAGGATGATCGGACATCTTTCATTTCTTTGACTTTGTTTAAAATCTCAGGAACTACAAAGCCCCTGAAAACCTAAAAAAAAATAAAGTTGGATGATAGCTAGATGATTTAAGCGCACACATTTTTTTTACATGTTTATCTTTTGGGACTTCGGGAGCTTCGTACAAAATGCCTTAATGTGTGCACAAGGATAGAGAAGTTGTAAAGAAAGTTACACCCTGCATGCTGTGTGCACAATCACACGCATTTCAACTACGTATCCTATCAAAAAGGGGTACACATAATCTCAAATGTTTTTGATAGCAGCTCCCTCAGCACCCCTGCGTCATGCACCTATGACTTTTCATGAAAGAATACAGTGACACCACAGGGGTCTGTTACAGCAACTCAAATCTCTGCTTATGAGATTCACATCAAACGTCGAGACCACCTTAAATTCCCCAAGGTTGAACCCCTCTGGATTTTGTCTCCAACTTCCCTTTTTGATAATGAATAAAAAGATTGCCGTTAAATCCCAAATGTCCCGACTTCACTGCCGCACAGCGTTGCCCTGTTATCAAGGTCCTTGCTCTTGCCGGAGGAGGGGGAACAGAATGGGATAATCCTCTTTAATACCAACTCTCTGATCTTAATTATGATCATCATCATCTATTTGGGGGAATCTTTATCTTGTTTCTTCTTTGATTTGAAGGTCTTAAACTTCAGAAAAGGGTCGTGCATTTAAAAAAAAAAAATACTTCTAAACTTGCTTTATTCTAAAGTTTTTCTTCTTTAGTACGTTTTGGGCCACTTTGGGATGAGTTAACTAGGCTACTGTTCTGGATATAGAAGTGCATGTGTGCACAGATTGGTTCTTGTTTTATACCAGTGGGTTTTAAAGTCCCAACGTCACTGTCTATCAGTTTATATAATATCCCATCTCTCTCAGATCTCCCTCTCCCTCCATAACTCAAACCCGCTCCGTCTCCATCTGTTTGATTTGTAGATGAATGAAACATCACGTCCCATTAGAGCCTCTACCTGCCTGAGTAACCTACATAAAACTGCAGGATACCAAATGTTTGCTTTCTTATTCATTCTCATTCCACACTTTCTTAAAAAACATTTTTTTTGGTGTCCTGAATTGCCTTTTCACTTAAGTGAAACATTAAGACTGGATGTCGAAATGTGTACAGATACAGATTTGTTTCTATGTTCTACCTTTAGCACATGGCTATTTAAAGGAATTGTATTCCTTCTTCCAAAGAGACCTTTTACTGTCTTTTTTCAGGATTCATATTTATCCGTTATTACTTTTAATATTACTATAATATTAGCCATCTAATTTATGCAAATATTAAGATTGACAGCATTTCGATACTTTGATCATTTTTTGATACCATGTGTTTTGAAATAATAAAATCTCTGACCTTTTTAACCATAGGCTTTAAATATTATTGGACGAGCCCTGAGTGACGTCAGCCGTCTTGTTCCTGCAGTGGGCTCTGGACGCTCATCGGCAGCAGACGCCATGCTGGAAATCCTGTCAACCTGATGTCAGGCTGAGAGCTGAGGCGGGTTTTAAGCCTCTTGACGAACCATTACATCGCTCCCACCTGTCAATCATGTCAGCTTTGTGTGTGTGAAGCCGTATTTCAAATAATCTCCATCTGTACAGTGTGTGTACAGTGATGACTGATTATAATAACATTAACTAATCAGACCTATTTCTTTTTTTGTAGCAAGCCGTAAACATGTTAATGTATGCTGTAAAAAAGATCTTCTGTCTGTGGTGTGTATGTGACTTCCTGTGTTCCTGGAGCCAGCCTCAAGAGGACCCTCGACAAACTGCAGGATTGTCTTCATTCCTCAAGACCGGAGGTCGACGCTTCGTTTTAACATTTGATTGTATCCAAAAGAACAAAAGCTTTAAAAACACATCATTATTTGATACGAGCATTTGAACACATTGAAAAAGACTGAATTTATCCATTCATCCCAAAGAACAGGAGAATTTGTTTAGTGCAAACACACAACACTCTCTCACTTTGCCGGCTTTCATTTAATATATGGACAGATATTTCATCTTATTATAGTCTTGTGTAATTTAGTCCATTTACTGTTTATATTTAATGTTATACTTTAAGAGCTAAGTTCAAGGAAGACAAATTCCTTGTGTGTGTAAGCATACAGTACATGGCATATAAAGCTGATTCTGATTCAGCTTAACGTTATCAGCTGCAGAAAAAGTACTTTGATGAACTGGCATGTTTTGAGATCTCCCTTAAAAACGTTTATTATCTCGCTTAAAAGCTCGATGTCATGTTCAAATTGAAGGACAATGCCACAAACCGAGTCGTTCCTCCTCAACATTCAGCTCCTGAGTGTGTGCTTGTCTCCATTCTTTTCATTTCAGTCAGCGTCTTTGTTCAAAAAAAAAAAAAAAAAAAAAAGTTCTGCTTTGGCTTAAAACGCTCTTTTCTTTGGTTTTCTGATGTTCTTTTATCCTCTGACAGCCTGGAATAACAGGCTGCGTCTTCCCTGACAAGACGGGGGCTGAGAACGGGACTGAACGTGGGTGAGCACTTTTGACCGAGCCCAGATGAATAACCAATGTGTTTGGACCTCTGAGTGTATCTAAGCGTGGCCCGGGGCTGTGCTCTGTGAAGCCAGAGTGACAAAGTGTGCGGTGATAGGAGGAGGAAGGAGCCAACGGGGCTGACTAAGTACAGAAAGATACACACCTATGTTCATTTCTAGGAGCACTCATGCGAGCTTTAACACTCATGGGCAGACATGAGCTCACATCCATATTCACTTTTACCCACAAGTCCACCCCATATCTTCCAACCATGTATTCACCCTTCTGTACCTGACAGGCAGTTTCATGTCCGAGTCGCTCACCCGCGAGCCCGGCTAAATTGGATTTAGATTAAAAATATATGCCTGTCAGTGCAGGAAGTAACAGAATGTGTTCTGTGTTTAAAGGTCACGTGTCTATCACACACACGAGAACAATAATGTGTAAGAACAGAAAGTAACCTGTGTGCACATGCTTCATGAGAGAGGATGAGAGGATGCTGTGAGTGAATGTATTGATCTATCAGAGATCAATATACAGACAGCTTTATGTGTGTGTGTGTGTGTGTGTGTTGGTAACAGATGGCACTTTGATGAACATCTTCTCCCCCATAGGGAACTGTCGATCATAATCCTGCTACAGCTCAGGTAAGATTCATGAGGACCGATGTACGGTGAGTGGGATGCAATAACAGATTGTAACCCTGACAGATGGAGCAGAGACCCCGATGAAAAGCGAGACACTTTCCTTTATCTCTATTGTCCTACTGATTTACTGTTTACCTAAGAATGCAATACTGTAATAAATAATAAATATTGATTTTTAAATCAATATTTGGTAATATATGGTAATGCTCCTTGTGATGTTGAATATCTTGTTATATCCCCCTCCCCCTTAAAATTGACTATTTATTGTATTGTGGTGACAAAACGCCACATTTAAAATCACTTTTATTTTGAGGTTGGAAAATGTCAACTCATTTAAAAATTCTAGCAGTGAATATAAATGCAAAGCAATGTACACACTTGTTGGTGTGTTTCTATTTCAGACTTGTCGGTAGATAATGGGTCACATTTAGTCGGACCACTTTGTCAAAATAGATACTTTGATGCAATTACTTATATCTGGCGGTATGGCTCTGTAAGGGATCTCCCTGCCCTTCCACGTAAGCATCAGGCAGGAACAGCACATGTTCCCGCCCTTTCCGTGCATACGAGGAAAACTATAAAGCAGGAAGATCAGCAGCAAACCTCCAAACAATCATACCAAGCAAACCTCGCTGGCTTTCCACAGGTAGTGTGGAAGCCAGCATGAGGAGATAAAGTACAAGACTAAATAGAAAAAAAGAAAAACTAGCAAGATTAGTGTTGGGCTGGCAACTAAAGCGGTTCAGTCTGGTTTGTCTCGGTACGGCACGCGTTTTGTGGCGTTTCCAGACTAAAGCTGGGAAATATCCCCACATCACTGACCCGTACTGTCCTACTTTTTGATACCCTTCCCTTGGGGTGCGAAGAATGTCAAGCCGACCCGAAAAGGTGGAGCTAAACACTGCAGTCTGTTGATTGGTCGAAAGAATTGTCACTTCCCGTGTGACAGCGGCAAACACAATCCCGCCGTATTTAAATACACGGATGATTGTTTTTTCGGCTGTATTTCTCCTCGCGGCACACAACCTTCTCTGAAACAAAGCTGGATTGCATTTTTAACAAAGAGCCACATGCCAATGACAAAGTAGATGATTTGCTCGATGTCTTTCATCATTGGTCTTTGTTGACTGTGTCGTGTTTTTCTTCTTTGTCGCGCTTGCACTATGATGTGACAATATTACATAGCTGATGTGGTTATCGGCATCAGGCTTAAACGCCACATACCAAATAGGGCACGATTAGGTGTAAAAATCCAAACAGAATCAGGTTTTACCGAAGCAAACCATACCAAACTGTACTGATCTATACCAGACCTTTTGGTGGAAAAAGGGCTTAAGTGACACATCTGGAAAGCCTAAAGAGTTAAAGAGCCAATCATATGCTTAATCATTTATTTAAAGCCAGCAGGTTTATAGTGCACTCATAGCTTTTTGAGCATCTAAAATAGCTTGAGACTCCGGCCGAAGGTAAGGTTTATAGGCGGAGGATGAACATCTGCCCATAGCTTTTAGTATCGATACGGGTGAGATGGATGAAGCAGTAGTTGCAGCTCCTACATGGATGGAATGAGCAGAGTATCAATCTGGAGGAAGCCCACAGTATTGGCAGAGGAGGCGAAGAGAAGAGGCGAACAAGGCTCTAGATATGGGTGTCCCCTCCTCCGTGGAAAAGAGTGGTTCAGTTTGGCTGGCTTGAGGTCGGCTTCTTAAGTAACGCCTCAAAGAAGACAGGGGGCAAAACACAGGATTAGTTTCAGATATCAAAACTGATGTTCCTTTCCTGGTCTCATAAGACCTAGAGTGTTTACGAAAGATAGACAACTATTGTGAATTAATATTTAGATCAGCAATAGTTAGGTCATGTGAGGTGTCAGGAATTTGCCACCTCAGAGAAACCCATGCAAAGCAGCAAGCGACAGTGTGTCAGATCAGAGAAAGGACCAGAACACCCGGCCTTTAAATGACTGATTAACTTGTGCAGAAGTGGAAGAGTGAGAGGAAGACACATATTGTTGCCTTGTGGTTTTTTCCCTCTTCAGGCCATTTAGCAGAAGATGGATGGAAGGATTCCCAATTAGGCTGATGGTGGATGGATCCCAACACCATATGTGAAATTGAATACCTGTGATAAGTCCTTTAATCGAGGAGGGAAACAGTTGTAGAGCTCTAAATCAATGCACATATGATTGGTGTATTGACAGGTAAAACGGTGAAGATGTTAAAAAAGAGATTAAAGAAGATCATGGAGAGTCAGACATTTTTAATGTCGCATATAGCGAGAGGGAACATACGTGACTGCATCATTTTGCTCAACCTAGGACGGTTTGATAGAATAGGGGGCGAGTCAGCCTGGATTATGCCGCCTCTAGGCACAGACGGGGGAATTTTTCCAGATTAATTTCGTGTAGCTATACCTATGGGATCCAAATAGACCTATCATGAAGCCTTTCTTAACTTCTTTATTCAACAGAGCATCAACTATCTCGGGCTCTTTTTAAGTGGATTGTAAATTGTTGGAAGTGAATGATACTTTTGGTAACCACGTTAGACCAGCCAAGAATCTCTGAGCCAGACCTGTGATCAAGTAATTAACAAAACATCGCTTTCTGAATGCCTTCCCCAGCTCGGGAACATTGACTGGGGTTGAAGGCTTTATTTGTTATTTTCCTTTTTTTGTAAGACGGCTGCTCTCGGGCACACAGATTCTGGATGCCTATCTCAACAGTAGCTGCAAGCATGGATATATTTACAGTTATAGAATTTGCATACTCATTGAAAGTGTCACTCAATGGAGTTGTTAGCGGCGTCACCTTGGTCGTTTCAGGTTGGGGGCTAGGTCTGGTGGATGGCTAGCAGCCTTAGTTTTTGGTGCACAGTTTGTGAGAAGGAGCCGCAGATTGAGCAAGACAAAGTGAAATGTCCGTCTACTAATGTCTACTAATGAGGGCCAAATCAACTCTATGCTCCATGTTGGGCCATGGTACCATCTTTGCCTGACTTCTTGGAAAGAGCTGACTCCAATTTGTCAAAGTTTTGCAGAACATCGTTACCCTCCACCCCTGAGAGTAAGATTGAACATCATGTTTGTGCCTCTGTGTGGTCAAACCTCAAAGCCAAATGGGTTTTTTTCTGTCGCTGCACCAACATAATTCTGCCTGTGTGCCCTGTGCACACGCCAAAGTCACAGTATTTGGAGGCTACGCACAATCTAAATGAGTCAGTTAGCTGGTTTGTTTGTGTGAACTGACTGATGCTGTGTCCAGCAATAATGGGCATTGTTATTGGCAGAACTTGACTTATCTGTAAGAATGAAAGAGGAAATCTGGGAATTAGGTCACTTTGAGTCTGTAACTGTGTGTATGCCAATGTTTAGCCCAATGATGATTTTGGGGTCTAAAAATTGCAGATTTGAACACACACACACACACACACACACGCACACACACACACACACACGCACACGCACACGCACACGCACACGCACACACACAGTTGATGACATGCATGAGCTAGCAGAACAGAAGCAGGGCCTCAGCCTCCGTCAGCATGGATCGCTGTCAATCGATTGGCCGAGCTTTTTGTCACTTCCAGAGTCCATCCAATCTGCCACGGCAAGGATTTAAAGCAGGGGGAAACAAGGATGGCTCAGCTTAGCTCGTCTCTATCTTCTCTGAGATCTGAATCCAAAGCGGAGATGTGGACAATCGCTACTTGAAGCTCATTTAACTGTCTTTTTGATCTCGCTTGGCACAAACATGCAAACACCATCCGCACTGCTCTCCTGGCAGACACATCAGCTCTAAGTAACTGGCAGGATGAGAATGAGTGAAAGTGAGCAGTCATTTGTAAATGTGTCTATCCTGATTTTCTACAGAGAGGATGGGTAACATCTAAAAACATCAGCTATTGAGACACTAAAGAATCACATAAGCCCAGATGGTGCATTTCTATAAAAAATAAAAGCTTAGTAAATAAAGCCATGCCTTACAAAAACCCTAAAATATTTCTACTTTTAATGAATGAACTGAGCACAACTCAATTCAACCTGTTTCAGCCAACTGAGTGGAATATTTTGCCCTGTTTCTGCGTTTGCTGGCCACACATGAATCAGAAGCTGTCTCCCTCCACACAGCTCTACACCTCACACCTTTGTCATCGCCTCAAGCTCAGCTGGTCCGTAACCAACAAACAGTCATGTAGCTCTCGAAACAGAGACAGGGAGGCTAACAAAAGCAGGGATTGCTGGTAATAATTTGATACTTTTCAGGCTTTTTAAAAATCTGTTCCCACGCTCTTAGAGGCTTGACACGCAAATTAATAAAACTAAATTCCAAAACATCCTGTGTAAGTATTATTTTGGAGTAAAAACTTTCTAAATAGAGCGTGAAGTCAAACTCCCTCTATATTCTAATGTAGCACTATGTCCTCTTTTTTCTGTATTTCTTTTGCATTCATTGCGTTACATGGTTTTGGCAATTTGTGTAAATTTGCTCACACAAGTTTATACTATTCTGTTAACTACTGTGTGCAGCCCCACACAATTCATCCCATGGACTGTATTTAAAAATATCCAGATTGACAACCTGTAAAATGAGCAATGACTGTCTCCATCTCATGTCTCTTGTTCTGTGTCTGGATCTGTCTGGATCACAGACAGGATGCTGAGACTGCGACTGCAGATCCTAAACGAGAGTCATTAGAGCACATCACAAACGCTCATGGATGTCTTTGAAGATAAAAGAGAGAAGCTCCGAGAACGACAGAGAAGTGGTAAAAAAAAAAAAAAAAGTGGTAATAATAAATGCCAAAGGTCCTTTCACTCCCTGCACCTCTCAATTTCTGTCATCCTCACAGTTTAAAGAGATTCTGGCTCATTATGTCACTTTGAGGAACCGACAGTAACAGCAGAAGAGATGGATGGAAAGAGAGAGAATATAAGAGGAGGCAGAAAGAGAAGAACAAAGTGGTGTAGCTTAACATTTTTCCCACAGCTTATTATCATATCTCGCTCTTTTTAGCACTCATTAAGCAGCTTTCATAGCTCCCAAAGAAGTAGAGCCCTTGCTAGGTGAGCTTGTACCTTCCTTTTAATAATGTTCCTCCTGTTCAAATGATGTATTAGCAAAGGCCTAATAAGTTTTATCTATCATTCACTTTCAATAGGGGGAAATCAGTACAACAGTATAATTTCACCCATTGTGGTCACTGTCATTAATGTGACCTCGCTCCGCTGAGTTCTGAGCGAGCCAATACGCTTGTAAACACAAAGCAAGTGTTGCAAACTCAAGGCAAATTGCCCACTTTGGCACTGATCCAGAGGCTGGCTGGCTATTCTCCAAAATGGCCGCAGCTGCGACAAACTCACAAATTGTGAATCCAGTAAACCGGTGCTGGATCGATCAGCTGCTATCAGGCAGGAAGACGGAACGAATCAAGCTAATTAAAGGGATCTGTCACCGCTCTTTGTGCTGCATTCACTGCCAGGACACCCCTGTGGCCTCCTGCACTACATTTACCATGATGGACGTTTCAAACAGGGTTTAGTAGACCTTGACAATATGCAATAATAATATGAAGACCTTAAAGATCTAAAATATAGAGAATTTCATAACAGGCTACTTCTGCTTTTTGGCACAACCTGAAATGGCAAGTAAATGGTATTTCAGTTTCTTTAAAGCTGTTGTGAGGAGTTTGAGCTGGTTATATAAGAGAAAGGAAATAATTCAATTGGGGAAAGCTGTGGCTCAGTGAGTAAGGGTTCGATCTCCAGCTCATGCAGTTTTGTCCATGGGCTAAACACTCAAGCTTAGCGGTGTGTGAATGTGATTAGTTAATACTGATGGACTTTGCATCGCCACGTCCTCCATCCATGTGGAGGTGTGAGCTGCGGTTTAAAAGCACTTCAAGTAGTCAGAAGACTACGAAATACAAGATCGAGCTGATTTACTACGTAAGTCCAAAACTGATGCCTCTTCACCTCAAAGGAACAAAAAAAAAAAGAGCATACAGAATTTCTATTTCGAGTTCGGACAAGATCAGCTCGGACACACGCTGTATTAATTACCCACAGGGGTTTCCAGATACAGATACCGATTTTTGGGAAGAAAAACCATCTGATCCCTACAGTATACATTGGCCAATAGCTTTCTTAGATCTATGTTCAATTTGTAGAGATAGATAGATATAGATATAGATATGTATTGATCCCTCAAATGCAATTATCAAATCATATACAGTATAATGAAGATGAAACGGTCACTCGACGAGAAAGTCATTTCACACATACTGTAAAAACATCCCGGCTTGACACTCTGGAGAGTAAAAATTCTTGAACTAATCAATATCGCAGACTCTGCTGCTGAAACAGAAGTGCTCGTGTCATACAAAGAAACACACATGAAATGCTATTTGGTCGGTGAATAAATCGAGAATTATAAGCGCAAATCTGTGATAATATTAGTCACTTAATTTATCGATATTTTCAGAAAGCCGATGAATTGATCTAGATCGACTTTTAAGGATGTAATGGCTACTGAAGGAAAATCAATATATAGATGTAGTCGAAGTTAGACTTTACATAAGGAGAGCCAAGCAGAGTTTGAAAGATGGACAACATTTTAGATTCTTCAGAGGTTCCATACATTGGTTGCATCACCTTTTGTTACCATCCGTATCGAAACAAAACTTTCTCTGTCATCTTAATGAAAGTGTCGCAAAAGCACCAACGTTTTAAACTACAGAGCTTTAGCATACTTTTAAAAGAAAGAACAAGAGAGAGAGAGAGAGAGAGAGAGAGAGAGAGAGCACTTTGTAAATTGCTCAAATAAATTGGCAACATTTCTGTGCAACTTAGACATTGTCTCCAAACTCAAACCTCTGATATTGTGACAACCCTGGTTTGTTCCGTTAGCTGTCACTATATGGATTATGCAACAATAGTAAAACATAGATTTACACGACCTTCACACAAATAATTCAGGAAAAAGGATTACGCCTTTTAATCTCTTCTTTCCATCAAGCAGGCTGAAGTGTAAATGATTTATCTGTCATGACTTCCTTCGTCCAAGAGCAGACAGAAGTTTTAGAAGAAGTTAAGGATCTTTTTGAAGTTTTTTGTTAGATAGATAGATAGATAGATAGATAGATAGATAGATAGATAGATAGATAGATAGATAGATAGATAGATAGATAGATAGATAGATAGATAGATAGATAGATAGATAGATAGATAGATAGATAGATAGATAGATAGATAGATAGATAGATAGATAGATAGATAGATAGATAGATAGATAGATAGATAGATAGATAGATAGATAGATAGATAGATAGATAGATAGATAGATAGATAGATAGATAGATAGATAGATAGATAGATAGATAGATAGATAGATAGATAGATAGATAGATAGATAGATAGATAGATAGATAGATAGATAGATAGATAGATAGATAGATAGATAGATAGATAGATAGATAGATAGATAGATAGATACTTCATTGATCCCGAGGGAAATTCAAGATTGGCAGATAGATGATTGGCACAACAAAAAAGATGGAACATGAAGGGAACAGATCACAAGAAAGGAGCCAAAAGAACTCCCATCAAGTAAATCAGAATGACATGAAACACACAAAAAGAAAAAGACATAAAGCACGAGCCAAATGTCAACGCTCAATCAAAGAGAGAAGACCTGAGATGAGATGAGAGTTAAGACAGAGAGGAAAAAAAATAGATGATGAGAAAACATAAAACAGCAACTTACATGGGATTCCCAAATCACTGTTTTCTTTGGGCTCAGTGGACTTCTGAAAAAATGAACCTTGGGACGGGAAAAGAAGAGGGGGATGGTGGAAATGGATGGAGGGAGGGAGAGGAACACAACAATGAAAATCAAAACAAACAAGTCAAATAAAATGGGGCAAACATGACAGGACACGGACTCAAAAGAAAAACCTGCAAAACGTGTGCTCCTTTATATTTCTTACATTTTCGCTTTTAAAATCATTTGTGCAGGTGTACAACTTATTATCACGAGGGACTTGTTCTCATTTTAACCCCTTGTGATGTTTAAGAAGAAGCACTTTCCTGCAGACACTTGGCTGCTGTGTCATGCTAAGTTGGTCCACTTAGCGGTGGCAGACAGAAGGTCTCTGACACAGATGAAATGCTGATGTACTGATGTATAATTGAAGCGCTGGTGTATAATTGATAAAGGCAACACAGCAACACGGTGCGCTTAAAAGCTTCTTGCAAAACCAGCTGGACGTACAAGACACTGATTTAGCAGCAAAGGGCACAAAAATGACAAGGTTAACTGGGGTGACGTGTAAAAATAAACATACATGAAGTAGCAGTGCAGGGGCAGGATGGGAGCATGATGCAGAGTGTGCTCGGCCAGGTTATTATAATGTAGCATGGATGAGCCTGTGATGTTTTTCTTCTAATGAATAATTATGATAATTTATGCCCTTAAAGGTACATAAAAAAACAAAGAAAAATAAGGAATGGACTAAATCTATGTTATATATATATATATTTTTTTTTGTTGAGCATTTAAATTACATTTTAATATTTCAAACATTAATCAAAGCCAGAGAAATCCCGTGTAACGGGACGTGTCTTCTGTGACGGCGGCCATCACGGAGCCGACATGAAAGACAAGGCTTGTTAAGACGTTGCCATGGAAACATCAGATGTTATTCCAAAAAAAAAAAAAAAATGTTACATGAGGAAGCAGGAACTGCCACTGAAAGCTGCCATATGCCGCGTTCTTCGACGTAACATCCAGTGTTCCCATGGCAACAATAAACGTGGTGTATACTTGGATACATCGATTCTCAACGGGAAGGGTGGGCGGATAACACAGAGAACCACTCCCACGATTCCCGGCCAGCCTTGATTTCATCTTTTGTTTCGATAGAGAGCCCCCTGGTGGTGGAATTTGCATGTTCTGTATCTGCTGAGTTATATTTACTGTGCTTTGGTAAACATCAGTATATCTTTTTTTCTGTGCTAAATAAATAAAATGGACTGAATTGTGATGCTGTTGTGTAACACTGATTCAGCTGATGGAAGAAGCGACATGCCATGACGGCCTGAACAAGCTCCAAATGACTGCAGAGCACAACTGTTCAGAAAACATGATGAAGGGTGAAATGCAGCAAACATAATTGAACACAGGCAGAAGAAGAAGAAGAGACGACTCAGATGAGCATTAAAAAGTTTAGAAAAGGAGCAGGAAAATGTCAGTACTAATGCAGTTAGTAATCACTAATTTGACCCCTGTGAATAAAATCTCCTGAACTGCTGTGCTGTAGCTGTGTAAACAGCATCCACTATAGTGTTAACATCTGGCATTAGGGATGGAAGAAACAGTTATTTCCAACCATCACGGGAGGCAGAGTCAACCTCGTCCCTCCTGTCGCTCACCGAGCTTTAAATGTTTACTATCCAGACTGTCATGCAGGAGACAGATGCACACGCAACTGTAGCTGACCTTTGACCTCCTTCCCCACTCTGCTATGCATACGAGCATTATTCTATCTTTTATGGCTGATGTTGATGTCGTCTATATTTTTAAGCTTTCTCTCCTTATTTTTGAAACTATTTCAACACGAGAGACATAGAGGCTGCCTTTATTCGTCAGAACCTGCTTCAACGTCGGGCTAATAAATGGGACTGGGCCTTAAAGGGATAGTTTGGCATTCTTTGAGGAGAGAACAGCAGGAGTGCAGGCCGGGAAGCGACATTAAACCTGATGATGGTTTTCCTTATAATGAGATGAATTATGTAGAGCATCCGACCAGCATAGCAGTACAGCCTGAGTTTTCATGCAGACACGCCGACCAGTCTCTCCTTAAAGGGGGCCAGGCTGACCAACGTCTCCTGTGGCTTTTTATACTTAGCATTAACAAGTGCATCTAACGACCCCACTCCAAAAAATAATGAACTTTTCCCTTTAAAGTAGGATGTGATGGTGATGATTTGAAGTTTTGAGGAGAGCAGTGCAGTAATAGGATACAGTGAAGTGATAAGAGCTCCCAGGAGAGGGACAACAGAGCTTTCAGTGGGGAGAGTCTGTGCAGTTCTGTATATGCTAATTGTTTCATAATACATCCAAACACTGACGTTACATAACAGCCAGTATCTCCAGTGATTATACTGGAGTTTTAGAGACCGCACGGAAGATTGTGTTTGCTATGGAGGTAGTGTTATGTAGCACACACACACACACACACACAAACTCTCAGTAGGTAGAGAGTGAAATGTCAGGCACTCAAGGATGACACAGTGAAAATCTGACTCAATCGGTTCCAAGAATTCTGATCGATGTGTCAGAAAAATGTCAACAGGCCCAAAGATATGAAACAACAAAAACAACTCTTAGAAAAACCTGCAACTACGGTCACACACACACACACACACACACGCACACGCACACACACACACACACACACACGCACACGCACACACACACACACACACGCACACACACGCACACACACACACATACACAAACACACACACACAGGCATACAGACTCACACTGATATTACTCTCAGATAAACACGTAAACATAAAAGCGAGGAGGCACTCCTCGCAGGGCCAGGAGTGAGGTCAAATGGATTTCTACCTCTCAGGATTTAACAGGACAACTTTAGAAAAAAAGGGCATAGAGAGACGGCGGAGGAGATGAAGAGAGAGGCGGCTGGTGTTGGTGGAGCGAGCGAGAGAGAGTTGTGTGAAGTGCTTTTAGAGCATTAAGTCAATTAAAAAGCGCTATCTAAATACATGAACTCTGCGGTTACAATGACAGTGTTATCAGCTCATTCACAGCCCTGGAACCATGAAAGTTATTGTGTTAACAAAACAGCATTTAACTTCTTGTTGTTTCATGATATGGAGTCTGAATACCTTGTTTTTACATATCCAGAAAAAAAACCCTTAAAGAATTCAGCAAGTTAAATTGGTATTTCAGTCCTTTTCACTAATTCTAAAAGGTTTCAAAATTCTTTTGGGTTTCCTCTTCATGTTTTATCATGTGAGTGTAATTTGTGTTTATGACTTGTCTTTAAGGGTTTCAGTAATGTATTTTTTCCCCTTTATTTTCATCATCTTTTATACGAAGAATGCGTAGCATTTTAGTCATCAAAATGTGAAATAAAGACATCAAGTCTCTGTGTCTCTCTGAGTCCTGACTGTCTACGATTAGTGAGAAGGCCGAGTCCCTCCAGCTGTGTTGTTGTCAGAGCTGTGTTTACATGGACACGACGGCCTCGTGTACAAAGCTGTTTTCATCAAGGACTGGAGTGAAGAAAAAGAACTAACTCACTGCTTATTTGGATGTCATGTGAGTGTCTTTAGATCTCAGTCATTCAGTGTCAATGTATGTGCAATATAAGGCCACGAGCTAAGCGAAGTGTGCTAACATTAGACTGCTAACACAACGATGCAGGACACAGATGAGTGCAGGTCGAGCAAAGGACATAGAGCTTAACGGTGCTTTATTGTGCTGAGTTCTCATTGATATGTCCATCGTGCGAACGTGAGTGGAGAGAGTTTTGAGTTGCGTCGCTGGAGGAGAGCGGAGGTGTCGCCAAACCGAAGATTGTTTCAGTTTCACGTTGGTGAAAAGTAACACGTTCTGCCTTTAAATGTCACGTTTTAATTCTTTCTCTTGTGTTTCCTCAGTTTATCAGATCCTTGTGCATGATTTGGGGGGGTCATATTGGATTTTTTTTTAAAAAGTGTCGTACAGATAAAGTCTGATTGACTGATTAATAGATATACAGTATGTAGGTGCGACTTGAACAGCTACTTTTATGTTAAACTTCGTATTCCAGACTACACCGGGACGTCAGTCGCATCTTTACTGATGCAGAAGAAGCGATAATGTTCAGTGCGACGGCTAAAGAGATTACGAAAGAATTCAAAGTCCGACATTTAAAGATCTATCTTTCAGAAACCAGGTCGTATAATCATAAAGGAATCACTCAGAGCTTTTTAAATATACCATACACCTATAAAGTCCTGTGCATGCAAAAAAACCTTCTTACAACCACACACACACACACACACACATTTCATGGATTCCGGTAAATGCTACAGGAAACAGCTGAAACATTAGTGCGCACATAAAACCACGTCTGCAGAGTTATTTTAACGACAGAAAATCAATCAGGGGAAATGAGCCTAAATCTATTCCTCTCTCGGCTTTATCCCAGATTCTGTGGCCCGGGCTCAGCCAGCGGCCTCAGGGAATCCTCCTGATGGACCGCAGACACATAATACACTGCGTCAGGAGTGGGCAGGGCTCCTCTACTGTAAATCCTGTCAATAATGTGCCTGCAGGCCTAAAGCCCTGTGAGGGATTATTTAATAGTAATCCATTGCATGTGATAAAACACCTTTTTTAAGTCCACTCCCCTCAGGCTGCACAAAGAAGCTGATTTGTGTTCACTGAAGAAATGTATAAAACATCTGAACAAGAGGTTGATCTGATTTCTGTTATTTGACCTTGATTTGACCAGGAGAGTGTCTTAACTCAGCCTGATTATGTACTGACTAAGACTCTGGCTGATCCCGATCCAAGTCTGACTGAGTGTGTTCTCTCTTGTTGTCGACTTGACTCCGCACAATAAGACTGCTTAGGCTCACGTTGATGAATGTATATACTGTACAGTATCAGGTGGGAAGGATAACTCTTCACACTTCCAAAGGCTTTGCATGTATTCAAAAAGACTTTCTCATTATCAGGGTGGCGCTACATCGACCCACCTCGACTTATCTGTGACGTCACAGAGCTCGGAGTGAACAACAAGTCTTCCCAAACATCCACATCAGGAAGAGCTGCTGACTCTTTCCAAGCTGTCCTTGGTCACGAGACAAAACTGAACTGTATCAGCTCTGACTGACATCAGTAACAGGGACTTAACGTTACACATTAAAGTAAGTAATTACACCCCAGTTAACCCACGATCTTCTTTGGAGAGGGGCGGACTTTCTAGTAAATACTGATAGTGATTGGTAGGTTTGGACTTCTTTGGGGACTTTAAGATATGTGTCTGCTGTCTATCTTTAAATCTTTCTATTTAACATGATGTTATTAATTAATCATTAATATGATTGGCAGAACTTGTTTCTTCTCTGTCATTATTATTAGTGCTCTGGTCTGTGTCCTTGTTCTGTGTCCTGGCCATCCCTTTTAGTGCCTGACGTATTGAAAAACATGAATCTATAAATATGAATAACAACAAAAATAACCATTCAAAGTAGGATAATGAAATGAATGAAATGCTGTGATTATCCTGAATGACGCAGCGATCTAACAAATCATATTAAAGCCCACCAATGCATGTTATTCAAACTCTGTTGGCATTGCAGCGGCATAGCTCTCCACAGTTTGTTTGAATACATTTAGTCACTTTTTGCCGGGACTCTGTTGAAAAGGGGATTTCATGAGACGCATCCGGGTAAGATAAAGGTCAATAAATAATTCACATAAATATGTTGACGGCAAGTCAAGAAAGTCTCTATTAATATCACGCTGGGAATGTCTCAGCCAATAGGAGGTTGTGAATAACTTTAATGTTTATTCAGCATTTGAAGAAGGAGACATGTTTTCGCTCCCTGATTGTTTGCAGCAGACTCGCTGCTCGCTGTTTGTTACATACATTTTCATTATTTTATCATTAGTTTAATTTGGACTTCACTGTTTGATGTAAAAAGTTATTAAGTTTTGGGCTCAGCATTTTGTTACATTATCACATTACATTTCGGGCTCTAACTGGAGCCTGTGAGTGCTCACAAACTTAAAGCCAAGCAGTCGCTCAACATGTGCAAATGTTGCAATGACAGTAGAAAATCTTGTTGCATGCAGAGGAGAAAAACGAAACAGGAAGAAAAAGCGGAGTAAACATAGGGCCACTGGTGATGAACGCTGGTTGCAGGGCCCTCCAATTGATTTATGCCAAGGGCCCCACCAGACTCGAGAACCAGTTCCCAGAGTTGGTCCACACCAGGACTTAAACATGCGGACCTCTGGTTCCTAACCCAAGTCCCTACAGACTGAACCTCTGCCACACCAAAACTCTCTCTTCATCTGCCGTGTTGTTTAAAAAGAAGGCCTGATGGGATTGAATGGCATGGTTATGAAACATAAGTGAATTCATTTTCTCTCTTTTTTTTTTTTACCTTTTCTCTCCTCCCGTCGCTCTGACAGGCCTCTTTCTGTCTCCCTCTCTTTTCATGTCAGACGCTGGTCTGCCAATTACTCCGAGCACAGGGAGCAACCAGTGCTATTCCTACAAGTCAACAAATATAATTGCCTCCACCTTGGAAAAAGTGCCGCTCCTATATTTGTGCCGTTATGACTCAGCCAGCGTTTTCCAGCAGGTTTTTGTAATTGACCGCACTTTTTTTCTTTTCTCCTGGTGTCAGAAATCGCTAAATTGTAAAGGGAGTGTGGAAGATTGTTCCACATCATTATCTATCATTACTTTTCCCTTTAAGAGGGGAAAAAAGTTGTTTTTGACTGCAGTAATGGGCAAGAAGGTGGAAAAAAAAGGCAAGCATAATGATGATGACATTAAGAACCCCTCCCATAATGTAACTATTAGGAGCTCAGAAGAATAAAGAAAATGAGAATGTTCGAGCAAATTGCTGTAAAAATGGAAGGAAGAGGAGTAGAGAGGCTTGAAACCCAAAGGCACTAAGAGAAGGAAGCAAGGAACCAAAGAAAGAGAGGACGAGATGATCAGACTGATCAAGTGAAGGTGGAAGAAGAAAATGAGGGGACACACTTATTATTTTTGCATGCAGTTAAAAAAAAGTCTTTAAAATGTTGTGTGCTCTTTTCTTCAACAAACCGTGCACTTATTTCCGGACATTTAGAAAATGTCTTGCACTTGATACTAAGGCTGGGCGATATGGACCAAAACTCATATTTTGATATTGTTTAGCTGAATGGGGATAATCGATATGTTTATCAAAATATTTGTCTTTAAAAGGAATAATCAAATCTTAGTAAGTTCAAACTCACATGAGCCAAACACCAAACGTGCTTCATTTACTAAGAGTTCATCGGCTCCACAATGTGGATATTTGGACATTTGGAAAATGCAAACTACAAGTAAGTGAACTGCTTAGTCTACAGAAGACACATATAAGGATGATGTAATGCAACATAAAATGTATTGAGAAACAATATTGTCTATTCTGTATCATAAGAAAAACAATCAATGATATAGCTTTAAAGCTTGGTAAGTCTCTCAGCCCTACTTGATACCTTTTGCACTTCATCAGCACTTTCAAATATTTACCTTACTTTTACTGAATCTCGTCAGATTTCTCAGGATTTACAGAAATCCATTCAATTGCCACATTACACTTACATTCACTTATATCCATCCTGCACTACCACCCAAAAGCCCTGCCAGGTCTGGGGTCAGTTATAATCTGAGTCAGTAAGGTATTGATGCAATCCAGTGCATACTGAAGAGAGAAAATGTCTCCACTTACTTTGCATACAGAGTCCGTCCGTACAGTTCTGAGACTGGAGCACCAGCCCCTCACAGTCTCTTCCTCCATTTTTAGGAGCGGGGTTGTTGCACTCCCTCCTTCTCCACTGGGTGCACTCTGTCCCACAGGCCGACCACTTACTCCAGTCTGTCCACACACCGTCCACTAAAGAGCAGGGAGCGAGAGAAGGAGATATAAGTAAAGAGGAAATGAGAGCAGGGTCCTGAAGTACTCTTTCAGGTGTGTGTGTGTGTGTGTGTGTGTGTGTGTGTGTGTGTGTGTGTGTGTGTGTGTGTGTATATATCTTCCAGAAGCTGAGGCCAGGCAGGCCAGTAGGAAACAGATTAACAAAAGCTTCATAAATCTGCATTAACTGAAACTTGAAAACATTGAATTTACCGGTGCACAGTGAGGTACAAGGCAGCTTCTGTATGGCCACTCCATCACACGGCAGTCCTCCATTGAGGGGAGCGGGATTCGTGCAGCTACGGGTTCTTTTTTGGAAGCCCCGCCCACAACGGCTGTTACACACCGACCACTCCGTCCATGTTGACCAACCGCCGTTCACTGAGGGAAGAGAGTGACTCCATCAAAACAACAACTCGTACATGTAATAGTTCAACCATTCCAACCCAATGTTTTCTGTCTTAAAGGAGCAATATGTAACTCTGACACCTAGTGTTTAAAATGGGTACTGCAGTCCAAATTCAAAAGATTGGAAAGAGCCATCTCCCTCCGTCCCCATCTCAATGTGTGCGCAAGTTACCGTGTCTCGCATTCAAAGGCGTCTGCATAGTTTGTGACCTCTCTCTATTTTTTCAGAAGCATCTTATTACATTTTTGCTTGTGGAGTTGATTAGAAAAATGCTGAGGCTTTTTAGATCGGGTAGAATCAGTTCTCTTGCGCGCTTCCACCGCTGCTGGTTTCCTGTGTACTTGGCACACCAACAGGTATTTAAAAACAGTCCTGTGGCGGTACCTTAACACAGCCTACCTTCTCTGGTCCAACCAAAAACAGACCACTCAGAACCGGAATTAAAACTTAAGTGGAGGACATGGACTGGCTGTTGTGTTTACAGAGAAGCCAGCACTTTAATATAGCATGTTTCCTTAATGCCTGAGGAAATACAGTGCAGTAGTAAGTTCATTGTATGAATTAATTCAGTAGATATCTGACATCCAAAGTGTTTTAAACTCAGCTTTAAAAATGAGTGGTTGAACACAAAGGTCGCTTGCAGAGAACAACCAGCCTTTGAATAACAGATAAAACATTCGAGGTTTAATTGAACAAGCTGTAGAAGACAAAGTAATAGACAATCTTAACATAGTGTAATGTTTCTATGGGGAAAAAAGGGCACATTTAAAGCAATGATGTGGCCCAAAGAGCATTCAAATCTTTTCCTATCACTGACACATCACCATTCAAGGGGATATCTGTTATTTTAATGTCCTGTCTGATTTAATTGAACTACTTGTCTTGATGGAGTCGGTGTGTTTTGCCAGGAGGCTGTGATTATTTGGAAGTCGAGTGGGAACAGCTGGATTTTCCTGCACCCCCCCCCCCCAACACACACACACAAACACATACACACACACACACACACACACACACACACAGCTGAATCAAGGACCCTTGAGTAGCTCATAAAAATCTCTCCACAATGAGAGAGAACTCCCTGTAAATGTAGTGGTATTACTTTTTTAAACATCTTGTAATTTCAACATGATGTTTTTGCTCGTCCCTTAGAGCACCAGTATGTAGCTTTCAAACCTTAAAATAGTAGTTTAAAAGTCCATCTAATAGCGCAGTCTCTTCAAAAGGGAGAATGGTCTCTCTCTCTCTCTCTCTCTCTCTCTCTCTCTCTCTCTTATGTAAACGATTCACCTGAAAGCCAAACTGTCTAACTTTTGACCACAGCCCTTCACGAGAAGTACGTACCGCTTTACGCCACCAGTTCACTCCCCAGCGTTTGTGCTATGAAGCGGCTAGCTCATTAGCCCGTTTGTGAACTGTTTGATACAATGGCTGAAGCTAAGAAGAGAAAAAGAAAGTGAACAAGAAGGGACGGGATGAAATATTGTACAGGCTTTAACACGTTGGGCAGAGCTTTGAGAAACACTTCACAATAAAAGAAACACTCTTGTACTGATCTTGAATATAAACTCTTTCATTTTTATATTCTGTATGGCACTACTTTCTTTCAGAATCTTATTTGGCGTAAAACTTTGTGGGGGTCATAACACCGAACTTTAAGGTGTCAGAACTGCTCAATAAGTCTGTTTTTGAGACTCTCGGAGGGTTTAATACTGTCACTCCACACTCCAGGGGCACTCGATGTGATGGACCCTCCACACGAGGACGTAGAATGGGAGTGTGGAGGCAGAGTGGGTAGGGAGTGGTTTGAGAAATAGATAGATAAATGTACTTTATTGATCCCAAGCTGGGAAATTATGGCCCTCGAAACTGCACATTTCTTCACCTCCCAAGCTCTGTTCAATAGTTTGCAGCTTCCTGTTTAGTGCTGGTGAAAACGCTCCTGTTGGTTGTCACTTTACGAGACAAGACTGCAACAATATTAAACGTGTTTGGGGCAGACTTTGGTGTTTGGTGCAGACTTGATCCAAAATCACACCAGTAAATCTCTCATGATGTTTATGTTGACTGTTGAAAATGTTTGGTGATTTATTTTAAAACTGCTTGAGAGGTAGTTTGGTGTAAGGCCAGCATCCGTTAGCATCGGGGCAGACTTGCTGTTGGAGGGTTTAACAACCCACTCTTCCCTCCACACTCGAAAGTTTTGGACGGCACTCCATGTGGCCGACCCTCCACACGAGCATGCAAACAGAGAGGGCGCAGGGAGTGCATGGAGAAACACTCACACACCACCACATCAACATGTTGCAACTCTTCGAATACCCCGCTGCTACTGAAGCTCAATTTTTCCCACTGTGTTCACATCATGTCATGCTGTTTGCAAATGACTTAACCCTGGAGTCGTGTTGGAGAGAGCAAAGAGAAACAATACCACTACAATGGAGAGTCTGAGTTTAATGAATCCTCACTATAAGCCTCCATGTTTTCAGTCACTATAGGATTCTTTCTCTTTCTTTTGTCCCTTTGTGTAGCTTTTTCCACTTTCATCCTTATGTTTGTCAGTCCAGCTGTTATCACTGTTGGAAGATTTTCCCTGACCCAGCCACATTTCCCCTTTCTTTTGCTTCATTACTTTGTATTATCGTTGTTGTTTTGCAAGACAAACATGGCAGCGGGGTGCAGGCAAGGATAAGAGCGGTTGAAAGACAGTCAGTGAAAGAAAAATCTGGTCTAAAGTCAGAATGAGTCACAAGGACACCCAGAAAGCAGACATCCAGAGAGATGCATACAGCTCCTCTGCTGTATCTGGACCTTCATGTCTCAGTGGACAGTGCCCACTCCTTTTCCAGACGCCCAGTCTGCTAAAATCAGGTACAGTCACCTTTGTCATCTCTTCTTCACACACCTTTTTCCCTCCCACTCTCTTCTCCTCACTTGTCTCTTCTATCTATATCTGCTCCATTTTTTCCCCCTTCTGTTTTTTTTCTCCCCGCTACCATTTCACCTTGTCAACAGTGTCAGCTGGGCCCTTGTGGAGCCCAGAAGATTGAACCACAGATTGAACAATCTATTTCTGTAAGGATACATCAGTGTCAAACCACTCCATCTCTTGCTGTCTGTATCACACACGCACACACGCACTGTTATTTTTGATTGAAACACTCCTCCTAGTGAATAGACTCAGTGTTACGTTTGAGAGAAACACTGTGTGTGCGTGAGAGAGCGTAGTGCTTTACATTGTTTTTCCTCAAAATGTTTCCCGACCTCTCGTGTCAGGCTGACATTTGGTAAAATGGGAAAAAAAAAAGAAAAAAAAAAAGAAACAAGTTTTTTCTCCTTCTCTCTCTTCTCAGTTTTAGAACAAAAAAAAAAGCAAGAGAAGAGCATTGTGTGGAAGAACAAAACCATTTAGAAGGGAGCTATTCAAAGTTTGCTGTTTTTCATAGCTGCTATCACGCCATATGCTGCATAATTCATTCGGTGGAGGAGGAAAATTGGCTGAACGTTGAGACATTTGGAAAGCGCACATGTTCTAATTTAAAACTGAAGGCGTGATTGGTGAGTTTTAATTGGTTGAGGTCAAAGGCGAGGTGGCAGATCGAGAAGAGAAAGTACCAGCTTGGTTGAAGAGATCATTTCATGTGGCAGATGGGGGCTAGCCTTCGGCTGCTAGCTTTTATAAGGTACTATGTTGGTAAAATCTGGAATATAAGTCGCAATAGTGTTTGTTTTTGTTTTTTTAGTTGGGGCTAGAAGGTTTTAAACTGTCGCCCTTTCCACTATTTCTAAAACAATGCAAAGCTTATTTCCAGTGACGTCTATTTTCACCGGGTGGAGTTTGAAAATACTGCTAGCTACCGTATGGGAGTTTAGCTCCTAGCCTATGGGAACGCTGATAGCTGTAAATAACAGATCCAAAAATTTGCCTAAAGTCTTGCAGCTCAGCTCTGCTGGTTATTTGTCTTTAATTGAGGAGTCTTAACCATCAATCCAATGAGAGCATTCACTTACCATAGACTATAACGGTGGCTGTGGTGCTGCGTCTTTTAGCCACGATGTTCTTAGCCACACACGTGTAGTTGGCGGTGTCGGACAGACGTGCCTGTTTGATGATCAGGTTGTGGTCGATGGTGATGTAGAAGTTTCTGTCCTCCGCCGGGTCGATTATCTCCTCATTCTTCAACCACTCCACCTGGGAGACACAGAGAAGAGAAATCCTGTCAATATAAGGGTTTGTCTAAAGATAACGGTGACATTTGTGTAGTGGAAAGATTTTTTCAAATAGCTGCCAGCATGCTGAGAGAAATGTAAAAAAAAATATTTTTATCTTCTTAAAATCTTTGCTTTTTCACATTTGTTCGATCTTGTAAACTGAGCAAAATCAATAGATCACACCACAATCTTGTTTTCACAGTGGAGGCGCCCTGAGAGCAACTGATCGGGCCGGGGAGGAAGATATAAAATGTAGTTTTAAATAGTGCATCTGAGAGTTTATAAAGACAGAAAACACACTGAATCAAGTTTAGATGTTGGGATAATGTTATTATTTCTGACTTTCTCAGATGATGAAATAAAGAAATGAAAGAAAAGGTCTTATATAGGATAATGTGTAACCTTGTTTTACCAGTTGTTCTGAGTCAAAGTTGAAATCCATATAAATATATAACAAAAAGAAGTGTGACGGCTCTGTCAATCGACAAAAAAATGATTCATGACTCATGGAGATTTACGCTTGAATTTGAGAAGTATGATATTAGAATAAAAGAGAATCGGAGCAATAACCAAACTTTTTTAATGTTTCCAGTCACACATGTCATCCACAACGGACCCTTCACAATTTGGCGCCCGATGGTGGCAGCATAGTAAAGGAGGAAAATGTCCCAACATGTGCTTTTGCGGGGTATTTTTGGTGAAGAATGGGACGGCGGGAAAGTATCCCATTTATGAGCCTAATCGCATTTCCTGAGTGCTGTATTTACTGGTCCAAACCCTCATAAATTCAAACTGTCCAGGCTTTATGGCAGGCACATAAATGTCCGAGGCGCGTTGTTTAATTCATGTTGTTTAATTTCCTCCACCCCTCGCATTAAGGAAATGGAAATCTCATATGCAGAAAAGAGAAAATTTCTGTGTGATTCTTCAGCGTTCAGCGCTGCTCCAGCTGGGCAGGCTGTCAGCTCTCTCTCTTTGTTATTCCACCTGCTTCTCTCTCTGATCTTTAGAGATTTGGTAGTGCTCTTTGGCCATGGGCGCACTGTAGCTCTGAATCCTTAAACTGAAGTGAGACGCTGTGTGACCTTTCAGTTTCTATTACAAAGTAAAGGTTATACTGGAGGAAACAGCAACAACAAACAAACAAAACACTTATATATAATATGGCCAGACAAGCTTATCCTTGTATTGTAACAGAAAATAGTGTAGGCGCTTTAGAATAAATCAAAGCACTAGCCATGTGTGCTTTATGGATTTATATTTATTCATGGTCGGGATGTTAAATAAGCTGTTCTGTGGTGCAGATTTAAAGACACAGAAAGTATTTTCTTGGATACAAATAAAACAGTTTTTGTTGCACTCTGTTCTCTGAGATCTAAGGTCAACAGTAAGATCACGTAAACATGTATCCCTGATACACAAAAGAGGCTCTCATTTACATTTTCAGAGTATTTTGGATGCGGAGGCAGATACAGACATTTTTATCCAGACCTGGGTGGCCCAACTGGGGCATTGCCTTATCTTAACTTATGTGTGGCATGAACTTTGTGTGCACACAAACACTACTGTACTTCAACCCGTAACTTTTAAAGAATCTTTAAGATGTGTAACTCTTGAGTTAATTTTTAACTCTAAAATGTAACATGACATGTAACACATGTAATCCTCTTTGCATTGTTCTTCAAGGGAAGATTAAGAAGATGAATGTCCGGAGTTAAGAAGGAAATGTAGCACACTGAAATGCAAAGACAACTGTTAGCAGCCTGCAATACACAGCTCGGCATTTAACAAGGATTTTGGGGTGACCCAAGAGGGAGGCCAATCAGGGTACCCGAGTGTCCCAGGCCACCCCTGGTATCCCCCCTGTCTGAATGCAAATAAAAGGCTCTTATGTTAAAGTTAAATTAGTGACATTTTAAACACGACTATAGCAGAAATTAAATGTCCAAACTACATTTGTTGTATAGTAGTGATTCTCTAAATAGAGTGAAGTCAAACTCCCTCTGGGTGTGTGTTGTTTTTAGCTCTGTGTTCACAATTCCTTCACTTAATCTATGTGTCGCTCTGAGACTCTAACAGAACTCATTCAAGTTGAACCCCTCCCTGTCCAATCGTTAGCCTATGAGAGACGACCCCACCCACTCAGGGACGATGTTTGTAACAGCATAATGGAGAAGTTTTGTCGTGAGAGTACAATCACAGAGTACCAAAAGAGTTTCCAAAGTCTAGTTTTGGTCTAAAATACTTCAAAGACAAATGGTCTGAATCAACTCTTTGCTGAATATCTGAATGGAGATCACTCCGGCTAACAGCTGCACTCGGTCCAGACACTGAAGGATGCATGGGGGGCACTCAGGGACAATGGAAGAACATGCAGAAGAAGAAGAAGAACATTGCTCTTAGATACTGTTGCTATGCATACTGTCGCTATGGTGCAGGATCTGATGAACATCTACTCTGAAAGTCAGATATTATATGTTAAGTGTGATTAACCTGGAAATACAGAACTATTATGAGCAGTTAGCAACAGACAGGTGACCTGTGGGAGAACTTCATCTGAAAGCTGATAATCCCTCAACTAAAAGGAATCATAAAAAGGTCCTTTTGTTACATTTCTGGGATGAGACGTGCCACAGATTTTTAGGTAAGAGTGATGAAAAGCTACACTTCCTGTTATTTGGAATATCATTACACTCAATGAGACTTGGCATAGAGAGGTGTTCAGTCCAGAGCCTCTATTACATAACCACTTGCTCTCATGTCTGACTCTGTTTTATGCCAGTACATGTTCTCTCTGAGTGATCGGAGCTCGAACCATGTTGGTCGCACATTTCGAAGAACTATGAACCGAGCTAGCTTTTCTGGAGCGCCCTCTAGAGACACCTTTGAGAGACCTGCACCGCGTGTTACATTGTGCGTGATGTCGACACTGCCTCAGTGAAGTATTTCATTCTTTGCTCTGTGAATTTCACTTTTCCTTGAGAACGTTGTGACATCTAGTGCTCCTGTATTGAAGGTTTACAAACTCAAGTGCGGCGCTTTGAATCAAGGAGCAGCTCAACACGCAGAGGATCGTCAATAGACAGCTCACAGAGAGCCAAAAAAAGAACGTTTTCTCCGGCGTGACACAAGTCAAAGCTCAACGTTTCATTCACGGATGTGAATATTATCAATGAATCGTTATCTCCACTTTATAATAACAGCTAACAAACTGTGCTGCGTGAGAACAGCGAGTGTCAGTGGCTCGTATAGAGACTTTTAGTGATAGCCGATCTTTTAGATCGTGCTGAATGAAAGAATTCATTTTAAACGTTGAAACATTGTCCTAATTTTTTTTTCGCAAAAAAATCTGATGTGCTGTTTGATCCTCATATTTACGATGACTATGACATTCGGAATAACTGCATGGCTGTTAAGAATCAAACCAAAGGTCATTTTGACTGCTGCGGCATCCAGCAATGGAAGTTATCACCAGCATCAACAGCACATGACTGTCACAGTATTTAATCTAAAAAGCTGTCACCAAAGGAACCAAACAAGCAACTCAGGTGTTTGAGCTCCTGTTGTTGTGACTGACTTTGTAGGGATTAGTGAAATGTGTTTTTAAGCTAATCAACTTGCGGCTCGGAGTTTGACTTTTCTATTGAGCCGAGGGATTGCTGCATAAAAGGCAAATACAATCACCTTTCCTACAGAGGTAATTAGCTCTCATAAGCATAATGCTCTGGAAATAGCCGCGGTCTGTGATGATGTCTGAGGGTTTAAGCATGTAAGAGTGACGTGTGCTCCGCCGGCCTCAGACAAAGAGACCACATGTGGTGGCAACACCGCCACTGCCACCGCATCATTAGCCACAGCTGGTGTTAGAGGCAGAGTGTGTGTGTGTGTAGGTGTGTGTGTGTGTGTGTGTGTGTGTGTGTGTGAAATACTAGCACAGAGAGGCTGATTGGATCAAACCAACCCCAGGGGAGAATGTGTATTTATTATTTTAACTCTCGCCCCCACATCACCTGTCTCCCTCTTTTATCTACACATCACTAGACACAAACACACAAACACACAGACGGAGAACAACACCACCTGCCTCTGGTTTATTGCCAAGGTCTATATATATGAAATAATGGTATTATACATGACTGTGGACACCCACAGACAGTGTGTGATCACACCTTTGACACAGCAGCATCAGTAATACGTTCGTCCTTTGATTCAGCCATGAAAGGTTTTTTTTGAAAAGGCTCAAGAAGAGTCCATTCCTTCTTTCTCTTTCGACAAAGAATCAAACAGCTTTCTTTTTAAAGATATAAAGGCTCTGTTTGATCGATCTCACAGACGTGTGTTCGTGTGTTGTTTCTGCTTGACCCTGTGACTGAGATTGTATTTTGGCTTTAGGTAAACCGCGTGTCTCCGAGTGTGAGAGAAGACGGTCGGATTCCCTCTCTTCTTTAATCATGAACTTGCTCGTAGTGCCTGAACACTGCAGGAGCCTGCGAGGAGTGATGTTTCAAATATGCAAATGCATCCGTATGTTTTCTTGCCTTCATCTTAAGGACAAATGTCCCATCTTATAACCTGCAGCATCAAGCCTGCAGTAAGTGTAATGTATTGCACAATCTATAAAGATATGCATCTTTTTTTTCTGGCAGCGCAACAAAGGCTCGATCGCATGCCGTGAAAGATTAAAGTAGGCCGAGATATATAGAGATATATATTCAGCCTTTTGTTGCACTCTAAAAGGAACACAAAGTGTTTTGAATCGCAAAAGCTTCGCGGCACATCTGCCGCAGAGCACAGCGACATCACAGTCACACAGAGTCACAAAGAAAAAGCACAGTGCAAGTCTTGCAAAGGCAAAACAAATGGCAGAGCACAGAGCAAGGCGTGAGATAAAGAAAGAGCGAAAGAATATCTGTGACAAATGCTAAAATATGACATGCTTTGTAGAGCCGCTACAAAGGGCCTCATATGGGAGTTGATAAGGGTGCAGAGATACACGGTCTGAGGATAGAATCTGCACTGGATCACAACATTAATTTTTCAAAGTGGGAGAAGGCACAAACACCAACACACAATGTTAATATAATGAAATACAGACAAAAAAAAAGCCAGTTATAACAGAAATCTGACATCAAGACAGGCAGCGGAAATAAGCTGGACGTGTGTGCCTCCATTTGTTTGTTCATGTGTGTGTCCGTGTGTGCGTGTGTGTAAGCGAGCCAATGAATCACTGAAGTGTTAATACGCTCGTCACTGAGGATTATCCCCTTGATTAGCTATATTATCTGGATCCCAATAAGAGCACAGATGAGTGGGTTAAAGAGCTCCTGTAGTGATTAGTCTTCCTCCGTGTGGGAGGGGACAGAGTGTTCGTCCATGTTTTAATAATCCCACACCTCCACCACACCACCCGCGCCAGCACGCTTTTTTGTCACTTTGAAAAGCAGAGATCGTAAAGATGGAGAAAGAGAGAGAGAGAGAGAAAGAGAGAGAGAGAGAGAGAGAGAGAGAGAGAGAGAAACAGACAAAACACAGAGTTTCTCACACACGTTGGGGAAAAAAAATCATTTTGCAGTAAATTTGTCGATTTTGTTCTTTTCACGAAAACACTGAAAAGCCGCACAGTCATACCTCTAACTCCATTTATAGTGTTCAATTTTGGCAAACGTCTGGCTGAATCATCTTCAGGAGGAATTATCTGGAAGAAGGCAAGATGTCCTGAAACAATGATTCATAAAGCTATAAATAAAAGACACTGCTTCTGAGGATCATGCCAGGCTGTCTCTGCCTCAGTTTAATATTCTCACAGAGATCCCTGTTTCCCCGAGATTACCTTCACGTAGCCTGCTTCTAATTCTATTTGCCCAACATGCCGTTTAAGAAATATCATTACTGGCTTTATTTTGTCTCGCTGCAACATTTTTTCCAAGAGTTGGAAATGCTGTGGGTTTATGCACAGTCAATGCTGTGTGGATGAAGATTTTTGTTTAACTTTAAGAAGGTAAACATGCAAGAGTAAGCTGACGGTTTAGTAACACTGCTATGTAAACCGAGTTCTTTGATTGGCTAAAGATAACCAACAATATACAGTAAGTCCTGCCTTATTTTCTGCTGAAATTACATAATGAAAATCATGGTGGTCTGGTCCACCATGATTGGGTTTTGAAGAAATGCTAGTAGCTCAGTCTGTGTGGGTTGGGGACCAGAGCGTCGCCGGTTCAAGCTCTGGCGTTGACCAAAATATGGAAGTTGGTCTGGTAGCTGGAGAGGTGCCCTTGAGCAAGGCCCCAAACCCCCAACATCTCTGGCCTGCTCCCTGTGTACAGCAGCCCTACTCTGGGACCCTTCTCTGTTCTCTCCACTCGTCACTTATTAATCAAGTGTGTAACATTTAAAAAAGTAGAAGTGTATAATTTAATGATTAATGTTTCCATTTGACTGATTTTCATGAAGACAAGTCATCTTAATGAATATACTGACTTGCTCAGGTTGAACTTTAGAAACATTCATCTTGGACTGATGTGAAGACAGTGAGGGTTTTAGTTTCAGAGTTATAGATGTTGGCACCAGTGGAGGAAAGGTCAGACAAACCGAGCCCTGAGATTGACATCACATCGTAAATGAAACTTCTTTGTGACTTCACACTAACATTCAAGCTCCCTCATATGAACTTGTGTGACATTTACTTTCTTTCATTTCCAATTCAAATCTGCCTCTTGACTTGTGTGACTCTCAGCTCGGCGCATTCATTAAGACATTATGGAGATGTGCACGTGTCAGCTCCCCCGTGAACTCAAATTCTAGCTAAACCATCCTAATCATCACTCCCGCCTATTCCCCCCCCCCCGCACACGTCTACAGCTCTGCCAGATGTGCCACCCTCATTATTGTTGGCAATGTCTGGCATCTGGAGAGCCATCACCATAATTGGCGTGCTTGTTTCCATTATCAAACACTCACACGTGCACGTGCACACACACACACACACACACACACACACACACACACACACACACACACACACACAGGTCTTTGTGTTTCATCATACAATCACTGAGTGTTGGTTTCTGCAACATGCCAACCTAATTCTCAGGATCTAGGTCCGTCCAGTCAGCAGAAAATAATAATATAAAACAGGAGTGAGAGCAGGAGGAAGAGAGAGAGGAAGGACTTTAAAGAGGAAAGAAAGGAGGAAGGAACGAATGAAGGACCACCCACTAAACAAACCAAAAAAAGACAGTCTGAGAGGTTGAAGCACATTGAGAATATATTGAGAGACACAGACAGAATGAAGAAGAGAGAGAGAGAGAGAGAGAGAGAGAGAGAGAGAGAGAGAGAGAGAGAGACAGACAGACGAATGTTGGCAGATGAGACCATCCATCTTTCTCTTCTGCTGCCATCAGCTTTTTGACACAAGCGCAGAAAACTGGCTATAACTGCCCGTGTGTTTATCAGAGTATATGCTACACACACACGCCCATAAACACACACACGCACACACACACACACACACACACACACACACACACACACACACACACAGAAGCACAGGCATATGCACACACATGGGGCGCCTCCTGATGTGTAGCTAAGTAGAATAGTAATCAAGCTATTCATTAGCGCAGTAACAAAGGCCATTACTGGCTAATCAACAATCTTCAAACTCAATCGAGGAGCGCTAATAGAAATTTAATCCAACAGCGCACATGAATATGGTGCGAAGTGTGTGCGCGCGCGTGTGTGTGTGTGTGTGTGTTTTAGACAAAACAATTATCTCAATGTGATAAGATGAACAAAAGGACTCTGCTTTTTCAAACAGATACAGGAGAATAACCGAAGAACTGAAGAACTATTTTGATTGTTTTAATTTTCTTCTCTCTGCATTAAATAAATGTATCACTACAACAGAAACAGGATGTACCGAATCAAACCAACACTCAGGGAAATGTCACAGCAAATACAATACATGACAACATGGAGTCAGTGGTCGCTGTAAGCCTCAAAATATGATTATGCACAGGAGTGGGCACAGTTAAGCAGCTAATTACATTAATAATAATAATTAACTGAAGTTAACATCAAGGGGTGTTATGGTTTAAAGTGTGACCGTGTTAACTGGTGACTTACAGCGGAAAGCGTCTGGGGGTCGTCATAGTTACAGATATATAATTGGTGTTTTTGACATTTCAAGAAAAATCTAAAGTGGCATTTGATAGGACACAGCATCTGTTGTAAGTATGACAACCACAGACACATTCTGCTAAGAGTGCCTTCTCACAGGACAACAAGATAGTAACAGAATCCAAGGCCATCATGGTTCTCAGCAGGAAAACAGTTAACTGCCTGCTCCGGGTGGGGAGTGAGTCCTTGAAGGAGTTTAAGTATCTCGGTGTAATGGTCACATGTGAGGGTAAGATGGACTGTGAGATTGACACGAGGATTGGCGTATGCAGTTATAAAGGTGTTATACTGAACCGCTGTGGTGAAGACTGAGGGCGGGGCCTGAAGACAAAGCTCTCGATTTACTGGTCAATATTCGTTCCAAACCTCACCTTTGCTCATGAACTATGGGTGCAAGCAGCCGCAGTGACTTTCCTCCAGAGAGTGGGCGGGCTCAGCCTTAGAGATAGTGGGAGGAGTTTATATTATAAAGCAGCTCAAACAAACCGCTCCAGGCAGAAGTTGATAAAACATTTTTTTCTGACGCCAGTATGAGATAAGTTAAGAGTTTTTTGAGCTGCAAATAAAGCAAAGCCACTCTTTATGTTTCTCAGCCTGACAACATCAAAGGTGAAAATAAATGTAAAATGGGATCTTCAAAAATTTTACCTAGGATTTTAAAAAAGGGGGCAAAAACTACAGAAGAGGGGCCGTCTCTAAAGACATAAGTCACCCAGAAAGAAAGACAGACAAACAGCAGGAATGCATAATGCAAAGACACAGATAGACAACAGAAAAATGAACAAACTGAAGTATCGAGGCAAACTGGACCGAGAAGAAAAAGACAATTTTCCAGTATGGATTTCTTTGAAACACGTGTTAATAATGACTTTGCCAGTGAATTACATTGATTGTATGAAGTGTGATTTTCAGTCACCTACACTCTCTCTGTGCCGTTTCACATCCTGGTCTTAATTGGCCATATGTCCTGCTGTTTCTGTCTGCATCCTCACTCCACTTGGGAGGTGATTAGGACGATCCTGCTGCCCACTGCTACTGAGGGGAATTTACTGCCGCCACCGAGTCCCGACCACAACACAGTACATGCCAGGACTGGGCAGACTGGCCAGATTGTGCAGGTCAACTTGAGGTCACTCGCTATATATGTATGTGCACAATTACATACAGGATGGAAGTGGGTAAAGTGTGCATGTGTGTGTGTGTGTGTGGGCGTGTGTGTGTCGTGATGTGTGTGCATGCCATCATGGGATTTCTGAGGCTCTGACAGCTTAATTAACTAGATCCAGGCGAGTGACATAAAGACCTAATTAACAACACTGACACAACTGGGTCGCCAGTCGACCTGCGCACACTGATGGTCTGAAAGACACCTTGGATTAAAACAAATGGTGTTGGAACTTGAAAGTTGTAACATTTTAAGTTTTTATTTATTCTTCAATCAAGATCTCCTTTTATCACATAAATTATACCCACTTAGGCATTTTATTCGATTTTCACAATATAAAGAACGTCCACCTTTAATAATGTCATCTCTACAAAGGAATAATTCAAAAGATGTCATGTCATGGGTGCCACTAGTGGCTATGATATGTGTCCCATGTACAGAGGCAACAGTCCTCAGCGTAGCAGGCGCGAGTTTGAATCCGACTTCGGCCCTTTTTCTGCATGTGCTCTGCTAAAAGTCACCATTTTAACACAAACCAGGCTGCAGAATGTGCTCTGAAGACGCTAAAGCTCTAACTGCTGTTCTATCTTTGTATCGCTCGGGGGGTCGGGATTATGCTCTAGAACCCCGTTGTGTCTTTGAGCCCAATTGTACCCCCCCCCCCCCCCCCAAAAAAAAAGAAAAAAAAACAAAACAAAAAAGAGCCTAAAAGTTAATAAGAGAGAACAACTTATCCCATGATTCTGCTCTACACAGACTTTAAAACCACAGGGGAGAATATATTCAGTCAAGGCAACATTTTTTAAATGGCATACTCTTAAACGTCATGGTTGAACGAAGAAAAATCTGTATATCCTCTACTGTGTTACCCACTGAAACTGCAAGGATTAATTCAATGTGTGGGCAAGAGCGGAGAAATCTCAGAGGTCTTGTTCATGTAAAGAACAAGGACTACGAGAATGTTCTTTAAAAGAGCCGTGTACCTCTAGGAATTCAAATGTAGCTGGGCATCGAGGAGGAAGCATGTATATAAAAGACAGAATCCCCGATGTGCAGCAGAGTGTGAGGAATTACAACGCGCTCTCCAAGGTGTCCCGTACAGACAGAACTGGGACACTAGAGGACACCCAGTCGGGCTGGGATGGGCCTACAGAGGCTTTATTTATAATCTACTACTCCACTGCACCTTTGTACATTTCAACTGAATGATGCATGGCACAAACACATGATATATAAGAGGACTTTTTCTTACTTGTGCTCTTCATATCTTTGTGTTTTGAATTTGCAAGATTCAGCACGTGTTCTTTAGGAACCAAAATAACTACGAACATGGCAACTAAGTTAATGGTTCTACTCTGCAATGTAAGCTAATAAACGATAAAGAGTAAAGGATGTAAGAAAAGTAGCAGCAGGTGAATTGAAAGAGAAGAAAAAGGTGGAGAGGAGAGGAAAAGAGAGGAAGCACTAAAGGAGGTCACAGATGTGCTGAACAGAAAGCCTGCAGTGGCTTCTCGAGGGTTCACACACACACACACACACACACACTTGCAGGCGCACAAACACACAGGCAGTGCTTCCTCTGAGATTTAACACAGGTGCAGATGCTTCACAGTGATCTATTAGGCTCAGCCTCTCATGTCAACATTCAGGAGTGGAGAGACAGAGAGCGGGAAAGATGGATGGGGAACAATCTGCAGAGAAGGCCGGAGAGAGAAAAGGTATTTCAACAGTGGTGGAGAACGGTGAGCGAAAGATAGAGCGAGTTAGGAGGGGCGGTGATTACGGTGGAGGAGGAAACAGGGAGTGCAGGGCTAGCAGCAGATATCTGTGGGTGATCCATTAAAGCTAACCCGACAATGTCAACAAATAGGGAGCGGAAGCACCAGAGGAAGGGAGAGCGGGAGCCCGTGGAGAGGGAGAAAAGGACAAATGAAAAGGTAATGAGGAGGTAAGGGAGGCCGAGGCTAGAGCCGAGCCAATTTGGAATTTCCATGCTATGTCAACAATTAGGGAAAAAAAATGAATGAAGGGGGGGAGAAGAGGGAGTCTGGGGTGCTGAATGGAGAGAAAAAGGAGTCGGTGGGGAAGATGTAGAGGGGTAATTCATTAGAGCAACACTTGGGAAAACATGGAGATGAAAGTGAAAGTCATGCGAGGAATGCAGAGGAGAGCAGGAACAGACTAAAGTTAGGAGGAAGTTAGTAAGGGCTATCTGTTACCCAGAGGTCCTTGTGTCAAAACATGTGTGCATGGGTGAAAAAAAAAAAAGTACTGCAACTGCAAGCTCTCAAAAGTTCTCTATGTTTTCTCTTTCGCATCAAAGAACCAGGCTTTACAGAGTTGCACTGATGGATGGGCTGCACTTTGAGACGTGGCTCAGGTGTTCTGTGAGAATAAATGGAGGGAAGAAAGAAGATTAAAAGGTGAAGGAGGTGTAGAAGAAGACCAGTGACCTGGAAGTAAAGATCAGAAAACTATGACGTGTCACAAAACACAGACAGACCGGCTGGAGAATCGGAAATGCAATCCAAGGATGTTTCACAAAACACTCAGACTTCACCTGTTGGACTGGGGCGTCCAAAATATTTGTTTGCCTGTTTTGTTCATCCATCATCTTTAGTAGTTTTTAAACTGGTGTTGCAGCCTCAGAAGCGAGTGAGAACAAATATAACAGATTCTACCTGACCTAAAAAGTCATTTTTCTATAAGATCCAGGAGTAGGTGGTTTAAAACTTTATACTATATTAGGGGACTTCTTGTATGATAAGATAGGATCTTAAAAAATGAAAAACATAAAGCTAAAGGTATCCAGGGGTGATGATTTAAAAGAAAAAAAATGCGAAGCTTCATTTTTAATTTTTAGATATTTTTTTCTTCCTCTAAAATTAGTCACATTTCTTGGAGCAATCATTCCGACCTGTAATGTATAGCCTTTATCATTCTTCATTAGAGAGGCAGAGCTGAACAACGTGTCCGGTGCTAATACACTTACTCTGGACAAGTACATCATTCAAGCCCACTTCAAAAATACTGAACTATCCCTTTAAAGAACTCATGACCATTGATCTTAAATTATTAAAAACACGTCCATTTTGACACATTCATCCAAGGGGATCAATTTATGACTGTTTCTTATTTGTGTCAGAGGTGGAAGAATATGGTAATACTTTTCTTTATGCCGTGTGTGTGTGTGTGTGTGTGTGTGTGTGCTCAAGCTAGTTTCACTTGTAATAAGCTTCAGTCTCCTTTAAAATCTTCAAAAACACTATCAGGGACGCATCACATTCATACATTCATTATTCCTTAACTGGCATTATGAAATATCATGAATTCATGTCTTTTCACAGAGTCCAAATTAAAAATGCAAGTCATTGCTTACCGAGTTTGGAAGGAGACAAGAAAAGAAAGGGAGAAAACAGGAAATTGAAATGAACACAAAAAAACACCCAGAACAAACAAACTGAGTAAACAGAATCACACTCAGAGCTGTGAGGATGAAAATGCATGGGGGACTGTGATAGCAGAGCTGGTCGCTGAAGGGAGGAGGAGAAAAAAACACAGATATGACAGTTTGGGGTGAGAGTTTTAGGGGATGGAAAGTTGAAATGAGCCCCAGGGCTGAAATCATCAGAGGAAGACTGAGAAACATCCAAATCTAGTCAACGGCTCAGACGTGCTGGGGAAACGTTTCCCCAAACACACGCTGACCTATTAACAGTCAGACTCAGAATCGACACCTCGGATTTCAGCGTGGAGAAGTTCAAATGGGAATCATGTTGTGAGAGTGACAGATGAAGAAGTCAAAGATAGAGGAGTTAAAAAAAAATAATCTTGATGTCTCTTTTGTTTTTGTATGTTTAATCTGTGAGCTCTGGATGTCGACGTGGACAAATCACTGTGACATTTCACACATAAATACAGCAGATATCAAGTCTCTGTGAATGTCTCTATGAGTCATGACTGTCTGCAATGATTGAGTCCCACCAGCTGTATCATAATGTGTACGCGGACGGGACGGCCTTGTGTATAAAACTGTTTCGGTCAGAGAAGAACACTCACTGCACAACAGGCAAACGTTTTTTTTTTTACACGTTTCCAGCCAGGTACAAAATTAAATAGGTCTGATTACTTATCATCATCACCAGCACACACTGTACGTAGAAGAGATTTAAAAAAAAAAAAAAAAAAAAAAGAGTTCCAGAGGCTTAAAACTCTCTCAAAGTTAGTCTGAGACAGCATTTCCAACATGGCGTCTGCTGCCGATGAGCCTCCGGAGCCCCCTGCAGGAACAGAGTGCTGACATCACGAGGGCTTTGCCCAAAAATATTTACCGTCTATGCTCTTAACAAATCTTACACCACAGGAAAATCTTCCAAGACCTTCTTTAGAACCTTTTGAAAATGGGACTTTGGTTACGATTGCCTGTATGGGGTCAAAATCTGTGTAGCGTGTACCCAGTTAAAAACAGACACAGGACTTTTTTTTTTCACAGAGTTTCCTGGAGTACTTCAAAGCCTTTGTGTTGTCTGACTGACTTTCCTTGTTTCCTTTGGCCCCGTATTGAAATGATTGACAGCTAGTTAAATTATAGAACAGCCCTGTGCACCGTTACGGGTCAGTGCTGTAAAAGTGTTGAAGCCCTGTGTATGTGTGTCTCTGTTGCTTTCTTTGCACCTCGGAGCCGTGATGTTTTTTTTGTTTTTTCACATTTCTGTCCAAACCCTTCTGCTCAGTAAGTATTTTAACATCGCTGATGGCTACAGCAGGAGACGGAGGAGGGGGGAAAGATGTAAAAGAGGCAGAGACAGAGGGGAAGACATAAAGAAAGCAAGAGTGGTGAGAAAGTCGGAGCGATGGGAGAGAGTGCAGAAGAAACCACAGGACTCAGACTGCTGAAGTGGTTCAGCATCATGACCTTAAGAACACCTGTGAAGTATCATGTCTGACTCATCTAAGAAAGAGCGCTTTTATGGAGACTGGAGATCAGCTACTTTAAGAGTGCTCCATTTTTGGACTTTCCATGCAGAGATTTATAGCTCAGTCATTTCAGTCAAATTGTTCTGTTTTCTTTGGTTGCTGTGCTTTAGCCAAAGCAATTGGAAAATGTGTCAGAAGAAATAACAACAATCCGTTAGACCAAGACTGTCTGTGATTTATTTGGACTTTTTGTGGTTCAATAATTTACATTTAATTTCCCTTTTTATGTCTGACTCTACTCCCAGTAGGACAAAAAAAAGGTTGGTCCTCAGAAGACTTTCTACAGGATGACGGCAATCAGAAAAAAATCCAATGTGTCTGTCGCACTCTCGCAGTATTCAAGCTGCTCTGGTGACTCAAAAGAAAGCATATTTAAGGTAGAAATCATGAGATGGAAAACAAAACCTGTGTTGTCCTCTGTTTGTCTCACTCACCCACCAGTGGTGTCTGTGATTGCAAACAGGTTCATGTTAAAATCACAATATTTCAACAATGTGTGAATGAAAACAAAGTGACAGGATTCTTACCTTTTTTTCTACCTTTACACAATATCATAGACTGTATATTAATATGGACAGAATGACAGCTGCCTGGGAGTGAAGCTGAAATATTTAGAGCTCCCCCTGGTGGCTGGCATCGGTATACGTCACGGGTCAAACGAGGGAGTTTTTTTTTTGTCAAACGTTCATTCTGTCGTGACAGCTCTTTTCATGCTGATTTAGGCCCTGTGTCCACCTCGCGGTTTTTTTTTTTTTCTGGGCAGAAAAGCGCTACACGTCTGTCTTGTCTCCATGACAATAGTTTGTTGACAACAACCGTTGTATAAACGAGACCTTTTGCTGCATGTTTTATATTTGAGATAGAGTTTTTTCACCCAGTAGAAACGGAGCGGAAGAGGATGCGGGTACAAGATACGATCCGCAGGAGGTAAATACAAGGAATGTCCTACATTTTCAAAAGAGGGCCAATGACGTAAACAGCGCCCCCCTTGAAGAACTTTCAACTTTAGTGCTCGGAGCGACCGCACAAAAGCCTCAGAACTTTTCAGCCTGCGACCTCCAATATAATGGTGTGATTGAATGGGGACCGTCAGTATTCATGGAGGTGGTTCAAACATTGCCATGCACACTACAAGGCCAACCCGAACACTGACATTAGAAATCAACAGCCCAAAGAGCTTCAAATTAATTGATAAATGTTTCGGAAGAAACGCTTGAAGCCGAACACGTAATCGCTTAAAGAACTTTTTTGTATGTATTTTTTTACAATAATGGATACAATTATTTTGATATGTTTTTGGAAGGACTTCGATATGTAAACTACCGTCATGAGATTACGCTGGCCTCACTGCATACAATGAAAGGAGATACAGAGGCGCTGTCCATATTAATACACAAGTGACACATGAGATTAACTTTTTTGTTAACACTTTTTCCTTAAGTGTCCTTAAGTCCATTTCTTAAGTACTCCTCAAATCCAAGCTTTTGCACACATTCAAATCATGTTATAACACACACTAAGATGTATCAGTGCATGCATGCTGGAAATCTAACCTGATCATTAAAACACAGATTTGTGGAAGCGTGCCAGTCATTTAAGTGCATTTTTTAACATGTGTGTTTGTGTGTGTGTGTGTCGGTGTCAGAGCTGGTTGAGTGTACAGTGTAGGAGTACTGATGACACTCCATAATCATTAAAGCATGAAGAGGCTCTGAGCTGATTGGGGCCTCGCTAATCCTTTTAAATTGACTCTCCAGCTCTCCAGTGTTATTAAAACCAGCCAATAACAAAATCAGCTTTGCTTTATTAGAGGGGTCAGCTGAACTATACGAGACCTCCGTGTTTGGCACTGTAGCATTTTGTTATAAGGATGTAAAGTGTAAAATATGAGCTTGGTAAAAAAAAAAACCAAAAACAGATAGACATGTATTAAAGGAAATAAATGAATGGAGCCTCTGAATTTTGAAAGTGATATCCCCTTTCAGTTAAATTCAGACTGCACATCAGATTGTTGCTACAGCTTAAGCATACACTGTGACGTGTTATGTGAGTCACATGCTGCCCAAGACGGGGGAGCTGTCATCAATCAGAAGGTACTGCAAGATACTGTAAGATCACTGTGACATGCAAACTAAGCATATCGAGAACATTGTTAAAAATGGTTGATGACATAAAAGAAAGAACATAACAAGCCTAAACATTGTTTTTTCCCCCACTTTACTCAATGCTCCCGTCTCCACCGCCGTCAGTCACCAGAGCGTAGCAGCAGCACCACTACGCTCTGCTCCATTCCACATAATCATCAAGTCTATTTTGATGGAGCTCGCTGCAAAGTAAACGCCATACACGGAGTCCTGATCCTATTTTCTCATCACTTCTTTTTTATCAGTACAGCGACATGTTGTTTGCATGTTTTTCTCTTTATTCCTGCGTGATCTTGTAGTTCTCCTGTGATATTTTGTATGATATGATATGTTGAATTGCCAGTGTTGATACTGGCAATTGCACATACTGTATTGGATAGTCATAAGTTCGGCTGCTTTGTCCACTGCGGGGCGCCAAAATGGACAAAAACCCAATGTCTCTGGTGTAGGAGCTGTACTGTTTGTTTAGTGACGTAGAGGAAAAACTGAATATATAACTCGAACTAGCGATCCCTCCTCTTTGCCGGCATGCACATCGTTGCTCTATGACCTGATAATCGTTCAGCTCTATAATTCTAAATACTTCAGGCACAAAAAAACACATTTTTCAAACAGAATACTCAAAATGGACTGGTAAATTTCACCTCCTAAAAACTCCACGGCCCACAAAGCAGTGCATCAAAGTGCTGCAGGTACTTTACATTTCGCACCAACAAAAAGAAAGCAGATGCTTTCATAATCAGCATATATTCTTTCTTTATGGCTCCCTGAAGAACTGAAGGAGCATCTTACCTCTAAGTGCTGTACATCGGCCTCTGCAAGGTCAACCTTAAGTAGCCCGCAGCCATCCTTCCTTTGACAGACTTATGCTTCTGAAATCAGCGAAGCATCAATAGTGCCACGAGCTTCTTGGCAGAGTGTTTGAAAAGCTAATTTATTACAATTCCAGAGTGTAAGCAGCATTGCGGTTAATATGGCTCAGCGTAAATGGAGTCGTATTTGAAATCAGACACATTTTGCGTCGTAGTAAATGGAGGACTGAGTGTTACCAATAATGGACTTAAGAATCAGATAGGAGTAAATGACATTTCATTACAAAGATCTTCTCGGCTAAGACGCCACGGTCATCATCTGATAATGTCTGTGTTACTATCACACTCACAGTTAGGAGAGATATTAATTGTTCTGACAATGACCTCCTTTAGTAACTTACTGCAGACTACTTAACTGAATTGTGATGTAAGTTAAAAGCAATTAATGGGCAGCAATTATTCAAAGCCCTGGCTTATTAAACTTTTTCAATCTGGGTCCCAAATGAGGAATTTACTTCCCAATTTGCTCTCACAGTTAAGCCTTTCAAATTATATCACAGCTCTTAGCAGTAAGACTGAGAACTATTTTTAGCTGCTTAATTGTTTGGCAAAGAGGTTTCTAATAAGTTTACTCTATTTTTATTTTGAGACGTATGGGAATACACGGAAACCTTCGGATGTTAAAGTTTTGAGTGTACAGTCTTTTTCAGATCCTAAAAGATTTACAAGGTCCAACAATTCCTCAAACTTGACAGAGCAGCACAGAACAGAGTTTTTCTTATTTGACACTCTCCCAACCTGTGTCAAACCAGCGTGTTCATTCATCCATGTCGATTCTGTCAGGACAGCCGAGGGCAGCACGCGGCTAGCTGCCTGACAATGCAGTCTGCACCCTACACTGTCATGTCATCGCCAATCCATAGCGCTGTCCAAGAACTGTGTCAGGACAGACAGGGTGCATGGAGGGGAGACTGAGAGACAGCGATGGTGACAGAAAGAGACAGAAAGTGCAAAATGACCACAAAAGAGACACAGAAGTAAGAAAAAGTATCAGAAAAAAATTAATTTGAGAGACAGTGCAAGATTGAGTAAAAAAAAAAAAACTGGATAAATTGATCGTTCATTTTTAAACAAAGTGAGGGATTAGCATATTAAGATTGACTCAATTAAAAGAATAGAATGCAACATTTGAATCTGTCATACCAGCGAGTGAAGTCAAGCTATCTCTGGCTTTGCTGTTCTCAGCTCAGTGGTCACACTGAGAGGATGGCACGTCAGCTTGTGCATACATCACTCAGACATTTTTTTTTTCCCAACTTGAACTCGGCCCTTAAGCTCTGCCCTCTAAAGGACGCAGCATGTACGTAGAGGCAGAATGGCACCGTTTTGATTGCAAGTCAAGGAGAACCAACAAACTTTGTAAATAGACAAAAAAAAAAAAAAAAGATATCTAAATGAAGATCTGTCCTTCAAATGGCTGGTTTCAGTCAGAATTTTTAGGTAGGGGAGCGAGGGAGGGGAAACTGTGTCCTGAGGGAGAGTGTGGAGATGTGGCCAATGAACAGCTTCGTTTTGGTCTGGGAGAATGGTGAAACATCTACTGCACATCTACTCTAAAACTTGCATGTTATACCTTTTAACTACTCCTGTTTGGAAGACATGAAAGTCTGCAAAGTCTGCGTTTGCAAAAGCCTCTGAGGAGATAATGAAAGGGGGGGAGAGAGAAGGTTCTGCTAATTTGGGGAGCGAAGAGGGGGATCCACACAAAAGCCTTCATTATCTTCAACCCTCAGACTTCTGAGTCACACACACCCACTCATCATTTTACATACCATACACACAAAAGAACAAAGCTCATGTTTGAAAAAAAACTCAAAACCTCAGACCACAGAGAACTAAAACTATATAAGCACCAGCCTGCAGACTTCCTGTCCTCTCAGATGGGAGATGGTTGAGTCGTCGGTAAAAAACAAAAAAACAAAACACAGGGTGATTTTATGTAATGAGAAGCTTCTTTCTTTGGACTGTGATTGATAGTTGCCTGAAACGGCCTCGGCCACGGGTGAATGAACTGTTAGCGACTGCAGTCATAACTTTGAAATAGCAGAACTCTGACACTTGTTAGCCAAGATTAGCATGCGAGTTAAGTGTTTTTTTTAACAGATCCTGCCATGAACTGCACCCAAATCGGCCGTCAAAAAATAATTGCAAAAAGTCTATATTTTCTAAAGAATATTTTGCAGAGAAAAAAATACTTCAGGGTCGAAGTCTCGACTGAACCAGTGATTGGAACTGACGTGCTAAATCCTGCCACACTTATTTTTTGACTTAATAAAGAGGGAAAGAGAGAGTAGTCTATATAATAAATTAGTGAGGAAGTCTGGTCACCCAGGCAGCGCTTCTGCAATGGAAAAGACGCATTTCCAATTCAGTTCTGCACAGTCTGCTGGCTTTGGAGTGGGATCTGACTAATGCCTGAATTTACTGACGCAGCTTATTACAGGATGAAAAGCCTCTCAAGGCTGCTGAGATACAAAGTGGTTGGAAAAGACGGTGCTGATGTACAGTACAAGGAGTGAAGGTGATAAAGTGCATTGTGTGTGCGTTTATGTCCTATCCATTCACTTGTGGAGCACACACATCATTAGATAATGATCATAATCCCGCTCTACATCACCACCAGCTAACCACTATACCTCTATTAGCACAACAACACTTCATCTGCTCCATTTGTAAATTACTCCTCAGTGATAAACCATCAGAACAGCATTTTAATAATCTTAACACCGTTTCGATAATTCACCCCGGCAGTCAGAATAGAAAAACGATTGCTGACTAATCTGTGGATTACCTTGATGATTTCTGACAGAGGTTGAGGATCAAGGTAAAATGTGATGGGAGATGAGCCGTGGGGCTTACTATGCTCGCTCAAAGAGGATTAAGGTGAGGATCTATCGGGGAAGCAGCATTACGTAAATTGTTTTTTTGTGTGTACAGGACCACGCACACACGTGTGTTTCTCTCTAGAGAAGAGATGGACAGGATGACAATGATTTCAATTCCCCTGGTGCTGTGGTCACACATATTGTAAAGCTAAGAAGCACAGCTTTATTTGTTATTAAAGTTCTATTTATAGACTATTCTCATTCCCTTCAGGTTCATTCAATTCTGTAAATTCAGAAATACACGTCCAAAAATTCACATTTGTGACGTCTGCTAGATATTTATATCCTGGAAAAAGACCCTTTTAGGTTTCAAATCCATGGACAGAGATTTAGATGGAAGACTTGGTAGTATATTCTGGCTGAATATGCATTTTGAATGTGAACAGGATCAGAACATGCAAGTGGTTTATTTTGTGGTGTTATAAAAAAAAAAAGGAAAAAAAAGTGACTGTTGCTGTTAAAAGTTAAAGGACTTCAACATATCTGATTGTATCTCTGGCTACAGAAAAAGAGAATGTCTTATTATTTCGACAGTTTAATTCACACTGTCACCTTCGCTGTCCACTCAAAGCACTCGACCAGTGCTGATGCTATAACCTCCAGCAAGATTCTGCTAGTAAACGTCATCACATGACACATTCACAATGGTGACTTCAGGGACTGAAATCTACTGCGTCCGTGTACAGTAAACTCTACGAGTGTGAGAGTGAGGTAGCCGTTAGGGGTTTGGCCACACCAAACCGCTGATGCCTTTTGACAGAAAAGTCTGCTGTGATTTACATCACAACGAGTCGTTCATGCACACAGAGACACACCCATACAAACACAAGCACAAGCACACGCAAACACATGGGTAATTACACAAATGCATGTGTCCAGACTTATCCCTGGTACAGCTAGACAGACAGTCATTCACAAAGCAAAACGTAAAGACGCACTACGAGGTTGGTCAGAGGATTAATGTGTGTTTTTAGAGGTGGGAAGACTTGTGTCGCACAACGTCGTACGATGTGATCAACTGCATACAATTCACACTTTTATCCAAAGCGACGTACATCTAAGGAGTAAGTACGACACAAGCAAAGATCTAGAAACAAAGAAAACAATGTCAGAAAGAGCAAACGATCTTGGAGTTTGATTGGACACACAGGTGCTGACAGACAGAGCACAGAGGCTAACACAGCTAAGCTAAGAACCGGTAGCCACGAGGTCTAACAATCAATGATTTCTTAAATATAGCCTATGTAAAATGTATTCCAAAATGTTAACATTTCTTAATGAAGCTGTCAATGTCTGAACAGCTACTAGTTATGCTAAGTTTTAGAAACACAAATACTGCCGTCTTTCAGGGGTATTTCAGGGTATACTGGCCCTAGCTCAAGTTTAAACTCCACTTGTGTAATTCTAAAGCAAAACTGTTCTCATTAGCATCCAGCCAGAAAAAAATGGCAACTCTTAGCTACCTGTAGAAATAGCCTGATGGCTAATCTAATCAATAAGATACAAGGGTGAAGGCACTAAATCTTAGCTTAAAGTATATGTTAAGCTATGCATATAGCTAATGCTAACTTTAACCTCTTCTCTAATGGTAAGCTAAGAGGTTTCGAACTTTGTTAATGTCACAAGATACAGAAGAAAGGGTAAGCTGGAGGTTAGCTTGATAGATCTATCTATCTATCTATCTATCTATCTATCTATCTATCTATCTATCTATCTATCTATCTATCTATCTATCTATCATGTCACAAGATACAAAAGAAAGGGTGTAAATTAAAGCTGGAGGTTAGCTTGAAGAGAGATACTAGCATTTGCTGTTGTCTAATTGTAGCTGAAGAGTTATTTAGTTCAGTCAGATCTTACGAGATACAAAAGGAAACGTTTAAAGTCTCATCGAGTCTCATAGAGTCTAGTTCAAAGTGTATTGGGTTTTTAATTGTTCCTCAATACAGTGTACAATCTCAGACATTTCTAGCTCATAAGTACAAGTTAACATTTGATGTTGTCTTAATGCAGCTAAAATTGGTCAAATATTTATTAAAATTGTAATGTTACAAGAAACAACAATATATCTAATGGTTATCAAAACAGGTTTGATTTTCCTTATATTACAAGACAGTACTTGATTAACCTACTTACATTAGCTTTTGTCTTATTGTCGGCAAAGGTTAAAACACTATTTATTATGTTGTGTTGCTGCTTGTTATGTCCAGGACACTCTTGAAAAACATATTTTTAATCTCAATGACTTTCTTTTCCTGGTTAAATAAGGGTTATAATAATGTTACAAGATACAGAAGGAAAAGGAAAAGTAACGTGAGCTGATGCATTCTCACATGTTGCTGTTGTCCTATGAAGCTAAGACGCTCGTTTAACATGTTTAAAAATAAAAAGTTCACGTCTAACCAGATTTCCTCTTTAAGTGTTTATTCTCATGCTGATCAGCTGGGAAGTGGTAAAACTTTATGATGCCATAATCTACCTTAAATATTGGACAATACATGTACACTATGCAGCAGCACCTGAGACTCCCACCCTAAGGATAATGTCAGAGCCAAATACGATGCATGAGGTGAATAAAAAACCATGTTTTCGTCTTAACTTCTGGCTGTATTCACATATGGAAACGACACACAGTCAAATAATGGATATATTTATTAAAAGACATTATCCAGAAAATAGCTCGCCCTTATTTGGGGCTGTGGATGGAGAGGTTAAGAATGTGACAAGAACTTGACCCGGCTCCAGACACATATCCAGTTACTGTCTAAAGCTGTGTGTGTTTGAGTGTGTGCGTGTGTGTTTGTGTGTGTTAGAGTGAGACACGTGGAGGGCCTGTCACCACACACTGATGTGTTTATTTCACTGCAGCTGGGCTAATCACTCACACGCGGAGACAGACGCAGACAGGCACATAGACAAATATTCACATAGACACTCACACATATACAACGCACAGACATACACACACAAATCTATAACCCCACCTGCTCTGCGCTGTCTGCTGGCTTCGTCTCCCCTGCTGGGTCACTCCTACTCTCATGGTTTCAAGATAAAGTGTGTTCTTGCTGTCAGACTGCTGGCTTGTTCGCTGACCTCCACGTCCTAATGAACCTCGCAACATTTCCGGAGGAAAAAGTCCACTGCAGCCCGATTGAAAGTTTCAGTATGTTGCTTGTTTTCACCTGAGGTTTTTGAGAATTTTTCGATGTGCAAGACCTCAGGCGAGAAAGGTATTTTCAGACATGTAAAAAGTTTACAAAAATATAAGCCAAACCAGGAAGAAATCAAATCAGATGGGAAACACTTTTCATCGAAAGTGAACATTGTTCTGTACTTGTTGCACGTTCTCTGTATTCACCATCTGTGTCCATAAAGCCTCTCGTTTTGAACTGTTGAACCCTCCCCGCTGAATCCAATAGCTTTCCGGCAGCTTTTTAAAGGCTTTCTATTGCAGTCTAAAGAGATTTGGATGTTTCTCAAGGATTTCACAATACTTCAAATTGTGTCTCTTCGGAGCTTTGGATTGAAAGAGAGAAAAAAGAAACAAGAAGACAAGACTGACTGATGACATGAACTGTCATGTCAGAGTAAAGTGAAAAGGAAATAATGGTGGCGTGTGGACGTTTTCTTAGCGATTTTCAATTGGTTTGACCCTGACCTCTCAAGGCTAACAGTTGTGCAGCAGTTAAAATGTTCCCAGGCTAATCTGTCCTTTAGTGCAACTCCTGTCATGTGTTGCAGTGAGCGTGTGTGGACGGACGCTGTGCGAATACGAATGTAAACTGTGTCTGTGTGTGTTTGAATGTATGTTTATGGAGTCAAGGGTTTTTCGGCTCGGCATGTCGACAGCCACGTGATGCCAGCTGGGCATTACGATATGCGTATCACATATCAGGGCAACAACCCTATCACTTTGACAACTTTACAACAGTCGTCAACCGCTCAACTCGGCAACCGCGACGACTAATATTAGAACATGTTAAGGGAGAGGTCACAGAGCACTGACAATCAAAACAACAACAACAACAACAACTAAATGATTGTTGAGTGTGTGGAGAGGCTGACAAGGGAGAGAGCAGATGTGATAAGAACTGAGAGAAAAAGAAAGTCAAAGAAGGAAAAAAAACCAAAGCCAGGGCAACCTGAGGTCATCAGCAGGTTTTAGACCTAAATCCCTGTAATCAGTTTCAGCAGACAGAAGAGACGGACCAATCTATTTGCCCTGAGATCCCATTATGACGGGAGAAAGGAATGGAAAAGGTAGCAAATTGAACGCAGTGGGAAAATAGCTTTCAGTGGTGTGTCTGTGTAAGCATCTCTTTGTGCTGAAAGGTGACGTGTTAAAACTGGTCTCAATTTAAAAAAAAAAAAAAAAAAAAGTCAGACAGGCAGCAGTCGTAACGAGTCATTGTCGAGGAGATTTGTCTTCAAGATGAAGAAAACTGATCAGGATTGTAAATGCTGCTAAACGAGAAACAATTTCAAAGTAGCCTCCATGTTTGTGTGTCAACGTTGCTGTAAGGTTGATTCTTGCGCTTCAAGAAGAGATGGCTACTTAAACATGTACAAGACAACATTAGCTAATTATTTATTGATGTGTCCACAGGGGGCGCCAAAATCCATACAAACACAACATTAAGAATGAGCTTTAAGAATGACAGATTTCTACAAGTGAAAGGACAGGAACAGATCCTTTTTTAATCGCAGCCACCTTTCCTTCTCTACCTCTTCTTCTTTCTTCCTTATATGCCGGTCCATCTGAACGTCTCCCTCACCCCTCTCTCTCTCTCTCCTCAGTATCTCCTCCTCCCTCTCTCTCCCTCGGGGGAGCTGTGTACTTAGGTGCAATTGAAAACGACTAACAAAACCTGAGGAGTGAAACCTGATTCAGAGGCTCCTTATCCAGTAGTGCAGCCCTCTTCAAGGGCTGTACTGATCTCCCCCAGTGACTGACTAAATGAAATTATGTCTTTTTATCCATTCAGGTGGGAGCGCAGCCAGATTAAATGGGGAACGTATAAAGAACAATCTGGTTTGTGAATGACGTGCTCCTCTGTAGTTAAGGGCCCGGGGGAGCCGAGGTGACGTGTGTGGCTCTCCCTGAGTGGATGTTTACTCTGCAACACGTTTGATGAGTGAACAAAATGAGGATGTGCTGACTGAATATACTGCAGGCAGACAATATTACCTTACAATGAGAGGGGAGTGTGGAGTGTGCATGTGTTTACCGTGCTTGTATTTATGAGTATATTTAAAATCCTCAGCTGTTCAGACGTCACCTTTGACCACACAAAGTCAACGCCTCTTATCAGAGGCAGTGAGTGAATCACTTAAACAACCTAAAGAATAACGTGATTATTACCAGGTTGCTCAAACATGTAATAAAGCCTTCACCTTCTTTTAATGCAATTATATTCACCTCCACTCAGTTTTCAGCGCTCCCATGCTATACTAATGAACAGTAGCATGCACTCTTTTTTTTTTTTAGTCCTTTTGAAGGAATTCAGACAATCCACTTTCATTAATTACCCTCATTATTTCCCGCAGAGCTCAGGTACAGTAAGGGAGTGCAGCAATCAACCGGTAAAAAAGAATTACACAGCAATATAGGCTAAGCCTCTGCACTCGCTGAGATTTCTTCATGTAACTTGTTCTGCAGCTCAAATTGGCTCTCTGGGGATGTTTAAGTCTAAGTTTAAACTTTGGATCTTTGCGACTGAGTTACCTCGTTGAAGCGTTTTCAAGCAACTGTCGCTCAAAACAGGATTCAGGCTGTTTTCCTAATCACCCCCCCCCCCCCAAGCTGAGTGGGGGGAGAAAAAGTTCTTTAATTCTGAAAACACATTGGAGACATGTTTCAAAACCCTCGAAAGGTGAATTAATTTACTGCCAACCTCTGATACAGCTATGCTTAAAAAAAACATTGACCGAGTCCAATTTATTCTTTTAACTCAGTTTTGTAGTTACTTAATTGAAACGTGTTATTTGATTTGAGATACACAGTCCAATTAGTCCTTACCTTAGACAAAACACTTGTAAAGATATCAAGCTAAAGACGTGGTCGGGATGTTTTTTCAATCAGCACAGCCTTTCACCGCTTATTGCAGCGAGTGAAAAGAGAGGAGAAGCCATCGAAATATTCTGGTCTGCTGTCCGTCATTCACGGTTCAACGCATTTCCAATATCATGAAGTGTCACATTACATTTCTTTGACCGCTCAAACTTATTTCCGCTGGATCATAACTTATTTTTTCATCTTGTTATATTCTGTCAATGTCGAATCTTAGGTCACATAAACGTTCTTCTTAAATCACACCATGTCGTTCTTTTGTTGATGTTAATAATAAAAGTGCACTTACCTCAGCAGCTGGTATGCCCTCCGGGGGGCGACACTGAAGCAGCACCTCCTGCTCCAGGGACACTTCCTTTCCAAGAGGTTCCTGTTCGAAGGACTTCTTCAGGTCTGAGGAGAGAGAGACAAAGTGGGACTTAATATCATCCTGACTCAGTTATTCAGAATGCCAACAACAGACTGCTATGTAGACACACAAAAAAAAGAAAATCATTACAACCATAATTTCCTCCCTGTGCTGGCTCCCCGTTCAAAACCAAACCCCATGCATAATGATTTTGTTTGTCCTCCATGACTTTGCCCCTAGCTTTATTATAGAACTCCTATCCCAGTCTGGTAGAGCCAGGTCCGTCAGTTCACCTGATGAAGGGCTTTAAACCATCCCACAATCACAGTGAAAACTTTTAGCAGACAGGTTCATCTCTGTAGCCTCACGGAGACTCCACAGAAGCCTCCACTTACACGTTAGGACAGCAGAATACGCTTAGATGTCCTTTCCTTCACCTGCAGGTGATACCTTACTCGCTTGATTGGCATCTGACCTTGTTAGAAGTCTTAATGGTAGGTAGGTAGGCTTTATTGTCAAATATGCCCCATGTTAAACATACAGCACAGATGAAATTGCAATCTCCTCAACCAACAGTGCAAACCTGCAGTGCATTTAAAAAAAAGCACTAAAGAATAACAATAAACATGACAATTAAATACAAAAAATAGCAATACTATTAAAAAAACATAAAAAACAAAACAAATGCGCCATAAGGACTTAATGCGTGTATGTGTGTGTGTGTGTGTGTGTGTGTGTGTGTGTGTGTGTCACTGTTTCTGTCTGTGTATTTGTGTGCAAGTTTGAGTGCCACTGTTCGAGTCTGTAGAAATTTTTTTTTTTGGGGGGGGGGGGGGGGGTCAGCCAAGGGGTTTCCAAACGTTGCCATGCCATGGAGCACCATATAGCATGAGCTTGGGGTGACAGTAGTCAAGCGGTTTGTGCACACCATCCATGTCCAGAGGCTAAAGTGCTTCAAGGTTGGCTTAGATATGAAACTGACCTTTGGCTTCTTTCCCACATATCATTCCCCGCTCGCTCTCTGTCCCTGATGTCTGACTTTATCCAACGTCCTGTCTCTAAATAAAGGCCTCCAAATTAACCTTAAAAATAAAGCATTAGCTTCTGGCCTTGACCATAAGGACTGTAATATTAAATAGAGGTAATAAAAACAGCATTTTACAATATTTTCAAGACTAAAATGTAAAGTATTGTGGATAACGCATGGATTTCATAATGAATACTTAATGAAAACGCTTGTTGCAAACACTAGTTTCATTAGGCTGCTGCGGATATCCTTTACATATAAATAACTGGTTTTAAGTTATCTGTTCTATTCATTGGGGAAAAAAATGGAGACGGGACACTCAACAACAACACAAGTAATCATATCAGTGGTGTGTGGGAGGCCTTTTGCCAAAGCATCCTGTGAGTCAGCAGGGAGGAAGGCCGTTCAGGAGTTGGTGCCACGTCTTTGTAAAACGGCCTTTTTCGCCGCATTACTACAGCAACACTGACATGGTAATTACAGAGTTTGTGCAATAAGTCAGCCATGCATATGTTGACTTCTCCCACTCTCTGTCACCTCAGAAGTGTACACAAGGAAAAACACTTAGCTGCAAGGTTAAGGTACAGGGCTGCAGACATGCAATGTAAAAATGACAAGATTTTACACTCACACTAACAATACTGCTTTTAAGGAGGTGCTTCAGCTGCTTCACAAAACAAACACAGGCTGCTTTGTTGAACACTTGGCCCCTCAATCAATATCCACAATATTTAAACCTTCCTTTCATTTCACACAGACCTGCCAGAGTTGGGGGGGATTTTTTTTGAGCACGCCAAAGACAATAAATGATTCACACTAATGGTCCACATGCTGTGATAAATGACAGCATTACAAAGCAGCAAGGAATGCACTGCCATTTCTTTCACAGAGCGTCTGAGAGAGGGCTCAGCTGTTTTCATTGCAAAAGAGGAGGGAAAAAAAAAAATGCTCACAGTAGCAGACAATTAGCCTGACATTTAAATAAGAACAACACAGGATGGATAGACAAAGAGAAGGAGGATAGCGAGAAGGCGGAAAAAATACAAAACCTCTGGTGGGCGGACGGGTGAATGGGCGGAAAAAATGACGACGATTTTGGACAACTGAATCCGTGTTTATCTTGCAGCCATTTGTCTTGACATATTTGTTCACGAGAGGAAGCATTTTATGAATTGGGAGTTCAAAAGGGACGGCCATTCTTAAGCTGTTAAAGTGACTTTTCTTGACTCCAGTTACCTGAGTGTCTTTATCAGCTTATTCATTGCCCGTCACCTTGTTCGCTTGTAGTTTGATTTATTCAACCATTTGGACAGAGTTGAAAAACATAATTCACTGCTTTCCTGCTCCCCTCCCCAGTCTTCTGCATCAACAGCTGTGATACATGTTTCCCCGTATTGGCAGCTGAGCTTAACACATGTTAAAATAATCAGCCTGCCATAGAAAAAAGGCCATAAAAAAAAACGGTAACCTGAGAGTGGTTGCAGTGGTGCAGGACTTAGCAGGTGACTTTATTTATGGCGCTGATCAGGTGGTGTGATGGATTTCTGAATGAGAACATATGGAGGGGAAGAAGTGGGGAAATGTGAATTTATTTTTCAGCCAATCTTCTGGGTGTTACTCAGAGGCTTATGGTCTGATTTTTCCAAGAATCACAACTTTACAGATGCAATAGGATCTTGATAAGAAGTTCTGAAATAACTACCATTTCGACCTGTTCAAGTCCTGAATCAGATCGAGTGCGTCTGCAAGAGTATGGGCACTGGAAGCTTACTGAAAACTCTTATAAACCCGCCTCAATATACAAATACAAAAGTTTGATGTGGTGATAAAAACACTAAATATGGGGCATTAATTTCTGTGCTAAACCGTACTTTAAAATGTTGATGTGGTCTAATATCACCAATTAGATTATGAAGAGGCCCAAAGATGGTGGTCGCCATATTGGAGGTGCTCTCCACACCTAACTGTTGACCAGTCCAGAAACAGTCAAAGAGGTGGAGCTGGGGAGCCTCAAGCCTCGAGGCTAACAGCTACAATGTGGCCAAATGTCAGTCAGATGAGACACGCCCCAAATTATGCAAATGGCCGACTAACAATCAGGCTTCATAAAATGAAAACAGATGAGTTATTGAAATGGCACACCACTGTACAGTGTGAACCAATAAAGACTTGAGCTATTGATACCAATTTCTTCTGATGAACCAAGTTTTAAGCGCCTTGATTTATGTTGTAAAAAAAATCATCATTTTTATACGGGCTCTAATGAGGATATCTTGACTTTTGCAGCAGGCTTCAAGTGGACACAGGAGGAACTGCAGTTTTTAAGCCCTCTCGCGATGACATCGTTCTTCAACACCAGAGGACGCCACTTGGTTCAAACGTATATCCGTGTTTGTGCACATCGCTGCAAATATTACTTTGTGTACACATGTTCATGGATAAGTGCATCGGGCATGCATGCGGGTGTTTGTGCCACAGCGTGAGTGTGTGCGAGCAAGATTTCCATCTGGATGATTACGTGTCATGTATCAGATTTATGACAAATGTCAGCAAGTGAAGATGATTGATTACTTTGGCATCCTACATGTAGCTCAAGATATACGATCTGTGTACTTCAAAGTGATATCCAGAGGTTTGTTGATCTGGCAGCAGTAACTGATACCATCGTTGAGATATTATAAAAACTAACCACAAACTTTCTTATATTGAAGAGCGTGAGTCACTTTGTAAGTTTGTAAAGGATACCTGCATCTATAGAAGACAAATCCCTGTCCTTAAATTTCTACAGAAAACTTTTATAGAAAGTCACAGTGTGTGTGTGTGTGTGTGTGTGTGTGTGTGTGTGTGTGTGTGTGTGTGTGTGTGTGTGTGTGTGTGTGTGCGATATCCTTGTGTCCTTATACTCCCCTGGTTCCCAGGTGCACTCTTAATCACCTTCTCCTTCAGCCGTTGTGCACTATTTGTCGACACACACAGACACACACGTGATAGAACATTTTTTAATGCTGAACCAGCCGACTGGGAGTCTCTCTCGCTCTCTCTCTCTCTCTCTGGGTATTTCATCAGGACAGTCACCTCACAGCAGCTTACAGACATACAGGGAGGTAGAGTGAAAGGAGAAGAGAGGTGAAACGGGAGTGTAGGCTGTTTAGGGAAGGTGGGGGGACGGCAGGTGGATGGTTGAAAGATGAGAGGCAGGGAGAAAGAGAAGGACGGAGGGAGACGTTGGCAGCACACAGCAGGAGCACCTCACTCTTTCTTAATCCCAAAACCACCTGCTTGGTCTTTACCCATCAAAGCCTTTCTCATGTCTAGCCCACTCTTGAAAACAAATCAGCCAACAGAAGCCTGTGCCAGTGAGTCCACCCTGTATCATCTCTATTTATCTGCCTTATCTCTCCTTAAAGCAAGCAGCAATCCATCACACTGCCCGGCCATCAATCTGACTTTGATTACATCTCTTTCATCAGGATACGAGCCTTCCTTTTAATACGAGGAGAGGCATAAAATACGATTAGTTAAACAGAAATACGTGGGGTTTAAAGTCAGCCCTTTTCAAAATGATGCACACATGCTCCGTTAAACTGAACAGATCATACTCTATAGTGTTGTATTGTGAAGAAAATATTCATTACGGAATATGTTAATGTGCGGTGGTTAAGGCTTGAATGTCCCAATTTGCAAGTGTCCCATATTACAACATTTTTAATGTTAAAATTATAATTACTACAAAATGTTTAGCGAAAGCATAAACTGATCCACAAAAGCAAACATAGATGTGCACATGTATACACAGAATTGCAATTTTTAAGCGCTTACATTATTATCATTTATTTTATTTGTTATTATTCTTTATACTTGACTTTTTAAAAAAAAATTTAAAGGTTTATTTTTGGGCCTTTTTAGCCTTTAATGATAGGACAGTGGGTAGAGTCGGAAAGCAGAGAGAGACATGCGGTAAAGTCGCCACGGGTCAGTAGCAGCACGGGCGCAGTAGCGCGCATGCTGCTACTGCGCCACCGGCGCTCCCTTTAAATTCTATTTCATATATTGGTAAGTGCTTCTCATATTTTATTTTATTTAAGGACTTGCTTTTTTAGCCTTGTGTTTTTCTTTCGCACCGATACACCAAGACAAATTCCTCATGTATATAAATGTACTCGGCAATAAAAAAACAGATTCTGATTCTGATTGTAAAGATGTTTTCAGAATTGACACTATACACAAGTCATCAGTTACAGCTGAGGTAAGCCTCTAAACTTGTTGTCTTTTTACTTGCCCCTTTTGAAACACTTCTGGAAAGCAAGATACAAAAATGTTAAAGCAATCCACAAATATTCGTGGCGAGGGTTTGTTTGGGAGCTGTCTGTTCTCTATAGGTACATCAATGACCAAGTTTTAAAATCTATAAATTCTCCATCACCTCCTCCCACCTGAATGATGAGATTTAATTTCATGCAGCATGAATCTAATCATTACCACATTCTGTGTGTACAGCTATATTGGTTTAGAGAGTTATGCGAGGACAGAGAGTTTTTGCTGAGGCTGAACGATAACTTCATAATACAGTCAATCCCTGTGGGGGATGAGAGCCTGAACAGAGCACGATGGTTCATTATGGGAATAATCACCCAAAGCTTTAGCCGTAAATCCACCACATGGCTACCAACACAACACACAGCGGCACACGTACAGACACGAAAAAGACAAAGAGACGACGGCGAGGACCAAAGATACTGTCGCGCTGAGGGGGATGCACACAGGAGAGGGAAATATAACAAGCAGGAACGACACATAAAGTGGAGGCACAACAACCACCAACACATGGTAAGATACTCACAGCGGGGCACAAAAACACACTCGCACGGGGAACCACACATGTACCGAAAAAACCCAACTACAGGCAGGAGGAGAAATGAGAAGGTGATTGTAGGATGAGACACACTCCTCTCATGCCTGCCAATTCCAGGAACAATTTCCTGCTCTTAATTAGTGAGGGAGATTGTGAAATGAGGAGTTGTTTGGAGAGCTGATTTCCATAAAGATTGAGAATGAAATTAACGCAAATTAAAGCACTCTGCTCGCTATGGGGATGAACACAACTCACACACACACACACACACACACACCAATGCATGTTCACCAACAGTGCAAACATTTTGAATTCCTGCAGCTTGGTAGCAAAAGTGCTCGTGAGTTTGGAAGAACGTGTTTTGAGAGAAGAGGGAATGTGACATTGTGTTCCTGACACCATGGGGACTGTGAATTCATCGCAAAGGTTTGTGTGTTTTCTGTGCATGCGTGTAAATACATCCCCCGGGGAGAAATATGCACAGGAGAAGGGGAACAGCTGTGTCCTATCAATTCACTGACCCCCACTTCACTTCCAAACTGCAGATAACACCGTGCACCTTCATAAATATAACAAAAAGCAAAGGGAATTTTACTGAACAAGCGAAAAACAAAGTAGGGTTAAAAAGTACAGAGGGCAACCTTGTAAAGTTACACCACCTTTTTCCTTTCTCTCCCTGTGTCTCACTCCTCCCTCCCGTCCCTCTCTGTCTCAAACGTCTTCATCCTCCTGCTAAAGTGAAACTATTATTATGTTTGTGGGATAGTTTGTTGCCTCAGGCTCCTCAACGTAAGCACATTTCAGAGCAATTATCCAAAATGCGCCCAAATGCTAGCCATGCTAAATCCTAACGGTTTCCCTCCTTGGTGGAGCTGCTCAAGTAATGAAGAGCAATGTGAGATGCTTGGGGGAAAAAAAACCCACACAGCGTTCTCTCAAAGGCTCACAGAGGATCATTCTGACTTCTAATCTGTTACATGATGACATGCAATGGAAACAATCAGACCTCTGAACGAGAATATAATGCAATGTTAGTGAAAAGGAAGACAAGAGGGAAGGATACGATTTAATGAAATGGAAGAAATGGGACATGTCAAGTGATTTGTAATTAAAACACATTTATTTAAAATGATAAAATCACAGTTTTAACAATGCAACACTCCAGCTATGGCAGCCATGTCAGTTACGAAAATGAGGTCAATTATTTTACCCTCTGGATGTCTTACTTGAAAAAGCTTGAAATGCTTCGAGGCTGTTAGAAGTGATAGAGGGTTATAGACTGCACTGAATATGAAGTTTGACGAAGACTCTATTGTATGTCTTTTAAAGTGTACTTTGACCTTCAGTGGGTACGGCGTCTCAATCTTTGGCCACTCACGTACATCCTCAAATGGCAACAAGGCTTCAAAACAGGAAGCGAAAAAATGAAGATGGGAACGTAAACGGTGATTTCGGGTGTCACAGCCAGTTTCGGTGCGGTTTCATAGGGCGTCATTTTCCCTGAGTGACTTCAGAGAGTCTCTTTCCGCTCAGACCAGTTCTTTTCTTGAACTCTCCACCCTGTCATTTCAACACTTCACAGGCCGAGTTCAGCCCAACACATCCATCAAGGTTTTTCCTTCAACAGTCCAAACTCTAATCTGCCAACACATCTGTAGCAACAACACTTCCTCAGGAGTGTGGTTTATTTTTTATACACACATCCAAAAAGCCTCGAAGACACGAAAATGTGAGTATTGTGGTCAGTTACAGACGTACTACACATTACAGCAGGTGTCGCTTCTCTCTCATCAACCAATCACGATCAAGAAGGGGCAGGACTTCTCTTGTCAGCTTTTTCAACAACAATGGTGAAGGACAAAATAATGAGCCTAATCTTTTTGAAGGACAGGATTCATTTACATTGTTTTTATATTTGTTTGAGTGATATTTCCTTGAATGAAAGTAAATATTACAAAATATTACGCTTTTAAAACGGACCAAACATTCACTAAAAGGGACTGCAGAAGTTCGTAACCTAGCAACTATAATTGCTGGTGAGAAGCGCTCTGAAACTGAGGTCATGGGCGCTGCCAGCAAAAAAAACAAACAAAAAAAAAAACAACCTTTTGATGGACACAGGTCCTAGGTTTTATTCAAGTTCTTTTTGAAACACTCCTTTATTAAAAAGTTTTAAAGTATAGATGAGATTTTTGAGATTGAGCAAACTCCTAAAAAAACAAACGTACAGTATATACTTTGCGTGTACACCATACACATGTGTGGGTTATTTTTGGACTTTAAAAAGTGACTTCACCATATGTGAATCAACACTGTGGCTTTCCACTCTAACACTTAAGAGTGCACTGAAGCAGTGCTTGACATCTGGGAAAAAGCTCAGTGGCTTACAGCGACAGTGAGACATCGTAACCACACACTGACACAAATACACACTTCGCGTTCTGTCTATAAAATGTTTATTTAGTGTTTGTGAAAGCCATGAAGTGACCTGAAGCCAAGACTATCTTGATGATGTCATTTCGAGAAAAAAAAAGCCTTTAGGGTGAACGCTGGTGCACAGCAAGAAGGTTCCTGGTTTAAATCCCTGTCGCACAGGAGCTTTCTGTGTTGATTTCACGTGTTTCCAGTACATGAGTGGGTTCTCTCTGGGTACTCCGGCTTTCTCCCACTGTCCATAGACATGCTCCGTAGCTGACTTGGTGACTCGTAGGTTTGAATGTGAGTGTGGCTGGTTGTCTCTTTTTATATTTCTGTCCTGTGATTGACTGGCGGATGTACTCCAACTCTCGCCCAATGACAGCTGGGATCGGCTCCGGCCCCCTGCAACTCTAACAGGAAAGGCGGTATAGATAATGGATGGATGGAGATTTTTGCTGACAGAGGAAAGTGAATTTAAAGTAATTAAAAACTCAGGTCGCCTGGTTTGTTTCAGTTCCGCAATGGTTACACTTCAATTCAGTTGTTAAAAAAAAAGAAAAGTGCAACAAAAAGAGGGTAAAATCTCAGTGAAAGTGGAGAGCTTTGGGCAATTTGTGCGGAGAAAGGTTGGCTTGGTGATGGCGTCCTTATGATTTGACTACAGTTTCGTAAACTACATGTGTGCATGTTTCAGACTTGCAGAAATAAGTTGGGTGTAATCAGTGCTTATAACAGAAAGACGCTGGTGTTGCGGCTTGTTTTGCTTGGTGTAATTCTTCCATGATTAAAGGAAAAGCAGAATACACACGGCCGAGACATTTGCATCATAAAGACAACAGGAGAAAATTCACTAACAGACATTTTCCAGTTGACATAAGGAGCCGCCTGCGTCTCCGAGTCCCTGAGTGTCTGCACTCCTGATTGCTATGCACACACATGTCTCAGTGGAAGGTGGCAGAACAAATTGCCATCATCCGAAATGTGTGTGTCTCAGTGTAAGTGCACGTTCTTGTGTGTGTGTGTGTGTGTGTATGTGGGTGTGTGTGTGTGTGAGTGTGTGACCTTGACATATTGCTAATCCCTTGAAGGAGAGAGACTTGACCCAATGGCTGCAGGGCCAAAGAGCAGGACTGACTCTGCATGCACATTTGTGTGTTTGTTTCACTCACCCTTGAGTACATGCCTGCAATTGTGTGTGTCATTATTAAGGGAGTGTGTGAATTTGCTTATCTGTCACCTGCTTAATAAACTTGAATTAAGCTGTCTGCACCGCCTATAACTCAGTTTAAGTGCTCTGCTCTGAATACGTACAGCGGCAAATCACTCAGAGATTTAATATCTCTGATTGTGTGTCTGACACTTTTACTGCCACAACACTGATTGCCATTATCCAGGTTCAAACTGAGTATTTAGTAAATGTCTTGACGTGTTAATTCTACAGTTAATAACACAGCCAAAGATGGCAGAGAATGACAAAAAAGGAAGTACAAGAGGTGAGCACAAGAGAAAACAAACAAATAAAAATAAAAAGCAAGACAAAAACCTTAAAAGAGAAGAGGGAAATGGGAAAGGGGAAAACAGGAAAATGAGTATGACGAGGAGATGGGAATGTGGGAGAGAAATGCTGAATCGCTGTTGCATAGTGCGGTTGAAAAGACACTTTGCTCAGCAAGCTCGAGCTGCCAGGAAGCATTTTAATCACAACCGTAGATCCAAATAGGAGTGGAAAGCGGGGTAGGTCAGGGGGTTGGGTCGATTTGAAGTAAAAGGTTATCGCAAGAGGGGGCTGAGTGTAATCAGATCTGGTTAAGGGAAAAATCACAGTTTGAACAGAACGAGAGGAAGTAAAGGACACGGGCAAGGCAAAGTCAAAGGGGAAAAAAATGTAGGCTGGAAACAAGAGGGATCTAAAGAGAAAGACAAAGCGAGAGAGGATTTCCATCTTCTGTCTCCTCTGTCTTAGCGGCAGCCTCCATCATTATGGAGGTCATCAGAGGTCAGCTGTGCTTAAAGTTATATAAAGGCTGAATGAAGAAATGTAAGGTTATGGATATCAAGCTAATTTTTTTGTTTTTGACTGTAGATTTGTTTTTTTTGGTTTTTTTTTTAACAGTCCATAGTAAACATTTTACAGCAGGTTTGGTCTACATAGCTCAGGTCTTTATTGGTGCATACAGTGTGGGTGATGAATTGTTTTATAACCCATCTGTTTTGATTACAATCAGGCTAAGAGGAAGCATAATTAAGGACGTGGTTGATCTGACTGATAAGCATGCAAGCTGTAGCTATATGGTAGGCTAATCGCTAGCCTCACATCCACCTACCTGCCTGTTTTAGATTAATTGAAATTTGAGATTTTCTTCAAAACGAGTGACATCACTGAGACTACATCCATGTGTTATACAGTCGAGTTACAACATGCTGGGAGTAGCTTTTATGGCATTTTATTAAGGTTTTTCTTTTGTCTGTATATCCCACAGTAACTTGTTTTTCAGGTGCTCACTCAGTAAATAAAGTGCAGACAGGAGATGTAAATGACTGCTCTTCAGAAGTATATTCACTCACATATATTTTTATGCCACCGCTCCATAATTCAAAGTTCCAGTTGGGCAATCCCAGTGGAAAAAAACAAAACAAACAGCTGCAGACCTAAAAGGAGGGTTCGCTGTGGTGTTATTGAGATAATGTAAGATGAAAAGCGTTGTGACACTTACATGATCCTTTTCTTTCACACCCGCAAATGTGACGTTTATTCATCATTGTTCAAAGGGCAGCTGCACAATTTCGCCCTCGGTGTTCTGAGTCCATGTCTGCACGGCAGTCGTACATGGAGAGCCTCCGACGCCTGTTCACATACACCAGCCTGCATCTTTTTCTCAGTGTGCGTCAGCCAGAACGAAAGCCAAAAACAGCACATTACCCAGCTTTCATTGCACCCCTAGGAGGCCCATTCCATTCGAAAAGGTTATTAGAGGAGCTTAAAGGATATTTCTGACTGTGTCACTAACTCTGCTAACAGTGAAGCATCCTCACGTACCAGAGCGACGCAGACAGTGAGGATGCTACTCTCTAAATTCAAACAGACTTTAAAGCTTCAGAGACCTTTTTTTTGCTAGCCTCTAAACTGTCGACTAATACAGACTACTTATGCAAATGTATTCACTTTATATTTTTCTTACATCCAGACTGGATGTATAAACGTGACGTTTATGTTTTCTTCTCATGATTTAACCACTAAAAGCGTTTTTTTTTTTTTCAAGCTTCTCTCCAAATGTGTGAAAGTCAGCATGCACATAAACGTAGCAACCAGGATCTGCAAAAGTAACACTGTTAGACCTATTTATGGCCAAATAAAATAACCAGGGTGAAAAAAACAAGAGTCAACATGATGGATTTCCTCCTGCAGCGCGGATAAGAGCGACCTGGGAAAAGAGGATTTCCAGCGTGCGTGTCTGCTCGAGTGATACTGTCTGTTAAAGTACTACATATGGGCATGTGTGGAGCTTGTCCTGAGAGTCTGCTGAATGGACTCTGTCAAAGCCCCCAGTTGTCCTTTTGAGAGTTCACTCAAGCAGAGCCATCCTGTCAGTATAAGCCAGGTACACTGAGGAGGAGGAGGGGTCGATTTTGTTATTGGTATTTCTTCTCTGCTTGACCTTTCCATAACCGGAGCACTCAGACAAGTCCCTGTTGTCTTATATGGCTGAATTGACCAGAGCAATGACGCTCGGAAAACTACTGCAGAGGGCTCAATTCTCAAGCCGGTGAAAGCAGCTTTGAAGGAACGATCCCTCCTGGTCTACGGTGCGAGGACTAACTTGTAAGAACAAACCGGGCTTTTTGAGGTTTTACATCTCAACTCCCCGGTGACACAGTTGCTGCAGAAACATCATTTGGCCATCAGTCAGAACAGTATCTAACCCATTCTTCACCCTGGACTCGTGATGGAGTGTAAAAGGATTTCTACATGTGATCAGTGTGTATGCAGTGCCAATTTGTAACGCTGTCTGCTACAGTGATGTTTAGTTTGTGACCTCACAGTCAGACTCCCAGTCGTCATATTAAATACTTCACCAGACCATAACAGGAAGTTGCTGATGGCTGACTAAAGTGATAAAGATAAGTCTGGGCCTTTTAAACATTCCCACCATGAATCACTTGGTGAAGATTATAGCAAAGTTTAAAGTGGGAATGCTAAAATGCATGTACCTCGCTCCAGCCCTGCGTTCGCAGCGGATGGGTCTTCTGAGTGTCCCAGAAGTCCAAAAGAAGACAAGTGGTGAACGGGCTTTTTCTTTCCGTGCACCAACATTGTGGAAGAGTTTAGCTCTGGACATCAGACAGGCTTGCTCTGTTGAGGCTTTTAAAGCGAAGCTAAAGACCCATCTGTTTCCTGTTGTGTATGAGTCCTAATGTCTCTGTATGTTTTCCTGTGAGTCCGAGCGTGTGTTTAATTTTGTTTTAGTTATTTCAAATGTTTTTAAACTGTATTTTCTATGCTCTGCTCAGCACTTTGACCTTTAAACTCTGACTCTTGGGGTGGCAGTAGCTCGGTCTGTAAGGAACCAAAGAGTAACGGGTCCAAATTCAGCTGCAGACCAAAATCTATACTTTCTACATCTCTACTTTGACATCTCTCCATTAATGCATGTCCGTTATTCCTGCATGTTTGTGCATGTGTGGAATGCATGTCTACTGTGTGTGTGTGTGTGAGAAGCATGTCTCTCAATAACAGAGCGTAAAACCAGAATTTCCCCTCAGGGATCGATAAAGCCCGAAAAATGATTTAAATTTAATGTATACTGTAAATCATCATTATCAAGCAGAAACATCCAAAGGAGAATCTGCAGCACAAAACAGTGCCTGTGTGATTGTCTGCACATTTAGATGGGTAAAGGACCTTTATTGTATCTAAAGTAATTTTACAGTTGTTGTTATAACTATCATGAAGTCAAATGTGCTCGTACGCCGCGACCCTGATTCCAGTGCATGACTGTCTTCAAACTGATTCTCCTCACATGCGTGGTCACAGCAGTGTACTCACATGCAATGCGGACGTGCGCCTTGCGGCTTTTGGTGGTTCCAGCGGAGCTCCAGGCGACACACTGACACCAGTAATCTTCAGGACCAAACAGCTCCTCCACCTGCTGTCGTGTGATTTCTATACTGGCTTCTCTCACCACCAGACCTGCAGAAGGACGACAAAAGCACCATTGAGACATCTGAAACATCAGCTGAAATTAAGAATCTATAGAGAAAGATGACCCATACAAACAAGGGGCAAGTCAGCTATCCATACTCTAGAGAGCACTTATACAGGAAACAGCCAACTCCAATGTGTGTTTAAGCTTTTACTCTGGTGTATGGCTTTTATGTTTGCTTGAGAAGCCAAAGCGCTGCACAGTAAAAGTATCTGAGAGTTAATAGAGGCAAAGGATAATCATACAAGATCTGCTGCTGTTTGCACATCCAGGTCATTTCACAGAGACGGTTCACTCCAGATTGAATGTAAACTTTGTGAGATTGTTCCTTTTGACTTCTGGCACTCCATTCCTCCAATTCTCCTCTTTTCTCGGGTGTTTTGAAAGCAGCTCCCTGAGCAGAATAAGTGTGAGGTTTTAAATAGCTGCATCTAACTGACAAGGGAGCGAAGATCGGGGAGGAAATAATGTGAGGGGGAAAAGGAAAGGGAAGAAGGAAAAGGAGATACTGAAAGAAAATAGTGGAAAAAGGAAGGGAATAAAGGAGTAAGAAATCAGTAGGAGGGGGGAGCATGGAAGCACTGATAACATAAAAAAAGTTGACAAACTAGAAGGAAGGACAAGAGGAGAATGAGAAAGGGGGAAGTGAATGAACATGACAGAAGCAGAGTGAGAGGGAAGGAGAGACGGTGACAGAATGAGAGGTGCGAGAAGGCGATGAAATGTGGGAAAGGGAAAGGAGATAAAAATGGGTTTCAGGTGAAAGTATGTGGGACTTGGCAGTTCAAGATCAAGGCAGATTACTTCAGGTTCAGCAGTGTTACAAAGACCAAAGCAACAATCTCTAAAGGGCCCCGCAAATCAGACTCTGGCCCATTACTTATGAGGACACGCGGTAAGTTCTTGCCACTGGAGAGATTCAGAGACGGCTGCCGGGCTGGCGTGAAGGCAAAGGGGACGAGGAGGAAGGCAAAATGTGAAATCCAGTGAGCAGGACTGCGGGGAACTAAAGGTCATTAATGGCCGGCAAGAGACCCAGGAGGTCATGGAGTCAGAAAGGAGCAACAAACGCTTCCCTTGGAAGATAGCAGGGAGATAGGAGGGACATGACTTTTAAGTTTTGAAAAAAATAAAGATTGATTGAGGGGACATGAAGATGGAAGAGATGGAAAGAGGTAACTCTGTAGTTGGCAATTTAAATAGCAGGGGGGGGGGGCAAATATGGAAAGTAGGACCAGAAAGTGTAAAAGGTTGTAAAAGGTACCGCTGACACAACAGCAGATAATAGCCGGTGAGTGGGAGACAGTTTAAGGTCAGAGAGCAAAGGCAGAACACAGTGTGGCTTGTGTGTGAAAAGTAGCAAACAGGGGAGATTGTTATGGCTTTAAAATGAAAGAGTGAGGGACGCGGCAAACGAGAGGCAAAGACTACGACAGCCAAAGAGGCAATTATTACCAGCAAGAGAAGCCAACACTGGAGCTGAGACGACTAGCAGGCAGGTCAGGCAATAAGTAAAAAAAAAAAACACAGTGTGAGGCCAAAAAGGACAAAAAGGGACAGGGAGGTGGTGGAGCAGTGCTGCAAAAGTAATGAGGAAAGTAAGGCAATTACAGTGAATGGTTCATAGAGCCAGGCTGCGAGTGATGGCAAATGGACTCAAACAAATGCAAAGAAAGCATATATAAATGGGACAACAGGATTTGGAGACACAGTGGGAGGTCGGGGAGTAAGCAAACTCCTGCTAAAAACAGATAAAGAGAATACAAAAAGCACATGTGCAGCACTTTGTGTAAAAGCTGATAAAAGCTGAATGTGGAAAGTTATTGGCAGGAAATATAACATTGAAACACCAGGATGTTCAAGTATTACTCTATATGCTGATGACTCCACTGTTTACGTTGCTTTGGAAACACCTCAGGAGCTTTCAGGCATTCAGCGAGCTGCTCAGTGCTCACCACCCTCCAGCTCAGCAGATGTTTGCAGACATGTTGAAAACTGGCTTTAATCAGGGAGATAACACATTTTTTCACTGACGATTACTGAAGCCACAGCGACTTTGAAAGGAGTGCAACATGCTGATACCTGGATCATAAACTATTGTTAGGGATGTCAGTCAGTGACTGAAGGGCAAACCGGGATATTTGTTGCAAGGTATTGCATGTAATGAAACAAAGAGATGTTACTTTGAAAACAAAAGGGGGCACACAGAGGGTGTCAGGGATAGGGGAGGAAAAAAAAGACAGAAAGGAAAAACAAAACAAAAAGGGGACGTATATACTGTCGAGCGAAACAGAGAACATCGGCCGAGCTGAGTTTGTTTCCCAGCAGGGGAAATCAATGTTTGTAATGATGAAATGTGTTCAATTTGTTTGTGAGGCTAGACGAGGAAAGATACACCAATCTGATCCTGCTGGCTTAGAGGCAGTCCCTGAACTGTCAATTTCAGACACCCAAACCTAAATTTTTCACCTGATTTTCTTCAGTACTGTCTGAATTGCTTTTTCTCGCCCCCCCAAAAAAAAAGAACGAGAGAAGATTGATAAACATAGCGAGATGTCTCGCAGAGAAACCTGATTTCTTCCGTCTTTCAAGAAGTGAGTAAAGTCTGATAAATGATTGAATAAATCACTATAATTCAAAACTGAATCGCAGTCAATCTTAATAACTTGCTTGAAATTCCATTATTATGGAAACAGTTTTGTTAGGTTTTTATTTTTTTATTTTTTTTGGTACTGTCTCAAACTAAGTTTACTTTACTTTCAATTCACTTAAAAAAAAAACTTTATTTGTCCCTGGTGGGGAATTCAAAGGCATGGTTTGAATTAATGTTTGATTAAGAATCAGCTTTTATTTTGAAAGAAAACCTTTGGTAAATCGAAAGCTACAACATAAAGTCAACTCAAAAAGGAACAGAAGCTAAAGGGAACAGTTTGATGTCTCGGGCTCTGTGCCCACCTGATGTTGTATTCAGGCAGAAAAGTGCTGGTTGTGTGCTTCAACATGTGACTGCATGAAGCGTTTGTGCGCTCAGAATAAAAGCGCTGCGTGTCCATCTTGTCTCTATGACAACAGTCTCTTAAAAACAGCTGCTATATGACTGACCCTGCTCTGTTGAACTATGTTATTCAAAATCGTTGTTTCCATTCACTAAGAGCGTCAAACGAAGGATGTTTGTCCTCCTACGATGTCTTGACACAGAGCGGGGAGGGTGTGGGAACAAACTCAATCTGTAGGCGGCAAAAAAAATGGGGAATATCTAAGTGCTTGGAGAAGTTTACCGTGTCAGAAAAAAAAAATATATATATTGGAATATAATGCTGGGTGGACACAGGTCCTCATGGTGGATTTGACTATTAACTAACCAACTCAGCTGTCTGGGAGTTTTGTAAAATTAAAATGAGCCATTCTAATACGGCGAGTTGTTTCCATTACTCTGGCTACAGGAAGACACTATAGTGGATTCACTTTGGTGCACGCAAAGGGTCAAAATAGCATAAAATGATGTGATTTTATTTTCCAAAATGAATGCATTCATTACTTTTAGTCGCCCAAGGATGTAAAAAGCACTGATCTAAAAAAACATGTATAATCTCCCCATTATCATACGAGGAGGGAAATAAAACTGTGAAAATTCTAGACATACAAAACGAATGTGCCGAACTTTTGTCACCACAGATGTGAACAAACATCTATCTACATACAAACATACTTCCATGAAAGGAGTTACCTTGTTTCTGTCAGTCGTGTCATTGCAGAAAACATGTCATGACAGCACAAAAAAGGTGGGAAGAGACAGAAAGAGGTTACACACGTCGCCACATTGGGAGATGTAGTGATGAAACTGGTGAAGCCCAAGTTGTTCCAATTGTTTGTCAATGCGAAAACTCACGAAGCTTGAGTTGCCGGGCAGAAAGTGACAGAATTACCTGAGGCTTCAATAGTCCCAGATCACTCTGTGTCTGATTTTATTTGGATATAGAGCTCAGAGCATCCACATCAGTCTCTCATAAGAAGACAAGCAGGGAAGTTTGGGTCTCTGTAGCATGACAGTCACTCACATCAACAAAACCACTGCTGTCAGCTGGGGGAGGTGAGGGGGAGGAAGGAGATGAAAAATGGAAGACAAGTATCAGGACAAGTGGATACTGTCACAAACATTTCTATCAATCACAGAGCTGCGCACAACCCCGGAATATTTCTCTTAGTCCTTAAATGTCAATGCTTATAACAAAGTTTACTTGTCACCTGGGTGAAGAAGTATGAAAGAAGGAGGATGTACTTTGTCAGGGTCTTTGAACAATGAGATGTGGTAGTGAAGACGCTCACAGACTTTGGATGGTTTGGTTTACATTCATACAATATTTCCTATATCTGGGTGTAGCTGCCTTCAACCAATGTGCAATCTTAATGAGGATTCAGAAAACCTGCAGGTTCACTCTTTTGGAACTTGATCCCAAAATGTTATTTTTTTTTTTTTTTAAATGGGGGGGAAGCTGTCCAACATGAATTACTCACAGTCATCAATATTTCAACATTCAAGGACTCTAAAAATGATTTCTGACTTGGGTAAAACACACAATATCGTTTTGATGGACACATCTGCATCTCTATCACCAATTTGTTAAACTGCCCTCAAATTTCAAAGGAATTAGATTTTTTTTTTTTCACTTTCTTACATTGTGAGCCGCAGCCGAACAAAAAACAGGCCGATGCTGAGTCAAAAAATGTAATCTAAAGAATGTCAACATCATTAATTGGCTTGTTATGATTACCTCGATAAGTCCTCTTTTGCATTGTTAGGCTTGATGGACAAAGTGAATGGATAAGAACAAACTGCTGTGGTGACCAGTCACCAGTTAAAAGCTAAAAGATATGTTTCCTGTCATCTCCCTATTTCCTCGTTGTAACTCAGCCTGTTGGTCTATTTTATTTTCTGTTTTTTTTTTTATTGTTTTGTATTTCCCCTGGTCTCGATGTTCCCCGTCTGGGCTTTGACAGAAAAACACAGATGAAGAAAACAGACATAAGAAAGCACAGACCAAAGAGCAAAGTTTTCATTTTCTGTGCATCAAATGATTCAAATATGGAAAAGAAAAAAAAGTGAGAGGCAGCGAGAGAAATACATTTTGAAGGAAGCGAGCGAGTCAGGGACTGACATGAAAATGGAGACGGGAACTTTGAGGCTAAATGGTTTAGAAAAACAAAGAGACTTTGAAACATGGTGAGGGGGGAAAAAAGCACTCAAAAGCAGGATGTGCTGTTTAAATATGATCAGTGGCAGGTCATACAGACAGGCCTATAGGGAGAAGACACAGACGACACAGAAGGAGTCAACACTGGCTATTATCATTTGATCACAGACACAGAGGGAGAGAGTCAAAGACAAAGACGTCATAGGTCAGGATAGATCCATCCAGCAGGACGACGAACAGGTTTACAACAAATGCTGCATCTGTGCTGTGCAGAAGACAAACAAAGAGACACGTTTAAGTCTCCGTTTGTGCAAACATCTGTGAGAAGGGCTGGTGAGCAGCTACCCTGAATGCAAACAGAAAGCTCCCGAGGTGGTGTTCAGTGGGTGAGCTGACTGTCTGACCTCCCTGCGGAGGTGAAAACACCGTCTCCCTGCAGGGATTAATTCAGGGTTTTTGTAGTTTTACTGTGATTGCTACAAGCACGCCGCGCTAACAAAACCTTCACCAACTCTCTCACCTTGTTAACTTCACAACAACACCTGGTCTTTTTCAATTGCAGTCGAACACACAACTTACTTTCACTTTTTTTGTTTAAACTGTTAAATTAGCAGTTGATCTGTAATGTAAAGTAAAAAAAACACAATGCAAGTGAAAGACGAGTACATTCAGCCTCTTTTCTTCATCTCCACATTAAAGGCCAAATCCTCTGTTAACACCACACATTAATATTTAGTTTTAGTGTTGAGGTCTTAAAGCGACATTTATCTAACTTGTCCTTGTTTTAAAGGCATTGTTGGTCATTTTCAAAACAAAACTAGCATGATCTTGAAATTCGAATTCCCTCTGTGCTCCGTCTACAACCGAGCCCCTCTCCTCTGTGCTCCCTCAGACTCCTTCATCACGACTTCCTGCACTCGACTTAAAAAGGAAACGTCCAGAAGACAGTGTTTGAGATGTATAAAGACAGGAGTTTGTTCACAGAGAGCGTGACTGACGCTGTGTTTGGTGTGTATGGTGAGGGGTGGGGGGGGGGGTCTTTGAAAATATTTCCATCTGCCAGAAGGTGGACCAGGCAGACAGATTGTACGGTCTCTAACATTTTTAAAACTGGGATTTGAAAGTGGTCTGATGTGGAGCCAGCCTCTGAGGAAGTGGTATGTTACATTCAGTGTCATTCAGTGTAACATTAAGATTAAAGAGAGAGAAAGACGAAGGTAAACAACGACAGCATGAGAGGCCTCGAGAGAGAGAGACAAAAGAGAGTGACCGAGTTCTTCGCCGATGGAGGGAAATCATGCAGGACATCGACGAAGCAGACTCACTGGTCTGTGACCAATTGAACACTCTCAGTGCATACCTGCATGTGTGTGTGTGTGTGTGTGTGTGTGTGTGTGTGTATGTGCGTATACTCTACTAATGGCTCCCACTCTGACACTGATTGATCGTCCTTGTCCCTCCTGGTGCATGTTTGAATACCTCTCCTCTGTGTGTGTGTGTGTGTGTGTGTGTGTGTGTGTGTGTGTGTGTGTGTGTGTGTGTGTGTGTGTGTGTGTGTGTGTGTGTGTGTGTGTGTGTGCGTGTGTGTATACATGTGAATGTCATTGTGCAGGAACACTTGTGTCCTCCATTGCTCTGTGGAGGCAGTGAACTAGGTCGCTTAAGGACACGAGATAAGGTCTACTCAAACCAAACACATCTGGAGTCGAAGAGACAAATAAACATGAACACACACACACACACACACACAGACACGATGAGCAGGATTTTCAGATATACACACACAATATATACCAAAAAACAAAACACTCAAAAGCACAAAATCAGCCTGTCAGCACGCATGCACAGACATACAAAATCGATAAAGGCACACAAACAATAATCTGTGTTGCAAGAGTCGCTGGAGCTTATTGACTTTTTGTTGAAATTCTGATGTTTGTTTCTAATTGAAATCTAATAATCTCCGTTGAGAGAGACGCAGAACCAGAGCAGCAAAAAGACGGGACATGGAAGAAAGACAAAGGTGAGGAAGCTAATGAAAAGATGGCAGAGGAGAATGGGAGTCCTGCCAGAGCGAGGGAGCGAGGGAGCGAGGGAGCGAGGTAGAGAGAGAGAGGGAGAGAGGGAGAAATTAAAGCAGGAAGAAAGAGGAGGAAAGACAAAGGGAAAAGACGAGAAGAAATCAATAGGAATGCGATGGCAGCAAAGGAGGGAAAGAGGTCACAAATCACCCAGGCCAATACTGTGTGTGCCAATAATGTGAGTGTGTGTGTGTGTGTGTGTGTGTGTGTGTGTCAATGTGTGTGTGTGTGAAGTCACAGGTCAGTGCAAGCAGACTAATAACCATTCACACTTAAGCTAATGGAGACAAAGTAAGTAACATAGTACACAATGTGTCATTAGCTCATTTCAAGGCTAATGGAGATATACCGAGGTCGTACGCACGCTGCTTAAATAAACATCGCAAGTGCCCTTCACAATAAGATACACAATCTCGACATATGCTGATTTTTACTTAAAGTCAGATTAATACAGATGGAGGTACGTTTCAGAAAAATGTCACTGTTCACAACGCTACATTCTTAAAAGGTCAGGAGGGATTTTCGGTGGAGGTGCAGGGAGCAGCCGGCTGGAGAGGAGACCCAGCAGGAGGTGAAGTAAGCTCTGTTTGTCAAGGATGCTGAGGCAGACATAGCAGGTAGTTAAGGTCTTAAGCCTTCAACCTGCAGTTGGAAGCTGACCCCAGTTACCCCTCAGCCCTCTAGCTGACCCCCTCCTCCACACTCACTCACTCTTCAGTCCCTTGCTGGTGACCTTCACCAGGGTTATCCGCCCCACAGATGTGACTAGATTCAGTCAAGGGATGCCGTGAAGCTCACGTATACTGCAACTGCACTTTTCATCCATCACACAGACAAATGTGTATCCCTATATATCATACAAAGTGATGCAGAATAAAGAAGTTAACAGCTAAACATTATTGTCACTCCAATTCCTACGACGATCAGACAATTTTAAAGGATTTATTTTTTTTTAAGATTCATTTTTGGGCTTTTGGTATTTTTATTTGGAGAAAGGACAGCTGTTAAGAGTCAGAAACAGGGGACAGAAAGAACTGGGTCCACCTGCTTTGGGGACATCAGCCTGTGTAGATGGAGTGCAGGAGTTAATATACACTCGGACTCCAGGGGGCCCAATAGGGCACTTTCAAAGTCCCTGAGTCCCTCAACGTTTCAGCTCCCAAGTCTATTTCTGACTTGTTCAAAGACTACAACCTCGACCGGCCCCTCAGGTCATTGGGTGGAGGTCTTTAACCGTCCTCAGAATACAATCTGATGAGGCGTCCTCCTCTCTGGAACAAACTACCCTTTAACCCGAAGTCCATCACACCTGTCTCTACTTTTCAAATTAAACTAAAAATATATTTTTTCTCACAAGCAGGGACTCTGTTTATGTATATATGTGATCACCTGTGTGTTTGTAGTATGGGGGGATATGGCTTTCTTATTTATACTGCATTTTTTATTTATTCATTAAATAAAATATGCAGTGAAACATGTTGGGTTCATGTTTCATTGATTTAATTTGTTGATCTCAAAACAGCCTGCGTCCTTTGACGGCACTCTATGCTAGGCAGCGCTCAAAATCAATTTAGTCCAGAACTTTCAGGGAAAGCCAATGATTGGCAGACTTTAATATTTTATCAACAAAAAGTGACATCAATGGAAAAGCAGCATCGGGTAAATTGAAGTTCCAGTTTAGACTTCAGTTTAAGCTTTTATGTGCTTTGACTGAAATTACGAGCGAAAGACGTTTTTGTGTTGTTATAGCAGCAAAAACAGGACCTGGAGGTGTCTCATTAAACAGCATGAACAATAAGTGCAGACAAAGTGCATCATACAAAAGGGGCCATTGTTAATGTTTTTAATTAGATCCTGAACATTCTGCGGGTTGAAAGCTGAAAAATATGTGTCTGAAAAACGTTTTGTTTTGAACGATACTCTCACACTGTTACTGACGGCTGCTATAGATGGTAAAATGCTTTGTGTTGGCATTGAAAGACATTTATCTAAGATTTAAAACATTTACTCCATCCGTGATTTAATGTCGTTTAGGCAGCTCAGCAAGGCTTGCACAGAGTTATAATTGGTTTTTAATTGGCAGATAAATAATAAATAAATAATAATAAATAAATAATTTCCACACAATGGAAATAAATGTTGTTCTGTTTTTTGTTTGTTTGTTTGTTTTTTGTGATCACAACATGTGACCACATCACGCCAGTACTGGCTCACCTTTAGGATCTAGTTTACTTGTTTTCAAAACTTTACTTGGTTTTGCTCCGTCCTACTTATCCGAACTGTTGCGGTCGACTCGTCAGATGCTTTTGGATGTTCCACAATGTCGGCTAAAAAAATGATGTTCATCAGAAACGCCACATCCACTGAACCCTTTAAATCGCTTATTAAAAGACACCTTTGATTTTGTCTATGTGTTTGTCTTTTTTTGGGTGCTAAAAAGTGTGTAAATCCTGGTCTTTTAATAAAGGTCATTCAAGGTCATGTTGTTTCTCAGCCCTGCGTTCATCTGTAAACTCGTTGACCTTCTCAACTCTATTCTTACCAACAAGAGAACAAAGTGACGACAACCATCTTGTAAATGTGTTTCTGCACGTTGCATCTCACACACAAACAGTTTGACACAAACGATTTGAAATGTTTTTTTTCATTTATGTGTGAACTCTTGTACATTGTTACGATCGTGTTCTTTTATCTCGATCCGCCAAAGATCAAAGGAACGACGTGGCCCAACACGAAAGCTGACGTTTCTATCTCTCCTGAAACAAAGTACGGTAAACAGAGGAGTAAACACAGAGTGGGAGTAAACGCGTGAAAGAAAACAACACAGCAGGATTCATCTCATCTCTCTCCTCAGTGTGACGCCATGATATCTGTTAGCCTTCCCCGCCCTCTCAGAGGCCTCGTCCATCAGCGTCCCTCAACCATCCGCTGCCCTCTCCCGCTCGCGTTCTCGCTGCCTCTGCTCGCTCCAATTTAAGTCAGAGGAAATTTAGAGTGTAGAGCACAGAACAGCATGGAACAAGAGAGAGAAGAGTAAGAAGGGAGGGATGGATGGGACAGAGAGGGAGGGCGAGGTAGCGAGCAGATAATAAAAGCAGTAAGGGGGCCATAGCTTCTAGCTGTGTCTGTGAAACAGCAGGAAACAAAGAGGAGAAAACAGCTCACAGACTTCAGGTTTTCTCACAGATAAACAGATAAAAGAGAGCTCACACTGTGCAGGCATCAGGAAGAGACCTAGCTATGTGATTCACTACAATGCTGCATAATTCATTCATCATTTCCTCAATCTATCACGGTCTTTCCTTCATTGGTGACACAAACGGTGTGCAAAAAGCTATAACAACTTTTTTTTTAACTTTTTTTCGTTGCACTGCATGAGCTCAAAAAAAGTCATAACCCTCTTTATCCCCCATAAAAGATAAACATCAGATCGTTGCAGTTGCAGAAAACTTTGCACAAATAACACAAATCCAAGCTCAGAAGGAAAACAAATAAAAAAACAGCAAACACATTTTAAAGCCATTTTATTAGGGGTGAGAAAAAGTGAAATACCAAACATCTCCAAAGCCCCCACAGATCTTAAGATTGCATAATAGCCCCAGTGTATTTATATATCCATTATATTTTGATGCGTGTTTCTGTATGAATTATAGCAGGCGTACAAGAAGAAGTGTCCTGGAGCAGTACAAAGAAGCAAGACGTCAATCCATTTTTTATAAAAGTGACATCATGATGGCTTTGTACGACATAAATTAGGCATAGATTACATCTTATTTCAAGCCAGCCAAAGATTTAAAACCAAATTTGTGTTTGAACCCGGCCTGAGGACTATTCCTTCTCTAAAAGATCTCGTGACTTCAGAACTTTCTGTCAAACTTATGAGTTATCATAGCTATTATAAAATAGTATGAAATACGATAGTAGCCATTTTTGTACGTTTTATCTACTGCAAGGTTGGTGGTGTCAGTTAAATGGCTGACTGGCTGATCCTAATCACTGACAGACCTCATGGTGTCCATCACATACCATCTGAGAGTCTGAATCCATGGGTCATTAATTGAATTGAATTTCCCCACAGAAACGCTCCGTGTCAAGTCCAGCAGCTCGCAAACGAACAGCTGATAGGAGTCTAATAAATGATGAGCAGCTGCATATGATGTAAGTAATGAACACTCAGAGATGGCAGGAAAAAAAGAAGCAAAGGAAGATAATGGGTGTGAAGAAGACTCTCCTATTAAACATGCAATAAACACAAAGGCCAAAATACATGAACATGCACAAACAGGATCCTACGGACATGCACTAATGTATAATCTGCTGGTTTATCCAGAGTAACCACAGACTATGTCCAAGTACAATTACATGGTTTCATTCATAAGACACAAGCTTTTACGCCACATAAACATCTTATATCTCAAATTCATCCTGGAGAAAAAGGCTGAAACCTGATGTATAAATAACATGTCCAGTTCCCAATGACTGGTAAAAACCCTGAGAACGTTTTCGAGGGATAAAGGTCAAGGTTAAGAAACAACCAAAAGAAAAGAGGGGGGAAGAGAGGGATCATGGGCACAGTGGAGGGGGGAAGTGGGACTGATTACCCAGGATCCCAAAGGAGGAAGTGGCCCTTGTTGGGTTATCTACAGTTTGAGTCTCGTTAAGTCATAACTGTCATTGTAAAGGTAAAACAGGATAAAAAACGAAAATGATCCTTTCTTTAAAATGGACAAAAAAAGAAATTACAGTCAAAACTTTTTAGATGCTTGAAAATGATTGAAATGCCAGAAAGACGCACATTTTAACACCGTTTAATTCTCTGTTATTCTGTAATTTAAACTGTATTCATGCACATTTTTCAGAGTGTTACACAAAGTTTTAGTAGTCATGATGCCAGAATGTCAAACTTTGATCTGATTTTAGTGAATGTTTGATACAAACAGAAAAAACAAAAGTCATTGACACCAATTATTGGTGAATGTCTTATTTTCAATTGACAAAAGCGGCAAACTCCGTAACTATGTCTAACTTGCTGGGATATGTGGGTCAGACATGGCAATGTTGAGATTTACGAAGGAATGCATGAAGGATACATGAAATCCAACACAAACAATCTTGATGTTGTTTGATGTTTAAGTGTAATTGTGTGTGCAAGACTATGTCTGCAATTTGTGCTTCACTAATTTCTCTCCCACGCCTGTCTCGACAAATAGAAGTCATTTGTTTTCTACTTTAGTACTTTTTAATACTAGTGGTCAATAAAACAACAGAATGCAGCCTTTTAAAATGTGTGGTATTGAAGTATTGAATGAGGAACATGTTAATGGGTCATTTGTGTAATGGAGCTGTGGTTGTATTAACATCTCAGGGTTGAAAGAGGCTGTGTTGGATGAGCCCAAAGTCTTTTCAGCTGGCCCAGAAATCCTGACGAACGTCTTATAGGACGATTAAACACAAGTGAGGAGTGAGAAGTTGAAAAGGAAAACATCAGAATAAGACCGAATGATGAAAATGAAGGAATTTGAACAACAAGCGAGAGATAAAAAAAACAAAACTCTGCAGCAGAGAAGAGTTTAATAAATCAAAAACGAGTTTATACCTATTTGAAGACAATAATCAAGGGTAAGAAGAAAAGGAAATATGACATGCACCTCACACAGAGGCTACACATCTATTTATGTTCTCTTTGTGCTCTCTGTGTGCATCTCTGTTGTTATTCATGTGTGACAGATGAATCATGGGAAACGTTCACGTACACAACTCAGCCTCTTCTACTTCTACTTCTTTGTTGTCGCACCGCAGCAGCTTTGATGCCAAATGAACAAACACATAAAGCAGGTAAGACTGTGCTTTTGCTGTTGGACGCGTGTAAACTTGGGAGGCCGATTGTTGTGTCAGCTGGAGTATTTTGCTCAGGGAAAAAAAACAAAAAACAAATCCACCGCCGACATGCTGATTTGTGCTACTGTTGACCCCAGTGTGTATTTCATCCAGCAGCTACCATATATCAGGAGTTTTCAAACTGTTTCCAGCCAGCTTTTAGCTGCTCGCTCAGGGGACGGAGGCTCATTAACAAGCAGGTGGAGACCCATAAGCCGAGCTCATGTCAGCCTCAAGTCTAAGAAAGCAGGTTGTGTACGTCTTTGTCTCCCTGCCAGAACAACAGCATGATTCATCATTACCTCGCCTGCAGAGTAATAGCATGTGCTGTCAAGTGACAAGTGTGGGGCTCTGGCTGCAGTCCAGTACATCACTGTGGATCCTATTAAACTGTCCTGTGAACATTGCAGTAAAGTATTGGTCATGGGACAGCTGCATACACACTTCTGACATGTGACTTATCTCTCTGCACAGATAACTAAACATGTGAATAATCGCTTTGACCCGTTTGCTTATACGGGGGACCAGAGAGGCAAGCTGGGGGGAAATGTTAACCGCTGTATCTGTATCGAGACAATTTTATACCACACGCGGTGAAATATCATCAGCTCGTAAAAAGTTGTCAGGCTAAGAGGTCAAATCATGAGGAGAATAAAAGGCTTGATTATTCTTTACAACTTTGTAACTCAGAGATGTGAAAGTAGCCGCACGCCTGTCTGCTCTTTTTCATTTAAAAGTCAGTGAGTTAGGGCGCACTCACACAAGGCAATGTCGTCCCGTGCCGTGCTTACGGACGACTGTCCCCCCTTCCAGCATGTACTCACACTGCTCCAGGACTAACCTGGTCTGGGCACGGGTACATCTTGTACTTAACGTTGTAATACAACACATGCATGGCTACACCTAATAATGAAGCATCCTTAATTTAAAGAGGACATATTATCCACCTATCCACCTTATTTAAGCATTCCCCCGTGGTCAAAATGAAACGTCTGTGCCGTGCTTTGGTCAAAATTTAACATGAATGAAGCACCAGAGGAGTTTTGTGACCCTGTAGAAACCAGCTCTCTCAGACACGTTTTGCATATTTAGTTCACGCTCTGTTTTGGCGTGTATGTTTCTTTAAATGCAATAAGCCCCCCTGAGTTTTCCCGTTAGACGTCACTCCTCTGTCATGAGAATAAACGTGTGTGACCTGCACCAAAGTTTTGCTTTGGGATGGGGGTGGAGTCCATGGGTGGAGAAAACGGGAGGGGGAAGTGTATTCTTTTTTTTACCAGAATCCAACTTGTGATGTCACAAACTGATTTGAAATTTGAAACTGAGCATTTGTCTCTGTGTTGTCAGACTTACACAGACCACAAACAAAGAACAGGATGAATTTATAGTCAGCGTCTGCACATCGGAGAACAACACAAAGAACATGACAGCTACTTTACTGACTTTGCGGCTATTTCAGCCAGTTAATGATAATGAAGGCTGGCGACATTGTGTACCCGTGTGCTTGTAGTCATGTGTGAACTGTACCGTGTCGAAGCACACCTGTTCCAGGGTCAAGGAAGTGTAGAACAGATTGCCTCGTGTGAGTGCGCCCTCAATGCGTTTGTTAAAAGACAGGGTTTCTTGTGTTTCAATAGACATGGCACAGATTATTTTTACTTCAGGTATTTTCTGTCAAAAATGAGACTTTTGAAAAAAGTTTGACAGCCAGTTGACTGAAAACCCCCCTGAGTAACTTCAGCACGGCGGTTTTCATTTAGCATCACTTGTCAGACATGTTCTTGACAGCATGTTCAGATCCCCTCCACTTTCAGTGAAATGTTTGTGTGCACGATATGTGACTTCACTCACCTGAGTTTTCATCCACCCTCTCCTCCACAGTGTGGTCTTTCTGATGGACCCACTCACTGTTGCACTTAAAGTAGATCTGCGTGGCAGGTGTCGCTTTGCAGTACAGATTGACAGGCTTGTTCTTGACGATGTAGCCCTCCTCGGGTTCAAACAGGAAGTGAGGTAAGGGCTCCGGAGGGTCAGAGGGGAAGGTTTCCGGGAGTTCGCTGAGACTCAGAAAGTCGTCATCATCTCTCACTGCAGGAGGGGGAGAAGAGAAAAAAAGATGTTAAAATAATGGCAGTGGCTGCTTCTCAGTGCACATTATCAGCTTTACCAGACTCTGCTTTATGAACTCGCTCAGAGGACTAATAGATAGACGTTGGATCAGGGAGGAAATGCAGCACTTTTTCAGATGTTCATTATCGTTTTGTGTTTCACATCAAAGAGCAGTCGTGTCCTCTAATCTCAGCGTGCGCGAGACAATGTCGGTCTCATTTGATCTCTAATAATTGCCGTGTGTCAAGGCGGTGACCTCAGCAGAGTACAATTTTCCTCCACTGAGCCATAAAACTCACCTCTAATCAGCTGTTGATTGTTGTGACCATTTATGGCAGCTATCACAGTTGGTTTTAAAATCAAAGAAAACGCAATAAAGTCTCAATTTTGCCTCTGAAATTCAACACAAAGACCCCCGCAGACCTGCAGGGAACAAGGATGTTACAGCTGACTAACTCAGAGGGCACACTCATAGAGGAGGGAAGAATACAGATCTTAAATCTCAGCGCCAGACTGTGCAGTCGTGCATGTCATTTAGATGCTCCAGTCCTGAGTCCATCGTGTTACACACATCCAAATTAGTTTACCATAAAACAACACGTCGTTGTCTCTTGAGTGTCCAATCAGACAATGCTGTGATACACTTCCAGGACCATTTACTGTAAACACAGCTTACAGCTAAACAAACATGATAACCACACAAAAGAGGCTTCATACTATACATACCACTGAACACATTGTCTGTGAAATAATAGAGCAGCTTAAGGCGAGCCAGCTGAGCTGAAGCCAGTCCATCAAAACAGCACATTGAGTCTCTACTTATCATTTCTCTCCTGAGCTCTTTAGATGATTTTTGTTGTCATGACTTTGAGCCGTTGAATTCAATAAGAGCCTGTGTCCACTAATGGCTTTTTTGTTTTGTGCTGGCAGCGCTCAGTACCTGCATTTTTTAGCACTTCTCACTGCCACTTACTGTTGCTCGGTTACGAAATGTGTTCCCCCTTTCCCTCAGTCGTAATCGCTGGGTCTGTTCACTGTGTTTTTAATGTATGTTTATTGTATTTAAGGAGAAAAAAACCCCAAAACAAAAACAATGTAAAGAAAACATCACGTTCTGGAAACTGTACCCTAAAAAGAAAAGGCAGATGAGATTCTTCTCCTCCCCGCCTGTTGACGAAGTTGTCAACAAGTCTCGTCCCCTCTTGATTTTGATTGGATGGTGAGGGGGAAGTGACACAGAGGGTGTTTTTTTTTTTTTTTTTTTGCTACGAAACTGAGCACAAAAAAGGCCTAACTGAACAGGTTTATCGATGGAAAACAGTCTGCAGGTAGGAAGTAGTTACTATAGGAAACATGCAGGCGGTAGGTAAATCGAGAAAGGCGGTAGATGTGAGGTAAATAGAAGGAGTCAAGAGAGGATGAATATCTTCCTGCTAACTGTTAGCAAGCTAGCTAGCCCGGTCATGAATGTAGTTATCACAGAGTTTACAGTAAATATATGCACAGATTATTGCCTTATACATTTCTACAAACCATCCATCCAACCATCCAAGGTTGAATGAAGTGGATGATGTAACAAACTATAAAAGCTAAGATAGCAATCTCCAGCTCTCAGCTATCCTGAAAGTAAGTGCTACCTGCTGACAGGATGGACCTTTACAGGTCAGCATGCAGCACAGATTTCTGGAGATTAAGATTTACTCTGCTGTACAAAGTAAACCTCAAAATAAATCATATAGAAGTTAGAACAGAAACAGTTTTATTCAAATTATCTTAGTTTGAGACTTTTACTTTGTAAACAGTAGTGAAGAAGCAGAGCAGGAAAAGTACTGACAGAACAACACTCGAGTCAAATAACTGCAACAACTTCTTCTGCAGCCAACTCTTAGGGCACTATAGGAACTTTATCCTCCTCCTCCTCCACCATCCATCTCTCTCTCTCTCTCTCTCTCTCTCTCTCTCTGCCCCAGTGTCTTTTCAGCGTATCCAAACCTCACACCCGCCCCTGGCCTCAATCAAAGGGGCTCAAAGAGTGTTTTGTCACCAGGTTGCCAAGGTCACCAAAACACAGAGGATTACAAGCGCAGGTGGGAGGGGAGAGGAAGAGGCCTTTCTTTGGACTACACTACACTACTTTCCCCCCACTCCATCATCATCTTGTTTCATTACTGTCTGGAGACTTTCTGTGGGTGATTCTCAGTGTGACTGTCTAACCTGGACAGCTATGACTCAGGGGAAAAATAACAAACAGAGCATTTTTGACCTTCCTTATTGCCATACAACACTCCAACAAATACATCATAATTATCATGATATACACAGCAGTCGTGTAGCAGGGTGGGGAGAAGTTGGTATTCTTAATTTTGTCTTTAAAATGTTTTGTTTTTTTTAAGCAGCACGTCCAGCAAAGTGACACGTAAGACTATGTATTGCATATTTAGTTCACCTAGAGATGGGGCTCTGGTAGAGTGATGGTTAGCACACACGCCCGTCTGTACGGAGCCTATAATCCTCCAAGCAGTCCGAGCGGTTTTGAATTCAACTGATCAACTGTCTTTGTTTGGATCATTTTGACATCACGAGGAGGATCAGTTGTTATATAATGGTGCTGTCAGCTCAGTTTGTGTCTCTAGCGTGGCGCTCCTGTTGAACCAGGAAGTGGGAGATTCCGAGTTCCCAGTCGGAAGTGTCAACTGGAACGCCCCCTGAAATCGTATTTACTAGTTGGTAAATCGCAGAAACTCGGAGTAGCCCGAGTTAGAATCCAACATGGCTGCCACGTGAATGCATCATACATTAAAGCTATAACTCAAATGTTTATTATTATTATTATTAGCCGCTTGCTGCTCTTTTTGTGTAAATTAATCAATCACATTGACAGTATCGTGCAAGTTCCCTCTGTGGACATGTTGTCATTTTATTTTTGTGCACAAACTATCACATAGTGTGTTGTTATCATCTGGCGCAAGCTAACAAAACAAAAATACTCCTAGACCGCTTAGTGCGCTAATTGCTCCACGGGGATAAATAGAGTTTTAAAAAAACGAATAAATAAATGAAAAAAATACATTTGTGACAGAAAAATGAGAAGTTCTACATCACACGATATGAATGACACAACGAGACACAATTTGTGCATTTGCATGCTTGGCACACCCTTCCCTTTACTGTTTGTGCAGTTGTGTTCCTTATCATAAGGAATAGCAGCCTGCTGTGGGCTGGAAGCTAAAAGCAGCTTAGGTAAAACAACAAGGCACAAATAGGGGAAAAATGAGTAGGCAGCGTCCTCGCTTTGATGTCACGATGCTGACATTTTCTCTCTTGGTTCTGTAATTAGTTCTCTGGGAGTATGGAAATTGGTAGACTTTTTCTCTGCATAATTTCATTATCTGTGGGAAATTTTCTCCCTCTCTTGGTGTGTCACATTCTTCCCTCAGTCTCGCTCTCTCTAACTCGCTGCACTTCCTCCTCTTTCACTATTAATATTTCCTTTGACTTCATGTTCCTCCACCACTCTGCTTTTACACCCTCTTACCCCTCCTGCCTTCCACCTTGCCCCGACACCCTTTCTCACCCTCATCTGTCATTCAGAGAGCTGGGGGGGGGGGGGGGGGGGTTCATTGCTCCGGAGTGACGGCTATAAAATATTGATTGCCACAGGAAACATGATAGCTTGAGAAAAGGCTGAATGGAAGAGAAAGAAGGGGGAAGCAGAGAATATTTCCTGTGAATAAAAAGCTTTGTTTCAAAAAATGCCTATTATTTTTTTTTACCACATCTTTGCCTCTCTGCTCCCCCAACTTCATACATTTTCCTCGCCATCCGTTTTCTTCTTCCTCTTCTCTCGTCCGATCCCCTGACAGACTGAATTACTGATCCAAACAGCTCAGCTCATAAACGTCTTGCCTGAATGCTGTCATCAATAATGGATGGCTGTAGCAGAACAATGTCCAGGTTCGATTTACGGCATGTCGTAAATATGGACCCGTGGCAAAAAACATATTTATTTCCCTCTGCTTGTGCCTGTCGGCCTACACACTTCAGGAAACCTACAAACCTGGCCAATAAATGTCAGTAAATCTGCTAAGAAAGATGTCATCGGAAGTGGCCAATCATGTTCCAGAGACACATGCATAAGGAAGTAATCCATCATATGGGAAGAAAGATTGAAGGATTAATGACAGCGAGGAAGAAGGAAGAGGTAGATTAAGAGAGGGAAGATATGATGGAATGGGCTTCTCTGATAATCTCACACAGTGTTCGATTAAATCCCACAGTGATACTCTCATGATCTGCAGAGATGCCATGTTTGTGCATTCACTGTGCAGGGGGGGGGGGGGTCGAGGGGCTGTTTGCGTTCACACATACATCTCCTGAAAATATCAAGACTTTTCGACAAGTGTTGACTCGTTCTTGGGGACGCATACTCGTGCTGCGAGCGGCGGCGAGTTTGTGTGGATATTGATGTGAGCAGCTGCGAGCCTCTGTCAATGATCATGACTGGTTGTTCCGCTGTGAACACTGTATTCGGTGCCTCTTTGCCTTTTCACAGTGTTGGCTATGTACTTTTGTCCTTTGTCTTTTTGCTGATGTGATTGCTGTCCTCGTACCATCTGCGGTCACTGTTCTGACTTGCCGCAAAACAAATCGCCCTCCGAAAACAAATAAAATTAAAGCCGAAGTGTGAAAGACCTGCAAAGTCCAGCGGACTTCAGTTCCTTGTCTGGAAACTTCAGATGAGCAACTATCGAACCAAAAACGAACCACGCTATTTTAAAGACACACAGAAAATATCACAGGTTGGTCTGTGATTTAAATCTATCCCGACATTGAAACTAATGATGCCTTCCATACACATGTAGTCATGATTTAAAAAATGTTTAAAAAGACTTTTAAACGACTATAATGTCAAACAACAATGACAACAATGTGTCGGCAGCTCACAGAGGAGTTGTGACTGAGGATCTTGTAGGAAGCTCGCTACGTTAGCGGATGAAACTACAAGAAGTACTAATACCAAAAGTCCTGTCTCAATATGCAGACAGAATCTGTTAATCCAACATTGAATCTTAAACTGACCCCCAATCTTGGACTTGATTTTCCATTGATAAACTTGGAAGGATTTTGTGAGCAATGGGTCTCAAGGGTTAAAGAGTTAGTCCTAATCAATAGGTTATAGGAACGACTTAACGACAGCGCTGGATGCCTGACGCTCGTATATCTTTGAAAACACAACGCTTTTTTCTCCAGTTGTAACGACTTCAGAGGTATGTAGCCAGGTCTGCACCCACGAGCCAAACGTAGCCATATAGGGTCAAAAGGCCTTATGGGTAAGAGTGCTGGTCTGTTAGTCTATCTGAGTGTGTGTGTGTGTGTGTGTGTGTGTGTGTGTGTTGGGGGTGTCTCATGTTCTTGGTAAGTGGCTCATGATGTGTATCTGTGCAGAAGCCGTGGAACTCATGAGATCATGCTCCCTAACTTCTTATCAGAGATAGAATCAGCAGCAGCTGCAAAAACAAGAGGACGCAAACAGAGAAACACACACACACACACACACACACACTTAACGATAGATATACCGACGATAGATATACCAATACACTTTAAACCTGTTCCCTTTGCTTCCCTGATCCCCTCCTGTCCCCACAATCACACACACACCAAACACCCATGAGCAAAAACGTAAGCATGATCCCGATGTATTTCATGAGTATAGGCCCAAAGATAAACGCACACACCGACACAAAGATGCAAAAACACATAATGGGCTCACATATTTCTCACAAACACACACAGACAAGCATTGTTTTAAAAAAAATAAAAAATCAGGAAAACACAAATTCCATTCTTGGTCGTCATGTTGTAAAACAGTTCCTCCCCACAATCAATCTTTGCAAACCCACAAGGACACACACACACACACACACACACACACACACACACACACAAGCCTTTCCTTTATGTTCTAAACACGTTCAACTGAAACTCCAGAGACAGTTTAGGAAGTTTATAGGGCCATTCAGGGACACGTGGAAAAAGAGAGTGAGTGAGAATGATGGGAGAGCAGGGATATCATTGCTCTGGAATTAGATTTAAGATACCGCCCATTTTCCAAACACACACACACACACACAAATATGCGTGCAAAGAAAAAAACACGCAAAGGGAAAGCACAGAAGTATGTAAGCGAAACCACCAGAGCATCTTTCCATCCATCCACACACACACACACACACACACACGCGCACACACACGCACACACGCACACACACACGCACACACACCCACAAACGATAGATAGTAAAAAGAATGCACCGCACAACAAGTGAAGCCAAAAGATGTAAGCTCCCTCTGCTGACTCGCTGCAGTTTAAATCATAAGCTCCGCCTCTTCCATGCCATGAGATAGGATTTCAAATTAAAATAGATACATTTTTCTTCAACATTATTTCTGTAATCACAGTTAGAAGTTACTGTATGTTGATTTATGTGTTCAGTGTTTTCTGAGAAGTTTAGTTTTAATCCCTTATTTAAGACATAAATAAGGGAGGGTGTGATGTCATGATTGACAGCTCTTGTGACAAATGTGACTGCTGCAGTTTTTTTTCTGTTGTTGTTTTTTTTTGGTTTGTTATTTTTCCCTACAGTGTTTTTTTTTGTTTTTGTTTTCCTAAAGTGTTCTTTGCTGGATTAGCGGGGTAAAGAAGAACGGGCCAGAGGAAACCTAATGAACAGTAAACACGAGTCGTTCATTAATCAGTCATTAGATCATTTGTCATTACTTTCATTAAGATGACGATTCTCGCGTCACTTTCTCGTCTGTTTATTCTGGCATCAAAGAACATCAGCAGCAGAAAATGTCTTCGCCTTCGAGATTATTTCGGTTTCAATTTCAGAGGAAGAATCAGAATCAGAATTTGGGGTGCTGGTGGCCCAGTGGTTCATGTGTGTGTCCCCATGTATGGAGGCTACAGGCCTCACCGCGGGAGGCCTGGGTTCCAGTCCGGCCTGTGGCTCCCCTACCGGATTTAGATTCCCACTCTCTCTTTTTTTTTTAAAGAAAAAGTTGCACATCCTTTCATGAAAAGTCTCCTGTTACAAACTCTTTCTCTCACACTCCATTTGTGGATTCAGTATTCAACTGTTAAGTGTTTACTCTCCCTTTTTAATTATTCATTCTTTGAAACTATAGCTATGCATGTGGGTAACGGGTTTGTTTACCCAGTTCTGCCTGTAGACACCTCAAATCCACAGCAGAGAGTACGATCTGTTCTTTTATTGTGAAATGTTTTGTTGGCAGCATTGCATGCTTCTGTACCTCTAGGAATGTCTTTGATGAAAAAAATACTTTTTTTGAAATACTACTTTTTTTCTGTGTTAGGAGTGAAACAGAACAAATCAAATCACTCTTCAGGAAATATTTTTCACTCAAAGGCTTGTCTCTTTCAAGGAATAAAGGTAAGCAATTAGTTTCAGCGATGGTTTAATTTCTGGCGGTATAGTATGGTTTGAATCTGTAAATCTCGTTTCGCTCTGCCCTTCGAGTTTTTTTTTTCCTCTCTTCCTTAGCACATGTAGTTTGAGAGATGTGGATCAGACGAGCTTGAAAAAGCAAAGACAAGCTATGCAGGTTTACAAAAAGATATAATTAAAAAAAAAATAAGGTCCTATGTGGGTATGCAGGTGTGTGGAGGAGGTCTCTTCATAGAAGATGTGTTTGTAAAGAAGAGATCAAGGGTCTGTTCGCGCACTCGAACCACTCCTCACGGTATGTCAGGGAATTATACAGCACAGCCCGTCTGAAAGGAGACACCAGGCGCACTTCTTCTGCGTCCAATTCATTCCTCATCACAGCTTAATCTTCAATCGGCACTTTGATAAAATCCACTTTATTCAAGACATGAGCAGACATGCAAAGTGAGGGAACTTAATCACTTCATTACCTCTTTCCAAATGGATCTTTAAAGTAATGATTATCATTTGTATTTATCAGACTGGTTGTTTCTTACCCTTTTAATAATTTGAGTCCCTGACTATTTCTAGTCGAGGTAAGTATCTGTGTGTGTGCCTGTAAAGCACTTTGGTCAGCTCAAGCTGTTTGTAAATATGCAACATAAAAATGATTTGACTTGACTCATTGTTTTCCTGCATGATCCGTCTCCCCACTTTTAAGGCTGAGACACCCTGATTTAAAGATTCACCTCTGAAGATGTGTCCCAAGATTTACATCTTTCCCACATCTGAGATACAGCTCTCAACATCAACAACATGTGTATACCGTGTTTAACGTTTCTAACATTTATTAAGTACATATACTTATTAATATCGGACACTACAATGTCTAATTGTATGAATCTGCCCTGTAATTTAAATGTGCGCGAGATGATCTCTTATTTTATACCCTGTCCTGATTTATAGGTTGTCAAACTTTCATTCAGCTTTACTTTGTTTTTTTTTGGTCCAGAAAACAATCCAAATCTTGATCCCCATTAACTTGATCTCGTGCAGTTTCTGTGCAGTGTATGTTGTTCATGCGAGCTGATGGTTAGGTAGTCGAGCTCTCAGTGGTATATTAGGACGCAGCACACTTTCTTAAGTAATAAACACGTTTTAAAAGTGAGTCTTATAAACCAAATTGTACGGTATTTTCTATAGGAGACATTTTCTCCTAGACCAGTCACCTAACAGTGACAGAAATAACCCCGAGAAGACGTAATATAACATGCACAGCCCACTCCTGTCAGAGCCAATTATACAACATATCCACCAGGCTTTCAGAGCTGCACCAGGCAATTTATAAAAGCAGAAAGTACTCAAACGTTAGAGCATCTCAATGTGAGAGCCGACAGTGACAGCTGCTTGGCGTCCTCTAACTTACATTGTGTGTGACAAACTATAAGGCCCCAACTAAAGCCGGCAGCTAGATTTATGACCCAGCCTGCAGGGAGCGGACGGTGTCACGCCACAGCTGGTCTCGCTTAGAAAAGAAAGGCAGGGTCTTGAGATGGGTAAAAAAAAAAAAGAATAAAAGTGGAGCATCATGGTGGTCTGGTGTTCTGGTGGTAAGGACTCGCACACTAACCAGCCATAACAGAAGGACCACCTCTGCAATGCAATCCAATACAGTTTCATATACTAGCATGACTTTGACTTTTAGGAAGTGTCTGTGTTGACCTGGTCAGAGAGATGATCATTCTTCATCTTTCACTCTGAAGTCACAGTGGGTGGTGGGGGACTAAAGTGCTTTGTATTGAAAGGCCCACTGCATTAAAAAAGACGAGGTGAGCAAAATGATCAGCAACATGTCCGTCCTTATCTGCACTGTCTGCATGATAGTGTTCATACTTGCATCCTTAAGTAACAACTATAGCCTTGTTAATGGCTCTTTTTTAAACTATTTTTGACATTTTCATAATTTTATCTACTTTACTTTTGCATTGTGTGATTTTTATTCTGCTCTCCTGCTTTGCTGCTGTAACTCTGTACATGTTTCTGATTGTGAGATGAATGAAGGATCATCTTATCTTAGAGTACCGGTATATCATCGCCACCTACTACAACTTTAAATAATATACTGTCAATATGACGTAGAATCATTACTTTTCTGACCAAGTTGGAAAAGCAGAAACTTTGTGAAGGTAGAATTTATGGGAGAAGCGTTTTATTGGATTGCATTAGGTTGCATCGGTGGTCATAATGTCACAGCTGTTCGGTGTACTTTAGACCAGAGCAGGGACAAAGTTATGTTGTTTTTCAAATCAAAAGTAAGTCTCACGTCTTTGGTCTAAAGTCCTGAGTCAAGTCCAAAAGTCCTAACCTTTGCATTTCGAGTCTGTAGCTCTCTTTTAACAGAGTAATAATAACTTAGATTTACACAAATCATGATGCCATCTAAATGATTTTATTACGCTTCAAATAAAATAATCAGACTAGTTTGATGCACCCTGTTTAAATTCTTTCCCAAAGTTAGTTTTTTTCAATCTTAATTTAGTGTGTAACAATATGTTCCATTGGATCAGGTTGTGAGTTTAATCATTTTATCAGATTTTTAAAAAAAAAGTGAATTTTAAAGAAATACATGTTTGTCTTGTTTTTGTCTTTAAAGTTAGCAGTGACTATAGGCCACCTCTGCTCCTGTCTGAAACCAACCCTGCATGAAGCGGTACATAACATGATCCTCAATCAGGTTAGTTTCTTTTTTATTAGTATGACTGTGAAGCTGCAAATAAAAGCTGGAGATCAGTTTGTTAGACTCCATTTTTCATGTGTTCGAGAAGCATCCATGTTTGTAACTTTGACATTGTGGAGTAAAGGCCCAGTCAATTCAGTCGCACGCACACACACACACACACACACACACACACACACTTTAGTTCTGGCCTCTTACAGTTCATGAATACAAAACCCTCAGACTCACACACAGCACAGAAGTGGTGTCAGTGACATGCATATTTTATTCATACCTAAATTATCATTCAGAAAGGTGCATCGCCTTCCGTTATCAGGTCAGAGCACAGACAGACTGTGTGCTAGTGTGTGTGTGTGTGTGTGTGTGTGTCTGTGTGCAATTAGGTCTGTCCCTGTGCATGCATTTTTAAATAAGCATACTGTAAGTCCATGCAATGTAACATGTTTGCATGTGTATGTATGCAGATATGTGTTGTGCATCTTATTGCCCTCAGTCCAACATTGTGTTTGTACATAATGCATGTGTGAATACATAGCAGGTCAGTATCAGATGTTCTGTCGCACCTTGGAGGCCACAGAGGTCACAATGAGACTCAATAACAGATACACTCAATGTGTGTGTACTAGTCTATAAAGGCAGCAGTTCCTGCTCAATATATAAAAACGTTCATGTTACGTCCAATAACCAGTCGGTCTTTTACTAACCTGACATTCCTTTATTAAGTCAATGAGCTTAATTAAAGTTTTTAGACGTGTTAGCAGTCTGGTTTTGTGGACCCCCGCTTCAGTCCAAACTGGATGATCTGAACAACAACTGGATGGATTACCACGACACTTTTACAGACATTAATGGCCCCCGAGGGATGAGGCCTCCTGACTCTGAGCCCCTGACTTCTCCTTAACGGTTTTTTTTTCCAGCAGCCTTTGCTTCAAACTTCAGTTCCCTCACTTGTTTTTCTTTTCTTTTTTTTCAGAAACACCAGAGGTTAGGACTACTTGCAACACTGGCAATGAAAATCAAGAAATGACAAAAGGAACATTTGCTTTGGAGGATAAGTTTTGCATTATGAGGTCACAGATTTTAAGAGATTGTGTGTAAAGAAAACGTCTCTGTTCTGTTCTTGACTTGAGGCGTAAATACACTTTCAGACGTCGCCTGGCTGAAAGTCAGAATGAGACATTTTCTTGCACGTTCACAGTTGGACATAAATCACACACACACACACACACACACACACACACACACACACACAGGATAAATATATATTCAGTACAGCAAGGGCACATGCAGCACGGGAGCAGCTGACGAGTGGGTGTTTTGCAGGTAGGCAGTGTGCGAGCACTCAGACTCTGCCTTTCATGGCCAAACATTTCACGCACATACAAACGCACACACACTGCTCCTTTACACACTGCTCATTCCCCTCTCTTCCATCATTGTCCATCCTTTCCCACTCTTCCGTTTTTCTTAGTCTTAATTTCTCCCCTCCAGCATGTTTTTGAGCCCACTTTTTGGAAAGCAGCTTCCTTTTGCTGGGAAAGAAGGATGGAAGTTGTACAGCAGAGCACTCAGCTTGGGGACTATATGCCTGGTTTGTCCTGAAATGGCTCTTAAGCCTGCTCTTATCTCCAGTTTCTGTGCTGCAAGTCAGCTTAGGTGTACCGATACAGCTCGCTGGAGAACACATGACGCTCCACAGAAGGGGTTAATATCCGATTCCTCTCTTTCAAGCTTGAGCACCAGGCAATAAGGCTTTGGTTACAGTTTTTTTTTTTTTCCCATTTGTGTCTTTAATACGACCTAGTGTGTGGGTGGAAACCTAAATGTCACACTATCAGCTGTGGCGATCAAGCTGAGGCCAGATGAGAGCCAGTCTGTTCGAGCAGTCTGCTACGCTGTGAGCTATTTAATTCCCCCTCCTGCCTCTGATCTGGGTCACTGCTGGGAGATTCAGTGATGGTGGAACATTTAGGTCTCTCCTCTCCCAGCTCTCAAATCCTCACTTTTTGTGTGGAACCTGATCAGTCTCTAAAACCGTCTGTGAGCACGGCGTTCCAGCCCCGCTTGTTGTTTTGCTCCATCCGACAGACTGATCCGTTTCTGAAGAGAGGCACAGCGGAGCGCCGCCCCGAGCAGCCGGATTCTCGAGTTGACAAGATCACAGGAGAGCTAAAAGATCACGCAAGCTCGAGAAAACAACATGTTACCTTTTGTTTCTGTTGTTGATTTGTTGTTCGTGTCATGCCTGTTTTGAAATGTTGATATAGAGAAATGCTATATGAGTGTCTATAAATTGTCTTTTATTTTGAAATTGACCGTATGCTATGTGTTCTTCCTGCCCGGGTTGATGACACATGCTTTTAGCGAGCTCTGTCGTCTACTGCAAGTTCAATAATATCTTCCAAAATAAAAGCAGGTTTGTATGCAAACAGGAAATGAAGTAGCCATAGCAGTATACAATTCAAAATAAAAGCATAACACTGTTTTGAAATACAAAATAATGGTATTTCTAGTAATTAAAAAAATGTGATAAAATGTGTGATTATCTGTTGAAATTCAGTGATTATTGGCAATTTAAAAAAACTTAGTTAGACCTGGTTTGAATCAAATAAATGTAGAGGGCAAAATGCATTCAGTTTCTCTTTTCATGAGAGTTGACGTCCTCGTATTCTTCTGTTTGCGTTTATCGTTACTGGCTCCATATTATTCAGTCACACTGGGTAAGAAGGAGGCAAAATTCACATAAAAAAAAAAAGAAAGAAAAAACTGCACAATTTCCCCAACTAGCCCCAGACATTCACAACGTAATACTTGTGTTTTCCCTTTGCCAAACATGAAGGATTGCTGTTTACAAATCATCACAAGTGTAATTTGCCTCGACGTCTAATCAGAGAATCTGTCTGAAACAGAATAATGCAGAACTATTGCATTAGCGGCATAATGAGACAGAAATGCATTCGGGCAGCAGAAAAAGCAGATAAGAAAAACTGGGGAGGAAAAACAGGCAACCCCATGGCCAGTCGGAGAAAATAATTACAGTCATTTCAGCCATCGTGACGAACCGTTATCAGCTCGCGATGCACACGTCTTTGTATTACACACATAAGTGAACGCACGTATCCAGATGGAAAATCTCATTCATATGCATGGTCTGATGTAAGCTTTTGGGGGTACAAACTTGTGCGAGTTGCTGTGTAATGTTATCTTCCAGATGGATTCTGCCTCCCTTATCCGGGGCCTAAGGGAGCAACATGGCTTCGCTTTCATTCATGTTCTACTATCACAGCTCAGCATCGCTATTAATACGAGCAGCCGGCGCAGGGCACTGCATTAGAATATCAAAACATTGGCCATTGGAAGGACTTCTATTTCCAGGGAGATAGGAGAGTGTTTTACTGGGTGGTTGTCGACTGATAGTGCGGATGGTCTGCTGGTGTGTGCGTCTGCTCTGTGTTCGATGTGTCTGCATATTTTCCACCTGTCGCTACCTCTCAGTTCAGGTCTATCTGTCTTTATGATTACTTTTTTCGATCCGTCCGAAATGTCTCCCCGCTTCTTTTCATCTCGACCTGTGATGTCTTCCCTGATTCACTCGAGAACCTGTTTATATTCACGTCTGCAGTACCTTTCTTCTCTATTTTCTCTGTCTTGCATGCAGCCTACTTTCACTTCCTTTTCTGCTTTGAGGGGATGACACAGATTCATCCTCCCCTACATCCAGCCCTATAACCATCCAGCCACTTAAAACACACTCTCCTCTTCCTTTGGGCTTTTCTTTCTTTTTAATATACACTTTTTATTTTATTTAATTTTTGGTCATATTTTTTTATATAAATCTTCATCCCTCCATTCCTCGATCATCTATCTCCTTGTGTGTCCAATTTCTCCTCCTGTTTCGTTTAGAACAGAATTAAAACACCGTTCAGCGCCCACTTCTGTAGATTAACTATTTGGAGAGGAAATACTGGTACACACATGAACACACACACACACACACGCATGCACACACACACAAACAGTGAAATAATAAAGATGGCCTCCGCTCAAATGATAAAGAACAGCTTATAGGCTTATTTCATTTGAAGATTTCCCCATCTTTTGGCTATTTTATTCAGAGCTGCAGATAAAATTGGATCAGACATTTCACTGCTCAGGCTTTCCTCCATCTGGAGTCTCTCTCTCTCTCTCTCTCTCTCTCTCTCTCTCTCTCTCTCTCTCTCTCTCTCTCTCTCTTTCTCTCTCTCACTTGATTTCCTATACCCCCTCTCTACCTTCCCTCTTTAACACCATCATCCCCTCCTTCCTTGCAACCTCACAAGTCTGTTTCTGTCCTCTGCCTTGCCAAGCACTTCTCCCCCCTCTCTCTCTCTCTCTCTCTCTCTCTCTCTGTCTGGCAGGTCTGCACACTTCCTCTCTTCTTCTTCTATCCCCATTTCTTGTGTTCTTGTCTTCACTTTCTCCCAACACTTCACCTCACTGGTATCTTTTCACACATCCTTCCTCCAACTTCCTTCTCTTGGCTTCCCTGTCCCCTCCATCCGTTGTGTCTTCGTCTCAAATGATGCAGTTTTTTTTTTAACTCCCTCAGATGCTTCCTTAATCCCTCCCTCCTTAGGTGACTATAAATAGAGCCTTGAGGGAGTTTGATAATGGACTTCTGCCTCTGACCTTATTAGACGCACATTATTGACCTTACTACTGTCTTCTCTTTGCTTACTGTCATATTCACACAGTATGCTATCGTTCCAGTATGCTTCTCCTGTAATGTGTATTCTAAAGATGTAAAATAAGCTTGTAAACGAAGGACGTCTTTTTTTGCCTTTTCTGCTTTCTTCTATTGCCTTTTCTTGTCACTGCTCTGATTTTCTCCCATTCGTTACAACATTTGTTAGTGTGTCGTTTGTTTTTGAGTGTGTGTGTGTGTGTGTGGGGGGGGGGGGGGCGCTGTTTAAACCATAAAAAAGGAAAAGTCTTCCATTTGTTCTTGAGCTAACATGAAAACACATTTTTCCTTTAAAATATGTGGCTTTGGTTGCAAACTAATGAGTTAGCTCGGCTAGTTAGCTTGGTTGCAATGATGAATGCCTGCAGTGCCTGCAGCTCTAGAGGGCCAAGATGAGTGGGGAATTTTGATGGCCATGGTGTGAGCCAAAGGAGGAAGAAAGTCCAAAATGTCAAGCTATTTCCTTTGACACCATCTCCTCTGTTTGGTCCCTCATTGTGTCTGATCCTCTGCTGCCGGAGTCCTAATTAACTCTTATCCCGGGTCTGCTTCCCTCACAAGAGCTCCTCTACCGAGATGAGCCGTGCTTCAGCTGCTGGGAACTAGAGCAGCGGTTACTGAGCAGGGGCACAAACATCTCGAGAGTCAGGATGTGTGTGAGAGAAAGACAAAGCAGGACAGTCTTATATCTTAAGCCTTCATGTGCTTACATCGAAAGTGTTTTTTTTTTTTTTAAATAACACAACAGGCTTTGAATGAGTTTCGTCTACAGGCGAAAGAGAGTGAATCCCTGATTAATTCAAGTGATAAAAACAATCAAAGCCTCAATGAAAACTGTCAAGAGGATTTCACAAGACGCAGCCAGAGCTCAAACGTGACCTGAAGGGATCGACATGTTCGAGCCAAGTTTAAGCCTGGAACATAAATTTAACTATGACACATTAAACAGCATAATTCAATATCATTTACAGTAATTAGATAACAATGACACAGTGATTTCAGCGCCAGAGATATATTTCCATGCTGCCTCATTTAATCTTACACAAGTACACCAGTGTGCAAACAACAAGTTTTGACTTGCCAGCAAAATAACTCAAGGCTTTTCTGGATGGTTAAACTGGAATGTGAATAAAGGAAAGTTTGACAGTGAAGCCTTCCTTTTTAGCTTTTGATATTGACAACAGGTCTCTGTTGATTTCCGCTGTACGAATGTGAAGCGATGCGATCTGGCGATGCATGACTGACTGTGGGGTAAGAGTATATTGATATGCGTTTTATTGTTGGCATGTATAATGAGGGCGGCTTGGAAATATGTTCAGCATGCCGGCATAAAAAAGTTTGACAACCAGCAGTCATTGAGTTTAGACCAAGTGATTTGTAGATCCAGAATGAGAAATACTTTATTTATCCCAGGGGGGATGTTCGGTCCTTACTGCTCTAAAACAAAGGACAGAAATAGAATACAGATACTAAAATAAGCTATAAGTACCAGGTCGGCCTGGAATAATAACCTATGTCCAAGCGCAGATGACTTAAAGATGCAACATAAAACAATATATACAGTTACTGGCATATGAAATGGTTATCAGTGTGGATATTACACACTGTTTTTAAAGGATTCAATATGAACAGAAGGTGTGTGAGCGGTTTATAGACAGATTGCACGAATCGTAATGATGACCAGCAGAAAGCTAACTGCTTTAAGAAAAGGAAAGGACACACTTGCAGCGACATACTGTATGCGTTTGTTTGTTGCAATAAACTGGGTTGCATCATAGGGCAAACTTCTGGCATGTGCTGTATTGCATTTCACACGACGTTCGCTAATATACATCTTTTACCTCTTGCATAGAAACGACAGGAGAAACATGATCAATATTGTATACAGCGTCGCACGGCTGCTGTAAACACAGTAACTCCATGCATGATTTAACACATGAGCCGTGTGGGCTGCATGTTTGCTATTCGTGGCAAAGCACTTTTTTTGCATGGACATTAAAGATTCATTTCTAACACGTAGTTCAATCTACTGTAAAATGGTTTGAGCATCACCCTCAACATGGCCTCGTTTAGATCCTGGTACTATAAACAGCACTGGTTATCATACACGTGAAATCCCTTGTTCAGCAGCGTGAATGTGCAGAGAAAGGGGAAGTGTCCTACTTGCTCAGTCACACTCACATTTAATACTAATTCAAAGGAATAAATAGACTCATGATGTGGATATATTCAGGCTAAAGGAGCGTATTAGCCTCCTTGCTTTGTTGTGTCATCGCTTTGTTGACTGGTATTTGATCGTTAACATTTTTTGACAAGTGGTCCAAATGCAACTCATTCCTGCTGGTGAGTGCACAAACAGTGGTGAGGCTTAAAGGCACGGTTCAAAGCTTTGAGAGACTTCACAAGCTCAAATGGAAGCAGGCAGGGGGACTACAAAATGTTTTTGAAGGGGCAATGGGAATAATGAGAAACTCCTGCCAGTACAGTCCTTCTACCTCGGAGAGACGTCTTCATTTTTTTTTTCCCCTTCCCTTCCCTTTTTTCTTTTTCTAAGCACTCGGGGCAGCAGAGTGGTGTCATGTGTAAGGCTGGAATCATTCAAAAAGAGGAGTTGAAGCCCTGTGGCTTGGTGTTTTCAGACTCTCCAGTTGTGCTCAAAAAAATCCTTTTATGAGGCTGCAGCTCTGTGTGATTCTCCTTAGGACAGGAACAGATCAAAAGATTATATTTACAGGCACTCGGTTCAAACGCAGAAACCAAAAAAAAATAAAAAATCCATGGTGAATAAGATTAACCAAATAAGATTTAAAAAAGGACATGTGTTCACTTGACTGTGAGGTGTTTAATGGAATAAGCCTTAAAAAACATCAGACTAAACTGATACAATGTTCAAACAGGTAATGCCACTTTATAGGGTTTTTGGTCTCGCATTGTGTAGTGATATTAATTAGTCTGCACGGTGGTATGGAGATAACTAATGCATGATGGGAAATCATTCAAAAAAGATCTGTAGTTTTGCAGATAGTGACCCTGCAGGATCCCCAGCCTCTGTACAACTGAACGCCTTCCATACAGGAGAAGACTCTGACACCATCTGAAGACAGTGTGTCGGCAACTCACAGACTTTTTAGTCTCAGGCTGAAATTCTACAAAGACTGCGGGTCACTTGCTGCAAGAGACAACAGCGAGATTCCTTTTCAGATTATTTCCCGTCATTCACCTGGTTGAAATTTACAACAAACAGAAAGGGAGGAAAAACTGGTGGAGAACAAGAATGCCTCTTTGACGTTTCCTCCGTGACATGTCTGCAGTTTACTGTTTGGTTGTCAATTTCCCAAGGGTGGAAAGAGCATGAGAATATTCTACTCAAGTAAACCTAAAGTTACTTGACTTAAATGTGCTTCAGTAGACATAAAAGTTACTGGACAATAAATCTACTCATGTCATTTGAAGTTTAGAGTACAACTCAGACCATGTTGTTTAATTCAAGACACACTTTTAGCAAACAAGACAAATCTGCTCTTTTCTACAAAGCTCCACGAGCAGAATGGTGGTATAATAAGGATTAATGTCGGAGATTTAGACAAATGGAAAGAGGTTAGAACGCAGACATATTTCAAGACCGATGCAGAGCTGGCTAAACACTGAAGCTTCAGTGTCCACAATAAGCAGGGGACAGCTCGCTCTCAATGTTGTATTCAAACTGCAGCACCCAATCTAAACGTTATTGCTACTTTAAATAATACACTCCATCCTAGTTTAATAAAGAAAGAAGGTCGAATTGAAGGGTCAGCGCTTCAGTTGGAAAAAAAAAAAGCCAAGGTAAGGATGGCAGTACATCACTGAGCATTATCAGTAATTTAGTGGAAACATGGCTGGAGTTTGCTGGTACAATCTTAGCTGATTCAATTTTAACATTCATTTCCATTTCAAGTTATTGTAAAACACAATTAAACTCCATTTAACAGACAGTCAGTCTGCGGTTAATTATGTTTTTTTACAAATCTCGTATTAGCTGGTCAGAAAATACAAGCCAGCATAATGCGATAAAGTATCAAGTTCACATTCAGTTCATATGGAAAAGAGCTAGCCGCATGCATCATTAACTTTTATTTGACGAGTTTGGGGACCCGGTTTCAGTCACAGTGCTGAGGGACGCTGTGCGTTAGCAACACATGCTCTTAAACAAACACAGAGGTTAAGAGTTCAAAGTTTGAAACTGTAAAGTGGATTTCGTTTCTTCAGCACGTCCTGCAGGGCTAATGGCTAAAGTATCTGGTTTTATACAGAACCGTATACTGCCCATAAAACAAGAATAAAGGCTGTTTTGTTCATCAGCCAACTTTATTCCCCTTTGAATATGCACCTCTCATTATGCATTGCATGGCATCAGGTAAACAACAGAATCCAGTTTATCCATAGACAGGCTAAGTGCACATCCTGTTTAAGCTCCACATCAGCATTAAGAGCGAACATATAAGGTCCATCGCAAAGTGTAGACATGGAAGGAAATGGCCTCGGCTATGAAAACCAAGAGGTTACAAGTTCAAATCCTCAAGTGAACGAGTGATTGAGTCTCTCTGTTTATACGTTCGGAAAAGAGAGATGTATGGATACGCTGATAGGCTGGAAGCTGAAGTCGCCCCGGGGGCTACCCGTGCTGCATGACTGGCTCTTTTCAGCTCAGCCCCCACACAAAGAGGTGCAGTGAACGGGGGAAATAACAAGAGGTTAGTTAGTTAACTGGGGTCACAAGGTTAGAGGTGATGAGGCTTTCAAGTGTGTGTGTGTGTGTGTGTGTGTGTGTAGGTGAGTTATGTTAAGCCTCTGTCTCTGAACGTCTCTATCCTGCGTGTGTGTGTGTGTGTGTGTGTGTGTGTGTGTGTCTGTGTTGGTGAGTGAGCCATAAAGAAGATGTTCTGTGTGATGAAAGGGCCTCTGTGCAGGTGGACGCTGGGGTCAGGAGTTGAAATGTTGTTGGGGTAGGTGTGTGGGGGGGCCGGTGGAGAAAATTCACTGCATGACTGGATCTGTTTGCAGTAGGCTGCCCTGTCACAGAACTGATGAATGGCTTTTAAGTGTTTCAGGCTTGTAAGCTCAGAGGTAATGGACTACAGCTGAGTGAGCCCATACTATTGTTCTCCTCGAGCTTGGCATGTGGAAACGGTACGCTTGTAGATGGTTAGGAGTTCTGACCTAGTTTAATGAGTCAGTCAAACATCACATGCAGTGGGATGTTGTGAACTTTTAGAGAGCTTTTGGTGAAACTCTCCTGCTGTGAGGTGCATGTGTGAACAACGACATCAGGAGGATCTCAGGATCTGCAGATACACTATGTACATATTTTCAGGAGTTGAGAGATGCTTAGGTGCAGCTGGGGGTTTTTTTGCAAGTCATGACATCCCCGTGCACTGAGCAGTTAAACCAGCACAGTGTGTTATATATTAACATATACTGGGGGGGAAAGGAAGGGGTACGATGAGGAGTTACACTTACATGTAAGTTTATACAAATATTATTGCAACAAGACCAAACCTTTCTTCTTTAAAAGAGGACAAACCCTTTACTCAAAAAGATCCACTCACCAGGACGTTTCAAACAATAATGTGCGTTTGAATTCTTTTTAAAAAGAGAACAAAGGCAGACTCAGTTGTACCCGGTGTCTCACAGGACACAGTATGTTTGTCAGACTGAAGTTGTGCAGTGACTTATTTTTTCAGCCACAGTCTAGGGTCTCTTTAACAAGATATATTTTAATCCCTCCTCCTCCTCTGCGTTCTCAACACGTACACCAATGATGAACACAAGATAAATCAAAAGGGCCTTCATACTGCATAGCAAAAAAAAATAAATAATGTGTTGGGCTGAGGGGGGACAAGCTCACAGAGCAAAAATGCAAGAAGAGAAGAATAAAGAGTAGGTGGGTGAAAAGAGAAATGAAAGGTAGCCAGCAAAAGAAAATAAAGTTTAGGGAGAAAAAAAAAAGATAGAGACTGCATGTGATCTTGAGTCCTTGAAGATGCTCTTTTTCCTTTTTTCTGTCTCTCTTGTCTCCTGTCCTTGATCTCATTCAGGTATGTTATGAAACCTTTTTCTCAATCTCTGTTCAAATGGCTTCGCAAAAGAACGAGAACAAAAACAGAAAGAGAGCGACGTTATTCCATTTTTTTTTATTTTTTTTTGCATTTCATAAATATCTCCTTGATTATTTGTGCCCAGTCTGTCAGGCTGGAAATAACATAATGTTTCAATACAGAACATCTTAAAAGTCAACACAGAAAATCTGCTTAACACCAAATTAAGTTAAAAAAAAAATAAATAAAAACTGGGTGAGATAAAAAAAAATTAAAATGGATTTAACAGAGAAAAGCAAAACTTGAGAAAAAGTTGCTTTTATTAGTGATTATTAATTAAGGAGTGAGAGAGCATGATCAGAGGTGAAAATTGATGTGAGATAGCTGGCAAACAAACAGAGTATATGTTTAAGAGGTGAAAAAATCCTTCATGTAAAAGTGTTATAGTCGGGGACGTGTCATGACACCTGTCACTCTGTGGAGGTGAATGGAAGACGATGCTCGAGTGCTTGGAGTGTAAAAAAAACAAACATTTGAAGAAATCTTGTTATTCTTGTCACTATTTGATTCGGTTCCATTTGCTGTGAGTTACTTGAAATATGACGTTGTCATCTATATTGTATGACAAAGGGAGGATAGCTCCATACAAGCCCATTTAAACCAGCTGTCTCTGAATACTGTATATTAGCACTGAGTCTGTGGGACATTATTCTCTATAGGGAGAGTGTGTGCAAACTCCAGAAGAGGTGAGCAGCACAGATCCTCCTGATTAGCATCAAAGATGACTTTATCTCCACACTGAGCTCTGAACCAAAATAAGATAACCTGCATAATGCATGTAAAAGTACTTTAAAGTTAAGGTGATAAGAATAATAATGCAGGCAACACAGAGTCTCTGAATCTTTGGGACTTTGTAGAATTAAGAACATATGTGTTTGTATTTGTGCAAACGACAAACTTGTATATACACAATGTGATGGATGGTGATAGATAATGGGTAATAGAGTAAACATGTACTTTACCCAAGCTGAATTTGAAGTGTTTGGATACATGTGTTTGTAGTTTGGTGGAGCAGGAGGGTGTCCATTAAAGTATGATTGAAGGGTAAGCTGGGTCCTTTGAGCCTAAAGTCCAGGTTTTCTACAGTGGCTGGACAAGGACAATCCAACCGCAACGGCCCAAACGATTTCCGGTAGAACTAGAATTCACTTTTGACCCGCCTCTGCAGGGGGGCTTTTATCAAAGATCAGCTAGCATTCCCGCTGCTTCTGGGCGGGGTGTTTTGGATCCGGCGCAAGGGCACCACTACAGAGACGAGACATGAGTTCCGTCAGATCGTCCTTGACTTGAGTTGAAGCCTTGCCACTCTCGTACATCAAGCTCTAAACACTGCAGCACATCTTTTAGTGGTAAAATAAAGACGTTAAAGAGGGAACAGATGGTGCTATTTCCGGGTTGAGGATGCGATATCCCATCCATAGCAGCATGTTGTTGGTGTTGTGGTGAAATGTTTGATGGAACAGTGGGGAAGATGGAAATCACAAAGTCATTGTAAGTGAAAAAGTACTGAAAGAAAGTTTTTGAGTTTGAGTAGAAAAAAAACCCTGTAAAGTTAAACACTGTCGTTTTTCCAGACCCTGAATAGTTTTGGCCTATTTCTTGTTTCATCCTCTCTCGCATTTCTAGCTTCTGCCAGTACAAAGAGAAAACCCCATGGCATCAAATGAGGCATGCACGCCTAACACGCATGTGCACAGTGAGAGACGGAGGCAGAATCCGCATGTGATTTGGACTGGTGTGATTAATGGCGTTCTATGCACCAGTGAGCAGATGAACCAGAAAACAGCACAAACATTATCATAACCTGAAAGACCTAATTATTGCAGTGCACATCTGACAGATGTGTGCATATATGTGTGTGTGACTGTGTATGTGTGTGTTGCGAGAGGAAAGATTTATGACCCTGCAGGGGAATGTTGTTCTGTGTCCCCTCCATCCTTTTTGTGTCTTTCACCATTCGAGTGCAAATTAGGAATATGATAATGGCCACATTATGTATTATAATGAGTGCACGGCCTGTGTGTGCATACATGGCTTCGCGTGTAAGCAGCGTGTGCATCGGTTGTCCGTGACCAGCTGAAGAAGGAGGTCTTGAAAAACAGGGCTCTGAACAGAAGGACAACAGCAGCACCTCAACCTGCTGTATGCTAATGTGGCGTTCTTCACCAGGAGAGAACCACAGCCCGCACTCCTCAGCATCCACATACAGACACAGTCGTCATTATGGATCTGATTCACAGTACTCAAGCTCAACTTGAGTGCTGATTTTCAGGACTCATGACTCGGCCTCCTGTACCCATGACTCAGACTTAAACATTTTCTGCACTTGGAAGACGGAAGACGGAGAGGAGGATGCAGAATTATTAAAGACTCTGTTTGTTTGGGTTTTTGTTTAATGACTTCTTTCGGCACAATAACCACCCGAGACTGTTAAGTGTTAGAGGAACTTCACCCCAATTCTTGTGTGGTTGTTAAATGACTTTAGCATCAGTCTTCAACCAGGGAGCATTACAATTCGACTCAATTAAAAAAAAACTATTTGTCACGGGGGGCAATTCAAAGGTGCATATTTTTATTTTACAGGGACAATGCATATTAAAAAAAAAAAAAAAAAAAGATTTCTGTAAATATACCCAAAAGCCTCATTTTCATCTGTTGTCCCTGGCCAGATTTTATAAAAGGCTCCTGAGAAAATCCCAAAAAATTCAAACATTGCTAAAAGCTACAAATAGAAACAAATAGCAGGGCAGCAATTACATAACTATTCACAGGTGAAAATACAGTATAAGTGAATAAATCCAATGTCCCTCTCAGCTCACATATATACAGTAACATAACATATAACCGTAATATAAAAAACGAATGAACTCAAATTGTATACTGTTTGTATTCTGGGAATCATTCTACAATTTTTAAACATGGGAACTATTTTTTCTACGGCGTGGGAAACTTAACGTCGTAGCTCAGCGGTCATATTATATTCATACTCTAAGATGTGTTAAATTAGCACGAGGGGAAAAGAAGACACCAGATATTTTCATCTTCAGCCATGTATTGTGAAACTCTGAATAATGGTACAGGAGTCTTGAAGCCATTGTCCTGTGGGATATTTCCAATCTGTGACTAATTTCAAGTCAGCTTTTTCCTCTGCTCTCTCTCCTGGTGCAGAGTAACGGATGACATCGGATAAAGACGTGTACTGGATCAACGTCAAGAGCTTCACAGGACTCTATAGGTTATGTCTCCCTGTTCCTCGCTTCTTCTCGCCTTCATATGCTCACTGTCATTCTCGCACCATTTCTCTAACGAAATCCGCCCTCAGGCCCCCGGACACCGGAGCAGAACAGAGGGGAGGAGAAAGGGGGAGTGGGAGGCGGTGATGAGGGAGACGTGGACGAAGAGGACGATTACAGAGAGGAGGGATGAAAGAAGGAGTAATGAGTAAGAGAAGAATAGACAGATATGGAGAGTTTGGGATCACAAATTGAGAGGTTGAATAAGAGGATGATTATTAAGGGATGAACAAATGTGCAAAAGTATCAGGTTTTTTATGTTGTTCATGTTTTAAAATATGTGAAATGTCACTTTCCATTGAGTCTTTAACAAGAGTGAGTAGCTTTTACATTCACAGCCTCAGAACAGATTTTTTTTTTTTTGTGAATAGAGAATAAAAACAAGAGGTTTTTTTATTTTATTTTATTTCTTCCTATCACTATTGGACATAAACTATGTTATTTGACTTATTTATTTGGTGCTGATTTTTGCTTCTTTTTTGTTTCCCTTCTTATCTGTGTTTGTAATATTGTATTTTAACATGTTCAATAAACAAAAAAAAATGTTTTTTTCATCCAAAGTGACAAAGCAAGTATTTCTTGTGTCATTTTCCAAAACAATTACGTGTTCAGTTTCAACAGTGTTTAAAAGTGAGACTGACGTCCTGGTTGAAGACCTACGAGCGGAGATGAACAGTTCAGAGCGTAGCGTTTGCTGTAATTCAAAGAGCGCTCATATCTTCGCTCTTCTTCTTTGAATGTAGACCTTAATGAGACGTTAAGGGAACAAAGCGTTACAGAGAATCAAAAGGAAGCTCACACCGAGGAAAAAAAACAAAACACAAATACATGAGCCGAGTTATAACTATAATCACTTTAAGACAACAAACTGTGTAGAAATGTGGGGTATCGTGATCCTTCCTCAGTGAACTTAAGATCACAGACATCAAAGCGAGTGTTTATCGAGACCCCTCCCTGCCTGTGTACCTTGTTAGGATTATTTTTTTTTCTTCCGTATACTAGACCCAAAGGGTTTCCTCGCACGTTTGATGTCGAGGATGAGATGGAAGTTTCTGTTTTCCAAACAGCCTGCAATGAGGAAGTGTTTACTGAACAAAAGAGGACAAAGATTAAAAGAGACACAGTTTCAACCAAGTAGAGCAGGGATGAAGGCCAAAGAACTAAATCCAATATGCATGGATTTAAGATCCTTAAAAGGCTTTTATTTTGTAGTTTTTTCTCTGCTTCCTGTGTATTTTTTTTCTGTTGATAATCCTGAGTTTAGATTTCACTTTAACGCTCTTGTCTACGTTATACTGTCTTTTCCACAAGTTGTTGATCACCTGAATTTAGTTATCAACACAATAAATGTCTATATCTATCTCTACAGGTCGACATAGATCGAAGAATAATCAGCCAATATATCGGTATCTGCCCTCCAACATGTCATATCTGTCGAAGCCCTAAAAATCAGTGTGTTTATTTGTGACCTTAATTAATCATGATTAACCTGTTAAAGCCCGACTGTTAGTGTTTGTGTGCATTGCACCAGACCAGGTGTCAACATTGGAGAGAGAGAGAGAGAGAGAGAGAGAGAGAGAGAGAGAGAGAGAGAGAGAGAGAGAGAGAGGGAGAAGGAGAGGGAGAGAGAGAGAGGGGGGGAGGAAACAAAAGGAGGAAAGAGAGATGGTTCAGCAATATTGGAAGGGGCATGTATCAGTACAGGGCATTACGTGTGTGTGTGTGTGTGTGTATTTGTGTGTTGCATGTGATAAGCTCAAGGTGAACACGCTTTGTTCCCCCCTATAGTTCAGCAGAAAGGTTACTGAGCTGAAAAGCTGACTGCCCTGTTTAGCCGGCTATCTGGCCGCTAAGAGTGTCTCCCGCTCGCAGTTTGGCTGCTTTCTTCCCAGGATTAGATTACAGGCCACATAAATATCCCAGTGAAGTGCGCTATAATGCCGTCAACAATTGCTTCGCGAACTGCCAACATTATCAGCCAGGAAACCAGAAAGACAGAGGCAGCGTACAGGAGAGGGGGCGAGGAATCAAATCAAAAAAAGGTGACATTCAGAAAAGAGAGGGAGCAAATCCAAGTGTGGAGGGGGGAAAAGGTGACGTGAGTAAGGGATGGAGAGGAGAAAATAAGAGATTGGGAGGTTGCTGGGAGAAAAAAAAATAGCTCGAGTAGGCGGCGAGTTGGAGTAATAAAAGAAGAAGGTGAGAGACAGAGAAGAGAACAGGATGATGGGATGGCGAGAGAGCTGGCAGCAGTAATTTACATATGCTAATTAAACTTCTGTTTGGGTCATTCGCTCGTCATGTCAGGGGCTTCCTTCACACCTCCCCGTCTCTCCTCACTCACTTTTCCCTTTTACATTCAGAGTGGCACTTTCTTTCTGCTTATTGTGAGGACAAATTCCTCTCTGTCACCCTTCGCCTCCGTCGTCCCCCTATAATCATACATCGACCCGCTGCGCACCTCGTTCTAATGCTGCCCTTCCATATGATCGACCGAAACTTCCTGATCCGCTCGTCAATTTTCTGTTTCATCCCCTCTTGCCCTTTTGTTCCTTTCATTTCTTTCTCGTCCTTTCCCTCTCACCCCCATATTTCTATATCTCTCTCCCTGTAATGATGTCAAATCTACTCCCAACAACCTTCACCTTCTCCTCACAGCCGCGCCATCATCAAACTAAGCTAGCTTCTTTCTTTGCGGGATGTTTTTCTTCTTCCCTCAAGTAGAAATCCATTCGCTACTTTATTCTGTTTTCCAAACTTTTTCTATCCCCCGTGTCCTCATCTTCCGTCCCTTTTCATCACCTTAATGGATTTCATCTATTTTCTCCTAATTTCTCTGCCTGTATATTTTCCGCCTCCTTTCCACTTCCTAACCCTTTCATGTTATGTCTCCAGTCTGCTTTTTCTCTCATTTATTGCCCAATATGCCCCCCCTTTTTTTTTCTGCTACAGCTACGTTCCCAGAGTTGCTTTTGGCTGTTTTTTCAGTTTCTTTATCCTCTTTTTATCCTCATCTTCACTCTCCTCATCTTTGCCAGGCCTCAGAGTCCAAAAGCCAGAGCTCAGCCAAGAACCAGGATGCCAAAATATCTAATGCACTGGCCTGAATGCAATCACTCTGTGGTGCGCACACACACACACACACACACACACACACACACACACAGACACACACACACACAGAGGGATCACTTCAAAGATGCATGGACAAATTAACGCCAAACACAGAAGTATGCACACCAACACTGACAGTTTTGTGCATGTGAACACACACACACGCACAAACGCACACGCCCACCGTTAGCCTCCATGACCCGTTGCTGGTTTGTGAGCCATCTGTTCATTTATTTCAGAGAACAAACACACCTGACAGTGCTGAGGAGCTGCTAAGTCCATTTCACTGTTCACTGAACAGCACAATTGAGTCGACTAGATGGAGGGATAAGCTGGAACAAAAACTTAACGCACCCTCGGGGGGGGGAGGGGGGGGATTGGAGATCGAGAACCACTGTTCCTGTCCAAAGCCATTTCTCTGAGAATCAGAAAAGTGTATCTCTCAGTCGCTGTCCCCTAATCAGATTCAACACTGTGCAAGCAGAACGCCCCCAGGTAATGGGAATCTAGCCTTAGAGAGGCTCAGCACGAGGGGCATGAGGTCCGCTCATGTCAAACTGTGGGCTACATGGAAGACCGTAAATGTTCTGCTTTAACAGCAATAGTTTCAGGTAATATTAACAACATGATACAGCAACTAAAAACAGTGCATAAGTCAACACTGAAAGAGGACATATTATACCCCTTTTCAAACACTCCCCCTGTGGTCTAAATGCAACATCTGGGTTGTGCTGTGGTCTGAATGCAAGAGGAGGTTTGTGACGCTGTAGAAACCAGCTCTCTCTGAATGCTCTGTTTTAGTGTGTGTCTCTTTAAATGCAATGACCCCCCCCCCACTGAGGTTTACCGGTAGACATCACTCCAAATACAAACAGCAGACCAGCTCTAAGCTGAGCTGGAGTCCATGGGTGGAGATGCTAACTTTAAGACGGTAATATACTTTAGATAAATGTTCCTCAATGTTGTAATGTAACGCCGAGAAGATTTGCATTTGGATAAAAATAATTTGTACACAGTTAGCATGTTTATTTGTAACCCTTACACTGCATATTTCAGCACTATGTCTTATATTCTATGGAGGTTTCTCAGCCTGGCTGCGTGCAGCAGCAGCAGCACAGCTAGATTTCCTTATCAAATTGATTTCTGTGAAGAGCTGGCAAAGCTGCACCTGTGCAGCACGAGGTGCAACATGGGCAAAGTGAGATTTCTATTTTGACATTGTGAATGAGACGTGCCACGTGAGTTTCATTAAAAGAAACTGTTCTTACCTGAGGAAGATTTCGTCAGGAGAGGGGCAGACACGCAGGGAAACAGGAGCCAGAGAAAGAGGAAGAGAGACAAAACAGGGAAACTTTTTGTTAGCTTATTGGATTCTGCACTCAAAACTCACAGAGTAAAATAATCACAGTAGCTGGACGAGACTTTTAATTCAATTTCCAGGACATTTCCCATCATCACGGCGGTTCAATAATTCAAAGAGGAACACTGATTCAACAAAGTAACTTAATAAAAGGGCATTTCATACAGACACATTTCAGCAGGCATTGCCACGTCAGGATTTACTGAACACTGCTGGAAACAACGGAGCAATAAATGTGGGGAAAATAGAAATCTATGATGCCCGAATTTCCATGCACGATCTGGGAATGAGCAGGCTAAATGTGCCCACTGCTTCATGTTTACTGTGATGGGAACAGAACCATTGAGGCAACGTCTTGTTTGAACCAATCAGGGGTGATGAGACGCAGGGACAGCAGAATATTTGGACAATAATTGCTCTGTCTGGATTGTGTCAAAGCTGGGGTGTGTGTTTGCGTGTGTGTGTGTGTGTGTGTGTGTGTGTGTGTGTGTGTGTGTGTGTGTGTGTGTGTGTGTGTGTGTGTGTGTGTGTGTGTGTTGCGTGTGTGTGTGCGTGTGTGTGTGTGTGTAGGTGTGTGTGTGTGTAGATTTGTTTCTGCTTCCCTGCATGTGAGACGGTAGTGCAGACTGTCGGGGAGGATGGACTAAGACTTAGATTGAAAAAAAAACAAGTACAGAGAAATGATTTTCACTGTTAAAATGCTGACACAAACACACAATCACACACACACACACACACACACACACACACACACACACTAGAAGATCATTTTTCCACATCTGAAGTGAGACGAATGGGCTGTATATGCAAACCAGACAGAGAAATTCACTTGCTTCTTCTCGTCCCTTCTCCAGAATATTTACTTGCCTTTTTCATCTCCTCAAAATATTTCACACTTAATGTCATTGGGCACTCTGTCTTTCTTTCTGTCTGTCTCTCTTCCGTGCTCCCTTTCAGTCCATCTCTAGCTTGACTTATTCACTTTCTCTCATACTACTACTTTTCTCTCTCTCTCTCTTTCTCTGCCACAGTCCCTGCCTCTCTCTGGTTCTCATTCAAATAGTAATCTACACTTCTAAAAAGACTCATGGTTGCTGTGTAGCGTAGCGTTATTTACATTTCCCCCCAGATACCGCTGCTTATCGATTCTGGCTCGCCCCACATCTGTTCTCAAAGTTTTGTATAAGCGACTCCTTATCATTAGCCTTAGTGAGCCAGTGTACGCGTATGTGTGTGTGTGTGTGTGTGTGTGTGTGTGTGTGTGTGTCTGTCTGTGTGACTCTCACGGGCCTCTGCCATCCAGAAATTTTAACAACCCTGTGCATGCTTAGACCGATCATGGCAAAGAAGAATAGTGAGAGTAATGCACCCTGAGTGCATTATGAGCATACACAAGATGACCAGAACTGTACAAATGTGTGTGTGTGTGTGTGTGTGTGTGTGTGTGTGTGTGTGTGTGTGTGTGTGTGTGTGTGTGTGTGTGTGTGTGTGTGTGAGTGTTTAGTAAGCAGCAAGTGTTTGGCAGAGGCTAACAGTGCGCCTCAGCTCCGCCTGTTTGCCAGTTGTTAGGAAGACCAAAAGCTTTTTCCAAAATGGCAAGCGCCATGGACTCAGTGTGTGACTTCACTTAGACTCCGTCCATGTTTATATACCGTCCGTGACACTGGGCCGACAACTGGGGTTGTCATTGCTCCAGAAACTTTGCTTCATGTCCTGCTGAGTTTTCACCCAAATCCGTGCTTTCATGTGCATCAGGGAGTCCGCTTGTGTGTTCGTGTGCCAGCACGAAGCGTTTCATCAACACTAGCCTCGGAGTTTAGCAAACAAAATAATCACTTCCGGATGTTTCTGAATTCACAAACAGAGTCAGATTACCCTCTTCTCTTGAAGCCAGCTGTTTTTATCATGCAACAATAAAAAAAAAAATAATAATAAATTAAAAAAAACGCTCCCGATCGTGAATCAAACTGGTGTGTTCTGCAGAGCACGGTGTAAAAAGCTCAAATCAGTGTTCATTTGTGCACATTTTCTCTTGAGTTACTTAACTGTGCATACATTAAAAACATAGATTCTGCCACTTTACTTGAAAGACAAAACATCACTGCCCATGTTGCCAGAAGGAATATTAGTGAGGTGAGAAGAAAGAAAAAAAAAAAGGCCACCTCCTCAAAAGTCTTGTCTTGTCACCAAACCAAGTGTTGGAGTCTAATTTCAGTGCAGCTTTAACTTCCTGCTGAGTTCAGTTTCACATTCAAAGGTTGGAAAATAAGTCCTGGCAAACAGCTCACTCTTTAACACTGCAGAGTTTTGATTTAAAGGTAAAACGTGTAATTTCACTTGGCATCATGTTCAGTAATCAGCTCCTGATTACTTCCTGGTTTGGGGAACCTTTTCAGCTGCTGTTGACCTATCAGGGTGGATTTTTGCCTGTAACGACTTCCTGTGGGAGTTAATGAGCAAAGAGGCAAACGGCGGTCAAAGCTGGAAGCTGAAAAGCCTTTTGTTGTTTTTCAGGTCATTAAGTCCAATCACAAAGTTCCCCGGTACGGCCCATGTGTGTTCCTCTGGCGTGCGTGTGCAAGCGTGCACGTGTGTGTAAATGAGAAAGTGAAGCACTGTGCTACATAATCTTTGAGAGGAATCTGCAGGCTCCCGCTCCGAGGAGTTGAATGAATGCTTTTCACACAGACAGACACACTCTTTCATTTGAGACACACACACACACACACACACACATGCACTGCGGACACACACGCACACACAGAAGTAACCGATGTGCGAGGAATCTTGGGTGTTTCTGCCACTGTGTGAAAGCATGTGTTCTCTGTGTGCAGCAGGCTCTGGGTCAGGGGCCTGTGTCAACATCTCCTGTTGCTAACGGCTGGCTAATGTATACCTACACTTACATACCTCCACCACTGCTCCGTCTTTAAGCTCTGTTAAGGCTCCTCTGTCTCTCTGGTCTGAGCCACAGACTGTATAAAACATGGATTTGGTTCCTGTGACATCACCGTTAGGTTTCTGAACAGGTGTTTTAAAGCTCAACGATGACCAGAAGGGCTGCTGTGTTCCTATCTATCTAACTCAAATTGTTTCCAACAAAGCTGTATACATGTTTATCTATGATACAAACATGGACATTTTAATGTGGGATCTAATGTGGGAGTCCTTCACTTTTGGAGTCACTCGAGGTACTGATGTTTCTTTTTGGCCCTTCTGCTTAAATTCACTTTTCAGCGTTGGAGTTTGCCACTTGGTCGAAGCTCATTACAGATCCATGATTTCATTGTAAGCAATCGTTTTACCAAAGACTAAAGAGCAAGGACGTTGAAAGTTGGGGCACTTGTGAGCGATATGTTACCAATGAAAAAAAAAGAAAAAAAAAGAAGAAGAAGAGAATTAGATTTGTGGACCTTTTGCTCCATGTCAACCTTCAACACTCCTGAACACTACATTTCCCATCATGCAATTTAACAGCATCTTTTTAAACGCGTCACATGTTTGAAATCCTTTGATGTTGCACAAAGTGCAGAATAAAATATGCCTGTATATATATACCTGTAATATTCATTGTACATTCTTCATTGTTTCTCATCAACATAAATTAATACACATTTTTTTTAAAAACTTGTGATAATATAAATAAGTTTGATAAGCAACAATAATGATATATACAAAAATAAAATATTATGCTCACATACTGAAACAGCTTCCTCAGGATGGAACAACATCGAGAAAGAGGAGGGTGACGTCAGCACAGAAAAATACACACGGCCCAGACACAAGGTTTTTTAAAGTCTTTGTCTCTTTGTCTTAGTGCATGTTTGTCCCTAAGATGTGACTGAACGCGGTGACACACTGCAATGGAAGCTTTCCTCTAACCCTGAACTGAAACGCTGATGACTGGCAGCGAGCTTCCAGGTGCTTTAAACTCCTTCCTGTAGCGTGTGAGTCTGTGTGACGCGCTTTAGTGACATTAGGAAAGCCAAATTGCCCACTGTCACTCAATAAAGGGTGAAAGTGGTCTGTAATTTTGTAAAGGCCTCGACTCGAGGCTTTGGCAGAGTGTGTGGATGCTGTTTGCTTGGCTGCCTGTGAGTGGTGTCTGTGAGTGTCTGGGTGCATTTGTAAGCGGTCAACAATGCCTTAAAGCGAAGGGGAAAGTGCTTCCATTATAGCTATCTGATGGCTCCACATAGACAGTGCTCAGCCTGATGGACACACACACAGAGAGAGAGAGAGAGAGAGAGAGAGAGAGAGACAAAGAAAGAGAAACAGAGAGAGAGAGAGAGAGAGAAAGAGACAGAGAGAGAGAAACAGAGAGAGAGAAACAGAGAGAGAGAGAGAAAGAGAGAGAGAGAGAGAGAGAGAGAGAGAGAGAGAGAGAGACAGAGAGAGAGAGAGACAGAGAGAGAGAGAGACTCATTGCGTGCAAACTAGTGTGTAATAAAATCCAGGTGTGTGTGGTGCAAACTAGTGTGTAATAAAATCCAGGTGTGTGTGTGGCTTTGCAATAGTAAGGAAGACTTCCTGCTGCTGTGACTCTCTTCTTTCTCTCATAGGTCAGCACGCACACACACACACACACACACGGTGGCCTGTTTCTTTCATTACCGCTGTAACTCGGCAGCCCCTCACACTACATCAGAGACCTTTGACAAGAGACCACACAACCTTTTAACACACACACACACACACACACACACACTTCAACAACATCCAAGTAAAATATGATGTGCAGAGAGCATTTCTATCGCCTGTAACACACACACATACGGTTTTTGTATTCACACACTTTCTTACCCTGCAGGGTTGCAAGGTCTGAGCCACCTACTGTACTGTATACTAGGAGATAAATGTTCTACCTTCTTTAGTCCATAATCCACTACAAGGTCCTTACAGCCAGCTTTATACACACACATAATAAGTCGCAACACACAGCTGCTTGGACATCTTACTCCTTCTTAAACCCTCCAGAAACACAACCAGAGACAACGAAAATCTCCCGAAACTTTAATAACCAAGCTTGATGATAAATATGAGAGAGAGAGAGAGAGAGAGAGAGAGAGAGAGAGAGAGAGAGAGAGAGAGAGAGAGAGAGAGCACGTATCACTCATCAATCATTCACTCACACAAGCTATTCCCAAAACAGCTGTCTGCAAGTGCATTTTCACACAGTGACTGTCCTGAAATCCTGCTAAAAAGCAGACCGAAAGGGAAGTGAAAAAAAAACAAAAAAAAAGCTTTCAAAAGGCCTAAAGCCATCAAGTATAAGAAAAGTGATGGCTGTCACTTTGTGCCGTGGAAGATGACTCATCAATCATCGGGACTTTCATCAGTCATTATTGTTCTCCTGTTTTCCTCCCACAACTCTTTTCATAGCGTTCTCTCTCTGTCTGTCCGTCACATGTCGCTTTTAATGCTTCCTCCTTTAGTCTGTCACTTACTCCTTTCATTTTGTTCCCCTCTGTAGTGCCTCTGAGTCAGGTTTCATCCGAGTCTTAGCTTGCATATAAGACAAGAGGGAAACTAAGGCTAAAAAAAAAAGAAGCATCCCAAAGATGTAACCGTTTAAAAAAATAAAAATAAAATGGAAGTAATCGTCAAAGTGTTGCTTCACTGTGTCTTTTGTTGGAATAAACAGCACATTTCTTAATGTTTTCAATAATAACAAATCTATCCAAATTGTTGACTTGTTAGTTTATTTTCCTCCATTCATGTTTTTCAAGTTGCACGTTCTTAAAATATTTTTGTATCTTCTTTTTTGAGAATCAAAACGTGTTAGTTAGTTTGCTGATTTTCCTTCTCCTATTTCTTTTTCTCCACATTCAGGTTGAGACAAATTGTACATTTCCACAGTGAATTTTAACTTTATTTGAAACACGTTTAGATGTACATATATCTGTTTTCTTTGACATCTGTTTTGAACTAATACAAATGGTGAGGTTTTAACATGTATTGTGCTCATCTTAATTTTTTTAATGATAAAAAAGTTTGTTCAAAGTTTTTAGTCAACGTTTTTATTCTTGAATTTCCTTAATGTTGTGTTTAATTTGATTTTACCTTTGAAGCGTATTTTCCTTCTTTTATCTTTTACAATTACTTCAAACATTTTATTATTATTTTACAGTGTAGTTGTTTAAATCAATTTAGAAAACTAGTTTTACAGTGTATTTTCCTCCGATTGGAGACAAAAAAGGGAAAAAAACGGTCCAAAAAAATACTTTTGATGTTTACAGTGTGTTTTTCTCCACTTAACTTTTGGAATTAAAATGATTGTTATCTTTTAAGGTGTTTTTTTTCTCTCAAATCAACCTACTTAATGACGTTATTTTGACAGTGTATTTTCCTCTACGGGGTTGAAGATGCAGCTTTCAAAGGCAGCTAATTTGTTCAGTAACAAAGAGTAGATGAAGTACAACAAGGACGCTGCTTTTTTTATTCTTTGCAGCAAAGGTTCAAATGGAAGATGAGTCTGCAGCTGAACTCTCGGCTTCCTCCGGCAGTGCTTTAGAGTCTTATTAGCCATTAGGGTGCTGGACCTCGTCTGAGAGGGAGGCTAACCAAGATGATTAACAGTTTAAACTCTCATTTAACACGCAGAGAGAGCGCCGGTCATGGCACTCTTCACTCTGCTCTCCCTCCTCCTCCTCCTCCTCCTCCTCTCCCTTGGAGGCTGAGTAATATGAAGTTCATAGCCCAGCGCCTTAATAGATGTATTAATATAACCAATGGGCTTCTGAGAGCATGAAATTATCTTTGAGCGATGAATTAAAGCTATATTGATTGTCTGTAAGGTATTCACTACACAGCAGACTATTTGGAGCACGCTCTGCTGCCTGAATGGTCGCACTGAGGAGAGTCTGAATAAATGAATAGATGACTCTCTGGATGAAGAAAGAAATCACAAATTTGACATAAAACACAACACTTTTTCCTTGTAAATTTCAAAACCACCATGTTTTGAGTTAATCATGAATGTAGCAGCGATCCCCGACTAACTTTTGAAAGCAAGCTGAGCAATAACCACGGCTCATAATTGAACCGCCGTGAGATGATTTGTTTGCTTTTTCCCCACAGCGCCACGGATGAAGTTCTCATTAAAACCCACAAGAGCAAACACTAAATGCTCAATCTTAATATGGTACGGCAAACCACCTCATTTTTAATGACTGCCAAATCTTCCACATTAAACAAAATGCTGAAAACAAAAAAATTGGCATAATGAAGTGCAATGTATTCTGATAGTCACATCTCTATAATACGTTCATGAAGCTTCAACATCATGTCCTCACACCATGTCTTTACAGCACGCCAGCATTGGACGCCATGCCACATCACATGTGGTTGCACGCTTGCTGTTCACACTGCACATGTGAACATGACTTTCAGTATCCTCTTGCAGACATTATGACATGTTGAGCTTCGTGTTGAAGGTGTTGCTTTGTATTGACGAGCTGCTGACTCTTAGAGGCTCGTCAGACTGCTCGCAAGTTTTTAACACCAGTCAAAGCTCAACATTTCAAATCAGGGATGTGGATATTATTAATGCGCAGTCATCTCCACTTTGTAAAACAAGCTAACAAGCTCTGTCGAGTGTGAACAGCGAGTGCCTTGTCGAGCTCCCTCGTTCTTCATCAGTCTACGCGAGTGAAAGAGAGGAAGATAGAAACTTCTTTACGGTGAGAAGGCAGACTCAGAGGGCAGAACAAACACCTAGCTGTGAGAGTGTCACCCACTTGAGGGAGGGGCTACTGCCCTTTGTGATGTCATGAAGGGAAACTCTAAAAAACGGCCTGTTTGAGGACACATTTTCTGAAAAGTGGAGCAGGAAGAAGACGGAGGGGATAGATTTTTTCTCATATCTGGGGGCATTGTAGACAGACTAGAAACGTATATACTTTATTTTTTATAATATCTAGTGGATGTTATTAAGAGTGTCTCACCTGTAGTTAAACTCTTAGAGTTTAAGATTACTCATGCAAATATGCGTAAAAGATCTGCATCTACTTTACACCCACACACAAGTGCTGACACGCCTGTCAATAAAATACATATAAACATACAATGCATGTGTAGGTGCACACACATTATAATAATTACTGCATCTTTAATACCAGCCTGCTCCATCTTTATCCATCTGCTCTTTTTCTTGTTCCCATAGCAACCTTTTCAAGTTTGTTTATTACCAATTTCCATTTGCCCTTATTTCCAGGGGAGGATCCAGAATTTCTTTTTTTTTTCGGCCCAACTTTGGCTTCGATTCATGCTGGGGCGACCTGTAGATTATGTGCACACAAACACTAATAAATATCATTTAATTGTCCATTCCATATGAATGAATCGTACATGCTCACGATCTAAAAGATGTTAAATGATGGTGTTTTTGTCTGTACTTTACGATGTTACAGAACAGAACAGCATCAATAAAGATGCGTCCTCAAAGTGGAAATGTAAAACACAAAAATAGGCGCCTCTTTGAAATGCAGAGGAAGCTGCTGTCAGCCTGTTGCAAGGCATCCCAAACAGTCGATTTTAAAATAAGTCCCACCTTTGATAGGTGAGTAGCTAATCATAGTTTATGAATTTGGGATGGATCCGCGACAGCTGTTTCGTCTGTGTGCATTTATATTTCTTGTATATTTCTTTTAATTCAAAGACAGGAGTGTTATACTCAGAAAATGTTCTCCTCAAATACACAGTCATTTCCGTCCTTGCCTGTTTGCCTCCTGTCTGTCTGAATGTTTGACTGTCGTCTGTCTGTCTGTCCGTCTGTCTCCCTCCTGTTTGTCACTGTGTCTCTCTGGAAGTCAGCCGCGCTCTGTCACGCTCCTACTGGCTTTGGTTAAGCCTTTGTTTAACATGAGCACAGGAAGACAATCAAAAAACACTTTCTCTTTGTCAGGAAACCAACGTAAACAAAGTCACAGAAAAACATGGCAGCAAGGCACACACACACACACACACACACACACACACACACACACACACACACACACTCTAGCAGAGCAGCCGGCAGCAGAATGACACAGTAACAAAGCCAGAGTTCATAAACAAAGAGCTCGTTTGTTTGGACTGGTCGGGGAGGGAAGAGACGAGGAGCCAATAAAATGACTCGGCTCCAAAGGAGGCGAGGTCAAAGATCAAGTGTTTTAGAGGTTTTTTAGCGAGTGTGTGTGTATGTGTGTGTTTATCAGCAGTGATGGTGGTCTTTAAGTAGCAGTTCATGCCACACAATACCCTAAACAACACCACATTCAATTTCAATTGACAGCCAATACGCGCACACACACACACACACACACACACACACACACACACACACACTGTTAAGGTCCAAAAACACACACTGACACTCCCCTTCAGCCTGCTGACACACACACACACACACATAAATTAACAAAATACACACTAATCTGCTGATTGACTGTGTCAGTGATCTATTCTGAAGGCTCAACAAAAGACAATCAGTTAATGGAGAAGGAAAGTCATAAAAGGAGATGAATAGGATTTGTTGATATTGATATTTTCCGTTGTGTTTCAGAAGAATAAAACATGCAGACATTTTCTGCTGAACATGACTAAATACTCTAAATGTGTTCTGACTTGTTTAGCCACTTTTGGTACTTTTTCCTAGTTATAAATTCAAGCCTATTTATAGAGTAGGACGTTATTCTTCAACCTCCCAGGGAAGGAAAACAACTCAAGAGTAAAATTACCTTCCCTCCCTCTCTCACAGCTGTAGCGAAAGCATTGTATGGATATGAATAAGTCATATGGAGAGCCATTCAGTGAAAACTGCAGGCAGTGTTTGTGTTGAAAAAAGAAAAAAGCACCAGACACCAGTATGAAATGGGACTGTCAAAACACTGAACAGAGCGAAAAACAACACATGCTTTTCCATAAAAAAATATTCTGCCTTTATTTTGGATGACACGATTAGGGGCCGACTGATGTCTGATTTTTGTGGTTTTTGGGGCCGATGTCGATGTACAGAAGAGGAAAAAATCAGATACCAGTACATTGATATCTTCTTTGATCGTTAGCGATAGATTGATTTAGATATATGAAGCTATTTATACCTGAAATGTTGTTATCACACTTTTTTTGAACAGACAAACAACAAAAGCCTTTATCGGCCAGAGGAACAACAGTGCATTGTTTCTTTTGGGCTTTTATTTACGTACAAATGAACAATTATAAAGATAAACTGTATACAACTAAATAATAAACTGGAATTGAAGCAACCATATTATATCTGCACGTATCGGAGGTCAAATTAGTCGACTCCAAGTCACATGATGAGGTAATTTATCGGCTGAGCTCGAGTAACGACACACTTCACTTTCAATTTATTGAAATGTTGGGTAATAACAACCGGCTCCAAAATCTAAATATTCAACCCAAATCCTTAAAACATCACTATATGAAGCGAGCGATGTGGCTTTTGCACAGTTTCTGTCAATTTAAGTCAAACATTTTTTGTCTCATCAATTTAAATCGTCCCGTCTTTGTTTTGACTCTTAATTCTTTTTTAAGTATCTATGCAGCCCCGGTGGCTTTTTCCAAAGGTGTAGATTAAGGTAACTCTTAAAGTGTATTGTCTTTCTCTTCTTAAAATACACATTGTTGGTTTTGCAGGTTCTTTGTCCCCACATAAATATTTCCCCTCTTTGTCCTGTCACACGTTTCCCCTCACACTCACAAGGATAGATTTTCAGAAATGCAAGTGGAAAAACATCTGAAGCATAAACAACATGGGGAAGATAAAAAGGAAGGGATTGAAGGTTATCAGACATCAGAGCAAATAACCAGACAAAAGAGAGAGAGAGAGAGAGAAAATCATCCAATAAAGACCAACACATGAGGCTGGGTTCGTCTTGGTGACATTCCTAAAAGTGTTGAGACTTCAAATACAGATGGGAGTTAAAAAAAATAAATAAAAAAGCAAGAATAAAACTGGAGAGCAGAAAACAAAAATGACAAGTTGTCTTGCATCAGTTGAGGGTATATACGCCGCGCGTCTCAGTGGGAGGAAGGCGAGGGAGGCGGGAGAAGTTAAAACGGAGACAAAACTGCAGGGAGGAGGAGTGGAAATGAGAAGTGGAGGAAAAAGAGAGAGAGTGAGGAGCGAGGGCAAAGTAAAGGGATAAGGTGACAGGGGAGGGGGGGAGGGGGGGGGGGGGCACTAGTGCGATGTTTGAAGATGAGCTGTGTCCCTCGGTGTCTGTCGCTCCCGCTCTCCTTCGTCTCCGTCGCCGGATTAAACGAAGAGGGAAAAGAGAGACGGGAGGAGGGAGAGAGGGAGGGAGGGAGGGATGCAAGTAGGCCTGGCACCCTGCTGTGACCCCATCAATCAACACGTACATAAACACACACACGCATGTACACACTCATGTACACACATGAACCCCCCACTGCTAATGAGCTATTTACACAGAGGGTTGTTTGTGCACATTCGTAGAGCTCTGCCAAAAATGCACAAACACACACACACACACACACACACAAATTCTTGCACAGACGCACACAAGGGAGCACACACAGCAAGGTGCACTCAAAAACATCTAAAATGAAAAAATATACTATATCCAGACTTCAAGTTGGTCTGTGAAATCTGCGTGTGCTGCAAATGTAATCAAATGATATGTAACTAGGCTGCAAATATCTTTGAAAGATGCGCACACACACACACACACACACACACACACACACACACATATGTAGAGATAATCCAGCTCTTATCTGCTTGTGTGTGCATTCAGTAGATTTCCCGGACATACATTGTGTCCGTATGTTTCTGTTGGACAGAGACGGACGAGTAAAATCCTCCTACGTCCTCCACCTGTTCAGAACTCCATTTGTATAATTGGGGAGCAGCTGGCTGATGGCCGTACTGTACACAGGCGCACACACACACACACACACACACACACACACACACACACACACACACACAAACACACACACAAACGTAAAAAGCCCCTGCTGCTCCGGACAGACTCCAAAGTGAAAGCTCAAGAGCCGTGAGTGTGCGCTAATCTCTGTCTGTGTGTTTAGAACACATCTCTATGTCTTGATTGAATTCATTTTAAACTCATTTGCCTGATGAGTCTAAATGCAAATCTCTACAGTGCTCAAAGTGGAAAACACAAACAGCGATTATAAAAGACACAACATTATTCCAGAGTCACGTGGCTAACCAGGGAAATGCATGTCTGATGTATTCATGTCTGCTGTTCCTCTCTCCTTATATTACATTTACACTGACTGAGTGTGTGGCTCTTTGTTCATAGCGTTCAAGAGACAACACATACATCACACGGTGATAACTGATCAATACAGCTCAGACTACAAACATAATACAAAGAGAAACCAGAACCCTTCCCCTGTTAAAAACACAGATCACTGTGTACAGATGATTTAATACTAGTTATTACATTGGAGAAGAAATCGTGTGGGGGAAACAGTAGCAACAATAGCAAAATGAGCATGCATGGTCCAAGACTGCATGGGGCCATGCACCAATGTTTTTACATCACAGAGTTCGGGAATACACAGCATGGGCAGGGAGATAAAGACAGTCCAGGAGAGAGTCTTAAAGGTCCCATGTTCTGCTTTTAGATGCTCCTTAGTTTGTTTTCTGCACGTTTTAGACACAAATTTAAAGTCTACAGAAACACAACGTCTCCCTCGTCCATCAGGTACATACATACATCAGGTGATACGGTGACATTCAAGTCGAAACATAGTAAACTATGCAGATCATACACTACCGTCTGCACACCATGTGGATGTGTTTATTTGGTGGCATTTCAAAGATCTTAATGAAGAGAAAAAGGAGCTCAGGAGTTATGTCATTTAATGATGCACAGCCAGTCAGTAACAAACTTTATAGAGTATTACAGCGGTACTTTATGATAAGGTCAATTGAGGCGATCAGAGGAGGTTCAACGCCATTAAACAGGAACAAATCAACCATCAGGCACTGTGTTTTAATTGTGTTGTGGTATTTAAAATCAGAGGGATGTTAATGATGTTGTATGCACGCCGCCAAACACACGACATTATGAAAGGGAGCTTTGCACGCCGTGTTGCGGTTAATGGAGAGCTTTAAACACCGAGATGAAATCAGACGTTTGTCTTTAACGATGTCAGAACCAAACAAGTGTCGACCCACACAGGCTGTGTACACACACAACACACAAAGACGTCTGCATACATGAGGGTTAAATATTTACAAACAAACAAACAAACAAACAAACAAACAAATAGAAAAGGTGACACAAGAAGAAAGAAGGAAAGCGCCGCGTAACTTTCCAAAAAACATAAAGGGAGACTTTGACAAATGGCGATTTTTAAAGCAGGACAGCCGTTTGAGGCGGTGTGTGTGTGTGTGTGTGTGTGTGTGTGTGTGTGTGTGTGTGTGTGTGTGTGTGTGTGGAGGGAAAAAAAGGCTTTGGCCTGGATAAAAAAAAAAAACTGAAGCACCCAGTCAGCAACATGACAAACCAATCTACTGGTGCTGCTTTGAAATGCTGACAGGACCACACACACACACACACACACACACACACACACACACACACACACACTCTCTCTCTCACACACACACACACATGCGTGCACTCAGACTGGAGTCAATACTTTCCCATTGTTCCTCCACTATTTTGTGCGAATGTGGAGGAATATCCACGGGGTCTCGCAAAAGGCAGTGGCGCAGCTCTTTTTTTTTTTTTTTAACACTCTTGTGCAATTGATGCTCATCGAAACACAACCATTAAAGGCACTTTTACTCCATTAAGCTTCATTATTGCACAACTGACACAAAGAGAAAAAAAACACACACATTCAATCAGTGGAGATGGACGTGGAACAAACATCTCGATTGACCTTGGGCGTTTTATCCTGGATGTTCTCCGCCTCGTGTACATGCTCGCTGATGTCTTTTTATACTGTGATGAGAGTGGCCAGTCGTGGGGGAAAGTAATGCAAACCCAGAGAGGCTCTGAAAGCACTGTGCTTGAGGAAAGTTGAAAGCCTTAATGGACACTCAGAATCTCAAGGTGACTAAGAGACAGACGAGGAGACGGAGCGGCGCAGAGAGAGAGAGAGAGAGAGATGTTGAGTGATGGACGGGGCGAGAGACATTTACAGGAGATACAAACTCAAGTCTGAGACTCGAGCACGTCGGCTTCCCATGTTGACTCACAGTGACGTTTACTGTTCTGTACGTCAGTATTACAACCGGCAGAATGAAAGGAGCAACATGTAACTCTGACACTTTTAATATGAAGAGCAGAGAGCTCCAGTCTCTCATTAACATCCTCTGACACGTGAGACAAACACGCCGTTACAGTGAAGTTTAGAGGATGAGTAGTGAACAGGAAGCGGTGAGAATAAACTCCTTCACAATAAGATGCTAACTCATGTATATGAGTCACGTCAAGTCCACGTGTTTCTACCAAGGCGCACGAATAGTGAAAGACATGAAGAATCTTTTTTTTTTTAATCCAGTCATGACATGATGTTTTGTTTTTTCTAAATGATTCAGGTCACTCTTCACAGCAAAGATGATGAAACACATTTGCTGTTTCTGACCTACTTGATTGTTTTGTTTTTTTTGTTGTTGTTTTTTGGTCGTTGCAATTTGGGCAGCAAAGCTGAGTTTAAACATCGAAGAAATGCTGAGTTGTTACCGACACTTTTTGACCTTAAATTTCGTAGGAGATGAAAATATAGTTGAGGTTTTGTCCTCTACACGTCTAACGGAGAGGGACTTAAAAGTTGGATTTGCAGGCGGCCTAAAGTGCATCGTGTACAGGCTGGGAAAGTCAGGGTCCGATCTGTGGCAACCTTCTCCTATGTCGTTCCTCACTCTCTCTCTCTATCTATCTCTCTCTCTCTCTCTCTCTCTCTCTCTCTGTCTCTCTCTCTCTCTCTCCGACTTCTGACTCTTTTCATTGTCTTGTCTCTACGATAAAGGTAGGAGAAGCCTTTATAGAGTACCTTACTATACGTCCTCCAATCCTGGAAAAACATCGGTGCAATGAAATGTGTACTTTCAGAAAACCTGACAATAGATTAAAAAAGCCTTTCTCTTGAGAAAACAACCTTTTTTAGATATAAAAGTACATAAATCATTCTATTATATATCATGAATTCAAGTCATCTGCTATCAACAGACTCAGATGTAATCTCGAACCCTGTCCTCCCTATCTCACTAAAGCCGGAGCGAGACAACAAGACAACAGCCCTTCCCTCAGCTCATCCATTTAACATGACATGTAAATACCAGCGGATGATTTTACAGCGCTGCGCACGAGTGCGAGTGTGAAGGAGATCCTCGAAGAAAAAAGAGAATATGGATGAGTTTGTGTACGGATGAGAGGGAGAAAAGTGAAGGGAGAAGACAGAAGGAGAGAGAAGGTTAGAGAGATCAAAACATGAGGAGACGAGAGACGAGGATGAAGGAGAGAGGAGAGAGGAGAAGAAAGGGAGTTTAGGTCACTCTCAGCGAGAGAATGATAAAGATGAGCAGTCTATGAAAGAAGAAAAGGTAAGAGAGCTGAGAGGAAAAGGTGACACTGATGCAGTGGAGTAAGAGAGAGAGAGAGAAAGAGAGATAGAGAGAGAGAGAGGGAGAGAGAGAGAGAGAGAGAGAGAGAGAGAGAGAGGAAACAAATAAAAAGAAGAAGAAAAGAGACTGGGGCAGCGTGCATGCAGACTAAGCCTCAAGGTAGATGAAGGGCCAAGACCTTTATGAAAGGGCCTGTTGTCACGCTCAGGACACACACACACACACACACACACACACACACACACACACACACACACACACACACATTCACTTGCACACACACACACACACACACACACACACACACACACATTCACTTGCACACACACTAGGAGGACGGCGCTGAAAGGTCCCCTGGGCCAGGGGTTTGAAAGTTCATGTAATCTGTCTTGGAAAATGAGTGTGTGTGTGTGTGTGTGTGTGTGTGTGTGTGTGTGTGTGTGTGTGTGTGTGTGTGTGTAATACTCTATTTCAAATGTAATATCAATAATTCAAATAGTCTCATTGCACTGGAGTGCAAACCCAACTTTTACCCAGGTCAAGTCAAACAGTCGGCACCACTTTTCCTGGATTTCTGAGCAGCAGCAGCAAACTTTAATGGTTTGAAGAGGTCTTTATTTAAAAAAAAAAAAAAAAGTTAGAGTACAGTCAAGAATCACAGATGATCCCACAGCTGTTTCTGATATCTGTTTGTACGTTTTTCAGAACTTAAATTCTTGACAAAAGCGGCTGAGCTTAGTCAAAGACATTTTTGAGATTCAACCAGCAGCAGCTTTCTTTCCAGCCAACCTCCTTTTCTCTAGAAGTTTCTCTCATGAGTGAAGAGGATGGGAAAATGTCAGCATCAGTCCCTCATTAACAATGAAACATCCTTAGACACGTTAGCGCTTCTATCGACAAAGACACTCACAGGTAAAAAAAAAAAAAAAAAGTGCAAGAGATGAAGCCATAAAGCAAAATGTTCCACCGATAATGGCAGCGCTGATACATTTCAAAATGGGCTTTTCATGTCCTGCACGGCACCTCTGAGAGGTCCTAACATAGTTTGCACTAACATGAACGTTATCAAGAAAACTCACAGATTTTTCCGTGCTGTAGCTAAAGTTTTTCCAGTCATTTCACACGGACTGGTGAAGTTGAATTACTGCTGAGAAAGGCAGAATTTGCGGACCAGGTCGCCCGTGCCTCTGGTGGAGCTGCACTAACACAGGCTGCATATTTGCACAGTTTGGGCTTTTTGCTTGATGTCACTTTGCTCGTGTGCAGCCCTCCCGCAGCAGGGCAGCTTGCAGTGTTTGACTGCTATTCAGAGAGGGCTAAAAGCGAGTGGAGGTGACACCACAGCCCCTTGTACCTCTAAATATTAGATCAGCCTGGTCCCTGTGGGAAACATCTCTCAGAGTCCTTTAGCAGGGCTATTTGTGTCTTTCTTTCTCATCCCCTTTTCTCTCCCCTCACTCACCGTTTCCACCTCTGTGCTAATCTGCCTCTCGCCTGTCTCTCCGGCGTTTCCTTCATCCTCGACAATCTCGGCCCTCCTCTCTTTCTGAACGCTGAAACAGGCGCCAGAAGTGGAAAGGTTTCAGACTAAAAGGACCGGTGTCTTCTTCTTCTTCTTCTTTCAATTACCTGCAAAACTTTTGCTAACTGGATGACTTGCCAATATCTCATCATGTTTTAGTGAAAAGTTTTGATGATGTTCAAAAGTCTTTCAAGCTCCTTCAAAGAAGTTTCCAGAAAGTTTCCTCCAGCGTAACAAGTTTTTTTTTTTTCTCCTCCACCAAACACCTTTTGAACTCATTCTCCAAGTCTTTCATGATTCTCCACAGACAAAACGTAATAAACCTTTCTGCATTTTCTGCCTAATATTTCTCCATCTTAAGTATCTACCATCCTTTTCCTTCCTGACGAAACACTTTGCACTTTTACAGTCGGAGCCCACAAGCCTCTCTGTTACAATGGCTGTTAATTGCATGACCACTGACGATAATGACACCTGAAAGGAAGCCCGCGTGCTGCCTTTAAGGGCAACCACATGCAATTATTGCAATTTCTGTATAACCACCTTTAAGTTGTTTTTTTTAATGACTGCACGGCCACACTTTTTCATTACCAGGCTAATGAAGTCAACCGTCTTAGAGCGAATGTGTGGGCATTATAAATAGTTGTGGGTGTTAGTCTGAGACTTATCATCAGCGAATCAGTTTATATGTCACCTTATTGAACGATAGTGCTGCACCTTTTTTCAATGAATGGGAAAGTGATAATGAGTGAGACAATGTGATATAGTTATAAATATTAATATAGTACAAGAGGGCTGATGACGATGTGTTATTCTTTTTACCTTGTTAACAAACCTTTTCATAAAGGGAGCCGCCACTTTTCAAGACTCACTTTGAGAGGACCAAATCTTGTTTTCACAAAGAAAAACATTTTATTTGAAAATGATGCTGACACATTTAAAATAAAACCATCCTGGGCTGTCAGTAGCCTCGTAGTCAATGTGCACGCTCTAAACTTATAATCCACAAAGCAGTCGGCCCGGGTTCAAGTCCGAGCTGTAGCTCCATAATCAAAGCTCTCTCTCTCTCTCTCTCTCTCTCTCTCTCTCTCTGATTTTTGACTCAGTCCACTGTCCTGTCTCTGAATAAAAAGGCTTAACAAGACCCTAACACAATCTTTAAACACATTCTTTAAACATCTTTTGGGTGAGCATTATTGTTTTCAATCATTTCCAGCAGACTTGATAAGGATAATAATAATAAAGCTGGATTTCTCCCCTTCTCATCTTTAGTGACAGATGTTGACATAATGATCTAAAAATACAGATGTTCGGTCACAGTGATGCTCATCTGCGTCAGGGTGTGTGAGCGCTAATTGCAGAAGGCGTGTAAGACCACGGCTGCTCTGAAGTGTGTCTACAGGTGCATCCGTATCATAGTTTTCTTTTTCAGAAACATACTCATACTGCTCAACCTCAAAGTGACTCGTCTTTTAAAATAAATGATTACAGTATGCCTCATGCATTTGTTAAGCCATAGACTCCTTGTACAGTAGTAGGTATGGTGAACGGATAGCTTCTCATTGGAGCAGCAGTGTTCAGCAATATTTTCATGCAGAAATTTGAGGTTAACAAAAAAAAACAAAAAAAAAAAAAAAAAGTTTAATGTGTGTTTAAACTGGCACATTGACCGGAGTAGTGTGTAGCCACATTTAGCACAGGCATGTGGATTTTAACCTGCAGGGAGGACTGAATACTGGTACTGTTAGCACTGATAACATTAGCCACATTCAGCAAACCAATTTTCTGCACGTTTCCTTTTATTCTTATCCATTAATCAATTTGTATTATAAAGATGCTAATCCATCATGGGCACAGCACTTAGCAAAGTAACAGTAGCAAGAAATACGTCAGACTAGTCGCTTAGTCTGCATTTAAATGTCTGTTTAACGACTAGGAAATGAGTTTCCTAAGAAAAATATATTCAGACCAATATGACCATAATGTCCCTTCAAATAAATAAATCCACAAAGTCCTGCAGTGAAACCAACAGCAGCTGTTTTGCAAAACACAAATAACCATTTACCAACACATAACACCAATGAAGGCTAAGCCAACAGAGGGGGAAAGTGTTTCCTTTCATCAGGTTTCACAAAAAAAAACAGCTCTGGCTTCAGCACAGAGACGTGATGTTTATTTTGTTTTGCAAAATAAACCCAACTTTAAATCTACTTTTTTCCCCCCCCAATGCTTAGGCAGCAGGCCCAGCACTGAGAGACTGAGCCAGTTAGGAGTTTAAAAATACTCTGTGCAGCCTCATCTCATTTCAATGTAAGCTGTGAATAGAACCGTCAGTGTTGAGCCACCAAAGAGCGTCTGTCCTCCAGCTCAGCAAGAATGGATGTAATGACACCTACTGTACGACCACACACCATAATGAGCACATTCATATGACTTCTGCACAAACTCAAACCACAGTGCTCTAATTGGGCTTTCAATAGGTTACTGCGACGCAACGCAGCCCACAAAGAAGCCAAGAAAACTTTCAGTTCAAGTTTAAAAAAAAAAAAAAGGTCAGGAAATAAAGAGCCAAATTGGAAGTAAAATGTGTAACAGGAGCTTGATTTTATCATTTAGGACCACACTGCATCTGACCACACGGAATAATGACACCTCATGCACCACCACAGAAATATAAAGGCACCGGGTGTGCAAACGGACATAATTGGCCTCAAAGCAATCAACCCCAATTACCCAGCACCGTAATTGGCTGCAGAGCAATCAACAAGGCAGCTATCATTAAGTCTGAGCAGGCACCAGCATGCCCATGACACCGCTTATCTCTGCAGTTTATCTGCCCGGTTAGTTACAGCTTTTGGCTGCCATAAATGGATAAGAACAGCTGTCGTTGACACCGTAATACACCTAATGTGCTGCTGCTTTGTGTTGAACATTCAAATGAAGCATGAGCTGCCGCTGCGTTGACAAAAGGTGAAGAAGAAGTGAGAGGGAAAATGTTACTGAAAGGACTGAAAAAAAACAAAAACTTTTAGGAACATCTGGAGCAGAGGAACAAAAGGAGCGCCACAGAAAAGTAGCTGCAGGTAAACAGGTATAGAACTCCCTCATTCTCGCTCTCTCTCAACTTTAATTGCTGTTATTCTCATCTCTCACGCAGACACTGATGTGTGCTAGCTAATCAGGAAACGTGTTCCCCTGAAGGAAATGCATGGCAGCTCCTCTCCTCTATAATCTCCCTGAACAAGTCAAACAGGAGTCGCAGCAATCCAAACCTCACAACAGATCAGACCCTTTGTCGTTTTGCACTTTCAAAGATCATTTTTGAAGCCTGTTGTCAAAGACTGCATGTCCACTCTGAGTCCGTTTCCTTCTAATTCTCTTCATTCCACTTCTTGTGGCTGCGTGTCAAACATTTGTCAAACATTTCCAGCTGTCTTGAAATGTTGATATGCCGCAGAGACAGGCATGGATAGAAGAATGACATACCAAAAAAGAAACTTAAACCCCAGTCTGAGTGTATGATTATGTGTGATTATCTGTCTGCCTGCCTGTTATCTGTCAATCTGGAGGGATTTGTTTTTTTCTGCTATCACAGACGTCTCTCTCGTTCTTCCTCATATGTTAGTGTTTGTGTTGGTATTTATTTTCCCTTTGTCTCTTGCATTCCTTCACAGAAGGGAATGGGAGGAAGAGGAGGAGGAGGAGCGAGCTTTTGCCCGTTGTTAATGATTAATCAACGATTAGCTGACAACACTGGATCAGACTAGAAATGACACGCTACACTTAACTCTGTCTTCAACAGACCCGAGTGTGAAGTTCAATGCAGGTTTGTCACGAGGCTTGAACTTCATATATGATATGGGACAAAATCAGAAACTATTTGCTCACAAAAAGGTGTCCAGTATTGGGAACTGCTTATGTTGAGGTTTTCAAAAAAGATTACACTTTGATACTTTTCAATACCATGTAGAAACTTACATTTAAATGATACGGTAGATGTCAAAATTGCAAAAATATATTGACAACATGTCGGTACTGAATGTTGCCATTTGTATTATTAATGCCTGAGCGAAAGACTTATTTTTTGATGGTATCAAACATCAATAATGTCTTTTTTAAATTCCGATACCTTGACAACCCAAGTTTTTTTATTCACAAAAGTTGCAGGAAAACCATCAAACTCTAAATAACAGAAATATAGTGGCAACACATTTGTGAGATTAAGACGGTGTGTAGGAGGTTAATGGCACTTTTTTTTGGAAATCAGGGAGAGCGAGAGAGAGAGCGAGAGAGAGAGCGAGAGAGAGAGAGAGAGAGAGAGAGAGAGAGAGAGAGAGAGTCTGGAATGACACCCAGAATAGGAGCAAGAGGTTGGACTCGAACCTGGGTCATCCACCTGGAGGACTAAACATAGTCAGACATAAAATATGTCGTTGATAGAAAAAAACAGAAATTTAAAAACAAACAAAAGCTTCGTTTCGTGGGGTATTTAGTGTCAGTATTTATAGATCTGTATAGGTGGATAAAAGAGAAGATAACATAGAAGCACACAGGGAATTATCCAAGAGCAACATGGAGCTTTTTCTGTCTTTCTAAAGTCTTCAAGGTATTAAATACATAGAGACTGTACTCCCTGTGTGTTCCGGTGTCTTCTATCCCGTCTTCCTACCAGCCGATTAGTCAGTCTTCAGGTAATTTCCACAACCTCACAAACACCCCCATCCTCTTTGAAGGTTTGAAACTAGAGCACCCAGAGATACAAAGCCTAAACAGAGGTTGAAAAACAGAGCTTTCAGGCTACCCCCAATTCCCATCCAATTTAAATATTCAGGTAATCAGACATCATATATAATTAACTTCTTTCTTCCTCAAAAGAAAAATACCACAACTTTTTTTTTTTTTTTTGAGGTTTTTCAAAACAACTTTGCGCTTCTCATGCCGACATGTTTCACCGAGCACTCGCTCTTCAAAGTGGAATCATGGATCTTCCATTTTAAGCCTCTGCTCCCGACTCTAATTGTAAAGTGGATTGAGGATCTTTGATGTTTGTCTCTGGGAGAGTTGGAGAAAGCCTCAAACCACTCGACAAAAGGATAGACAGAGACAGTAATTTACTGAGAATTAATTCTGTGCTGTCAGGAGAGAGGGAGGAAGGCGAGAGGGAGACGGAGAGAAAAGAAAACGGGAGGGTAATTTATTTCCATACATCAGTTTTTATCTACAATCAATAAGCTTTTAAGACAATGGGATGGACAAAGTTATTATTGAGAAGGCTTTTATTTTCTATTTGCTGGAAAACAGGGAATATTGCAATCTTTGCTCAAGATAATGAGAGAGTGAAAAACTGAATAATGAGTTGTGTTTGATTATTTTAATCATGAATTATCTCAAAGTTGTTGGGTCAAATTTAATTCCATTGCATTTATTTCTTTAGCAGGGGCGTTGCCAGTGATTCCCAGGGACAAGATGATATATTTGGCCCCTGCACCACAGACCCGTTAACCCTGGAATAAAGCTGCAAACTAATCTCTACTACTCAAATGAAATGTAAAAAAATGTTCCACCTTCATTACTTTTGGTGGACCAACCAAAACAAGCAATCCATCAACATCTGTTTAAGTGTTGAAACGTACAACACTCTTTTATGTTTTTTGGTTCAAATCTTTTTCTTTCTTTTTTTTTTTAAACCCCACAAGCAGCCACTAATAAATCAATCTAAAGAAGGTGCCGATGGTGTTTGTTTCTGTGTTGATGAAGATCTTCAGGCTGATGTAAACCCCAGTAAGACATAAAGGGAGAATGCCTTTGTTGGAGGACTCAGCCTTTCAAACAAAACACTTGATGTGCTGTAAAACTGGGATAAGCACAGATCTGTTGCATCTTCAGGTAGCATGGGCTGACTGCTTTTTTTTTTTTTATTTTTTTTTTTTTAACAAACTCAACATAGCACTCCTCGCTTTGCTTTGCTTGTCCTCTTGTTCTATTATTCACTCTCTGCTTCGTTTGTTCTGCTCTCCTCTTGTCTCCTGCTGTATCGCTCCGTCTCTATCTGTATTCCCCTGAGCATGCTCACATCCACTATGTCTCATTTAGCTGCTGTTTCTCCTTCCCTCCTTTTGTTGCACAAGAGCATCACTCGTAGTACCAAACACTCAAACTGGAGAATAAACTGGGGGAGTAAGAGAAGAAATGAAGGGCTGATCATAAATCTCAAATATCAAAGTCAACATAAACCAAAAGTTTGTCAAAAGAGCTTAAACATTTTTTTTCCAGGGGGGGATAATACGGCCTGTCTTTTTGATTTGCATTGGACTTCAAATTACAAGCTGGAAAACAAAAATAAACACAATCCCAACCTTTCCTCCAAAGAGCTTTAAACGGCCTCATCCTCACAGCTCAATCTGCTTAGCTAGGATCCTTTAACAAGGAGGTTAAATATGATTTGACTGTAACACATTTTAAGAAGCTACAAGAGTTCAGAAAAACTCTCTGTAGATTACATGTACGAGCTTAAAGTCACAAGCAAATATGTTCAGGCTGGAGTTCGTTGCTATGCCTGCAGAAAATCCTGGTACAACTGAATATTCAGTCACATTGAGATGGGTTTGTATAAAAATGAACATTCTGTATTACCATTTAATTCAGAATGGCCAGGAGAGGAGGATGTACTTAATATTCACACTGTGGAGGTCCAGTCTGTGCTCCATCAAGGACCCAACACGTTCCCTGGGGCGAGTTAGCCAAGCCATGAAAGCCTAATTCAGAGCTAGAGGAGAACTCCCATCCTGTCTCTGACCATCAACATGATTCAGCTAATCTGAAAGCAGACATTAACTAACTTCTGTCTGCAACAAGCGAGTCCCAGAGACCATTATAAAAACTTCTGTGACAGTGTGAAACAGATGTCACAGCCAAGTAACTCAGAAATAATTAACACCGACTATATTAACAGTGGGAATTCAAAAAAAAGAAACTTGGCCTAACACGTCCTCGCCCCTTCAGATGATTGAGCAGTCGTGTCGGCGAAGCTCGTGTGACGCGATGCCCGACGCACTCTGCAGAATTCAAACCAGCCAATTAATGTAGAGTTCTTGCAAATCACAAAAAAAAAAAAAAATCTGTCTACATAACTTGAATCTAATCAGCATTTGATTCACAGAGAAATTTGAAGGATCAGTGGATTCTGCCAAAGTAAAACTCTGAAGCAGGAGTCTCCTAAAATGGAACATGGCACCTTAATTGGGGTCAAGACCAGTCAAAAATCCTCATTAGACAAGAATGTGCCTTCCAGTTGCAAAGTCAATCCGCCACACACACACACACACACACACACACACACACACACAGTCAAGATGAATGAGGATTAGCTCCAGTAGAAACACCTTTGGCAAAGACGTCAGTAATCATCTGTGTAATGGAGAAGAAAAGATATAAATACCGATTAAAATCGAGAGTAAAAGAAAGAAAACAAAAGACAAACATCAAGATACAGCATCAAAGCGTGCCTGTGTGTCTTTCGCTTTTATGACTGCGCAGAGAGAAGAGCTGGAGGGAGAGTTCAGTGAGGAAGGAGCTCCACTGAGCCGCCTCATCATCATTCACTTTTACAATCCTTTTATTTCATCCCAACTTCTTACGGCGTAATTTGTCTCTGCGCTGATCCAGTAACCTGTTTCTATCTTAATCCTTTCCTCTATAAAATCTCTCTGTATGCGTCTGTGTGTGTGTGTGTGTGTGTGTGTGTGTGTGTGTGTGTGTGTGTGTGTGTGTGTGCGTCTGTGTGTGTGTGTGTGTGTGTCTATCAGCTTGGCCAGCTGCTTTGGCAGTTCTCAGCCTCCTCAGGTTATAATGTGCGTTTGTGAATGTGTCCAAAGAAGACATATGTTTAAAAGAGTAAATATGAAGCAAATACAAACTGAGCTGTGACTCTACAGCAAAGTCATTTATAGTTTTGGCACATAGTAATACTCGTGCCTGAGCGGCTGATCCTACTAATAGATCCTTTAGAGGAGAAACAAACAAGCTGAACACATGTTGACTGTGAGCCAAAGAAGCAGAACTGATGTTTAATTTATGCACCTCCATCCATCCATCCATCCATCCATCCATCCATCCATCCATCCGTTTCACTCTGCTTAAAAAGGCAAAAGTAAGCAGAGTGGAGATGCTGCTGAAGACTAAAGTGACGGATTTTCCTGCTGCGGGAGTTTCCGTTAGAGTAATTCCACGTCCCCTGATTCTGCTCGGAAGAACGTCCGAATCACCAGTCTCAAATCCTGAATATTAAACCTGTTTAATCTTTACAATCTGCTGTCCTGTCCCTGTGGGGGGGGGGGGGGGGGGGGGGAACCCGTGGACAGCGGAGCACGCACTCGTCGGATCGTCACGTGGAATGAGACAATAGCCGAATGGGAAGCGAGCTGACTGAAGAAGGAAGCACGCCAACTGCAACAAATCAGTTTGTTTTTTTCCTCAAGCTGGCGCTACAACAGTTAAGCCTCCATGACTTCATCCATAGGTTTGTAGCCACAGCATCATTAAATTAATATGTTTCACTGTAGCCGGGACAGGAATTTAATCTTTAGTATCAGTGGATCAACGTTTGTTTGTTTGTTTGTTTTTTTCCTATTCTATCCTTCTTTCTGCATCTTGTCCCATTTAAAATAAAGATTGATTGATTGATTTGAGAGATGAGATGAATCTGGGTGGCTGAGGCTCAATCTGTAAAACTAGAAGGTTGGGAGTTTGATCCCCAGCTCCTGCAGCCACATGTCCTATGTGTCCTTGGGCAAGACACGTTGCTCCCATTGCTTCGTCAGTGGTGTATGAAAGTGCATGAATATGATTAATTACTTCTGATGGTCACTTTACATAGCAGTCTCTGGAAGCAATTTAGTAGTCAGAAGACTGGAAAGCGAGAAACGAGCTCAAGTTCATTTACCGTTTACAAGCACACATCATGTTCAAGGATTTTAGTCCATTCTGCAAATGAAATGACACACAGGACGTGACAGTGTGGAGGAAGAGGGTGAGTTCGCAGGGCAGACATGAGACATAAAGGTTATGAAAGGTCAAATAAACAAGAGACACTGAAGACAGAGTGATAGAAAAAAAAGAGAGAGAGAGAGAGTGCTGAAAACTCTGAGTAAGAGAGAAAATATTGAAATGTCCAAACAGCTTACGGCGATGTCGAGTCTGTAAAGCGATGAAGCAAAAAGCTGCCAGGAGACAGAGCTCACCATGAGCAGAATGGGAGACAGCTGATTGTTTAGCTTCCATGTGTTTGCATGTGCATGCACGTGTTTCTCTATTCTGTGTGTGTGTGTGTGTGTGTGTGTGTGTGTTGTGCTCAGACGTTGATTATGTGCATTGCTACTCATTCATGGGTCATTTTCCTCCAAAGCCTGGAACGATCTCCACAAAGCAACACAATCCAATTAAATTAAAGTCAAGAAGCCTTCACCTCCATGAAAAACACTCGCTCTGCCAAGACGAGAAACAATGCGGACGCACAATCAGATAGGAGACATATTAAGTGAACGTTTGAGAGAGGCAGGCGATAGAAAATGATGTTTAAGCAATCACAGCCGGGGAAATGTTGCCGTCCAGCGCCTCAACGGCTGAATGCACTGTTGCATGCCGCTCGACGGTGTTTGCAGTTTGACGAGTGAGAAAAAAAACACGAGACTTCAGATGTTGGGTGGAAGTCAATCACATATTCTATCATTCAGTCAGTTATTCTTCTGTTGTGGATGTTCCTGTGCTTTGCTCTGTCGGCTAAGCGAAACCGCTTGTTTTACATGATTATAGAGAAAAGACACAAGGACAATTAAAGACAAGGTTAGTCATTTTCTCCAGATTCACTTTTAAAGTTTTTTTTGTTGACCGTCTCTTTAGGTCCTGACAGAGATTAATAACTTGTGTGCTCTGAAAAAGGAACAACGTAAAGCAAAACTTTGACCAATGTCTGCAATGAGCGACCAATCTGATGAACCAATCACAGCCTCCCTGTCTCTCTGCTCGCTCTCTAACCCCTGCGTGCACTAGCCCACCCTCAAAGCACATCACAGATGACAGAGTCCATACTGTGTTTTTTCTTGTTTAATGCATGTAATATGATGAAGTTTAGTGTTTGCTAAACGCTGAATGAGATGTGAGACGACATCATTTCGACAGGATGCAAGCGATGAGCTGAGGTCACCTTCAGGAGGAACGTGAGTGAGGGGCGGGGCCTTTGAGGGAGCACAGAGGGGTGGGAGTGGGTGCAGATGGAGCACTGAGCGAATGCTACTTGTTAAAACACACTGGAGATGTCCTGCAGAAACATGTGCAGACGAGGTCAGACAATGGAGTCTGAATATTATTACAACAGCATCTGCTACACAGATTTTCTGCTGCAACATGTAAGACAAGAAGAAGGGTTAGAGTCAGCGAGGCAAAATGTTGCATTTCTTAACAGTCTTCTGAACAAATATTAAACCTCCTGGAGACTTTTTGTCCATAGATGTAAGTTCACCAGATCATTTTCTTGACATGCATTATTCATCTCTGAGTTAGTCGGCACAGAGTTTCATTTGGACCAGAAAGTCATAAACTTTATATTTGAAAAAAAAAAAAAGACAGATATTCATGTCCAGAGAGGCAAAAAACGGATTTAATTAGAGTGTATATTTCTTATCCAATGCAGACAGTTGGAAGTGATCAAAGCTGTGTATGTGTGTGCTATCAAAGGCTTCCTCTCCCTGCAGCAGTCTGCGAGTCGTGCTTCATCGTATGCACAGGGTCAGCAGTTTTCACGGGGAACATGTAAGAGCAGACGCACATGCACGAGCGATTTATGCTGCTACACAACTTTTATTGAATTAAAATCTCTAATCCCTTATACCTCAGCAGCATACATGTTATGTCTTCTAATCTTAACGTTCACCTTTCCCAACAGACTGCAGGCTACAACGCTAAACTCATGGCAACAGTCCAAAACTGTAATCCTTTAGCTTTACGGCAATATGTTACCGGAGGCTGTCGCATGGTCTGTTTGCATGTGTTACTTTGACTATCCAGTGGGATATTAGCATGTTGGTAAGTCTTAACGTACAGAGAGGTAAAGAAATCAAGCAAAAGAAAATCAGCAACATTTCTTAAAAAGCTATGAGATGGTTGGGCGCCATTAGCCAAGTGGTTCGTTTGTGCGTCCCCATATCGCTGTCGTCCTTCAAGCGGGCAGCCTGGGTTTGAATCCGACCTGTTGTTCCCTTCCTGCATGTTGTTCCCCACTCTCACTCTCTCGGATTCTGACTCTATCGACTGTCCTGTCTATAAAAAAAAAACAAAAGGTATAAAAACCCCGGGGAAAATGTGACATTCTAAAAAACCAATATAGCAAAATCAATCAAATAAAAGCTATCATTATTGTGGAGTAATATGTTGAATCTATCTAATGTGGATTTATTCTGCCTGTCTGATTCTTCTCCCTGGATCTCTGGGTCAGTTCACTATCCCAACAGGCAGGCTCAGGCATTGTGCAATTCTGATACGATCTAAACTTTGACTCAGTCCTGCTGAGCGACTACTGAATAATGAAATAGATGCTGCTCACTGTAGCATGTAGCCGGTGTTAGCCAGGATGCTGTTTGTGCCCCGTTTCAAACACTCCTGCACAAACACACAGCGGTAAAACGCTGGATCGTTTTTCTCTTTGCACTAACCAAAACCAGGTTTTTAGGAATTTTGCCAAAGTGTGAAACGGGCTCGAGCAACAGTTCTTACTTTCTTCCAAACATTATCTTAAAGCTGTGATCTCAATAATTAAGTTGTTTGAAGTCGAGTAGGTGGAATGCATTATTAACTAGAGTGCTCACAAGAGCTTAGCAACCTGCCTCCACTCTCTGCATATTATCTTATGTCAACACTTTTCATGGAAAAAAAAGATGCAGAACAATAAACCCATTCTTCTCTCTTAGCTAAATGAGCATTCACTTTTATTCCCCACACATACCAAGTCGGTGTATAAAACTTGAAATTGCTGGGCCCATAAAGAGACACGCACGCCCTTAATTCAAGTGTAAAACAACGAGCACCCGGTGAGTCTTTAACTCAACGGTGGAAAAATCTTCCAAAAAGCTCAACAGCCTTATAAAACTTTGTAATTAAAACTAAAATGTGGCTTTAGTTGCTACCTCTACCGAAAGTTAGTTTACTGTTGAGCCCCGAGGACAGCCGGCTGCACCTCTTATTTTAGAAAAAGGAGGACTCAGATCTGCAGTGTCTTTCCAATATGAAAGGCATTGCAAAGCTGACTGTGTGTGTGTGTGTGTGTGTGTGTGTGTGTGTGTGTGTGTGTGTGTGTGTGTGTGTGTGTGTGTGTGTGTGTGTGTGTGTGTGTGTGTGTGTGTGTGTGTGTGTGTGTTTGTGAGCTTGTGACGGAGTGTGGGTACTGAGGGCATTCCCCCATGTTCACATGTAACAGAGATTTTATGGAAGGGCAATAACAGCGGGAATGAATGTGCTTTCAGGGGGCTGCTGTGCCACAGGGTTACTTGGTGAATGCTCTGTTTGTGTGTGTGTGTGCGTGTGTGTGTGTGTTTGTGTGTGCATGTGTGTGTGTGTGTGGAGGATTTTAGCGTCATTTCAAGCTGGCAGTGGAAGGTTTACGGAGGTCATAATGCATTTCTTGGTCACTAAATGCAAGAAACCATTACCTTGTCAAATCTGATATGTGTCTGTGGCTACGATGCGTGCGTGTTGTGTGTACGTGTGTGCGTGTTGTGTGTACGTGTGTGTGTGCATGTTGTGTGTGTGTGTGTGTGTCCTCTTCAGCGTGATACATATTACATTTCCACTACACTTTTATAGCCTCACATGCATTCCCACTGTAGTCTGGTGTATTGCTCCGGTTATCATGCCGGCCTGTAATGGGAACTGTGGGATGAATGCATACATTGTGTTTAAGGCATACAGACACTGTCAATAAAAACAAATAGAGAGGAAGGATAGGCTGGCGCTGAGTTATGTCTATGTGGAAGCAATTTAGATACTCACGGGGATGTCAGGAATTGCACTCAACATATTCCTTTGTGTCCTGCAGACATTACAGACCTCCAAACTTGAATTATTTCCCGTTATTAGATGCGACAAATGTTTCCCTCGAGAAGATAACAATTGCATGAACACACAAATGAAAGCACAGAAAATGTCACAATTGCAAGAGCAGAAATGATTAGAAGAAAATGCACCCAGCTCATGTTCAAATGCTGACAGGTTCGTTTCTCGGAAACATCTCGCTGCGATGCAATACGGAGTAAATACAGAGGGAGATGAGGATAATTGTGCTAGCTGTATGAACTTTGAGTGAGCTTCTTTTACCCTCTTCAGAGATCTGTGTTTCCAGCTGTGATCATCTAGCACATCTGTCTGAATGAGAACCCTTATTAAATATGTGTTTACTTCTTAAAGTTGACTTAATATTTACTGAATGGCTGTGGTGGCTAAATTATTATTTTGTTTTAATGGATCAATTTTTGGATCATTTTCAACAGAAAATTCAGAAAGACAGGTGAAAGTATGGATGAAGTTAGCTTTCATTACATCCTCAGGGATCTCCCCACACATCATGATCGTACATATCGAGCATGGTAACTATTTGAAGGCTGGCGCTCTCTTTACACGCCTCACGACATAAAACCATCTTTACCACCATCAAACAACGCATGGTGTAGAAACTACGTCGTCTTACGTCTCGCTCAGCTGTACGTACGAGTGCGCACACCGCATGTAGGCTGAACCATTCCTCACTCTCATCATCATTTCTGATTCTCTCCACAGTCTCTAAATAAAGGCAAAAATAGTCCCTAAAAACAGCTCGACTGTGTTCTGCTTGAGCAGCATGAACGCTGCACTTCCTAAGATTGTTATGAATCGAACATGTCTGCTCTGTTTTTATAACGAACAATCAAAACACAGATCTAGAATTGCACGGAAAAGTCTCCTCTCTATATGTTGTTAAAAATACTTTGTGCTTACAGCAAATCCTCGCACATTTTGTTTAGCGTCCACATACAGGCAGCCATACGTTTAGACATCTGCTGCTCCGTACGAAGAAGACGGAACATATTGTATTCAGGAGGCTGTTACCCACGCCAAAGTCACTGCAGCATAAACACACATTTATGACCATGAGCCATGAGGATACATTGTCTCCCTTTTACTTCCTACCGTAGTCCAAAAAACAGAGACCCCTCCATTTCTGAAGAGGAGTTATAAAGCCCAACGATGGGGAAACACGGACTCAATCTCTCAGTCAAACTAAAAACAGACAAAGCAGTGGAGCTGAGGCGGCGCTTAACCACCTTGGACCCTCAAAGACCTTTAATAATAAACCATTCCTCCCTCGCATGTTACAATCCAGGCCAAATAACGTCAAATGAGACCCAAGCAGAGAGGAAGTTTTCATAATGCTTCACTGTTCGAGTTTAAAAGAGAACAGAGACCCGCGTGGAATCAGAACCACAATTACAACACTGAGAGAACACAGAGGAGCAAGGTGGTACTAAAACAGCTCAGAGGAAGGAACAACTCCTCTATTATAGCATTTAGATACACCCCTCCCTTCCTCTCCTCCCTCCCTCCCTCTCTCTTCCCTTTCTTTTCTCCTCCATTTTCTCCAGTTCAAATCCCTTTTAAGTGCTTAGAAGGAGAGCAAATGTCCAAAACCACTTTTCAAATCCCCATGTGTGTGCTTGTCCCCATTTTTAACTGCATGTGTGAGTGAGTGTGTGTGTGTGTGTGTGTTTGTGCGTGTGTGTGAGATGGAGAAAGGAAGGGGAAGAGCAGCAGAGAGGAAGTTTAGATGATGGAGTAACCAATATTATGAGAGCAAATGTCAAGGGTTTTTAAATTCTCGTATTGTGAAGCCTCACAGTAAACCAGAGGGAGAGAAAGTCAACACAACCTGACAGGCCTCTGATTGGTTGGGGATTGTTCGCGCTGATTGGTGGACAGATTATTTTTCCTTCCCCTGAGTGGCTGGCCTGTGAGAACCAGGCATGCATATATTGTAAAACAGCCTCTAAAAAAGTTGTTTGGTGTGTGTGTGTAGGTGTGTGTGTGTGTGTGAGAGAGAGAGAGAGAGAGAGAGTGCATCGGTGAGTGATAGCGAGGAAAAGAGTGTGCTGAAAGGTGAGCTCCAGAGGGGGAATCAAAAGGGAAGACATTCATTTGTAAGTCTGTCTGTGCCTCGTTTAATTTATGTGGAAGTAAATGTGTAATTTCCCCCAACACACACACACACACACACACACACACACACACACACACACACACACACACACACACACACACACACACACACACACACACACACACACACACACACACACACACACACACACACACACACACACACACACACACACACACACACACACACACACACACACACACACACACACACACACACACACACACACACACAAAGAGTGTTCTGTCCCTCTGCAGTAAAGGGCCTTGGGAGCCTAAATAGCCCCTTCTGTAGCTCACAGGCTGAAAAGTCATTTCACCCATGAATGTGTACAGTGGATATATTTTATATAGTGTAAATATACATGCCCGTGTGTGTGTGTGTGTGTGTGTGTGTGTGTGTGTGATTGGCTGCAGCAGGAACAAAAGCATCCATTCAACAACAGAACAGAAGAATAATGCAGCTTTTCTGAAACATGTCACAGCGTTTTCTCTCTCTGTCTGTTTTCATGTTAATCCATCCAATGTTTCATCCCTCTCGTCCATTTCCTCCTTTAACTCTAACCCCCGTCCTTCCTTTTTCCACCTCTTCTCTCTCATCTTTATTGACCTCTTTCCCTCGCCGCTCTCTTTTTTTTTTTTCTTTTTTCCCCATCCTTCCACTTTTTTAAGTTTCCACTGGAGAGATGTTTACGAGGTCAGCGTGTAAAACGGCTGCTCAGGGCGCTCACTCACCGAGGAACGAATCAAGTCAGACATTTGTAGCGTCTTAATCGACCGCCTCCTTCGCATCAGCCCCCCCCCATCCCCCCCCATCCCCCCGGCTCCATCACCAGCAGCAAACACACTGAATTCATGTACTGAACAGGCAAATATATGGACACAGACCGAATGCATTCATAGAAAACAAACACACTTACTCAAAGTGACAGACTTCCCAAAGTGCTGCAGAGAAAATTATCTGTACAACATCCAGCTGTCAACATGGGACATACTGTAGCTATAACATGACCACAAACGACAGCCCGGAGTCTATGCTGTATGTTCGGTTGTAAGGCTTCTCTGTCAAACCAAACGATTTGAATCAAATCCATCCCACAATTAAACGACTGTATTAAATCATCTGTGCCAACGTTCGACATTTTGAAAGAAATCTTTTGACAATATGAGAAAGAGAATACAAAACTACACGAAGCCAAATGCTCCCAGCTTCTCTACATGCCGTCTTGTTTTCCTTAAACATCCTACAGTAACAACTGAAATGCAATTAAAGTGCAGATGTAAAATGGACGATAGCAAAGGGAAATACAGTCAGTAAGAACAGGCTGAAAAAAGGAATAATATTCACTGCAGTGTCCGTGCAGTGACAATGACGGCGACTAATAAAATACTGATAAGCCACAAACTCATTGTCTTTATCTCTTTGGGTGCATTAGAAAGTCACAGTTCGGGCTACAGCAAAGTCAGAACGACAGAGAGGGCAGACAGAGGGGAGGAAACAGGAGGGGGGGGGGGGGGGGAGATAAGGAAACAAGGCTAGAAACAAGAACATTAATATAAAAAAGGAGGGGGAAAAGAGATGTGATTGGAAAAAAAAAATCTGGTAGAATTAGCACACATACGTATTGCTCTCACACTTGCAGAAAACTCCTGATATTAGCCGCAGAGGCTGTATGTTTGAACGCAAATAGAGGACTCATCTGGAGCCAATGAGAGAGGAGTAACGTCTCCACACTGTGACTGCTGCACGGTGCATCGAGTGTTTGCATGTGGCTGCTACGATCTCTGTGCACGTAATGAAACGGCTGCATTACTTCTGTTGTTTACTTATGATTCGCTTGAAACACGCAGCATTCAGATAAAAGGCAAATGACTCATTATGGTGTCGTATAAGTGATAATGTGAAAACGACTATTGAAGTACGGATGAAAAAAAAGCTGCAGCTACGCACAAGACAATAAACAAGAGGGACTCCCAGAGAAAACTTGGTTTGAAATTCAGTTGAGATTAAACACAAGTAGTTAATGTTATTTCTGCAGAAGCACTTTGGAGCGGCACGGAGAGGAAAACAAATTAAGATTGGAACAAACAGCAGAACTCGACACTGTTCTCCCTGTAATTATTTCACCCCATTTTAAGAGAAGAAAATTAGTTGTTCAGTAAATTACTGGCATTTTTTTTTTTAACTCTCACACTGCCTTTAAAGTGATTGTTGTTTAAATGAGCACTTAAAGCCTCCCTCCCTCCTTCCATTCTTCTGTTTCTACAGCTGATCTGTTACATGCGATCGATCAGGGAATATGTGAAAGTGATGGAGGGAAAAACTTTTTGATTAATGGTTTTCATTTTGCAGTAAAAGCTTCAGCAGGAGAAGTGTGAGTAAACGTGTAAATTCCAGGAGTGAGTCCTGGAGACGTGTTTGATTTGAAGACATTTTGTTTAAAAGCTAAAAATGTCTCTTTATATTCGAGATTTTCTGATGTCAACAATTGTTTCCTCCGTTGCCCCAATTTGAGCGAGAATCTGGGCCATGACATATGTGAGGGCGTGCGTTCGAGCCTCCCCTCGCCTGTCTCTTTGTCCCCCCAGTAAAGGTTGACCGTGGATTATGTGGGTCTCAGACAGCATGTTTGTCCTTTTTTAAAAGCAACCTGAGGCCAAAACCTTTTCATAAAAATGTCCGTTCTGTTGTGGTCCACTCTGCTCTGAATCTGCCTTCAGGGTGGAGGTACACTTTTAAAATGGGCAACCAGCCAGACTAAGTGCTGCCATCTGAGCACTGGTGTGTGTCCTGGGTTCCATCTTTCAGTGGTAGGAGAGGCCGAGAGGGGTCGTGTGACAGAGAAATGGAGGGATAGAAAGAAGGAGAGAGAGAGAGAGAGCGAGAGAGTGAGAGAGAGAGAGAGAGAGAGAGAGAGAGAGAGGGTTTGCCACCCCCCCAGAACACCCTTTGGTTTGTGGCTCTGCGCTCACAGGCCGCCGCACATTTCCTGCATCGCATTCTTTCCTTTTCCGATCCCTTCCTTCAGCTCTAGGTTAACAGGGATCCTGGTCAGACTTTCATCTGACACATCGGATGTCCTTTGACAAAAACCGTCTTGTGCAAAATCATTGCAAAATGTATCACAAGACACGATGCAAATTGCTACACGTATAACTCAAATCAGCCTTCTTGCTTCAGACAATCATATCATAATTTGGGTTCAATTAAACTGACAATGACAAAAGAAGTCAGTCCCGAAATGTTCCATCCGAGGAACTTAGCAATCAGATTTTTTTTCAAGACACACACACACACACACACACACACACACACTCAACACTCAAAAACAACACAGCCGCTCCCCATTACCTGACACAGTATCCCGAAGTTGTCTTTCAGCCAATAACATGAGGCAACAAAACAAACCCACAGCCCAATCCAAATCAAACCATGAGCCAGTTTTCTGATGTTTTATTCATAAACAGACACCAGCGTATTGCCGCTACATGTTGAGCTGATTTCACCGCCTTCTATAATTGGCTGTCAGACATGTCAATCAGCAACTCGGAGCCAGTTGGATGTCAGCAACGTAGCTGGTAGCAGTCGATGTTGTCTGTAAATACTTGACTTTTGATGCGAGTCTGTATGTGCTCACTGCACGCAGGGCTCAGCATAGACCTAATTTAGCGAGCTAACTAGCGGTTTGTGGCGGTAAACAAAACAATCCAATCAAATATACAACGGATGCATGAATACTCAGAGGAGTAAATGGAGTGCAAGCACAGAAATACACTGACACTCTGACCTCATTTTGCCGAACCAGACACTGCTTTGACAATGTCATCTCAGCATGCTAGCTGGTACGCGCACGCTCACACAAAACAACCTGCATGCTAACCCTCGCAGAGATGTTGTCCCTCCAGGAGAAAGTCAGCAAATATCATATTTTTTTTACAAGGATGACTGCTGGAGGGGAGGCAGGAGAACTGAGGAAGAGAAGACAGAATTAAGAGGCATCGCCTTTGGAGGAAAAGGTAAAGCAGAGACTTGTTTTTCAGAGTGTCCGTCCACTCAGAGGAAAGAAAAAAAAAAAAACAATTTTATTTCTCAAAAATTCGCAGAAATAGTTCAACAAGTTCCATGGAGCTGCTGTACTTTTCCTTGAAAGGATCATTTGTCACTTAGAGTATGGTGGGAATCTCTTTTTTTATCAGGATAGCCAAAGAAAGAAGTACAGTCAGAGAGGTCAAGGTTCGGCGGTGAGACGGAAGTGAGAAGGGCCAAAAGAGCAGAGGAGGCAGAAATGAGGAGAAATGCCGATGAGAAGTAGACGGATAGGAAGCGTCACACTAATTGGTTCAGTGCCGTCTGCCCATTTGAATGCAAACCACCCCTCCTTCTGTCCTCTCTGTCTCTCTATCACACACACAAACACACACACAGACACACAGAGAGACAAACAAGGACAAGAACTCTATTGACAATGACTGACAAACGGGGCAGATGGTTATCTACGTATACACTCAAACACAGAGAGTAATTAAGATGGAAGGAAGATAAAGAGAATTACAAAAGGGTACAAAGATAATCTCATGTGAGATAAAGCAATTAGGAAATAATGTGAAAGACAAAGGACGAGAAAAGGAGATACTTGGTTAAAACAAGGTAAAATCAACAGAGGGCAACTTGAATTCAACACTGGGGACTGTAGTTAATGTGTGCGGGGGTTTTTTGACCCCTGAACTTGTTCCATTGGCAGACACCAGCTCGTCATTGGCGTGGCTTTGTTTTGCCAATCATTTGAGCCACTGAGGGGTTGATAGCCCGACTGTAATTAATTGTAGCGTCGTGTCAGTGTTGCGTGGCAATTACTCTGCCAACTCCGTGGCCTACTGTCTCTCAAACGGGTTGATCCGAATCACATATCTTACCAGTCTTCTGCTCGTTTATATACACTCAATTTAATACAAATAGCAATAACTAGGCTAAATGGCAGCCTATGGTAGTTTGTGATTACATCTTCCTACCCCACCACCTACTGTGGCTACAAAGAATCAGCACAAAGAGCACAGAACAGTAAATGGCTCAAACAGTCATGATAGCGCTGACCTGTCGGTAAGGTATGACCAGATGTATGAACATGCTCCAGTTTAGCTGAACAATATAAATACACACAGTTTTGTTTACGACGTTTCTGTTCTGTTCAGATCATCTCTCTTAGCAGTCGCTTCCTGCTTAATATGTTTATTTTAACCTCTTTGTCTGGTGTCATTTTTTTCTCTCTATTTTTCAGTCACTAAATCCCAGCTGAGAATTTTTTTTTTTTTTTTTTTTTTTCCCCCCCACATGGCACACAGCCACAGAGAGACAGTGAACAAAAATAACAGAATGGAACAAAAGTTGGCTTGAAAACAATACAATATGGCATTAATTAGTGTTGACTCAGTAGCGAGTTACCACCCTGCCTCAGTGTTTGTGTGTGTGTGTAGATGTGTGTGTGTGTGTGTGTGTGTGTGTGTGTGTACCACCCTCTCAGCTTCCACGGTAGCCAAGAGAGGAACAAAGAAATCATGTGTTTCAAATCGTCAACTCCAGGACTGGAAATATACATGTAATCACAACAGCATGTTAGCAGCTCCTCAAACAGGAGGGAAACACACAGCATGTAAACGCATACGTTTACAGGCGAACACACACAAACTAATGGAATCAATATGTGGACAACAAACACGAGAAAATACTTCTAGAGAGCGCGTGGGTAATATGGAATAAATTACTACTCCTCCTTTACTTAAGTGGCATGGTGTGTGTTATGTATTTAGTATATTGGTGTGTGTGTGTGTGTGTGGGGGGGGGGGGGGGGGGGATATCTCTTTTCAGACATTCCTGATCCAAGTGTTAGACTGCATGACTCACTGCTGAGCTGTTCTGCCTGTCTAGATACCAGAATGGCCAATTAAGACTTAACACACTGATGAAAATGTAACGATACTGATACCTGTTATTAAAGGCTCGAAACAGAAACAGAGACAATAACTAAACATTGCAGGAAAATCCGTGCACACTAAATTCTAAATTGCACAAATACATTGCCAACATGTAGGTACAAAAACGTTGTCAATGTTTTTTTATTTAGACTCTCTCTCTCGCTTCCTCTCACAGCAGCTTGTGGTTGAAAATATGACCCAAGATTTTAGATGCCATTTGATGCATCTGATCCTTACAATACCCACAGTTGTTGCATCGAAGGGTAAAAAATGTGGACGATCTTAATGAGCTGACCCACAGAGGAAGCGGCTTCATGTAGAATTTTTTAGCAGCAGCTGCGAGATGAAAATCAGCTCGTTCTCTTCCCGTCCTTCCTCCTGTGAGTTTCCCTCGGAGAACATTACATCAGGCCGACGGCTCCCTATCTCCTCCTACATGTGTCAAGATAATGAGATTGAGCTCTTGTGATTTGGCCTTTAATTTCTGCACTCATCGTCCTCGCTCTGCGCTCGTTCGCTATAACTCTATTTATTCTAATGAAACACACTCCTTACAGGAAAGGACTTAGCTTCCCGTTACAACTGAACATAACTGTTAGAAGTAGGCTTCTGGGGTTCGACAGGACTGCAGTCCATGTGAGACTTACTTATCCAAGGGGTATCTTATTACATCCATTCATTCTGGAGCAGGAGCAGTGTAACCTTTTGACTGGGGAGCTAAATCACGGCCATTATCCGCCGGTAGTGCTCGTTATTCTGCACTCCCTCTGCGGGACGGAGTGGTCCGATTGACTAACTGGACCCTAAACTGTTTCCTTTACCAAGAGGGCGAGACGTGAAGGAGCTGGACGGCGAAAAATGAAGAAAAAAACGCCAACGCGGCAGATTGACTGCTTCACAAAGCTGTCGAGCTCCACGGCGAGTAGCAGCAAAGACTTCGCTGGAGACGTCAGATTGACTAATACTGCCAAAACTATCCCCCTCTCTGATGGGGTGTCATTTTCCAAAAGGGTCCATTTCAGGCACACAAATGAATGGGAGCTTTTGTTCTACGTGGAAAATAAATTACAAGTAAAGGCTATGCTTAAAAGTAAATACTGGGAGCATAAGAAGACGTAGGAAATCTATTTCCAAACCCCGTAATTTTAACCATTCAGGGGGTTGACAGTGTGTGTGTGTGTGTGTGTGTGTGTGTGTGTGTGTGTGTGTGTGTGTGTGTGCGTGTTTAAGCAATCTGCGTCTGAGTCTCCTGTAAGCTGATACCTCTCTCCCCACGGCTGAAAATATGACATCTGCCCAGGAAACAAATTAGCCTTTTTGGTTAAACACAAGACTAAAAGATTCCTGGTGTATCTCAAACCGAGCCGTCATGTGTGTGTGTGTGTGTGATTGTTTTTGTGTGTGATTGTGTGTGTGTGATTGTGTGTGTGTGATTGTGTGTGTGTGTGTGTGTGTGTGTGTGTGTGTGCATCTGCCACCGTCTCCTTACAGAAAAGTCTTTGTCAGAGATCTTTGTGAACCTTCAGGGAAAGTTCACTTTTCTAGAACAACAAATAAGGCTCCACCACGCGTTTTCTTCTGACCAGCAGCGTCTTAATTCAATTGTTTTCAACGAGTAGAGAGCGTTTGCAGCCACAGCGTTCAGCCTTTGTTATGTGGCCGCTCTGAAGGCTCAAGCGGAAAATCTTTCAACTTTTCAGAAAGGCGCCGTTCGCGTCACTGGCGCTCGTTTTCAAGCGTATGATATCCCCAGTAGTTTTGACGCCGACTGAAAAAGAGGCCGTGGGTACAAAAAAAAAAACTGTCAAAAGTAAAGGAGCAGTGACGGCCACACAGCGGCTGTTGGCAACAGGCTGTTGTCATAGAGACAGGAGAGACGTGGAGTGCACAACCAGCGCTTTTCTATCCAGAAAAAAAACGCTATCCTAAGGTTGTCATGACAGCAGAAATGTAAACTTTAATATGATACAAGTAAAAGGATAACTACATCGCTTCCTGAAGTAAGTTTGAGGTCCGAGAACTTTCCTGCCAACAATTAAAAGAATTACCAGGAAACGCCCACACACAGGACCGACTCCTACACAATTAAACAACATCGGCACTGAAACATCGCCGACGTTGTTTAATGTGACTGTTGTCTTTTTGTGGCTGCATCATGCGTGAAGAACCCAAGACACATCTCTCACCCTTCGCCTTGAATCTATCATTCATTACAATAACAGAGTATCGGCTCATAAAAGACTCAAGTATTGAAACACTGAACAACCTTGAAAGCAAGATGAGAGACGCTTCTATGTAAGACGGAGCGAGGGTCCCGTGATATGAGATCAGAACACAGAAATAAAGATCAGATGGAGTCCAAACAGGTCCTCCTCGTAAATCCAGAGTAAATGTGAGAAGGACAAACAGACGAGCTGTGTGTAACAGAGCAGAGCTGATCTGAGAGCAAAAATCTTACAGAAGACTGAAGGATGAATTTCCTCCACGCATGTATCATGACGCTAACTGCTGAGTTGTTATTCTGCAGCAGACTGACACCAGCCTAATGGCCGATAATGGTTTCTGGTTTTATGACGCTTTCCTCTTCAAGTGGAAATGTAGAACACAATCAGCAGATTCTCTGGTGTCTGTCTGTCTGTCTCCTTCTCCAATCAAACAATGATTGTCTGCTCGCTCAGTTTGTGGAAAATAATCAATCAGCTTGATTATCTTTCACTTAGAATCTGCATCAACTGCATTGTCTTTGTACCAGGGTACAATGGAAATAAAGTAAACAGCATTAAGAATGAGCTCAATTAAAGGTAATTAAGACTGCAGTCAACGCTGGCTGCTGATTGGTTGAAGCTCTCAGCATGCTGCCAGTGTTGGTTTGATTGTTCTATTGGAAGGTGTGGAGCTGCTCTTTGACCGTGTTTTCCATTTAGTTTACTTGTAGAAACTTTCGAAACAAGACTGAGCTGCTGTTGGACTGATTAATCACTCATTCTGGAGTTTATCCATCTCCGACACCCACAACGGACTGAGCAGCACTTTACTGCGTGCAAAATGTATTGGAATTTTAAGAAAAAGATTTTGACCACAAAGATCGATCGTTTCAAAACTGTGCGAAATCTTTTCAAAAAATATTTATATTTCTTAAGACTCTAAGTTGCCGCGGTATCAAAACAGGTTTGGCTGTCAATTGATTTGAACTCGTATTGTATCAACGTTTAACATTTTTGTATCATGACGACGCTGAAGGTCGATGATCACCATGTACCATGACCTGGATTCAGAGAAGAAGAACGACCCATGCATGCGGTGTAACTGGACACAATACATAATTACAGTGACTGCTGGGGGAAAAATAAAGCGGCCTGTGGTTTCTAACATATGGACACAGGTTTTAATAATTACAGCCACGGGAGACACATGATATAGGCCTGTGGAAAATAAGCAGCACTGTGGCCTCACGACCTTATAATAAAGGAGATCCGATTTTTAAAATATGAGACTTAAAACGATCGTTGACTGAAATGTAGCAACAGAGCATTCGGGGGGGGGCTGCCTTTTGCACATATAGGCAGGAGCCGTGTTAGTGAAGTTTGAGTGTAACTGTTCAAAAATCTGCAGAATAAATCAGAATGAATTAATCAGAAATATTTTCCACTTATGGAAAAAAAAAAAAAAAAAGATAGGCGAGTACATGTAAACTTTGAAAACAAAATTAAAAGCATGAATGAAGCATGTGCGCTGAATGCCAGGTTAAGTTAGGGTTGGATGGAAATGGCATGTGTTTGTGTGTGCATGTGTGTGTGTGCGTGTGCGTGTGTGTGTGTGTGTGTGTGTGTGTGTGTGTGTGTGTGTGTGTGTGCATGCTAGAGTCCAAGGATCCAGTTTCTGATTTATAGCCGCCCTCCTACTGTGAGCCAGACCACGGTGCACAAATGTCTGCAAACTCTGCAGCTCCTTCAACTCCTCACCTCTAGCACCTCGAGAAGCAATCATTATATATATATATATATATATATATATATATATATATATATATATATATATATATATATATATATATATATATAGAGAGAGAGAGAGAGAGAGAGAGAGAGAGAGAGAGAGACACTCTTTCTTTCTCTGCTCGTATATTTCCACCTTTTAGGGTTAAACCGTGCACTTCTAAGGTTATTATAGTTGAATACTTTCTGACTTTTTGCCGTCGCACTGAAACAGCAGGTTTGGTGAATAAATTAGGGAAATGGTTGAAGATTTAGGGCAGTACACAGTCATGCAGCGCTGCTCTCCTCTGTCAAGTGCATCCTCCTTCACCCTTCGCTGCCCCTTTTACTCTCTTTGTTTCCTACAGCTACCAATCCCCATCGCTCCCTTTACTCCCTGATTCACGGGGAATACACACACACACACACACACACACACACACACACGTGCACACACACACACACAATCATTCACAAACACTTTGGGCGACATGCATTCATTTCTTGCTTTCTGATTTCAAATCTTTCCCCAGAACTTTGTTTTTTTTCTTTGGCCTTCCATTAATACATCCTTGAATACAAGCAAGAACCACTGGCTGTTAACACGGTCACAAAAATCACACATTGGCACCCAGTCAGCCACTACCATCTACACATTAACACGTGCGCACACACACACACACACACACACACACACACTGGCAAGCCCATGTCTCTCCTTTTCTTTTTCTTTTTTTCTTTTTTGCACTCGGCAGCTCTGCGCTCCCACTGGAAGTCCGATGATTCCCGGCCCCGTCACTGTGGGCCACGGAATGCCCTGTCACCCCGGGTAACGGAATGCCCCGTCACCGGGGGCAACAGAATGAAGACATAAACCCCTCCGACAGTCCAGACATGTAGGTATGACACATCTTCAGGACATGAGGCACATATGGAGAGAAGGAAAGTGACAGAGAGGAGGGGGGGGGGGGGTATGTTGCTAGGGTAGATCAGAGCAGGAGGACCAGTTGACTAATGAGTCAGACGTAATGTGACCTACTGACTGTCAGAAGGTCACAGAGGATCAGTTCATGGGCTGCCAACCAAAAATTCCTCCATCCATTTCAGAATCTGTAGATTTGCGGATCAAAGTGTTAGCTTAGCGTATAGCAACAGCTACCTTCTTGTTTTTACTCACTAAAACATTTACACAGTTTAAGCTCAGGGTTTCTGAACAAAGCACGCAGCAAAACAAGCATCAGTAATACTTCAAATGTCCAGGTAATGAATGTTAATGCCGCTTTCATGAAGCCACAGAGATTTAATGATGATTACACTGTTAATGTCATTACCATCTCCTAATTTATGGCCACCCGCAGAGCTTGTTGATAGCAGCCTGATAGCACATCACACATTATGTGTATCCTGCTCTATTACCATTAAGCACTGTGCATTTTTTAGGCGTCTGCAAAGTCCACATAATCGTGGATTTTATCACTGAGTTTTAGAATATAATTTAATCTAATCTTGTTTCATATTTAATCTGAAGAACCTTTCACAAAGTCCCGCACCGATGCCCCACCGTGGATTGTTTTACACATTTTCATTTTTGCTTTTATGCGCATTAATATTCAAATCAGCTTCTCCGTGACCTGCAGTTCATGTGCTGACCTAAACCTGGCTGCAGGACTTTGCAAAGTGAACCAAGTCTTCATGTTACTTCATATCTTCAGCACATATGTGTTATAAAAGAACTTGCATCCAGATTTAAGCGTCTCATTATGTGAGAACTGCAGAGGCATGGGGAGAAACTACAACGACCAGAAGGCCAAAGCAGCCAAACAGAGAGAGTCAGGGAGCAGCAGCAGCAGACAGGTAGGAAGAATGAGTAATTGACTCAGACAGGTGGAGTGGACTACAGGAAAAAAAACAAGAGACTCTGCGGAGATCACGGCAAGCTCCCCTAATTGAAAAAGGCGAACAGTGAAAATCATTAAACAAGCCCCACTGGTGTCTCTCTTATTAGATTCCCCTGCTGGTGTCATGCCGATTAAATTCCCTGTTGTTTCCCCTAACAAACTCTAAACTCTTAGACGATTTGTTAAGGAGAGGGATTATTGCGAGAGGGCTGTGCGTATTTATCCGTACGTCTACTTCTTTGTCTTCTTCTCACAACTTTTCCAAAAGCTAATTTGACAAAACTAAAGTGTGTGCGTGCAGTCAAATTGAACATATTCTAGCAAGAGTCTGGCTGACACTAATTAGGCATTATTAGTGCTGTGATTTACAGCTGCTGGAGATATCCTTTATATTTCACACTACAGTGCAGCTCTTTCTGCAGCCCAGCACCTAAGTCAATAATTAAAAGGAAAGCAAAGCATTCAACTGAGATCTTCTTTGATACTTCAATGAAGGCCTCTGAGTGGATGAGAAAAAGGACTTAACCTTCTTTGCCGTGTTTCCTTCCCTGCTGTCGGTATTCCTCGTCTTTCATTCCCTTGTATCCTTCGTCTTTCACTCTTCTCCTCTCCCTCCTCATCAGTATCATAATATTTTCCATCTGCTCTGAGAGATGGAGACATAAAGTGAACCCGAGCCAGCACGAACAGCTGCAGGCATCTATTCCCATATATTACAGTACGCCTAACCCCCTCATATTCCCTTTATGTGGAGCCCATCACTGAGTACACTAGACCCCATTACTCTCATTAGCTTTTACAGCACTTGGCTGCCACAACATTTGCATTTGCAGGGGGGGGAACGGACTGCTGAAAAACAGACTACGTTCCATCTGAAATGTGCTGCAAAATGTCTGTTTGTTTATGTGGTTTGTACAGAATTATGGTGCATATCTCATGGTTTTAAAACCAAATTATGTTTTCTATGTTGGGAGATAATTTCCCCAGAGTCTGTAAAAAATCCACCTGTCATGAGATGACTTGTTTCGAATCAACAACACAAACAAGACGAATAAACAAAAATTAAGGAGCTTGCTGTGTGGTAATTTCCCCGCCAGAAAATAAATGCGATGAAAATGCATTTGCATCCAACATCAAAGAGATGCACAAGGCAAATCGCCTCCTGGTGCTTTAATATAATTTGACTTCAAATGTCTTGAAATGAGCTTAATTCAGGCACTTTGACTGCATGCTGCAATGACTTGACAAGCTAGCACTTGTGTATTCATGAAAAGCACAAACTCATCCAATAAACAAGTGGACAAGTGACAGAATCACTGAGGAGGATGCTTTCATTTGGATTTTTTTTCTATGCAAATCGGCTTTTAACCTTATTTCAAGGCAACCGAACTTGTTTCGTGGTTTAGAAAATCTGCAATGGACACAATCTTCTCCGTGTCCTTGCATGGCACTGACAGCAGACACTGTTATTATGGATAATCTGTTCCCCAAAAGAAGTTCCAAACCAAGCTCCATGCTGAGTTGGAAGGCAGAGGCTTCAAATTCAAAATGTCTACTCGTAGCCTCAATATGTCTGAAAAGCTGCTGAGGTAAGTCTTAAGAGTTTCATTTTTTTCACTGAACAGATCCGAGCACTCAAACCAATCAAGACATGCTGCAATTTCGCCGCGTCGCCCACCGCCGCACATGCTGACAGGGACGATCCCTACTGCTGTGACACTTTAACAAAAGAGCACGTATAACGAACTCTACAGCATAGACTAACGTGTCACTTTATATCTGACCGTCACATCGTTCTCTGTGCATGTTAATTAGCTGCTGCTGCCTCCACTCAGGTTCCTTTTTTCCAGCCCAAATATGTCTGCAAAGTGCTGATGTGTTGCAAATTCAGCACTTACATTTTTTGCATAGAGGCCTTATCTTTCAACTAAGTTTAATTTTGCATTTCTGTACATGCACAGTGTGCGTATATCTCCCTGTAGCGCTCTGAAACACATTTATAGCAGGTGTCCTGAGTGGCACAATGGGCAGATGAGTTTGCAGCGTTCACACACATGTGGCTCTTTTCTACAGTAATAAGCATCGCCCCTTATTCTCTATGCTTGTGTTTGTGCTTGGTGTGTGTGTGTGTGTGTGTGTGTGTGTGTGTGTGTGTGTGTGTGTGTGTGTGTGTGTGTGTGTGTGTGTGTGTGTGTGTGTGTGTGTGTGTGTGTGTGTGTGTGTGCGTGTGTGTGTGTGTGCATGGGTCTCTGCATGAATGCACGCTCTGCAGGCTAAAGTCCCGGACCGGCTCGACAAGCTTAATACCATTATCAAGATTTACAGCGATGCTCATGTGGGACTTACATCAAAATGGTTGGTGCGCAGCACAGACAGAACCCGTGTCCCAATTAGAGAGCCTGAGGAACAGCAGCGTGCGCGCACACACACACACACACACACACACAGAAATAAACACAGAGCAGCAGATGCACAATCCTTTTCTCGTGCAATCGCAGTGTCTCACTATCTCTCTCTCTCAGACGATTCTGCATAAACTCAAAATCTCCTCTTCAACTCGAAACACACACATGTACACATACACTTTCACACACACACAAACACACCTCATGCAACCACCCCTCTGGGGACGGTGCCTCTGGCCTTTGCAGCAAGGGGAGTGAAAACGCTGAAATGGTGAAAATGAAGAAAGCGAGTGAGAATAGAGACAGAGAAAGAGCATGTGAAGAGAAAGACAGAGTGGAGCAGCATCCCAAACAGGTCGAGACAAACAAAACACAGCTTCAAGACAGAATCCTCCAAAAGTTCAGCTTCAAGCTGCACACTGTTGTGTGTATGTGGCACATTTTCAACCTCAACCAGTACGCAGCTATTCTGAAATATTCTCTGTTAAGAGGAGAATCGGCTTCTTTTAAAAAATGAATATAAAACGTAAGCTTCAAATTCAAACAGACAGCTGAGTTTGTTCAGAGTTTGGAAAAGCTATGAACCATAATTTCCATTTCAAAGACAACCCACTCCCTCTATATGTTCAAGGTTTATAAGAAATGAAGGGAACATAATCATTTTCAGGAAGCAGTCTCTGTGCTGCGATCTAAATGCTTGTTCACGTCTGCGTAAATCAAAGTGTGCCCAAGCTTGCAGTGTACCTTAATGGAAACGCCTGCCTTTACAGTTTGTGTGTATGGACGTTTGTGTGTTTCTCGAAAAACTGGGAAGAGCTTTAATGATAGAGCAGAAAATGCAGACCAAGCATCTCCCTGTGCAAGTCTCAGAGAGACCAATTCCACCGACTGAGCCCCAGACATGGGGAGTGCTGAAACGCCAGGAGTAATGTAAAAACACACCGAACAGTCAATGCTCTCAGTGTCAACTTAAAACATCTTGATGATTCATTATCGAATGCCAAAGCATTCTGTAATTCTCCGTTCACAGCGCTTTGGCATGGAAACAAACGACCAATTTCAATATTAAACTAGCATGAATTATTCATGTCTGCTTGTAAGGCTTTAGGCTGGGAATTTTAGACAGCGTAACCTTGTGTAATATCAAAACAGCTTGTGGTAAATGGAAATGCACCGGGCTCAATGAATTCTTTTGAAGCCTACAGGACTTAACACTTCAAAAGTTAATAACATGATAAGACTTAAGTGTGCGCTCCTCTCAGGTACATTTAGAAAAGACTTTCCAGCCTTCATTCAGCACCACAGTCGGCCCTGTCACTTGTAATAAAGCAGTCAAATGATACCATTTGTGCAGAAAAACCCTCTTACATCAACAGCTCTCACATTGAACGATTTGCGTCTGGGTTGAAATGAAAGAATAATCAGCAGGGTAAAAAGAGAGATGGTGAGTTAAAGGGGTAGTTTGGTGTTTGTGAAGTGGGTCTGTTTAACAGCCAGAGGAGATGCAGGTCCACCCAACTAAATGAATCCTTCAAATGGACATTCATGGAAGAGGGCAGGGATATCATGACGCAAGGCTTCACAACTTTGACATGATACCAATAATAATCAAACAATATGGATGCCTGTTTCATCACCCGAGCAACTAGAAATAAGTTAGAAGCACCAAACACGACTCGTTTCACAAATTGCAAACAAACGCCTGCACATGAAAACACGTTGGCAACATTCTGATAAGAAAACAGACAAACTCATTGTGCGATTAGACAGGATGCAGAAGTGTGCTTGCTCCATGGATTTGTTCCTCTCCTTTGCACCTGCCTTGTAAACTAGTTTGAATTAAAGCTGCTGTGTTTGTGTTTATCTATCACTCAAATGATGGTTTCACTAAGTATCAAAGTAAGTTTTTACAACTTCATGATTTTGAAAGTAGCTCAATCTTCAGCCAACCCCTCCCCCAAAGCCCCGCCCCTCACTTCCATGCACAATCGCCATTGGTCCAGACGTGGATTCTACGTCTCTTCCACTAAGTTCTGCAGCTACTCACTGATGTCAGAAAGCTCAGCGACAATTTTCCTTTCACTTAACCTTGACTACACACTCACTGTCTCCTGCACTCTTCTTCTTTTTTTTTGTCCTGCAGCCCTGACTGCATTTCACCTGCTGAACCCAAATCAACTGAGAAAAAAAAAAAAAGAAAGAAATTAGCGGAGGAAGCAAGAAATCTATATGCAAGACCTTGTCCTTCTATTTCACAAGGCGAGCTACAAACACACACCGAAACACCAGCGGACACACACGCCGAAAAAAAGACACAATCAAACAAACACACACACACACACACACAAACGAACACACTCGAATGCATTCCCAAAGCAGAAGACAACAATCAATGTCGTCCAGTCACAGTTCAATAAGCAGACTAAACAATGTTGCTCCATTAGAACTGTCTTGTTTAACCAACAGCACAAGAACAACACAGACAATCAATACACTGGCACACGACAGAGTGTGTGCGTGTGTGTGTGTGTGTGTGTGTGTGTGAGGGGGGCACTCAGTGGAGTAGCCAGCAGGAAAAGGTCCTTGATGATTAAAAGTCCACTTAAACACACACACACACACACCGATGTCTCTGTGGTCTGTGTGTGTGTGTGTGTGTGTGTGTGTGTGTTTAAGCCAATTCTATGTATCTGACATGGGGAGAACGTTAAATCTGTCTGATTGATTTGGTGTACAAAAGCTGCATTCAAAGTTCTGCTTCCACAGATTAAAGGGTCTGTTTAAAGTATCGACTGGGGACAAGGCAGGCTAACTTCACCTGAAATACTACTTAAAAGTTGAGTCCCTCTTGGACCTTAGTCTTTTAAAAAGTAGATTCTTTGTTTTTTTTCCCTCCCTGTCTGCCTTCACAGCTTATTATCAGCCTGATGATATTAAAACACTTTGGCAAGTCCCTTGAGGGAACACTTCTCCAACATGATTACGTCGGAAAAGGACCAAGACAACCACTTCTCCTGCTCCTTCTTTGTCGCTGCGTCTCTTTCCGAAGGCACGCTTCACACTTTGCAGGTCTCAGCGTGGATGGGAACAGAAATACAAAAGAAACACATCTACAAACCCCGCTTAAAAAACTACCAGCAAGTCCTGGTTACAATAGAGCAAATAAGCTCGGGGTCATTTCTATCAGACCTCTTACACGTAAGGGTTTGTTTAATGATATCAGGATTTGTGGCACAGGTCACTGAAGTCTGTCTAAACCCTGACGGCACCAGACTGTCTGAAACTCTGGAGCATTTTGTTATCTCGACTCTGCTCTCTGTAAATAATTCATCGGACACACCTCCTCTCCTCTGGCCTGAAGAGCAAAAGTGATGGAACGAAAAGCTTAAAGGGACTTAGACTAAACTCTTAAAGAGCACAGTGTGGAGGGAACTATTCTTAGGAGGTGAGGATTACTTTTTTTGCCCTCAATCCCACAGTGTGGATGCATTACAGCTGGAGGAAATGTGACACTACAAAGCTGTGCTTCACAAGTCAAATCGAGTTCTTTTCTACCTGTTGAGCTGTTTCTGTTTTCTGCCTCCTCTTTCTCATCGTTACTGAACAAATGATGTGAAACGGTGATGATGCCTCAACAAAGTCAGACGATAGAAACCAAATCTGAACTCGGACCCAGACAGCTATGTTGTCATTAGCTGTGAATTTAAGTTCATTTTCAAAACTAAAAAAAAAAAAAAAAAAAAAGGAGTTTTCGAGTTGACCTGGAGCCACAGAAAGGCAGCACTGCTCTCGTTTTCTGACAAGACCTCAGTGCTGAGCCCAGATAAACAAAAACCCCGGCGGGGCCCAGAGGAAGAAGCAACACAAATAACCACAGCAACAATACATGGATTTGGAGAAGCTGGAGGGAGCCGTGGGCATTGTTTGGCTTTAGTCAGCCACTTTCTGCTTCTTTTGAAAGCGTTTCTTGGGTGTGGATGACATTTCTTAGAACGGAGAGAAGAGGGAGAAACACTTCAAATGTTTCTCAAAGTTTGCCTCCTTATGCCTTTTTGTTCAAAGTTTAAATCTCCCCTTTCCCCCCAGGAAGGAGGGAAGGAAGGAAGGAAGGACGGAGTGAGGGAGGGAGGGAAGAGAAGACACTCGGACCAAAGTGGAGAAAGATGAGAGGGGAAAGTAAAGGACGGACAAGAGGCTGCGTAAAGAGGGAACAGAGCGGATAGAAAACAGAGCGAGGCTCACAGACACTTATTTCATCTTCTTTTGAAGTGGAGAAATAACCCCGCTGTGACACCATGACATAACTGTACCGCTCATTCATCTGCACTTTGAATAAGCAAATCCTTCACCCATGATGTCATTGACCCAAACACATACAGCTTACAGATGGATACTTACCACACTGTACATACGCTGCAGCACGATTCAACAAGTCGCCAGCAATGCTGTAATAGTTTTAACCAGTTTCATAGCGGTGGATGTTCAGGCGTGACGCAGTTCATAAGATATGCTGCACTGTATGAAGACCAAAAAAAACCTCTCAGGAGCTTTAAAGCCCGGTAAAAGTTGTGAAGTTGTTGATAACCACATTGAGACATAGAATAGCTAATTGTGTCTGACACATGTTGGCATCATCAACATGAGATTAGTCGATGTCCTAAAAAAACAAAAAGGTAGGAAATGTAGAATAAAGTTCGTTTCAACAGAATCTGGCAGAGATGGGCATCAAACTCTGACAATAACGACTCGCTGAAACTGTCCAGGTGGCTTTTCCCGCTTTTCTCAAACTGCAAACCGCCAAACCATCAGACACGCTCCAGGAGAGTGACAGGATTCAACAACGCTGCCAAGAACACTACAGCCACTGCATATGCACACACAGTGACCATCCACTGCTGTACTGTGACTGCCAAACTAACCACCCAAGGCCTGTGTGTGTGTGTGTGTGTGTGTGTGTGTGTGTGTGTGTGTGTGTGTGTGTGTGTGTGTGTGTGTGTGTGTGTGTGTGTGTGTGTGTGTGTGTGTGTGTGTGTGTGTGTGTGTGTGTGTGTGTGTGTGTGTGTGTGTGTGTGTGTGTGTGTGTGTGTGTGTGTGTGTGTGTGTGTGTGTGTGTGTGTGTGTGTGTGTGTGTGTGTGTGTGTGTGTGTGTGTGTGTGTGTGTGTGTGTGTGTGTGTGTGTGTGTGTGTGTGTGTGTGTGTGTGTGTGTGTGTGTGTGTGTGTGTGTGTGTGTGTGTGTGTGTGTGTGTGTGTGTGTGTGTGTGTGTGTGTGTGTGTGTGTGTGTGTGTGTGTGTGTGTGTGTGTGTGTGTGTGTGTGTGTGTGTGTGTGTGTGTGTGTGTGTGTGTGTGTGTGTGTGTGTGTGTGTGTGTGTGTGTGTGTGTGTGTGTGTGTGTGTGTGTGTGTGTGTGTGTGTGTGTGTGTGTGTGTGTGTGTGTGTGTGTGTGTGTGTGTGTGTGTGTGTGTGTGTGTGTGTGTGTGTGTGTGTGTGTGTGTGTGTGTGTGTGTGTGTGTGTGTGTGTGTGTGTGTGTGTGTGTGTGTGTGTGTGTGTGTGTGTGTGTGTGTGTGTGTGTGTGTGTGTGTGTGTGTGTGTACAGCATGTGTGGCTGCCCTGACTGGAAACTCTTGTATGCGAGTGTTCAACAGGGCAGACTGTGTGAGAGTGTGTGTGTGTGTGTGTGTGTGTGTGTGTGTGTGTGTGTGTGTGTGTGTGTGTGTGTGTTTCCAGTATTGGCCGGCTGATTGAGCCACATGTCAGTGGACAGTGAGCCAGTTGAGCTGAAAACCGTTATACTGCACCCCTACAACAGCTGTGCCTCGGGGAGAAGATTATGATGGCAACAGGGAAAAATATTAAGAAACACAAAAATACAAGAATATCCGCCTGAGGTGAACGGCTGAGGTCCAAACCTTCTGAAACGAGACCCATGTACAGCTTTCAATGTCCAACAGCTGTGTGCAATATTACTTTAACAATTTATAGACGAGTGAAGAATAGTTTGAAACAGAACAAAAGGCTTCATTTATGATTGAAATGTAGCCTTGAAATTATCTGAGCTCTTATCAAGACAGCGCTCCGCTGAAGCTTCAACCAGATTATTCAACAGAACTTCAATCAAATCATCTGCAGTGGGTGTTTAGTTCTCGCTGGAGACAGTGGCAGAACTACCTCGACCGACCTGATATGATTAAAAATCATTCTGCAGAGTTTTTTTTTTTCGCAACTTCACACCATCAAAAAAAACAAGCACAGGAATGTATTAAGTTTTAAAATTGAGCTTTTTTTTTTTTCTGATGTTGTAACCAAACATCTTGCCTGAACAAACTGTCGAGACTGTAAGCATAAAGAAGAACCTTGAAGGCTTTATCATACCATCCTTTCATTGAACCTCTCTGATGTGGGTTTTTTTTTTTGACTTGGTGTCGTGGTCTGGGAATCTTTAAAAAGAACAAACTGGCTGAAAACTAAAACAAAAAACTGTATCATAGATTTGGATCATCTCATTTTTATTAACCTAACTGATAGTTGATGGGTTTTTTGCACTTGTTGTACCGAGGGCTACCTTTTAAGTAGAGATGGGTCCAATCAAATCAGATATCGGACTGATGCCGCCGGTTCACGTCACGGATCAAGAAAACTCATCGGGCACTTTGAACATTGTCAGCTCGTCTTCACAGTCTCACTGTGAAGACGAGCTGACTGAACTGTAAGAAGTGTCCACAGATCGTCTCCATGACGACGTTCACACAAGGGGAAACTGCTCCTTCTATGTGATTTAAAGTTTAACTCTTTAACTCCTGTTTTAAAGATAACTTTGAACACCTGACAGTTGTTGCTGCTCGCTGTTTGCATGTGAAGCCAGCACAATGCAATTCTAGCTTTACTAAAGCATTGTGTATAGCCTTACACATACAACCAACAACAACAATAACACTATATGAAAATAAAAAAATTGGAACTGAAGGAAAATGGATCTGTGCATCTCTGCTTTAAAGTCTTTAGCTCAGTCATCCTTCGTCTCCTGTGTCGTGTTCTGCTGTTTGTTCTTTTAGAAAGGAAGCCGACTCACTCACTCACAGCCAAACAAACCAAAAGTAACCTCGTCTGACCTTAAAAAGAATCAAATAAAATGCATTCATTGGAAATGAGCAAACAGCAACATGCAGAGCAGATGAGAGGCAGAGCCGCTCCTGACAGAATCACAGTATAAAAGTGTTCCTCATTACTGTCAGGGTAGTTTACAACATCAACGCAGAACTGAGAATTCTTCAGAGAGAGGCTGCCGACTAACACCACGACAAGGTCCCACTGTTGTATTCGATTCAACTCCAGACTTTCCCCGAGTTACCTTTATAAAGGAACAAAGATATTACAGTTTAATTTGAAAGGAGGGAGTTGAACTTTTTCCTGCTGTGCCTGAAGTACGTTCCTCGTTTGGAGCTTGTGTGTGCTCGCGTTTGTGACTTTCATGTAAAAATTACATCTCCATTTCATCAGCAGTCTGATCACAGCAGGGAGCGCCAATCTCCATCCTCCAGAAACTCAGATAACGATGTGATACCTCGACTTTTCATGTGTCAGACGGAGTCAAGCTTTGATTTCAACAAGTGTTGATCCCTTTTTTTGTTGTTGTGGGGGGGGGGGGGGGGGGGGGAGTTTAATTATGAAAAGTAGTTTAGAGTGGGAGAGTTTAAACCCCTGACTGAATCAATATGACACGAAATGAGGTGAAACACGGAAGAAAGGAGGGCTGTAGTTTAGCACAAGCTTATCAAATGAACTAATGACATTTTAGCGATGAGTGGGAAGTAGCAATCAGGTCATCTTTTCATGTTTGTCTGCTTATTCAGTTGCTGCTGGAATTAGCCCCCAAAACTCAGTATACGATACATGACAGGATCATAGACTGTAAATATTAGTGGACGGAGCCTGATTGACGTCACATATCTGTTCCTGCAGGGGGCTCTGCAGGCTCAACGGCGTCAGCAGCCATGTTGGAAATCTTGTCTCAGCCTAATGTTGAGTCAACCCAACGACAGACTGAGAGCTGGAGCTGAGCTCTTAACGAACCATTTTATCGCACCTGCCTGTCAATCATGTCAGCTACACTCCCGCCTCCCGCCTATGGAGAACACAAATTGTTAGATGAGAAATTTAAAAAAAAAAACTCACCCCTGATACAGTGTGAGTCCATGATGATAATAACTAAATCAGAACAATATCCATATATTGTACCAGGCTGTAAACATGTTAATTTATGCTGTATAAAGGACTGTATTGTATGTGACATCCGGGGCTCTTGGTGCAGCATAAAGCAGAGCTGCTGTTCAATCTTAGATAAGGATGCAGAAGGATTTTAATCAATTTGGGATTTGTGTTGGGGGTTTTTTTTTCAAAGGAAGTTTAGTCAGTGGGCGAGTGTTGTTAAGGAGACTGCCTCAATTATAAAACGATGTGGGAATCACTGGACTTTATTGTGAAGTCAACAAACTTCAGTGTGAGACTACAACAAGCTAAAAATGACTCGACGCGTTACCAAACACTGAAGTGATGAAAGTAGATATTCAGCAAGTAAAGAAACCCCAAACTAATGTCAAAGAAAGTGAATATCCTCCCCCGTTTTTAAAAAAAAAAACATCAATAAATGTTGTGAGACAACACAGAGAGCCAGATGGCTCCGAGCAACGCGGCTAACAGGTTAGCGCGCACAAGTCATGTGTGCTCTTCTACACACGAACACAAAGTGTGTGTGGGTGAGAATCAATGAAAACAAAGCATAGCCGGACCACGCTATAAACAGCAGCACAAAAACAAGTCAGTGGGTCTGCGCTTTCATAACGCCGCTGCTGAGTCACAATGCTGATCGGCCGTAATAAAAGCTGACATTTACTCGGAGGTCGCTGACACACTGAAGGACAGAAGATCTTAAATCTCTCAATCATTCAAAAACAACTTTAAAGCCTTAATCCATTGACCTGCTCGTCACCCCATTTCATTTCAGACTCTCTGCTGTTTAACGGCCTTCCCAAAAAGTAATATGGGAGTATGTCCAGTGCTTACAAAGTGAGCTGACCCTCAGGACCTTTTTTTAATAACTGTATAAAAGCTTTAAGGGCTCAACTGATATATTAATTTGTCCAAACCAAAAATGATGGATGCTTTTTAATCTTGTCTTAATCAAAACGGACGTTAATCGGACTCAGTCGAATAGGACAGCAAATACAAATATATAGTTATTTGCCTCCTGTCTCTGAATAATACTCTCTCTGCTGCATTGTTTCATTATTTCTGTTTATCCACACAGCCAGCCTTCAGAGGGTTTTTTTAGGGATCTGCTACATATTCGCCTTATATGGTTGTTCTTCAAAAATACCTGTCGAAGGTCTGTGTACATTTCCCTTCAATATGAATCCAATACTGGAGCGAATTGTCATATTTTTAATCTTATTGCATCTTTTTTTTTCATTTCATTCAGTATTGGGAGTGATTTCCTCCCGTCGGAGAAACCTGCATAAAAAGATCTGCACATCAGACAGAGATATTAAAAGATGCAATAAAACTAAAAGGTATGAGATGCAGACCATCAGGTGAAGCACGACCTGCAGGAAAACAAAGCCCGACACTGGTAACGACGGGTGAAGAAATACAAGTTTCAAAAAGAAACGTGTGGAGACGAAAAATCATTTTATACAACTGGTACTCTTTGCTCAGTTAGCAACATTAACTTTTATCAGACTTGTTTCTGCGGTATGAAGCCAGATAACTCCCAAGTCACTTTCACACATGCACTGTGCTGAACTTCTGAAAATGTCTTAAAATGACAGACTGGGCTCCATGTGACCATCTGACTCTATTCACCCTCACTTTAAACTCACTTCTAACAGTGTCAGCAGCCTGTATGTTGAACTCCCTTGCAATTCAAGCTGTCATGGTACTGGATTTTAAAGATGAGATAAGACACAAAATTAAAAAATTTCAACACCACAGCAAAAGTAAAAAAAAGTTTCAGGCACCCAACTTATAAACTTAAACTTAAAAAATAGGAAATCTACTACACGCTGTCTATTTGAGCACTTGTGTACAAATGGACATTACAGTTGTTGATCATTAAAGCTCCTAAAGAGGACATTTCAGTCTGTGTTGATTTTGGCGCCCCCTGTGGACAAAGCAGTACAAACTACCTCCTTGCTTATCTCATACATGTAAGCAGTGCCTTTAAAAAAAAAGGTCTTATTAATCACTTTGTTGAGGAAAATCTATCAAAAGGGACACCTACCCCACAGCATCCGCTTTTATACACAACATTATATATAAAGAAAAATTCAATCCTTATTCCAATTTTTTTCATTTGTTTTTAAAGCTCCAAAAGAGGCATGAAAATCAATTATATTCTAATTCATAGCCATCTAACATAGCTCCTCACGGGGGCTTTAAAAAAAGAGATTTATACATTTTAGATCATGTGGTTTTTAAGGGAATGGAAGTATAACAACTTTTGCTAACCATAGAGTTGATAGTGATATAACTCACCATTACACAAGACTCCTTCTGCTGCTAAATCTGTCCAGGCGTGTGCAAAAGAAAAAAAAAAAAAAAAAAAAAAGCTCGGACCTAATTGTCCAAGAGAGTACCCAGAGTTCAAATGTGAATTCAGCTCTAGACTCAACAGTGTTAAGAGTTCAGCTACAGCACTTAGCCTTTTGGCAGTGCATGAGGCGGCGAGGCTGTAAAAATACAGCTACTAATGCCCTCAATCACTCTGACACCAGAAAAGCCAGAAATCAGCTCACCTCTCAGCTACTGTGATTTTTAACAGTGTAGACATGGGCGTCCTCTGTCCTCATTATCTGACCAAACACCACTTACGCCTCACCCTCGCGGACATCACCCAATAATTTAGGTCAAGCCTGTATCCCATAACCTCTGTCCCCTAGAGGCCCCAATGAAAGCAGCAATCCTGACTCCAATCATGACCCAAAAGTGAGGTTGACAAACTCCAAAGCTTTCTGTATGACTGTAATTCAAAGTGAGTAAATTATTCAGTCAGCCCTTTCTCACTGTTGTTCTTCATCCCAGCTCATCCCTCTCTGTGAGAACTGTGATTAATTACAGACCCTGCAGTCTTTCCCATCTCGCTCTCACGCTTCACGTCCCCACATCCGAGCCACTATACAGTATCTTTCTCCCACCCACTCGCTCGCTCGCTCAACATTGCTCCCTCTGGCTTTTCTGATTCTCTTTCACCCCTATATACCCTCGTTTTTTTTTCCCCCTGAGAACAAAAGCTTTCAGAAGGCAAGACTTGATACAGTGGAGAGTCATTGTTCCCGCTTCATGTACAGTATCTTCTTCCTACCTGTGCTCCTCTGGGGGGGGGGGGGGGGGGGGGGGGGGGGGGGGGGGGAGGAAAAAAAATAAATTGGTGTGCATGGATAATTCTGGGAAATAACAATGTGATATTTCATCCACTTGCACATACACAATGGACACACAAACGCGCTTTCTCAGCAAACTACAGCTCATATTCATTAGCCACTTAGAGCGCCGTGTTCAAATGAATCAAAGCAAACTGCTTACACGTAATCTTGTCCCCTGTGGAGTAAAATGTATTGCGTTCCTTATTCCAGCCTGTTTGAAGCCAAAAGTAGCAAATGGACTTTTTGTTCCCTTTGTGTTTGCCGTAAGGAGTGCACATACAGTAAGTGTGTTTGCACTTTTGTAACAATCATGCAAAAAAAAAAAAAAAATCAAACCACGTTGTGCAGGATTTGTGTCAGTCTATTTTTTTTCCTGCCTGTTTGCACCTGTGTGTGTGTGTGTGTGTGTGTGTGTGTGTGTGTGTGAGACGCTCCCTTGTTTTTCTTAAGCCTACATGGGGTCCAGTACAGTAAATTACATCATGTCTGCAGCAGGAGAACAGGCAACCAGAAACCTTTTTACAACACACTACAGCCTGGCTAAATCCCCTTTTTCACGGCATCCTACAGAATTACATTGTCCCCTTTCTCAACACAGGCCTTACTCCTGTGAGTCTGTGTGCTGGTGAACGTGTGCAAAGTGCAGACACATGCCTAGGAGGCAAAAGGCGGTGATTATAGTAATTATGGTTTCAGGTTTTTGGGGTATTCCTTTAGATGGAGCGATAGATTAGCGGACAGTTTTGGCAGTGTAAGAGCGAGGCAGGAGAAAAGAGTTATTGTTTGGGGGTGAGGAAGGAACAGAGGGGTTAGAGTGAGGGAACAAGGAGAAAGTTGTGTGCACAAAGTTTTAGGCACACAGAACCTGAAATCTTCCCGAGTTGGTTGTTCACACATGCACCTCATAGCAGGAGATGATCCCTGTCAGATGGGAGGTGAGGGGAGTTTAAATGATGCTTTTATTAAGTTTTTTTGCTTTTATAATCATGCTTCCTGTACTTTAAATCATTCACATATGAACAATATAAAAGCAGTAGTAGAGCATTCTGGCAAACCAAAAACATGATGGGGTAGTTTCATTACATGTGTGGAGATCACGGCAGCAGTTTTCACACAGTCTATGGCCGTGTGCCAACCAAAGGATTTAAAAGTCATCACCGCCTCCTGCTCGTTTGCTTTCCTGAATTTTAGGTAACAAATTCTGATCAGCTCACATTGACGTCACGCAGAAAATTTACTAGGGGGCTGGCAGGAAAAATTCCAGGTGAAAAATGTGGCCGTTTTCGTTCACTCATGCTGCTCTTTTCAAGTTTTTGGGAGTTTTCTTTTTTTCTTTTTCACTAGTGTGAAAGCACCAAGAAAGAAGAATGGAAGAAAAAGGAGGAAAGTTATGAACACAGAGAGAACGTAGAGGCAAAAGACACAAAGACTAATCCTTCTTCCAAATGCTGTTCAATGTGCTTGTCTTCTGCTCCCTCCTCAATCCTCTCCACACTCAACCAGGAGCTGAATAGGCTTTTACAGTGCAGCTTTGTTTCCTATTAAAAAAAAAAAAAAGAGTCTGAATGTCAAAATGTCCACACAAAAAAATACCTCTCCCTTTCGTTCATTTTTCTTCTTCTCTTTCACTCTCTCCATTTCTATGTTCCTCTTACATTGCTGCTCTTGACCTTGTCGCTCCTTTCTTTTCTTTCCCTCCTTCTTTTCTTCAGCTCTCACGACAGCACAATGCTCGTGACACCCTTAAAAGGGAAACAAAAAGGGACCCGGGTCCCAGGCCTGTGGACCCCCTGTTGCGGCACGTCGTCTTTCTCAAAGCCGGCTTAATTACATATTCATGGTGACACAAATAAGGCTCTCTTGCACCAACACACAAACACAGCTCTCAGCCAAAATACCCAGCATCCATCTGCTGGTCGTGTGTCTGCACTTGAGGAAATATTCCATCAAACAGGGCACACGTAAGTGACAAATGTGTTGCCTTTTTTTTTTTTTACGTTTGTGTTCGGAGCACCACCTGTATAATTCCTGAGATGTTACGGATCATTTCTCTGTGATCTTGAAAAACTATACATGCATGCTTAAATCTGCAGCCTGCCTTTACTAGAGGCGTCGTGAGTAAAACAAAATCTGGAGCGACAGCAGATTGCTGCTTTGGCTTGAATCCAAACAAAGTGTCAGAGACAGACACAGGAAGAGACGTGGGGGGATTAAGCTGAAGGAGTAGAAGTTGGTTGCTTATTCACACACACACACACGCACGCACACACGTGCACAGAAAAAAAAGAAGAAAAGAGAGTCTTTAGTAATCGGTTGTCTCCAATAAGCGCTGTGTGCTGCACCTTGTTCATGGTGCAAGTAAACCGGCCCAGGCTATTTACTGGAGGTTTTACGGGAGCAAATAAAAAGAATATATAGACCATGAAAAGGCTAAGCTGCCGGCTGTGGAGGCAAAGCCTTAAAACAAAGAGATACAGGGAGAGATTTCAATGGAGAGCAGCTGGCTCCATTTCACTACCTGTCTGCTGCCTCCTTTCCTTCCCTTTCCTCCTTCCATCTATCTGCTCTGGCCTCTTCTATGTGTGTGTGTGTGTGCGCGTGTGTGTGTGTGTGTGTGGCAATGTGTACGCAAACTCTGTCCCTCCCTCTGGCTGATGATTTTCCACAAACACTGACACACACACACACACACACACACACACACACATTATGTCCCGCTGTTTGTGGGCCCCGTCCAGAAGCACAACAATATGTCCACTGTTTGGGCCACACTCTAATTAAACAGTGTAAATCTAACTAGAGAAAGGCACAGAGTGGTGAGAGACAGTAGCAGGGGAAGAGACGGATAAAAGGGAGCTGAAAGTGAGAGAGCGCAAAACACGACGTCAGAGGTAGCAGATGGGAAGGAGAGAAAGCAGAACACAGAGAATGAGAGATGGAGTCAGAGGGAGAAATGGGGACAAAAGGACAGGAGAGGAATTGAGACGATGGACAGCATAGCAGAAATCTGCGGCCTGGCACACGATGGCATCAACTCACTGAGCCCCAACTGTGTATTGTGACAAATCAAAGACGCCCAGTTTCCGCTTGCAACAAGCTGCACAAATAAGAGGAAAACATATCTTTTCAGATGTACCAAAATATTTAAATTGTGTTTTTAAGTGACACGCTAAGTGTCGTGGCCAACATGGACACTGATACCTGTTCAGAAACCACAGCAACAAAAATAGAATTAGGCACCCAGTATTGTCTCATTTCTTGTATCTAATGGCCAACTCTTGCACAATGTCTAAATTGCACAAAAAACATTTGCAAAATGTGTAGATTGAAACATCTGAAAACACGAAAATAGGCTTTTCATTTTTTGTAATGCAGCACTGCTTGGTAGCAGTGGGAATAAAATAGAAGGCCATTGATTGAGAACGAATGTTGTAATCTCAGAATACCCTCCCTTCACAGAAACACACACACACACACACACACACACACACACTCACATAAACACAACTTAGTGAAAAAGAAACCCTGGAAATGAGAGACCCAAATGAGGCTTTAGGTTTCTCAGGCCATGAAAAATTCATAATTCCAGATCTTTACATGAAACTCGAGAGGGAATTAAGCCTAACAGCAGGAGACGCTGGGAATCAGTTTCAGAACATTTGGCTTCTCCTATCTCTTTCTGCAGCTCAGCCTGTGTCTCATGCATGCTCACACCGAACGCACACAAAACACACAGAGGGACGCATTCTTATGTTCCACCCTGGGTTTTTCCCCTGCGGACAGCGAGAGACAGTAAATGGTGCAAGCAGTGTGACGCAGTTTGTCGACACAGCTCTTTGAAAACCACACTTGCGCCTCCAAATCCGGATTCCACCTCTGCCTTCTTCGAGGAACGTGCAAATTTTTTTTTTTCTGCCGCCAGCGATACAAGCTTCTTGATTCTACAAATAGGCCGGGCTGTAATTGCCGTGCGATCCGTGTAAACCTTTCACAAAATGTACAGACAGTCAAGGTCCGGCTATTCCACAGTCTAACATTAAAGCTACAGTGAGTGAATGGAGGGACAAGGCCACAGGCAAGGGGAGAAGAAAGAAAGGTCAGAAACATCCATTCAGTGGCTGTAGCAGAGAACGCAGATTCAAAGGATAGGGATACAAAAAAGAGGTGGGTGGGAAAATGTCTCATCACTTTAGTCGATGAAAAAGTACAGATGAGTAAGCAAGACTTAAATAATGAATTTAAAAAAAAGATGAAATGAGGGAGATCTGCCATCGAGGAGGAGCAGGAGGGTCTTCTATACAAAACAGCCCCAGATACACTCAAAGACTTCCTTTCACACACTCGCATGAAGGCCGTCCAGCACGCACACACACACACACACACACACACACGCACTGCATGCACACAGAATGCTGCATTGTTGGACCACAGAGATATCGTGCTGTGTGTATGTGTGTGTGTGTGTGTGTGTGTGTGTGTGTGTGTGTGTGTGGCAGTCACTCAGCCTGTCAAGTCCTAGTGGAGTGATCAAAGCTGGTACAAACCACCCAGAGAGATCTCTCCCTTCCTCGTCCATTCATCCTTCTGCACCATGATATAGAAAAAGCCTCAGATTTACGACGTGAAAACCTGCTCAGCCAATCAAAATCAAGTGACGGGAGTGGCGCAGCCAATCAAATCGAACCTACTTAGTTCCAATACTCCTGAACTCGTCTCCCTCCTAGCACTGAAGCCTGGATGGCTGCAAGGCACCATGGGACAGGATCAGGGCATAATAGGAGACAGCATGGGAGCTCTGGCAGTATCACAATGCCAAGCGAGCACACACACACACACACACACACACACACACACACACACACACACACACACGTAACAAAACAACATGAGAGCTCTGCTGGAGCAACACTATGATGCCAAACTGACACACATATGAACAAAATCACACAGTCCCCCACTCTGACATTCCTGGCACACAGACACATGTACGTGCAAAGAAAAACACACACACACACACCCGCAAACACACACACACACACACACCACAGGACACCTCTGAGAACACCACTAAGCTGCCAACTTAGTTTATGAACACAGAAATAACACACACATCTTGAGAGCACTTTCAGTACATCTTTACACCTCCGTGTCACCGGGGTTCACACATATACACCTCCACACCACCGCCGACCTGCACAGACGCACAGGCTCCAACACAAACACGCCCACATCTTCATCTCAAACCGGCTTGTTTTCAAGAAACTTTCTCCAGATTATATATATATAAACAAAGTGAGCACACATCCCAGGATAAATGTGTGCTAGGTTTTATATAAAGTGCTTATGAGCTGAAATCCAACACACCACAGGAAAATTAAAGTCTGCAAGCGGAAGCTAAACTGAGCAAAAGAAAATGCTTTAGACCTGCAGGGGCTGAATTAAACAGAAACTAAACCAAACATGATTCAAACTATAAGAGCATAGAGAGGCTGAATTGTTAACATTGGCCAAGCTGCAGCCTTGTCGGTATAATCAACAAGGGGATTTCTGACGTTTCGTAAAGTGATCTTGACACCCATTCATACCAGATCAAATGTGAGGGGGCTTAGCTAATGGCTTTTTATGACAGGATGGGAGACCAGAGGGCGGGGCTTATAGTTTGAAGTTTGACACGAGCACTTGAACAGGCATTAGAGGATCTCGACTGACACTCGGCTCTCATTCAGTCTGATCACGTCTGTGTGTGAGAACGGTTTCCATAGAGCTGTCGAAAGACTAAAACAATGTCTATGTGTCTCGAAGGGTTTTTCACAACACCTGAATTTAAACTTCAGTACAAAACTATAATATTCAAATGATGTCAATATATGTTTTGGTACCAAAACAACACAAATAAAAGGCACGTATAGGCAACCAAAATGAATACATGGATTGTTTTTGGTGACCAAAAGTTGCAAGCAGTCGTCTGCTCGCCGTCCACAGATTGCACAAATGCATTGGCAACTCTTCGGTACCAATCTGCTGCCAATGTGTTTGTGTAATCAAGACAGTGTCACCACCATTTTGCTCTCCGTCTCGAAAGAGACACAAACATAACTTTGTCATCTTTATGAGAAACTTAAATAACTTGTCAGTATTTACAAGCCTGTGAAATTACTACAGCTGCTCTCTCTCTCTCTCTCTCTCTCTCTCTCTCTCTCTCTCTCTCTCAGCAGCTTCAGGTTACAAATATGACTTGATGTGCGTCGTTTTTAAAAGCTCAGGTACTTCTCCATACATCATTCCGTTGCTTATCTATAGCACTTTTTTTCTTGTTTAAGGTCACAAGGGGCTGCATGAAGCCGACCCCAGCTGTCATTGGGCGAGAGGCGGGGTACATCCTGGACTGTTCGCCCAATCAATCACAGGGCTGACGTACAGAGAGAGACAACCAGCCACACTCACATTCACACCTACAGACAACTATTAACCTAACGAGTCTTTGGACTGTGGGAGGAAGCCGGAGCACCCGGAGACAAACCACACATGCACTAACCACGACAGTGCAGATACAACTGATCCTCACCCACAATCACTAAAGTATTTAAACTTCTGACAACCTCAGCGCCCGATTAAAAAACAAAGTGATGAAGAAATGTTCATATCTGAACGCATGTAGGAGTGGAGAGAAGGTTCTCTACATTCAACATCATTAGATTTGAGGTAGTTAGTTAGCTAGTTAGTTGCCTTTATTGTCTCCCTGTGGACACAAGAGAAAGTCACATAAGCTCAACACAAATCCTCCAACAGCACAGAACACGCACATCGCTCCACGCACACACACGCTCCCTCAATCGCACACATACCCAGAAGTTCAACATCCGGTGTACACACACTGTGGCTTTTAAAGTCATTACAGAGTCGCTGATAAACACACACCCTCCTCTTCCTCTCCCCGAGCTCGCGTCCCTATCCCTATGAACATTTGTGAATCCTTGTACCTGAACTAATGTGTCTGGAGCATCATTCTCACTCATACACATCATCATCCTGAACGTCATTAGCAATGACCTCAACAACAACAACAAAAACCCAAACAAACAAGCTATTAAACTAACCAAACCACATATTCCACAGTGGAGTAAAACTGGAGGCAACAACTGGCCATAAGACCCTTAATGATGCATGAGCTGGTTTAAACAACTGTTTGTGTTTCTCATAGCAGTCGTAAAAAAATAAAACACAGACTTTGCAGGAGGATTGCTCTTACTGAACGGACAGGGCAGTGAATGCAGCACTGATGCACCGAGAGGATCAGTTGTGTACACAATGCAGCCCACTCCCCCACAGTCAGGTCAATGTGTTTGTGTGCTCTGCCCCCTCCATTCAATACAGCAGCTCATCGAGAGAGACTCCTCACACACAAAGACGTAAGTTGCATGGACACGAGTGACGATGTTTGGAACAGAAAAACAACAGACAAGAGAATCAGGATGCATGAAAGGAAAGCTTAAAAAAGGAGAGCAGAACAAAAGAAAACTGCTCAAACATTGAACCCTTGCACGCTGCAGATTCAGATTAAGTCACGTGTCGGTGCCGAGGTTGCAATTCATCAGACGTGGGCGAAAAGCCTACTCAAACCGTGTCCCTAAATTGCAACGTATTGATTTAACAGTAAAACGAATAGAGAACGGTCATCGTGAATATGGGTGGGTGTTGCTGAAATGTTGTTCCTCGAGGCAAGCGGAGAAAAAGGTGGCAGCAACATCATGTCCAATTACTGCCCAAATCCAGCTCACGAACCATAGAGCCCAATCAGTCATGTCAATGGCAATATACCAACTGCACTCGGCTGTGGACGTGGAGGGTGATCCTTTCAGGAGCTTTCAAGTGGGAATCAAGTTGAATAATGACACGCGTATGGAAACACTGAATACTGCTTGAGGAATATTTCCTTTAAAGAGGGTCAATTCTACTTTTAAGTGCCGACCATAAAGTCAGACTTTAGGTTACCAAAGCTACACGAGAAAAAGTGTGTTGAATCAGGCCGCTCAGTATGACAACACAAAGGTTGGGAATTAATTCTCTGGCATGAACATTAGGGAGGTCAGGAGGAGTGCGACCGAGAAAGCTGTTTCCAAGTCCTTTCCCTTCCTGCATATCTGAAGAGCAGCCGATTACACTGTTACTGGTGGAGAGCACTTAAATTCAAATTAAATGTCTTCAAGTTAGGCTCCTTAAGAGAGCTTCATTCAGGCTGTGACCTGTGATATAATCCTCCACAAACAGCAGCAGCAGCAGCTGTGTCACTCCTCAGAAATATCACTTTAATATTCCTGTTCTGCTTCACTGGAGGCTTTATGTGCCTCTAAAACAGAACTGCTTCTCATCTTTACTGCCTTACATTGAAGAAACGTATACACGCTGAGCTCCCATTAGACTCGATCATGGGGACAATCTGCAGTATATTTCTGCCGCACTATTTTTTTATTTTATTTTTATTTTTTTTTATTTTTTTTTGGGGGGGGGGGCAGATTTGTATAATTGCCTTTAAGCTCCGAGCTGCTGGGAGTGTTTGTGACTTGTGATCAATTTTCCAATATAAGCAGTGAAGCGTGCTCTGCAGTGAGACATTAGTCGCCTTATTGTGGAGTCCAAGTCCTGCCCTTCACAGCCTTCACCTCATTTAATTCGCAACCTCACACTTTATTTACCCCCTTTACAACTGGAACAGGTCCTGACGCACTGTACTCCCCTCCGACAGGGACCATGAGCGCCACTCTGCGCCTCTGGAGTTTGTGCAGCCACCTTATCTGTGTCTCAATAGCGAACAGAGACTACAAACAAGTCCGCTTTTTATTTATCAACCCTTCTGTTTCAGTCTTCCTAGAGAACTACGCATATGTAATAGCCGTGTGTAAACGTGAGCTGCGAGTTCAGTCTTCCATTTTGCACAGGCATGGAAATGCTCAGATAGATTCCACATTAAAAACCCCTAACCGTAAACCTCCTTCTCATCAGCATCAGCTCAATTTATATGGAAATGTGACATAAAAAAGTAGGTAAACCTCCGCGAGAGGAGGTAGCGTACTTCTTCCTTACTGGCAGGTCAGCGCCACACAGACATGTCACCGCAAAGGAAGAAAGATGCTTTGAAACAATTCAGGTGCGTTAACAAGAGCTGAAAGAAGACGCGCTCTCCATCCAGTCTTACCTTGGGCGACTCCTCTGTGTACGAGCACCAGGAGAAGAAGGATACCTTGCGTGGTGGCGCACATCCTCACCAAGCTGCAGCAACTCCCGCGTCCTATTCCACTTCTCTGTCCACTTTTTCCCATGACAAGCAACGCGTAAAACACATAAACACACAAAACTCCTTGCTCCAAAGCGGGGGAGAAACGAGAACCCCCCTCCCCGCTTCCACCTCAGGGTCTGCTGGTTTATCAAACGAGTTCAAAAAGCGAAGGTAAGGTTGTAAAGCCTCTAGTCCCGGTGTCTGAGTCCGTCTCAGAAGGCGCAGGTTAAGCTCTAAGAAGAGAGAGAGAGATAGAGAAAGGTCTGTGGAAATAACCACGCGGCGTCTCTTCACTCGTGTCAGCGGCACTGCTGCCTTCCCACTAAGCTCTGTTTCTCTCTCCGTGCGCTCTCTCCGTCTCCTGCTCCACTCGCTCCGTTTACGCAGAGAGAGAGAAATGCCACCGCCCTCTGGCTACCATGCTACACTCTCACTCTCTCGTTCTTCCCTCTTCCTCTGTTTAAACTAAGTAAATGTGAAACCTCACCCAAAAACACATGACGCTTTAAAACTGTCATTAACGTAGTGTGATATGTGCATCTCCCACTCCCTGCGCAACGTGTTTGCATTAAATAACCTCACAGGAGACTTTAAGAGTCCCACGGAAATTGTTTTTTTATTTCTACTTTTTTTATACCGTATTTTGCATTCATAACTTGTTCATGGTTGTAAATGGCTTTTGTGTAGTGTAGCATTTTGCATTATTTCTCAAATCCAACATATTTCAATTGTTTGGCGTGCACGACCATTTGCGCGCGCGTGTGATTGCAGCCGCTGTGGAGTGAACCATGCAGCCATGTTTCGAGCTCACCAACTGATGTCTGCCCCCTGACGGCCACCACAGTTGGACCCATGCACGTGAAAGAAGGCACATTTCTCATTTACTGAAGCCGAGGTGTACTTTTTAAAAAGAATCATTTTATATCAGCAATGCAGTGCACAATCCATTTATCATGGGGATTCAATGCAGTGACCTCTATGAATACCAGATGAACACCAAGTTACCTCATCACAGGGTTTATTGTGTTAAAGTAAGGAAAGATAAGAACATAGAAAGATGTCATTTATCAATCAATCTTTATTTGTGTATAGCGTCAATTCATAACAGGTGTTATCTGGAGACACTTGACAAAAAGCAGGTAAAGGACCTTCCTGTTTGTATGTTAACATTAACAAAAGAGCAGGTAACAAGAGGTAAGGTGTGTGTGTGGGGGGGGGGGGGGGGGGGGGGTGTTTATGCATTTGTATGAATGTATCAAGAGTGAAACTAACTGATTAAAGCAAATGTACTATTAAACATGATGTCCCTGAACTCACCATTAAAATTGATGAAGCTACAAATAATTTTAATCCAGCAACAGGAACTCATGTAGTGGTTATTTTATTTTGAAACATGGAGACTATATAATAGTCATTTCCACATTTAATCTCTACACACATAAGGACATGTGTTTGCACATACTGTGTGTCATTAAAGCCTAACTATAGAATCTATCAACACAGTGTCATCATGTAATGTTGAACCATTCAAGAGGCAGATCAGCGTTTTAGTGACTGATGGTTAAATCCAAAAGAAGCTAAATATGAAGCCTGTGTGAGTGCGTGTTTGCAGCACACACACACAAACACACACACACACTGCCAGCTCACATAACTCTCTGCAGTGTTGCTGCACAGTCATTTGAGCAGCACAGTCTGGATCATGCATTGTAAATGGCAATAGTAAAATATGTGCTGGGTGCCATTTGTCACCGCAGCAGCTCCACAGCTCAGTGACTAGCAGTGGAAGTAGCTGCTACCCGCAGGGACCTGTAAAAGCTTTTTATTCTGCCACTTTATTGGGAATGGGAAAGCAATAAGTTACACAAGAAACATATGGCACGCTTGGATATGGATCAGCACTTACACCGGCAACAGTCAATAGCTGAGGGATTTTCACAATGCTGTGAGGTCGTACGACACATACATGCTTTATAAACACCGTCAGTTAAATGTAATTTTTAAGACGTGCGTTTAATGACTTAGAAAGTGTTCAAAAGTATCTGTGTCTGGAAAATAATTGTTCTCAAAGCCTCTCCAATATCACGATTCACTGAATGGTTGGACCCAGATGCACGACTCGGAGACAGCTTGACCAGTTTTGACAATAATTTTAAATCAAACACGATGAAGTGACACGAGTGGAATGAATGTGCAAAAAGTCCCAGTTCGTCCATGAACGGTGCAGCAAAGTAAATCCTAGTGACAGTCCCGGTGAATCCAAAATCCCGAATCTCGAACACATGAGTTGAACACAGATGAGACAAACAGCAGAGGACAGGTCGACAGGTAGACGGAGGAGCAAGTGAGTCTTCACAGGGAAAAAACCACGAGGAAGGTAAGTACACAGAAAGTCACAAAACAACAAGAGTCCAAAAACACACGAGAGCCTGATTCGAAGAACAATACCACGTAGAGTAGACAATAATCCGGCACCGACTGGGTGGAGAGAGTCGGTTTACATGCAGACGCTGATTGTTGATGAGCTTCACCTGGAGACCACACCTGCTGCAAATCTAGATCTGGGGAGGAGTCACAGGAGGAGCAGGCAGACAGGGGAAAACAGTCAACACACACAAGTGGGAGGGTACTAACCGGACAGATCATGACATCCAAACTCTAATCAAACAAAGTGCACAACCCTTGAATACAATGATTTCCAGAACTTTCTCCAATTTTTACCAGATCTTGATGGTAAAATAACCTAATAATTGTTTAAAGTGGATTGTCCAGGGACAGAAGGACAATCCCAATCTTAGTCTGTTGGTCCAGACACTGTGCAGTGAAGTCTCACAGCGAGCTGCTGTGTGGTTACTCAACAACAGATATGTGAAAGTCAGCTAGCTACAAGTAAAAGAAGCACTGTTCAGTTTCAAGTGTATTTCCCCCCCTGATGCTCTGCAGGTGAGGATGATGCATATTCTGTATACGACCTCATCTTCATTGAAAAGCAGACAGGCCACTAAAGCACTTCTTTTAAATGCTGAATGTGAATCTGGTTCCTCCTCCTCACTTTTCACAGGTTGATTCTTTTTTTTCTCCACAACTGTGAATGAGAACGGTGTTTAATACTCCTCCACTTTAGCTGAAAAATAGATTTTGTGTGTGTGTGTGTGTGAGTGTGTGTTGTCCTGACTGCCCTCGAGCCCACCAGCTCTACTTTTAACTTAACTCCCCAAGGACTTTGTCAAACTGTTTCCATCTTCACTTTTCCTCTGAATGTGAGGACCGTTAAAGATCATCCGGCGTCACTTTATTCATGTTTATCATCGCTACAGAGACAGATATACAGTAACGACATGGTCGAATATATCCCCATTGGTTGTCTGGTCACTCACAGCATCGAACACACTGTGATAATGAGAGCGAGACAGAAGACGGTGAAGAAGGAGAAGTAAGAGGTTGGAAATGTGCTGCATTCATGCACATGAGAGAAAAAGCTTATTTTTAAACCAAATGCAATGAAATTAGTTTTAGGTTGTTTTTTTTTTAAGTCCTCAGAGGAAGAATCTACATTTAGGAAAAATACCATAAGTGCTATTTTTCTGCAGAATAGGACAAGCAAACTGAGAGCAGTCTCACTGCATGTGTGGGCGGGTACGGTGACTTCCGAGAGGCTTGTCACTATTGCCAGGCAACCAGTCAGGTATCATATAGTCCCTGTCAAGCAGCTTTAAAATTGTTGTTATGACTCAGCTAATTAGAGTCAATGTTAAAGCTCCTGTGAGGAGTTTTCATCTACATGAAACACTCAGAGATAAACACTGATGCATTTTTACGGCAACCGGAAAAAGCCTTCATTAGTTTTTTTAATGACTGAAACCATATAGAGGGGGTGATGAAGTGGCTGACATTATGCTGCAGAAACAGACTTCATCCACTATTACCACGGCCTGTAGTGGTTAGTGCGCGTGGTCCCTGAGTGGAGGCTGTGGTCCTTCAAGCGGGCGGCCTGCTATTCAACCTGTAGCTCCTTTACCACATATCAATCTCTCTCTCCCTGATTTCTGACTGTTCACTCTCCTGTCTCTGAACAACAAAAGGCATAAAAAGCCTTGCAGGGTGATGGGAAAAGGAAATCTCGACTGGAAATTGTTGAAGGCTAACTTGAAAAACTGCAAGGTTAACATCCAATCGCAGGAGCCTAAAACCAGTCTCCCTTTTTGACATAAGCCTCCACTCGTATAACTTTCAGTTAGGTGAAACGAGCATAATGTAATGTGTTCTCTTTTTTAAGCTCTCTCTATTGTATGTTGCAACAGAAAGCAGCCCCCACAGGGGTGACTAGGTTTAATCTCTTTAAGCAGTTACATAATGGCCCCCAGTTCACTTTTTAATCAGCGAATAGATGGCTGTGCCCAGGGACGAATAATCACATCTATAACTTTCTAATCTAATATCCAGCTACATTCAAGTGGATTAGAGAGGAACAACAGGGGAGAGGAGGGGCACAGGTGGTACACCTCCATGTGAGCCCGTGTGTGCCGCAGGATTTATTTGTGTGTTATGTTGAGAAGGAGAAAAAGAGGCAGGACTCGTGTGATGCTGTCTGGAGTTAGTGTGCAGGTGAGTAAATGTGTGTGTGTGTGTGTGTGTGTGTGTGTGTGTGTGTGTGTGTCTCGTTCAGAACATGGCGTCCATGTATCAATCCTTTCAGATCACTTCTGATTTTCTGCTATTTGGCCGGTTGTTTTGGTGATGTGTACTGACAATCTCATTCCCTAGATGGCTCCGTGTGACCCCACGGTTTGTCCCGAACGCTGAGTGCAACATCACGGCGGGAGCTAAAGTGAATCATGAAATGTATCCAGACAGACAGATGGACACACAGACAAGGAGAGAATGTATCATCGTCATCAAATTGAATTGTTTCAGAGACTGAAACACACACACACACACACACACACACAGGATATTCATAAGGCCATGAAAACAATAATGTAATTGAATGTCACAGTCAGTATGTGACCTCACAGGCAGTAAAGAGTGTATTACACATTTATCATAAAAAACAAAAGAAAATCCTAAATGTAGTTTTATTTGTTTACATAAGAACAATCTGTGTAATGGTCTAAAGATAGGAGCCTCACACAGCGGCAGAAGAAAATCAATGAAATGCTCATTTCTTGATTGTAAGATCATGATGGGGTGACGCAGCCCAATGCATCTTATATCATCAGTGATAATTAAACATGAAGGCCAATAAAGCCCCTTCCAGCTCAATGAGAGCAGGTCGAAGGGTCAGATCACTTTCAGAGAAAACTTTTTTCCAAGGAAATATAAGGAATTATGTATTGGAAAAAGGCGCTTTTATTCACACATGCTTAAGAAACAGGCACTTAACAAAGCAAGTGAATCCGTCCAGGACTCCAATAAAATGAACGTAAAGTGAACGTTGAGATTTTTAGTGATGCAGTCTGAACCACATGACACGAACAGATGACGAACAAAGCCGGCTTTGTGAAAGAAGCTTCTCCGTCAAGAGCATCCAATCAAAGCAGAGCATGTTACTCTGTAAAGTAATGTCAAGTATTTCCCTTTTTCTTTTTTTTCTTCTTATTCTCACACATGAAGTGGAATTTCTTTGAATGGATACTTGTGAGATCGTCTTGGCACTCTTGAGATTTGAAATGCTGGCGTTTGCAAGAATCCAAAAACTCCACCAAAAAAAAAAAAAAGACAACTTTGCAGACTTTTGGTGCTCGAGCTCTGCTGTGTCAGAAGTGCTTCTTCTTTGTGGGTTTTGTTGTGTCTGTTTTTGCTTCTTCTTTGTTTGTTATTTAGTCGCTGTTTACAAGCAGGTACAAGTATACACCGCCACCTGGATTTAGATCTGATTACTGCCATGTGTGACTTTCTTGTTTCTCTAATCAGACGTTTTCGTCCCATGACTGCACACACCACACACACTGTGACGTCTGAACCATGACAGTACGGGATGAAAACACATTTCCTCATAGTTACTTTTAATGTCTGAAACTGCGACCAGGCTAAGCTGGATTTACACTTTCCACAGCACAGAGTCACAGTTCACTGTAAGAATAAAGCAGCGTCATATTTTTCAGTTACAAAAAAGACAAACAAGAGACAGGATGTAGCTTAGTGTTTCGTGCGCACTAACCCATTGACGGAGGCTAAAGTTCTCCAATCGGGCAGCGATGGGTTCGACTCCGACTTGCAGCTCATTCCTCAGTCATTTCATCCTCACTCTTTCCCTGATCTCCAACTCATTCAGCTGTCCTGCCTCGACAATAAAAATAAATAAATAAATCTTCACAAACAGGAAGTCGCTCATAGGCCTGTTTTCAGGAGGTGAAATGAATCAAAAGAAATAGCCAACTCTCTTTGATCACATCTCAGCAGGAGGAGGAAGCAAACATGGACAGGGGGAGGACCACAACAGGGTGTTTTTTTTTTCTGTGGACGTTCTGCCAGCTCCTGCACCACAAGATGTTTTCCACCATATTTTGGATCAAAGAGAGTGTCATGAAGAGTGTGTTGCTCAACGTGTGCCTCGGACAGGAAGTGTTTCATCCAGGATATGCTTCATCACATATTGTTTGATGTAGAATACAATAGCTGCTGTTAAAGTAGAAACGGGCTTTTTACCAATCTGTTTGCCAACCTCGAGGGAGTCTACAGTCAGAGATAGGGTTCAAATCTCCAGCCCTCAATCCAAAACTAATCGGGCATCACTTGATCTTTTTTTACACTGGGAGACAGATTGAGTTGAAGATATCCGTAAACACCATCATGATGATGGAGACACACGCTTGGATTCTCTGTGGGGTAAAACTGGGTCTTACTCTAAAACTCAACCATCCCAAATGGATTAGGCTAAAAAGGCTTCTTATTGGCTTTGGAGATGATGATTTCTATCAGACAGTAATTTGAAGTTAGTGAGGATACTGATTTCTATTTCCAATTTAGCTAAAAAGAAGGGTTGGATCTATGTATATACAGATTTGTCAAACGTATTCACAGTATAGATACTAGTGTTTAAAAAGACTTCTGTACAAGTTAAAGTACCAACTCAAGTAACAGTATAAAACTACTGGTTTCAAAACTACTTAAAGTATAAAAGTAAAATTAATGTAAGGGGGAAAAAAATGCCATTAAGGACATGTTAAGTTTGGGCCACGTCACAGGGGCCTATAGTCCACCATTTCAAAAAATTATTCCGGGTAAGACCAGGGATGTACAGGGTCGGAATTCCCAATCTCCTACTAGAAAAGGTTTGATGGGACGGCACTCAAAGTCGGAGTTCATAGATCCATCTACCCCGAGAGTCAGTTGTCTGATGTCACACAACTATAGTCAATGATGTGCAACTGGACCACGAGGAGGTCGGAAATCAGAACATTATACTGGAAAATCCAACTTTTCTGGAATGCAGCATATGTCATGTGGAGGCGCGATGGATGTCCAATAGGGTGTCGGAATGGTCTATATGTTTATACTTAGAATCCAACCACAATCAAATTCACTCTATCCGGATGCCGCGGTTTATCTTTATAGGTTTTTGTGTGTATGTTTTTTTGAATGGAGGAAAAAAGCTGTTTTTAAATGATGAAAATGTAAGGAGTAGAAGTAACAAGTCGGGTGAAAAATAAATACTCCAGGAAAGTATAGATACCCCACATTTCTACTTAAGTAGGGTAACAATGTATTTGTATTTCATTACTATATATTCGTGAATATACTTATAATGTTTGACTCATTTGCGGTGGCAGATTGTAATTCAAGAAGTCAGTCGCTGAGAAACTCATAAGAGCGGTGGTGCAGAAAGCAACAATCTCCCAGCAGGTCTGAGGATACAAGCTGGCATGTCTGTGAATATGCCTCCCTCATGTCATGCTTGTTGCCACACAACATGCTGAACAAAAGGTTGTTTTTGTTAAAAGCGTCCATTAAAATCCCTGCATCAGCAATGAAAAGCTCCAAAATGCTAAATAATGTTCAAAGAAAGAGATGTTATGTCTTTTTCGAGCAGAATTGTGGGACAATTAGCGAAATAGGATTGCTGTTTGTGTCGTCTCAAGAATAACGGACCCACAAAGATTCAGGAAATCACTCTGATAAAACAAAGTGGTAACCACAGGTCGGACTTTGGCACCGGTAGCCTGCTCGACTCCATGAATGGAGCGCAACCCAACTGATAGGTGATCAGCGCCCAACACAAATACTGTACATCTTTAAAAGAAGAATATGCAACTTTTTGATCCAGCAGATGTCGCCCTTGAGCCCGAGTATTAAACAGAAACAACTCGAGCTGCATTGTCGTGCTAGGGCTAAATTTACACAAAATGACTATAATCTAAAAATGCTGATGTGATATTAAAACAAGCAATGGCTTAAACCCCAAAAAAGAAAAATCCCATTACACTCAATGTAATGATGTCAGTTTTTAAAGCAGAAATGAACATGTTCGTATCCTACTACTACAAAAAACGTTCTGTTCTCTGTAGCTGGGATATATATAAATATTTATAATGCACCTGTTTTGAATATTCCCAGACTTAGAATTCATTGCACATTTGCATAATTTGGGGAGTGTCTAAGTGGACTGACAGGTAGCCGTGTTGCTGCTGTTTGCTAGCCATCAGGACGAGTTCTTGTTGCTGGATACTTCAAAAATTGGAGAAAGCATTTCCAACATGGCGACCGCCATAGTTTGTCTTCAAAATGCCTCTTCAGAAACCAGTGGGTGTCACTGATTTTACATCCATATTTTATGCAGTCTATGTGAAAAACTAAGGTCTCCCACTGTGAAAAGACACTGTACACTATTGATTGAATTTGCAACAACTCAAATGCAGCTGTGTTAACTTTAGCTCCTCTAACAAAAGAAGCTAAAAATGAGGATTTCAAGTGTTCCAAAAGTAGAGTTCTTGTTCTGTATTTGAAGTATGTGAAACCTTGTGAAAAGACACAGCAGAGTGAGGCCCAAACAAAAGTCTCCCCCGCCAGGGTCAGCGGGTGGTCCCTCTTCATTGCAGCCCTCAAAGCAAAAAGTGAGTAAGCACAAATAAATATCTGTTTATGAAGCACCAAACTGGGGTTTCATTAAAAATACATGATTTTATCAAACCAATGTTTCTGCAAATGTTTCCATGTCTTTGTCGTAAATGTTCCATTTTTCCAAAGAGCTTCTTTCTGCTTTGTTTCCTCGTGTGAAGTGTTCTTCAAAAGACGTCTTTTCTTCCCCGCAGCATTTAGTCAGCAAACTATTGTTGTGTTAAAAATGTTGACACCATGGCACTTGAGAAGCATTTAATACTGCTTGTTCAATTAAAGGTGAATTAAAATAGCTGTGTAACAGACAAAGTAGAGTAAATGACTTTGTAAAGGGCTCAGGCTTTTTAATAGGTTTAGCAAAATGGTGTATTTGAACTTATCAACAAGGGAGAACTACTTCCTTGGTGTTCAGAATCTAAGATATTTAAACCCGTCACAGTGTCTGTACAGAACGCTGATGCATAATTATTAGTATGTAAAAGCCCTAACCAAGACGCTAAACTTAATCTGGAGGTCTAATCTCAGAGGAAGATCATGTTTCAACACTTGCATCATGCAGGCCTATGTATAGCTCATATCTGTCTGCATGATGCAATGCTAACATATAGTTTTACAGATAGTGGATGTAGACTATTTGATTCAAAAGTGGGCCCAATGCAGAAGTGGCTAAAGGGTCTGTCCAGTGACAGCACTTTTCTGCCTGGCAGCGCCCACAACCTCCATATCAGAGCACTTCTCATTGTTGCAAGGTTACAAAGTTGATTTTCTGCTTCCCAGTTTGGTTGGTTGTGATAAACCTGTGTGCTTTGATTTGATTTAATAAAAGCAAATATCCCCAAGAAAACAATGTTAATGAATCAGGACCAGGCATTAGCATCAGCTCTAGACCTGCATGGAGATTCAGAGAGATGAGTCAGAGTAGTTTCTCTTTCACCATTGTTGTTGATAGAGCAGAAGAGTGCCGTTTAAGAAAAATTGAATTATTTTCAATTTAAAGCACAAAACTGCATTGGTTCTGTATTGGAAAGGGGCACAGCCAGCATGACAAAGGGCCTCAGCTAACCTGCATTCTATCATGTTGCCAGCAGGGGGAGAGTCCGCAGATGTGAAAATGAAATCGGATTGCATGAAACCAGTTAATGGACATTTATTTGATAAATTATAGCATTACAAGTCTCTACAAAAGATGCCTTCCATCCACAACAGAGGTTTAACAATGTGAGCAACCCTCTCATGCAAAGCTCTGTCCTAATTCAGGGTTAACGTCCTTCAAAGAAACCAGCCTATGCAATGAGACGGTGTGGTCTACAGATGTCCTGTTGCCTAGCATCCTCAACAGCTGCACTGGAATTGGCTAACATAACAAAAGTCATGTAATCATTGTGAACATTAAAACTCAAAGTTTGATTTGGCGAGGGATGTGTTGGGTAATGAAGGATGCACCAGATGGACCCTTCTTGGCCTGGGGAAAGGAGGACACATTGGTTGGCCAATTTCAAAATAAGATTCCCTTCAAGCTAGCGCTGTAAAACAATCGGTCTTCAATGTGCTCTTTAAAGGATGCAGCCGCTGAACTGAGACACGGCTCATTTATTGTCACTTCTGTTTTTTAAAAGAAGACAACTGTGTCAAAAAAAAAAAAAAAAAAGCCAAACTCTCGGCTTCAAAGGATCAGCCAATGTGTCATCTCTTGGTAGATGAACTGATTTATTAAGTTCAAGGCGAGTCCTTAGTGGTCATTTCAGTCAGAACTGCAAAGTCAGCCAAAATCAATATCTGAGTCTAATGAAGAGTTGATCTGTCCTTGTCGTGACCTATAGGACTTCAGGTTTTCTGGTCGTGAGCTTCGACAGGTTGCCAGAAGACACATAATTGCATTTGAGGGAGATGTCACAGCATCACTTACTTTAGAGCTCTCCTGCTATATTTCCCCAGAGAAATGGCCTTGCACGTTTGCAGATGACACTTCAATTTACTCATCTGTGTGTGAGAGCGTGTTGAACTTTAAACGTAAAGTTCTTCCCTGTTGCTAAAAAAAAAAGTGTGCAGAGCCATGACCTCTCTGTGTATTTACTCAGTAAAATTAGCTAATTGTAGGATCGTAAGTGAAAACAATAAACCACTGGAGGCCCTGACAGCTGCAGATGTGCTTCATGAGCCAGAACAGGCAACAGTTAATTCCCTTCCTCTTTGAAGGTGTTAATATCCTAACAATCATCCCAAGTGCTTTTTGATTAGCTGATTATTAATTCATGCACACTCCCGGAAACTCAAATCACACTTAATTACTGCCATGAATCCAGCAGTGACCGATACTGATGTAATTAAATAACTAGGAGTTTGTTTCAGCAGCATCCTCTTTTCTGCATCGAGGAAAAACAAACTGAGAGGAGAAGATTTAGCGGGTTCTTTTTATGGAGCTCAGTGTAACTCCAAGTAGGAAGACTGGTTACATTTTCCTCAAACATTTATTCTATTTCCTACATTCAACTTAGCAACTCCCTCTCTACTACTTCACTATCTCTCTGCTCTGGTGATCACCGGATTTTGGGGCATTCATTCGTCAAGTAATAGTCCAATCAAATTCTGTCACAGCCTCTCTCAACCAATCATCCTGCTGCGGTTTAATTTTTAAATCTTCCACAGTCAGTTTGTCGTTTCAGTACGAGCGCTGCGTCACCTCCGTACCAGCTCAGCAGAGTTCAGATACAGCTCATCACATCCTGCAGTCTTCTATCACCACCACCAACAGTGCATGAAATCACATTTATCTTTTTCCTTAACTGTGTAATAAATAAAGTAAAATTAAAAAAAGACACTAGATCAGTTTTCAAGAAGACATCAGATAATGTTCTTTCAGTCAAAAGTCAAGCATGACTTTGCCATTTTGTCTCAGAGCTAAGATCTGTTTTATGTGTTTAGTTGTTTTTCTTTGAGTTTAACTTCTGTTGCACAAAGGCCAGAATTATTTTCAGAATGAATAAATAAAAACCATTCTCACACCTGTTTGGAAAGTCACACATGGCCCACGCGTGTTCTTTTATTCAGTGGTGTTAAAAAAACAAAGACATATTGGGATAATGTGTAAGTCAGTCGTATACTGTGTCCTTGCTTTAAGACTCTGTAGATCAAAATTCATATTTAGAGCTCCTTCTGTGTAGTTTTAGATTTTTGGAGTTGGCATTTGTCTGAATATTCTGTGTTAAAAAAAAAGAGAAAAAAAAGGACTTCACCTTCCAGGGATGACTTTGAATAAATAACAGTCTGAAAACAAGGGAGTTCCTGCAAACCTGGCTGTTTTGAGATAAGAGTTGCTGATGTGATGGCAGACTGTGCTGCCTGATGATTTCCACCCCGGTCCTCTTATCTCCTCATCTGTTCCCCTGAAGATGAAAGAAAACAGTTTGAAGCTACTTACCAGGACCCTGCACCACATTAGTGGCTACTGCACCGGCCTTCAAAGACTGCGGGCCTGTGTGTGTGTGTGTGTGTGTGTGTGTGTGTGTGTAGAGACAGACAGGGCTCTAACTTGTCTGCATGCACACACATGCTCGTGGTTTTCAGAGTCACTGGCCCCGGTGTGTCTGTGTAAGTGTGTTGGCTTGTGCACACGTGTGTTTGCTGACATTCTAAAGAGGTGTAAGGTTAAGGTTCGTGTCAGCTCGACTCAGCTGTCACCCCCTGAGCTCTTTATAAAATCCCTCACAGCTCTTTCAGCTGCTGTTTGAACATCATCAATCTGGCAGAGCCTGTAAACCTCAAGGCTGCTAACCCTGCTGCCGAGGTTTCCACAGACACTCCGCTGCGTTTTAATTTCTTTTCATCCATGCCTTAAATGTTTGTCAGAAACGTATCATATTTGATCAATTCCAAGTGGACATGCACGAACAGTAAAAAAAAACAAAACAAAAAAAAACCTTCAACTTTAGCTGTCTGTGCTGGATGCTGACACATTTGTTGCGGGGAAAACGCTACAAAATAATTGCAATTATTTTTGGCCTGATTCCTCTTTTTAGGGAATATCTTATTTAAAGGGATACTTCACCCATTTACATGAAGCTGTGTATCATTAGAAACATGGTAGTAGTGTTGAATGGTCGTGAATCCAGCCCTCATTTTGCCCTGAGACGAGAATAATGTTTAAATGTTTAAAATATGTTTTTCTTTGCCTGGAAGTTTTCTTCATGTGATGCAATATGACGCTTTTTGCATCACATGAAGAAAACTTTCAAGCAAAGAAAAACATATTTTTCTCGTCTCAGGGCAAAATGAGGGCTGGATTCACGACCATTCAACACTACTACCATGTTTCTAATGATACACAGCTTCATGTAAGTGGGTGAAGTATCCCTTTAACATTTTGTTAAGTATTTATCAAATGTCCTTTAGCGTGGGAAATCCGCGGGGACAGTCGGGGATCGGCCTTCAAATACTCTGTGGCTGTATTTTCTAGATCGAGCCAGACAGGAAGTCAGACAAGGAAACGCACAGACTTAGACTTAAACTGAACTTTATGTCTAAGTCTAAGTCTCTGCGTTTCCTTGTCTGACTTCCTTTCTGGCTCGATCTATTTTGTCCTGCTTGACGCGCGCTTGCTGTAAGCGAGCATCAACATCAACACAGAGCATCAACTTCAGAAAAAAACATCATATACAGACTCATGATTGTATTTTCTATCACTTTATCAGCTTTAAGTCAAACAGGGGCTGAATTAACAGCAAATAAACCTGAAATACAATGTATGCTCTGTACCAATCATAAGTACATCACACTTCCTTTTTCTTCAAATCGATCGTTTCCTGATGTGACACCAAGAATTTTACCAGGCGGCTTTAAACCTCGACATAAGCTGTTTAAACCTGTTACATAGACTCTCTTCTGCCAGCACTGGAGAGCAAGTCTCCCCCAGCAGCCCTACAGCGTTCGGGCTTCCAGAGAGCTGGCCAATCAGAAGAAAGCAGGGACTCATTATAGACGCAATAGCTGCAACAAGCGGTTCCAGGCAGAAGCTGAAATCAGTATTACTAACAATGTAATCATGCAAAGTCCCTCTTTAGGTTTCACTGACTGACAACTTGAAAGGTGACGATGAGGATAATCGAGGATCTTTAAGTGTGTCGAGATGTCTTCTTTAATCAACATGTTTCTTCTGATGAAGCTTCAGCCCATGAAGGAGACGTTCAAGGATTTATTGAGAAAGTAAAAACTGTTTAACCTTAGAAAATAACAAGGTGTGCGTGTTGTGCTGTGCAGGCTGCTCAAAGAGAGAAATGTAATTAGAGGAATTGAAAAATTCCAGAGGACAGATTCATTCTGCAGCTGTCACCACGTAACGGCAGAAAATGTGGATGTTTTGATTAAGCTGCCAAGGAGGTAAAAAAAAACTTGAAGGTCTTACAATGAAATAAATAAAGAGGAAAAAAAAAGCACTGAATAATTTTAATGGAGAGACAAAAGAATAAATAAAAGGAGGAAAACATGACAAGATTCTGCTCTTTTGATGCGTGTATGAGCACTTTTTCCCCCGATAGTTGAACACGCTTCGCAGATTAGCTGTGGGATTTAAATCTGGGGACAAAGCGCGACGGGGGTGACAGAGAGGGAGAAGGATAAAAATGTAAACATATCAAAGAGGCCTCCTGAAAGGGTTGGAGAAATTTGGACTGCCGTTGTTTCTCTACAAAGCTTTATAAACAGGCTGTTTGTGATAAAGTTTGTCGTAAGAAGAGAACGACGCTTCAGACGATAAATCAGATATAAGAAAAGCAAGAGTCAAAAGCTACATGGGATTAGATCAGTTTAAACTTCTTCCTATTTATTTATTTTTTGAGCATGTGATGATGTGCTGATGTTTTATTTGTTCTTATTTGTTTGTTTGTTTTTTAACGTTTTAAATCAAATAAATCAATCAATGAAGCCACACACAGTGCATTAAGTAGAGCGTGCTGTTCATTAAAAAGAAAACCAGACCAGTGGGTTTCCATGCACAAACAGTTCACTTAAACTGAATGGATGAGGAACACTAAAAAAAAAAAAAAAAAAAGGAGCAGAAGAAAAAGCTTGACGGTAAAATACTGAGAGTAACCACAAAGTTTTGCTGACTGAAAGCCAAACTCAATGCAGACATTTAAAATGAAGCGTCATGCTGGTGTTTGTGTCTCTCATGCTCCCAGTGTTGAGAGGCCGCCCGGCCTGCACTGGTCTACCAGACAGTGTGTGGTCTGCAGAGCGCCCTTTTTATAACGGCCGCTTCTGACCAGAACACAGGTTAAAGCTCGCTGCTAGCTACAAGTGACCGGGAGCAGAGACACACACACACACACACACACACACACAAACACACACATACACGCCATATGGAGATTTTATAAGGAAAATCTCCTCTTGTGGTAACTGGAACTAAAAGGTATTTTTATCATTGAACGGAGGGCTACCGACGCCACAACATCTTTTTTTCTCCTTTTAAATTCAAATGTTCCCCGCCTAAAAATCCAAATCATTCGGACAATGATAATAAATACTTGACAGTCTAAGTCATCTCTCACACTTTCACCTGCAGTCTCATGCACACAAAAGGTCTCAGTGTGCCTCTCACGGGGAGACTTCAAACACAAGTGGAGTTGTTGCAGAATTTTGAAGAGCTGTTGTGAAGAGCGGACCATCTCTCCACACTCCGGCTCCGTCTCAAAAAGAAGGCAGCTCCACCTGAAATCCACCAAGGGGATTCTATTCTCTGTCGAAGTGTGCAAGGAGGGAAATGAGTGGCCAGTGGCACTGATCCTAGAGGGGCTAAATGCCTGTGAAAACTGCCTCTTTAGGCTGGGTGACTTCCTGGAGCCAGCCTCAAGCGGACACTCGACAAACTCCACTATTTTCACTTCTGCATTGGCATCATTTTTCAAGGTCGCCGCTCGGTCTGGCCTTAAAATTGTCAATTTTTTTAAAAACACATAAAAGCCATCACACTAACACAAAGAGAAACAAAAAGGTTACACGGGTAAAGTTAACAATTCAACACCAAAAACACGGGTATAACTCAATGAATACCTCATACAAGAAAAAAGAAACAGAGGGGGGACAACATCTGTATCACTTGACCTTCTGTCTGTAAAAACTTTTGGTCAAAGACTTCAATAAATATGAAGAAAAGGTATGCCTTGATCTCAATGGAGGACTGAGAACAGTCCACTTGAACGTTTCCACTTTGATCCTTTATATCCTCACTGTGTTTATTTACAGTTGAGCACAGCGCTGGATTGGATTCTTATTGAAGTGAACACCTGGATGAGTCGTGACTTTACGTCATTTGTTTGACGAGCTTCAGCTTGCTGTTAAATTGCAATGAGCACGAGAATAGTGTAATGAGTTTGCTTCTATAAATACAGACAGAGTTCTGGATTGGCTCTAACATCCACTATAAAAGCAGCGGAGCGTTTAATGCACTCTCACTGTTGATTCCTTTTTCTTTTTTTTTAAATTTGACTACTAAATTTTAAAGAAGCTCCGGAGCGCCGTGTGGTCTCCGTGTCCGCAGATTGCAACGCTCAGGCTGCAGACGGAGACAAGCTGCTCGGTGCAATTACGGAGCTTCTCGCCAACAACCGCACGCTTGCTAGACTGGGCTGAAATGTCCCATCAGCCACTTCCACAGTCTAAAAAGCACACTTCAATACCTCTGTATCTCCCAGTCGAGGGAATGACTTACCAGAAATAACATGCCAGGTGTGAGATTTCATGGGCTGTTTTTTTTTTTTTTTTTTTTGCTTATCGCAAGCTGGACTTCACCTAGACGAGGGTCTGCGGGCACACGGTGACGCAAAAGTGTGTGAGATTTGATGTAGCAGGCACTGCCATACAACACCACTAAGAGCGAATTGGCGCGTCAAACAATTGCTGCATATGTAATTAATGCGCCCTCTCTGTGCTGTTATACATACTGTGATATCTTGTGGTAACTGCTGAAGGGATATCAGAGCAGCTTGGGCAACTTAAATGTCCGATGGATGGAAACAATCCGACATGTTTGTTGTTGTTTAGCTGGATGTGACAGCGTAAGCAGCTCACAGCACACTTTTTCCTTTCCAACCTTTTAGACTGGAACGCGTCGTCGCCGTCAAAGCGTAAGGCACATCTGATCTAATATCATGTCGGAGAGTTGTCGTGTAAAGCTAGCCTCAGTTTCTGAGGAAATAAAACGGATCATTTGAAACGGATGAACAATGATGTTGCTGATGTCGATAAGAGAACAAAGCCTCTCTGCGCGGCTTTGGCAGGTTTAAACCAACACCAAGATATGCATGGCCGCACGCATTTATTATTGCATTTGTGTCCATGGTAAAGGCAATGGGAGCTTAATAATGTATTAAACTTGTGGGTTATGCAACAGAACATGAATAGACATTCAGTAGTTTGGCACAAGTTATGTAAAGTAGAATATCAGGTCATGTAAAAAAAGATGTCTATTTTAAGATGAGATGCATCTGCAGTCAGTAGGTTAAACAGAGTTAAGTCAACCTATGGTTATTGCTCAATAAGGTCATTTCACTGGACGACTTTCCTTCTTTCAATATTTCACATTTTAAAAAATGTAAAAATAATAATAAAGTTTTCAATTTGCAAAAACTCAGACAAACTCCTGCCCTCCTTGCACAAAAACAGCAATATTTCTGTACCAAATTGTAGCTATGTTTTGTGTGCAATTTCGATAGTTTCCTGTGCACCAGCCTTGATTTTTTTTTTTTTACCACTTGTAGAAAGAAGGGATAGAAATGAGAGTGTATCGTTTTAAAACATGGTTTTGAAGTTTTTGCGAGGTTATCTCCTGCTCCAAAATTGTCCGGAGGGCACTTTTGCTTTTCTTTGCCAGAAGTAATAGCCAAAACTAAGCTAAACCATGGTGAAAACAGAAAGTGAATATGACAAGGAATGGAGGCATGGTGAGAGAAAAAGGAGTGTGTGAAAGAATCGAACAAATAGAAGAAGAATCGAGGAGAACAGAGGATGAACTCAGTCGATCTTTGGCAAACTGGTGCAAGAAAATTCTCCTCTTTCTGTCCTCTATTAAAAATGACTTAAGGCAAAAGTCCAGCACTCCGGCCCCCATCTCGGTAACTTTCCCCTCATCGTCTAATACGGCTCCTAAAAGTAATTTACAGCAACATATGTGGTGAGGCATCAAAAGTGCATTTAGCAGATAAAGATGCCATTGCTGACAGAAATGTGGCGCCTGGAGCAAGGCTCCAGCTTTATATTCTCCTCTCACACAGACGTTTCTTCTCCTTCACTCTCCTCTCTCCTCATCATCTCTCTCTATCCTCCTCACTCCTGCAGTGTTTTTACTCCTGTCTTTCCACTTAAAACTCCTTCTCTCACTCCCCTTCCTATCTGTCCTCACTTCCACCTACGCATCTCCATCCATATTTCCCCTTCGCCCACTCCCCCCCCCCCCCCCTTCCTCCATCATCTGGATTTCATGGCCATTTAAAAAGGAACCATTCAAGCCCGGTCCCTGCTCACTGTTTTTCTATAATGTCTTCTTGCGTGTTGCATCACGAGCCAGGATCTCATTTCCGTAATTGTACGGCGTGAAGCGAAGCGGCCCTGTTGAAGGGACATCAGTGTCTCAGAGAGGCTTAGCTCTACTTAAACACTCGACGCCTTTAGCAGCGTGTGCCAAAAACAAACCATCCAAGATTTATAAATCCTAAAAAATGACTCAACAAATCCACTCCAGCTTTCAGTCCCCTACAATATTAATTGAATCTTATACTGATTGAGTCTTTAAACAAAAACACTTGTTTTTAGCCATGTTTTTGTCATTTTTTCCCGTATAGTTTTAGTGCAGTTTATGTCAAAGTTATGGTTAACTAGAACCTGGACCCAAATGGAAATTTAAAGCACAAAGGAAAAACAGATGTATTTCCTTCTCAAAGTCCAAAGTAAAGGTCAAAAACACAGACAAATTAAAAAGAACTTCTCAAGGAGCAGGTTTGACGCATGGCGAACTGACTAGGACGAGAAAGACACCATAAAGACTTTGGGTGATTGGACACATGTGACAAATAAGACACAGGTGGCTAATCAAAAAGGGAGGAAGTCACATGATACACAGGTGTAAAATTACAAAATAAAACAGGAAACGCTAAAACACTTAAGCCAGGAATATGAACAAAAAAAGCATGAAGGGTAAGAGCAACACAAAGTATGTGAGCTAAACAGAAACTAAACTAAGACACACGAGAGGGAAAGAAGAAACAACACAAAGAAGGAAGAAATGAGACAATGAAAAAAAACAACAATCGATTATCCAAGCGAGGGTAAAGCACGACTGTTTACACAAGTCATTTAATTTCAGGCATTACTGTCAATCAATTCAATTTGCCAAATTGTAAAATAAATTTCCCAAAACACTCAGGGAAACAAAGAACGACTAAATATCCCGTAAACTCTGGTGTAAGACGACCAATATACCAAAATAAAATGTAAACACTGTGTATGCCTGACAGCCTACAACTAACATTTTATTCTCATCATTTGTCATTGCTTGTCATTGTATCTTCTTCGTCCCGGAACAAAGCAAAATAATATCACGTTTTTTATTTAACAAAAAAGAAAACTTCTTCTCTCCTCCCTGCTGCTCTCCAGTGTTTCTCTTTCATTCATCCCTTTCAGTCTTCCTTCACCAACCCGCTTTTCTCCCCAAGATTTACTGTATTGCCTTTCGGCTTCTTCACCATAAATACTCGTCCCCCCCGTCCCCGTCCCCCCAGACAGTGTGATGTGGCTAATGTGCTGTTTAGTTAATGGGTTCATTTTTCAACATCTTTTCTCCTTTGTCCAACGTCTGAAGGAAACCACGAGGGGAGGTCTTTGACTTCATCGAGGTTTGGGACAGATTTCAATCGTTTTGTCTGAGTGAGTCGTTGGCATCTACATTAATTCAATAGAGTTGGCTGTTAAAGAATTAGCCTCAACAAAAGTCAGTCAGGTCAAACAGACATTAAATGAATAGCTACTCAGATACTGTGCAAATGTTCTTTGTGAGCTAACTTGGAGAGACAGAAGCCAATGTCTCCCTGAGATTCAGTTTATGAGACAGCTAGCACTCTAACTCTCTCTTGAAAGTCACATCAGTAGATGCTTGTCTTATGGCATGAAATGCAAAACTGTTGGTATGTATTTTAATTTATTCAATAGAGATATTTTTGTGGATTTTTTAATTTAAATCTGTCGAGCATGAAAGGTTATTCTTCTTTTAGGTCCGTGTAGATGTGACAGTATGTGTTAGACTGTTATAGCAGCACATCTATATTTTATTTTTGAAAAGGAAACACGGTTTGCAAACACTGAAGTGTAGATATCCGACATGACTCCAGACTGTTAACATGAAAAGTCTGTCAGGCTGCTGTTCTGTCTGACCTCGGCTGGAGAAATCTAAGATAACCCACAGTGTGATTCAGGATTTCATCATTGAACATTTACAGAAGGAACAGCCCCGCCTAACATGAACCAAAAGGCATGCAACATGATTTAGAGTGTTGGAAAAATTGAATTTGTCGTTTAAGTACTATTGGTAACTCGCGGATCGCTGAGCGACGTCACCTTCCTACTCCAAATCTTTTCTTGATTTCCAAGTTGCCAGTCAGACTGTAAACATCAGAAACAAATTGTAAAAATGAAAAGTGGGCAGAAGCTCTTTGAGGATAATTGCTGGCAGCAGCTCAGATTATTTGGCCTCCGCTCCCGGACGCTATGGATTAGAAGATAGAAGCCAACGGGTTCCGATATTGTTACGAATGCTTGAAAGCAAAGTTTCTCAACGACCACATCAAAAGCTCGATTATTTCCAGGTTATTAAATCATTTTCCATTTGCAAGTACCTGAGCATCAAAACATCAAATGTGTGTGTTTACAGGCAGCTGATCGGGACTTCAGTCCGTACCAACTCCTGCCAATTGTTTCGGATCTGACCGAGATGTAATTTGTTGTTTCTAGCATTAATAAAAATTTAAAAAAAACACACAAAAAAAAAAACCAACCATGGCACATAATCTTAAACATGAGATAATTTATTAAGTTCAATTCCAGGCCAACTAGAACCCTCCAAAGTATAAAAACACATGACTCACTGTGGACACAATAAATCCCCTCTAATCCAAGCATCACTGTTCCCTCACATATAAGAAGAACTTATTTTAGTCTCATAGGTGACAGAATCAGAATCATGCTTCTTGTCTGCACCCAGCCTTTCTCTCTCTCCATATATATTACTTCCAGTGTGTGGTAGCTGTTGGGTCCGACTTCCACCCGACACCAAACTCCAACCTCAAAACACACTGCTGCTGCTGCTCGGTGAGCATAAAAAGCACCCTGCTGTTCGAAAAGGGATTTAGAGAAAGGAAAACAGATCGATCCAAAAAGAACCAACAGTGAAGAGGACAGGACAAGCTTTGCTGTTAGTTTATACAGCCTTTTGACTCAAACCACAAAGTCTTCCTCTTGAGTTAGAGCAAGTCCACTGCAATAGAAAACACTCCACGTTATCTTCCAGTATTTGTTTTTATTTTCTATACAACATTTCAGAGGGTGCCACACTTTGCTTTGAGAGTTGCTACTTATAAATTGGAGGAAAATAGGGCGCAAAAAAAATATGAGGATGAAAAATTCCACTGCTAACCTGAAAGATAAATGAAGGAAAGGGATGAAGGTGACGCAGAGGGATGAAAGGGGAAAAAAAGGCAAGAAAGGCAGCTTTCTGTTGGCGTCAACATCATTTGGAAAAGTGATAGAAATCCGCCTCGCCTTCTTATCTCCCAGTCTGAGATGTTGTTTCTACTTCTGAAGGCACTGGAAGTGTCGGTGCTGCTCGATCGACGCCTGTGTGTTTATGTGCTGGGTTTATTTACACGCACGTTTGTGTGCCCATGACACCCCGGAAAAGAAAGCCTGCATGTTTGAGTTTTGCATGTGTGTGTGCAAACAGATAAGGCTTTGAGCATCTGAGATATTCCAGAAATCTATCGCAGGTTTGATGCCCTTGCTATGTGATCAAAGAATACAGGGCTTCTTTCATTACCTTTGACGGAGGAATGTATTTGGATGTTTGCCGGCTTCTCTCTCGCTCGCTCGCTCGCTCGCTCCCTCCCTCTCTCACTCAGCCTGCCGGAAGGGAGAGGAAAGTGTTGGTTATCTGAGAAACGCAGCGCATCGGAGAAGCCTTTTAACAAGGCGGAAAAAAAAGAGAGAGAGAGAGGCTGCTTTGGAATTCAGGAATCAAGAAGGCTAGAGAGCTGCACTGCTGATTCACGCTAAATTAGGAAGGAGTGTGGATCACCTTTTAGGTTGTTACTCAGGAAACGTGGTTACTAATGTGCTCCCCTTTGGAATATACCGAAACAAATCATTGAAAGAACCAACGCGTTACTGACATGCGTGGGGAACAGAGCTGCAACTAGGATGCTAAGGATAAAAATGAAGTGCAGGGAATATTGACAGACTAACTTGAAAAAGAAAACCTTGGACATTGAACGTCTCCCAGATTCAGGGACGTTTAACCCTAAAATCACTGAAGCAGTCGTGCTACGGATGGCCAGTGTGAGCGCGCTCGCAGGTGTACTTCTTTCAGACATGCCTTCCTTCTACATTCATCTTCACTGTTATTGTTATATGGGGACTTTCTATTGATAGCTTAACTACCTTGTGGTTGGCAGGGGCCCAACTGTCAATCACAATCACACTCTTTGTTCCACTTGGCCCCTGGTCGTCCTACGAGAGACGGGGGAGAGCCAAGAAAGAAAAACAGATTACTATATCACGTTTGTTTTTTTTATTTATTGAAAAAGGATGGGGGGGGGGGGGTTCATACCTGTTTATTAACATTTAAATGAAATGAGGTTGAAATATCTATGACACAAGCTTTCACTGTAAGCCTGTTGCACTGTATCACATGGAGGAGGAGCTGTATTCACTTAATTGGTGTTATCAAGTAGAGGCTCTAATCTCTAAAGAGAAATAAGCTTGCTCTATTTGTTATGCTTATTCATGATATCTTACACGAAAAACAACATTTCACATCTGAAAAAAAGGGCTGCTTGGGAGCCTCGGAAGCTTTGATGTCTACCATGTCTGTGGTTAAAATAAAAATACATTAGTTATGCATTATTCACAGAAAAAAAGGGAAGCAGAGTAAGCCTGCTTTTCTCGCAAATGTGAACAAATTTGTACAAAAAGCAGCTTAAATGTATTATCTGCGGCAGTGTTGTCACGTGTCCTTGAGTAAATGTGTCATATTTTATTCTGCTCCTGTGATGTGAGAGAATTGGATGAATTAAACACAACGTTCGGAGTAACTCACGTAGGACACTCCTCATTTAAAGAGCTGCAGGCGCTGTAACGACCCTGTGCCCACAAAGTCTGGCAAACCCAGTTAATTAACCATCTGCACACTTTCTATAGAATCTGTGTAAAAAGTGTATAAAAGGCTGAAAAAGAGAGCACCTAATGAGATCCTGAACCATGAAGGTGGCTGTGAAGTTTGCACTTCATAAATCATGCACCGCTTGAAGCCACAGCTGCAGCTTCTATTCTTTTCTGATAAATATATTTATTACAAAGAAAATAGTTTTTTAAACGTATCTGCAGAGAGGGGAGGGGGGAGGACAGAAGGAGAAAAAAAAGTGAAGGAGAATCGGGTAGAGGAGGTTTAATTTAGTGGAGTGGAGAAAAGGGAAAGACAAAAAAAGAGAGAGAGACTGATGAAGGTGAAGTTAATGAAGTATTTCGTCGGTGAAGTGTTGTAAAAGCTCCCTATAAAAGGCGGTAATGTTGGAGGTTATTTAAAGATGGATTCATCAAACTGCAAGCAAAGAACGACATGCACATCAAACATTCATTATATCGATACGTCTGTAGAATTCAGATTCTGTCTCACAGCCTCCCGAGCGATTAAAAAGGAGACAAGACAACATGGATTGATTGTTTATTTTGAAACAACGTTACAATAAGATAAAAAAAAGACACAATAGTTGTATCCGAAAAGGAGAACAAAGAAGTAATAAAAACTTATATATCCATACCCCCAAATTACTTTTTTTATTTTTTTTTATTTTATTAATTTATAGATTATTCTGATGTTTAAGATAGTTCACAACACATGGAAACAAACAGTTACATTCATGTCAGTAACAAGAATTCAACAGGTTGCCAAACAAGAAGCAAGCATCAACAAATCTAGAATTTCTTCGGATGTCTTCGATAGATAAAACGAACCTTACAGGTGACCTCAGCATACAGTAACAGTCCGTACAGTAAGTCAGTTATTATTGGTCAACAGCCTGACAGCTAAAAGGATGAAAGAGTTTGAGTATCTGTTGGTTTCTCCTTGTAGGGGTAAGACAGCGCCGTCCAGAGAGCGTTAAAGAAAAGACAGACTGAGACTGTTGTCGACTATTCTGAAGCCTCGGCTCTCCTTCCTCCTGCGGCACAGCCCTCTCCACTCACGTCTGCACCAAGGAGTTAGAAATTACAAAGCACCATTAAGCACAAGGGGCGGACAAAATTGTCCTTTGCTTGAGCTGCTGTCACCTGTGTAATGCATTGTTGTGTTAGCATGCTAATGCTAGCTAACAGCTTTATATTGCACATAAATTGACACAGAATGACCGTGATCTAAACACACTTACGTGACATCCAAATAATCAGTGAGCATGTTCTTCTTCTTTTGTCCTTGACTGAAACAGCTTTAGCCACAAGGCCGTCCTGTCCATGTAAACACAGCGCCGACAACAGTACAGCTGGAGGGACTCCAGCTTCACGACTTTTACAGGATAGACTGGATATCTGCTGCATTCAAGTGTAAAATGTCGCTCATTCTTCTTTTATCAAAACTTGATTTAACTCTCAGTTGGCATACACATTGATTTGGCTTACATGTGTTAATTTAAGGAATATAAAACACGTTTATTAGAGACAAACACTGTGTACCAACCTGGTAAATATATGTGAATGTAATTAGATCAAAACATGTCTGATCACAAGCATGATATATTTAAATAAAGCAAACATTTATTATTATTTTTTACGGCAAACCAAGTGATGTTTTATGAGTCCTCAAAAGAGAAACATCTCAAAGGTTTCTATGGACACCGAGAACTTTCTTTGTAATTACTGCACCACATTGACAGTAACCCCTTGGGCTGAGCTGCTTTAAAGCGCTGAAGCTCTGACGCAACTGACAAGTTTTTCAGGCAATCTGACGAACCATCTTTGCTGAGAAAGACAACGAAATGGGAACAGATTGCAATAAACAGCTAGAAGTTTGGAGAATGGTAAATGTTCTCGAACGGCTCCTCGGGCAGCGGTGCTGTACAACACGACTCAAGATGTAATGTAGCGGCTTGACATCTTTGGAGGTGAGAGACGGGCACGTCTGCCTCCAGTTAAGGCGAGGTGAAGGAACGGTTAATCTCCATATGGAAACAAGCATTGAATTCTACTCGGTGCAAGTGAGAAGAAGTCATTTAAGGGCAAAGAGAAAAAAAAGTAGTGATATTTGTGTTTTAGTTGCAAATTTGTAACAAAAAATTTGCCCTCTTTTTAAAGAAACAATTAGTAAATGTTAATGGAAGCACTCTCTTAGAGGCATGGGTCTCCAACACGTGTTTATCACATCCATCATCATCATCGGTAAATGCCCTCTTGTGCTTTGTGTGGATCAGCGCCACATTAATTGATGTCTCTGTTGCTGCTGCTGACTTCTTGGTTGTTTGGATGAATAGAGATCGCTGTCTCCTGTTTGTTTTGGAAGTTTATTTTTATTCAACACTTTGAGGTAGGTTACAGCATACGGCCATCTTGAGAAGGAATGCCTACGTCAGCAGCGCCCACACAGGAAGCATGAACCAGCCACAGAGGTGAGTGCTTGATGCTATGAGAGGTACTCCTCCCACATTTCTTCTGGGACTCACCTCCACTGTAGAGAGGGGCAGAGCTGCTGGGATTGACACTCAGCACGTTAGAGGAGATGATGGTGGGTTGTCTCAGTGGTGAAGTGAGATTTTCCTTGGGGACTCCACTCATCTCCTCTTCTATGCTCCACAAGCACTGACAGTACGTCTCAATTTCTCCAATTTTCTTTTTTTAACCTCCTCTTGGTCCCGAGTCTTTCTCTTCTCTCTGTTGCTCTCAGTATTAGCCTTATGTCTGCTCTAAGGCGGCAGTTTTCAGTTTAGAGCTGTAATGGCGTAAGTTTGCTCAACAAGCTGTTTAGCGGGAAAGGTCAAAAATCACATTTATGTTTCTTTACAGCCTCTTTTTTTTTTGCTGACACCTTTGCACATGAGTAAAGCTCATTTCATTTCAGTGCTGAACCTGTGTTCAGGGCTGTTTCCCCCGCCCAAAATAGTGCATATGCATCCAAACAAATCACAATTTTGATCAACAGACTGTCACGTATAATTGTGAGTTTAAGGAGAGCGTGAAAGACAAAACCAACTGATCAAAGAGACCAAAGTCAGTCCTGCTGCTTGAATGAAATACAATTGTGGAAAGAGCTGTTTGCTAAAAAGAGGAATATGTTGTGAACATGGGCCAAGCTCCAGTGCCGATGCAGGAGTGTAAAAACCTGCAGTTCCTCAAGTGTCCACTTGAGTCTTGCTGTTAAAGCCATTGAACCCTCATTAGGTCTGATGTTAAAATGCTAATTTCTAGTTTTCAGCCTGAGAAAAAAAGGTCATTTATTTATTGGTACACACTGCGTGTGTGTTTGTGGACTGAAGACACATTAATACATGTGCATACTTTGAGGTTGGCCAAGTAGACTGACAGGTGGGAGAGTTGTAGTTGTTTGCCAGGACGCTTAACGCCGGTATTGGCTCCACCTCTTTTTTGTTTTCTGTTTGACCACACGTCAGCATGTCCATTGTGGCGACCGCCATTGTCGGGCTTCATGGCACATTTTCACAAACCGGTGGGTGGTGTTATTTAGACCAGTGGTACCTAAAGTGGGGTGATGTGATTCCAACTGGACAAAAGTGAGGTGAATGTGTTATGTTGCATGACTGCAACCAAAGTTGAAACAAAGTTTTAAAAAGACAAAAAAATCTGCTGGGCATTATGAATCTTTTAAATCATAGTAAGACAGATGACGCCTTGTTTTTGAAACCGTGTTAATGATTTGATTCTCCTGGCATCAAGAAGTTGCCTCAAAAATTACTCGTCTTACATCCATTTAACAGACAGACTTTTCCTGAATTATTGTAATTTAGCTTTCCAGAATTCTGAAACACTGTCTGTGTATATAACAAAAATTATTTAGTTAAACAGAAGAGAAAAACAAACTCTCAAGAATGAAATTTAAAATGTCCAACTGAAAGAAACACAAATGGTAAAAATCAATAGGACCAGGAAAAGAGAACTAACATTCAACATATGACAACTCTCAATGATCTGACAACAAGAGGGAAGGAAGACTGAATAGATGTGAGGTAATCAAACACAGCTGAGATAAACGACACAGGTGAAGACAATGATGGCAATCAAGACTGGAGGGAAAACACAGAGGCAGGAATAAAGACAGGACGAGAAACACTGGAGACAATAACTACATTTTATACGACCACGAAACACTAAAACCCAGAGAAGTCGAGGAGAAACACTCGAACAGAGAAACGTCACAACATAAAAACAGGAAACACTAAAGACAAAAACATACAAGGGAAACAAGCAACAATGGGATAAACTGGAGGAATTAAAACATGCTTCCATGTTGTTAATTTAATGTAGTTATTTATATTCTTTCAACTGATTTGAAATGAGTTCACAAAAAGCTAAGCTAGTGTATTTTGGGGTTTATACATCTATGCTGAGACAGATTAAAGTCAACGTGGGACTTGCTTGGTATAGTGAAACTGTGGCAGGCTCAGAGGAAAGCTGCTAATTGGTGTGGACTTGACACTAAACTTAATGAAGACACATCCTTGGAGAAAATCACAAAAAGGAAACAAGTTTTGTGTGAAATGTATAACCAGCACTAAAACACAAAAAATTCACAGTCGAATTTATGCGAGGATTTATCAAGAGGCCAGACTATTGCTTTGGGTTTTTTTTGTCTGAATGCAGCTTCAGCAGCTCGATGTGGATAAGTAGGAGTTCATTTGGAAACTGAGTGATGCGATGCTTCTGGTGCTGCCATGAAGACTTCACTGATAATTCTTTCTTTGTCTGTAAGTCTTGTTTTTCTTTCTCCACCACTCGCTACATCTTGAGGATTTTTCATGTCTGTCTCTAATTATCTCCATCGCTCAACAATGGTATCTGATTCGAAGCAAGAAAAACGCCACTTTTGAAAGAATTTGCTGCTCCAGAAACAAAGTGCAGACACACAAATGTACACACGCGCTCATAAAAAACACGCCCAGACCAATGAAGTTGTACAGTTCAATCATCTCTACACAGAAACTGACTGGCTCTCTTGAAAATATGCCTACTTTTCTTTTTTGTTTTGACTCATTCACTTTATCCGTTGCACAATCTCCACTGTGTCTGCGCACATGAAGGGCGACACACATACACACACGTACACAAACACTTGCTTTCAAGGCCCCCGAGCAAACGCTGTTATCAGCACTCCACAGAAACAGACCAGTGAGTCAGTCGGTCTGACTCTGTGTGTGTGTGTGTGTGTGTGTGTGTGTGTGTGTGTGTGTGTGTGTGTGTGTGTGTGTGTGCGTGCACATTGTTTACGCAGCCTGAAGACTCACAGTTTTAGTCGTATATCACCGGTTCGCTCTAACCTAAAGGACAAACTCACACACCTGGTGCACACTCAGCGGGCTACTTCTCACTTCCCTGCTGCTCTGATGAAATAGCAGCACACACATCTGGAATGGTTGAGTTTTGCTTCCTTTTTTGATGGTGTGACTTTTGAAAATTCTCTGAGAAGTCATAGATACCTGTTTGTGCTGTGATAACACAAACTGGCCCACTGAAGGGTTCTTATTGTGGTTTTGTTACATGTATCAACAATGTTAGATGTATTTAATGTTAATAAGTGCTGAGAGACTCAGATAACAGAAATAACCACCAACTCTCATTTTCATTTTTTTTCCCTCCTGTGCTCTAAATGAAACATCTGTGCTGTGTTTTGTCCAAAATTAACTTGAGTCAAGCACCAGAGGAGTCTGTTTGTGACCCCGTAGAAACCAGCTCTCTCAGAGCGCTCCGTTTTGGTGTGCGTGTCTCTTTAAATGCAATGACCCCGCCCGCCTGATTTTTTTCCCTCTGTAGAGCGAATAAAAATGTCAGATTTGCTCTCGGCTGGGGATGGAGTCCACGGGTTAAGATCTTTTCTTGCCAGAATCCAACTTGTGATGTCAGAATTTGAGAAAATTTGAAATGGAGAATTTTTCTTTGTGTTGTCAGACTTATGCAGACCACTAACAAAGGACTGGGTCAGATGTTGTGGGTTAGTAGACCCTCAGCTTACCCAAATATATGTTCAAAATCACTGTCAAAGTGGATATTTTTTATAATAAGTCTGCTTTAAGAATCTTCTCAATCATTTATGAAAGCCCATCAGTTCGGGCTTTAGCAGACAAAACCTTGTGGCCTGCTAACTTTAATTACGAGACTCCCTCCTGTGTAGCCTGTTGTTTAAGCGTCCTTCAGCCTCTGTAACATGGCTCCTTTCAAACATGAACTCCTAACATTTTCTTGATAACTTTAGGGCAGTCAGATTTGGATTTTAAACCCTGACACCAGGTATTGACAAAAGCAGAGATAAATAGGCTTGCTGTTGTCTTTGTTTTTTTACAGTAATTAAATCCCCAGACCACTTTTTCAAAGCCAATATTTGGGTGGGCGGAGTTGTCGATCAGTCTGGGTCAAAATCTCGCCATTTGAGTACACACTATTTAAATTATAAACATTGTTTTAGAAATATGCAGATTAAAACCCTAACTAAATTCTGTGTTTCCATGGCAACGACAATGGCAGCCGCCAAAATAACACGTTAAATGTTGGAACATTTTTGAGGGAAAAGTATGAAGTAATAATTTAGCACAGGTTTAACAGTTTCAAATGAAATTCGATATTTGAATGTCAACATTGTAATAAAATTCGACACACTGTTTGTTCAACAAAATGTACAGACTGCAGTATTATCAGTCATCATGCAGAAAAAGTGTTTAAAACTCCTCCTTCCTCATATTGAGGAACAGAACAGAGAATGTTTAGTTCCAAAATACAAAAACCGTGCACAGGAACATCATGTGTCTAAAGTATAAAAGAGAGAACAATTAACTGCACTCTTTTATCTCCGTCATCTGAATTCTTCTATTCTAAGCTAGTCGTCAGTGAACTGAGGATGGCTGTTTAGAAATCCGCCTGTGGTGTTTAGTGATGTTTTTTGGGTGAAAAAAACAGTAATGACACAAGTGTCAGCACACAGCAGGTTCCCAGAACAAAGATGCAGAGAAAAAAGGAAAACAACAAACAAGAAGGAATCAGGAGTGGGAGAACACACCAGCCATATTAACAATTCAATAATATTCAGAATGAAGCAGTTCTCCGAGGAGGACCCCGCCGCCTTTTTAGACTTTTAACACAGTGTGTGCTTTGCATAATTGATCATATTTTTATGATAAAAAAAGGATATTTGCCTTGTAATATAAACATTTTGATCTCCGATGGAAGGACTAAGATTTGTGTTTGGGCTACATTTGATTTTTTTTTTTTCTCTTCTCATCAGAAGTAAACAACAAAAGCTTTGTCTCTCTTTGAACCTGAAGTTTTCATGTTGTGTTTTTCTATGTTGTGCATGACTTGACTTTTTGACTTTGCGGCACTTTCAATAAAAAATGAAAAGATTCCTCATCTTATCAGCTGAACACTTTGTCAAAGACTTGAAAGAAACGCTTGAAGAAAGCATCGCTCTGGTGACGGCTGTTTGAAACATGAAATCAACTGCTTGAATCATCTCATAATAATTAACGTGACGTCTCCAGATCTCGTGTGTGTTGACAACCGTGAAAGGTCAAAGGTTAAAGGGCCACCTGCACAACATAAACACCTGAACAAAGTAGATAATGGTTAGCAGGGAAACAATGACAGGTCTGTTCCAGCAAAATTGATCACTGACGCATTCCACACACACACACACACACACACACACACACATAGACACACACACACACACCCCCATCCTTGTTCATAAACGGCTTCTGACCTCTACCTCAGGAAGTGTGGACAACAGGAACATGAGGGATACGAAAGACAAATCTTTTCCCATCTCCTCCTTTCCCTTTTTTCCGAACAAAGAGTAAATAAGACTAAGTGTTCGGTTTTTATACATTTTTTAAATTATATATATATTATATATATATTATATACTTAATTGATACCAGAGGGGGAAATTCTGGTTCACACTCTGTTATTGCAGAGACATGCTTCTCACACACACAGGCCTCAAACACACACACATACACAAGCAGATTCTGTGGACATGCATTGATGGATAGACGTCAGAGTGCTGCGGCTGCCCGAACAGGAAGTGCCCCCTAAGCTAGCGCCTTGCTCACGGGCACCTCGGCAGTGCTCGAGAAGTGGTCTGGCACCAGCTAACTGACCAACTTCCATATTTTGGTTCGCATCGGGACTTGAACTGGTGACCCTCCCAAGTCCCTACGGACTGAATCTGCCCTTTTTGTAAAAAAATTTACTATGAATTGCCGCAATGCGAAATATTATAATATGACTTATAATTATTGAACAAAATACACCTGAAATACATTTGTTCTTAAACATGGTCTCTGTCTTTCTTGTTGGTTTTTATCATGATGATTTGTAACCAAGACTTCACTGGTTGCGGGGAAACATTATTCAGTCATTTGATGTCATAAAAAAGTACAGCATCATGCCATGATTGACAGCTCTGTTGACAAATATAGATCCATCAGAAGTAACAGTGAAGCTCGATGAAAACTAACACACGAGTCATTGAACTTTCTGTAAATGAGTTTGTCTGTTTAAATCGGACACGAGAATCTGTTCTGCGGTGGACTGTTCTTCTGTAGCTTCGCTCTTGTCTCACACACAAGTTCAGTGGTTAGCAGACAGGGCAGGACATCAATGTGTCAGCTCCATCATCCTATCCTTACTTTGCAGACTCGGGCTCCAAAGGAGGTCACTTGTACAAGACGTCAACGCCAATGTTCGGACCATTTCCCCCATCATGCACCTTGGAAGTAAAGGTGAAGTTTGGCTAGAAATCTATTCAACACTTTGCTTAAGTCTGGCACTAAATTTCCAAGTTAAGTCCAAAATGAGGATTTACTTACTTGTCCCAGCTGAAGTCCAACTTCTAAAAGGAACAGAATTCACCAACAAGGGCATCTGACTTTGTACTTTTTGCACATTTAGGTTTATTATCTATCTTTTTTACCTTGTTTTATGTTATTTACCGTATCTTTTTTATCTACATTGCACCGTGGGGAGGGAGGAAGCGTAATTTCGATTTCACTGTATGTCTGACATATTTTGGAATTGACAATAAAGAAAACTGAAACTGAACTGAAACTGAAGTCTCTGCATGAAGTTTGCACTGTGGTTTAGTTAGAAATGTTGTCATCCAATAATGACAGGCATACACACTGATATTTGTCTTTTTAGTTACATCCAAGTCTACATGTAACAGACACTTTTTATCCAAGGCGACAAACATCAGAGAGGAAGCAAAAGCAAGGAAACAACTCGAGGTCGTGCAAACGAACAGCTTGAAGTCCAATCGGACACACACGTGTTGACAGGCAGCGCACAACGTCGACAGCTGTGTTGAATTATAGCCTAGAAGCCTTTTTTGTCCAACGTTAAGGGAAAGCATAATGTTGTTATTTAAGATAAGAAGTAATCACTTTCTGCCATTATTACAATCTGTATTTTCTGCCAAATCCTCTAAAGTCAGTTAATCAAACTAAGAAGCAACAAAGAAAGCGACGTAACATTGCAGATAAGCCCAACCAGAGGACTCATTCCGCCTGTGAGTGTGTACTCGTATAACAACCCATTACTTTTTATTACTCTGTTTTGTCCATGCTAATTTGATTTGGGAGGCTGTGCGGGTGGTGGAGTCAGGTCTGTTCTGTTGGCCTCAGGGGGACTAAAAGAGAGAGCATGTCAGTGGGAGAGCAACCAAAAAAGGGGAGAATGAGAGGTGAAGAAGTAGAGATGAAAGGAACGAATATCCAAATCTAAATGAAGGCTTAAAGATGTGCTGGAGGAGATTAAAAGAATGCAGCAGAAACATGCTGAAGGGTAAACGCAGAGAGAGAGAGAGAGAGAGAGAGAGAGAGAGAGAGCTCAAGGGGTTGTTGATGTGAAACAGACTGCTGACCTCTCTCTGTGACTTCTGACCCGCTCTGTCACTCTGACAGGAAGTGTGCCCCTCCACTGACAGGAAATAGACTTATAACCTCTGGATTTACGGAGTCAGTAGTATCTTTGTCTAATTACAATGTCTAGATTTATAGGAGTCTGTGCTCATTCCCCTAGAGAGGGGAAAAAAAGCCTCAGGACGTCTTTGACATTTTCTGTTGAAATGGGTTTGCTGAATGACTTTGTTGTAGTTCTGATGTGGCCAAAGTACTTTTGAGTCATGATGTTCAGGAGCAGATATGTGCATACAACAGTTTTCATGTGGTGCCAAACAGGAGAAATGAGCTCCGACAGCAGCGGGTCCGATGTGTTCTTTGGCAAGACACTTAACCTTGAATTGCTCCCTCTGCTTCGTCAGCGGTGTATGAAAGTGCATGAATGAGGTTAGTCACTTCTGATGGACTCTTCACATAGCATCAGTGTGTAAACGTGTAGGTGTGAGCTGCGATGTAAAAAAGTGCTTTGAGTAATGAGAAGAGGAGAAAAGCATGATACAAGCTCAAGTCCATTTAACACTAATCATTATTTGCCCGGTCATTAAATCCGATATCAGCTGATACGGATGCATCGGTGCATTTTTGGTAATACTTTTTTTAATAAGTACTTTCTAAGCCAGCCTAAATCAGATCTTTTGTTTATGTTTTGATTGGAAGGGAATATGATGATGCCTTGTGACTCAATGTGTCTGGCGCATACACAACTCGCCCGTCTGAGCGGCTCGTTCTTAAAGTCCCTCGAGCTTTTACTGAACTCGGTAAATTTGCGTTTTCTCTTGATGCTCCAAACTCATGGAAACTCTCAGGATCAGAGATCGTCCCTCTCTTCCAGAGTTTAGGAATTTGATTTTTGAGCCACCATCTCTCCAACTGTAACTATTTTTAATGACTCACAGTGGTTTTTCACTGATTGTTTGTTTTTACTGTGCTTGTAATCTCGACGGTATTGGAAATGAGGGAAACTTCAGTGTCCTTTGGAGAATAAATAAATGTTTTTAATGAGAAAGTCTCCAAATATACAGCCATGCCAGAAAGGTTGTATTATAAATATAAATGTTTTATTGGTCAATCCAAGAAATGATATAAACCGCTTTTAAAGCAAAGTCAACTTTTCCACTTTTACTTCCTGATTCCTGACTCTTCCCACTTGATAATTGCAGCCTTCAACTTTTCTTGTCGCATCAACTTCACTTTTATCCCCCTTCTGCTCATTTTTTTGCCAGGCGCTTTTTGTTGATTAAAGTGGTCTGAAAAAAGGTCTTCAGAAGCGTTTACTGTGGACTTTGTAGGAAAACAGTCTGGCAGCAGGGCGAGGCGGAGTCCCAGAAGAAAGGATGAAAGGGGACACGGAGAGAAAGAGAGAGATGACACAAAACACACAGTCAGTCGGCTCGCTTGTAAACAGCAAAGTGGACCGCCTCATGGAGACACAAACACAAAGCTGTTCAATTAGATTTCAGCAGCGTTCGCCTCAGTCCCAATCCAGAGGCGAGGGACCCTCGCTGATTGCAATCAGTCAGAGTGGCAGGCAAATTAGATTACTATTATACATGAAAAGTATTAAGTGTGCTTCCATTCTCTCCTTCTCCTTCTTTTTTTTGGTCACCCTATCAAAGGGTAAATATAGGCATATAAAAAATAACACTCTGTTCAGTATGGTAGTAATGATATTTTGTGGCTTTCTGGATCAGATGTTTTGAAAAGAGGATTTGATTACCATGGGGAAAGTGCATATTGTTCTTTTTGAAGCAGACTTTGTTGTTTCCTGAATGCAGTGAAACTTCGTTACCGAGCTCGTGTTTGGAAGCCAAAGACCCTCGCAATCACGCAAAGAGGCCGCCCCTCTTTTTTTTTTTTTCATACACTGAACTCATGACACTTTTCTGCTTCTTACCTATTTTTCAGAAAGACTACACCATGTCTGTTGCTATGGATACCACTCCAACGTATAACCACGATGATGTCAGTTAATTAGATATTCAAGTTAGCTGTTGTTGAAGCAGATGGCCTGACATTTTTGAATAAACATGGGGTTAGAAAGCAATGTACATGATTGCATGTTATCCACTTCATTAACTTGTTGTTTGCTCCTCCAGAGAACTGCATGATGGGAAAAAACTATTCAACACAAGAAGAAATGCATTGTGGAAATCCTCGTGGTTTGATGACTTTCTTCTCTGCTTTTAATAAGAGACAATGAACATTTCTTCGCATGTGAAAATTCAATTTATTTTGATGGCTTTGTCTCCCATGTTTGAAATAAATGCCCTGCAAAGAATGATGGAGAAATACATATCCAGAGGATTTAAAGAGGCAGTGGTTTGTCTGGGGAATACTGCACTGAATGAGCTAAAGGAAGTGTGTATATGGTGTCCTCCCAGGTGACAAACCTGCAGTATAGATACGTGGCATGTTGACATTTCAGGAATAAGATGAATTTCTTCAAAGCCGCCCATCGGCGGGGGATAAAGGGGACAGATTTCCAGGGTCCAGTCACATGGGAAGAACCCCTGACCTTCATAAAAGAGACGACCGTACATTCACAATCGCTAATGTTCATAAAAAGGTGTCTGTTTTCATGTACTGCCGCTCCATGCAGCATCTCTCCTCTGCCTGTTTGTAACGCTCTGAATCCCCCACGATCAGGGTCCCCATGTGAGCCAAGTCTGAGTCAGCCACGAGCTTGGATCAGTGATATCACACTGGCAAATTTCATTCGAGGGGGGGGAACTAGGGGCCGAGCGTCACATGCAGCTACTGCTACAGCTAACATGTAGGATGCACATAGATGAGCCTAAATATACCCAAGAATACTTGAAAACACACTAAAGAGCATGTAAGAGAAATAAATGTGTTGGCCTTTAATTAGCATTATTCAGTCAATTTGAGTTGTGGCTGTTGTCGAGTGTATAAGAGTTTCATAAGCACATACAAACCCAAATAGCCCTCAGAATTAGAAGAGGATTCAGGTGTCCCAAATACCTTATTTAAATGAGAATATTTAAACCTTTACAACTGAAGAACACTTGATTAGCCATGACGTTTAATGTGCTCAAGGCTTAGCAGTATTTAACCGAAGACACAAAAAGAGAGAAAAGCTCAAATGATCTACACACTTCTCTGTCTCCCACTCTTTGACGGGAGTAGAAAACACACTCTTACAATGTGTATTTAACCTTGAGAAACTCATTTTTCATCTCCACAATCAGTCTGCCGTCAGCACAGGAGAGCTGAGCAGATAATGAGCGACTCTTCTGACGACTCGCCTCCACGATTTATGATGTAACTGTCAGGTCTGCGTGTTTGTGGTGATTGACGGAGAACAGTGATAGTGTTGCGACATGAGTATTTAGGTCAAAGATGTTAGATTAAAAAAAAAAAGAGCTCGACACAATGACTTCTTTGTTCTCTGCTTGTTTCACTTCTGAACCTGCAGCATCTCCTGCTGCACATTCAGAGCCTCATGGCAAAAACGACATGGACAATATTTGACATGTTTTGGTTCAAGCGAGGTAAAAGAGCCTTCAGCAGCACTTTCTGTACTTTTTTACACAGCACACTTACAACTTTCTGCATTGAAACTTTGTTAAATTGCAACATATGATAAGAATTTGCTACAATGTCTTAGTTTTCAACTCCTGAAAATGTTTAAAAAATGTGAAATCTCCCTGAGTTGGCTGTTTACACAAGCGCCTCACCGCGAGGGACGGCGTCTGTCGGGACAAGACATGACGCCAAGTGACGAACAAGTCAACAGAGTTTGAAGCAATGGTGACTTTTTTTTTTTAAAATAAATCTATATCATCTGTGCGTAGTTAGACACTTCTAATACTGGACTGTCTGCTTCACACGTTCAGCTCACACCCTTGAAAACATTCTGGATGTTTTCTAGAGTTTTGTGCATGTCTGAAAAAACAAAGAAAATACAGAGCGGTTTCATCAGCTGTAAAAGGTTTTTGGTTTTTTTTCTTCTCAAAAACAGATTATTCAACCAATTGATAACACAGTGTGACAACATGTTCTACAAAACTGTCCACACTCAGCCTACATAAATGCATTTCTTTTGTAACATTTTGAAAGCTTCACGTCGGTTACTGTGAATGTTGCGACTGTGCCACAAAAAGAGGTGCTGGATCCCTACCGGTGCTGATGACCACACCTCCCTTTAAAGCCACTCTGCAGCCACAGTGTTGGATAAATACAGGGGACAGATGAATACATTAAGACATCCACACAGGATAAGTGTGTGTGTGTGTGTGTGTGTGTGTGTGAAAAAAAGATATGACAAGGTTGAGAAACTACAAGGGCAGAGGAGGAGAAGAGATAGGAGAGGTGGACAGAGTGATGTGTAAAAAAAAATGGAGGGAGAGGCGGGAAGTCCCCACAGAGACGGACATGTCACACACCAGTGAGCCTGACACACCGAGAGGGAATATCACATTCCCCCCCCTCCTCTGTCAGCCTCTCTCGTTCAATAGTATCACTTCTTCTTCTTTTCCATCTTTCCCGACTTTTCACTCTGTATTTATCTGAAAGCAGCGTACAGCAGCATGCAATGAGAGAATTTCTTTTGGGTGCTGTTGAAAAGCTTTTCTCCTCCGTTATGAAATGCAGCTGTTCAATAATGCACGGCGAACCTCTTGATTCTCGTCTGTACTTGCATTTCAACTCCTTTTCTCCATGGATGCTCACATTAACGTTTTATTGTAGCTGCTTTATGCTGAGTTTGGCCTTTGCATTCAGGAACACACACACACACACACACACACACACACACACACACACACATACAGGCACGCACAGCCCTCAGCTCGTGCTGGGAATTACCTGTTTACCTAATTAACAGCACTTGGCTGGAGGCGAAAGATATGCAAACGAGCATGGGAAAAATAAGGAACACACAAATTAAATATTTCCCCTCCCGACCTCCTCTGGATATGAAAACTATAAATCCTTCTGACTGTCAAAGAAAAGCAGAGACGAGGAGACAAAGGTTAGTTACTTTAAAGTACTTTACACTGATCCTATTTATTTTGCCTCCATGTGGCCTGAGATGAAAAACATGAAGCTGAAGCCGTGATAGTTCTTGCTTCTGTCGTGGCTCTGAAGCCGCGTGAGCTAGTGTAGCTTTACATCTGAAAAGCAGGGGTTTTATTTGAACATATGAGATACAACGCTTTAATCAGTTTCAGTGCAGTATTGCTTTGTCAGTTCACACAGCATGAAGTCTGTAATGTGACATTTTTTGAAAAAATGGTTTTAAGGGATTTGTTTTACATTTTACTTGAGCCGATTTCACACATGCACTGCTGAATATTTTGAGAAAATTTGAAGGGGGATCCTCCTCAAATCTCCATGTTGTGGTTGTTCTTACATGCACCTGACAGCGGGAGATTATCCCCGTCAGACAGGAAGGAGATGGGTAGAGTCTCCTGAGGCAAGACATGAGGTGAAAAGAACCAAGTACATCACTAGCAGGGGAATATTTACCTTTCTATCCATGCTTTGTGTAGTTCAACAGAATCACAATGTAAACAAAAGAGCGGAGAAGAACTTACTGGTGAACAAACATAATGCAGTTTGTTAACGATGATTCCAGTCTATGGTCGCACTGATCACAGGGAAAAATCCTCACCAGCCCCTCCCACTCCCTTCAGGTGAATTCTCCTGATAAAATCAGCTCACTCAGACTTTCTCTAAAAAACATACTTGAGGACAGAATCAGAATTTGTATTGCCAAATCCCGTTACATAGACGAGGAACTTGTCTTGGTGTGTTGGTGCAAAAGAAAAAAAGACAAGGCTAAAAAAACCAAGTTCTTAAATAAAATAAAATATAATAATGGCAGGAGAAAGAACTACACTGTGGTTATTTATTTTTTATTTTTTTTGTAAGGCAGAGGTTTGTGATGCATACTATGAATGTATTATTATATATGTATTATTGAGGAGGGGATCTGGTTTCTTTTTAGCTACTCCTCAGTTCAAAACAAAGAATGACCAGCAAGGCTAAGTGGATAAAACCAAACTCACGATAATCCTGTGAGTCTGAGTTCAGGGTGAACAAACGGCCTGCATCAGTCGAGATGGATTAATAGTGTGTATTTTGAAGTCTGAGAGCTACGTCATGTGCGTATATCTCCTTTCATCAGGAATTTAAAGTCATTAATAATTACTATGCGCCTTTTGGAAGAAGAGGAAGATATACTTTATTTATCCTGTGAGGGGAAAATCAATTTTACACTCTGTTGTTGAACATGCTACACACACACAGAGGCAGAATATGAAAATCTTTATTGTTCTCAAGGGGCAATTTGATTTGGAGCAGAGGTCAATAGAGGCAATACATTCATAAAAACAGCACAATATACATAAATACATACAGGATCCTATGGACATGGACTAATGGAGAAAAGTCAAAATGAGGGGGCCGCTACAAACTCGAGCACTCTATTTGCTGAGGTGGTGATGTGCCTTGCTCAAGGGCCTCTCTCAAGCTACAAGACCATTTCCCAAATTTGGTTCGTATGCCTCAAATAAAGTTTTTTTTTTTTTTACTATTTCCACCCCAGTTGTGAAATTGCTGTATGGATTTTCAGATCAGAGTCGTGTTGTAGACCGAGACCAGAGTGCTCCTGGACTGAATTCGGACCAAGACAAAGGCAGGGCGAGACCAAGACGAGAACGAGACCATGAATATGAAGACACAATGACAGAGGAAAGAGTCCTCAAAGGAGTGGTGCCGCTCCCCTCTTTTCTGACCACAAGATATCCCAGAATGCTTTGCACAGCAATCTGCCTTTCTGGGTCTGCTTATGTATTAGTAGTTTGTTTTGCAAGAATAACGGCGCCATACTCTATTCCACGTCAGATACAAGGAGACAGTCTGATACTGCGTTAGAGGAATGTAGACAGTGTGTGCTCTATGTAACAAGTATATCAGCCTGAGCTTCCTGTTAAAACAGCAACGCCCCAGAGACTGATATACTGCCCTAATCAGTGTGTGTGTGTGTGTGTGTGTGTGAAAGAGCAAGAGAGCAGACATGTTCATGTGCACACACAGGTCTGTCCTCTATTATCTGTTTTTGATCAACAACAGGGATATAAACCAGACCGAGGAAAACCCCAAAATCACACACACAAATAATGACACTATCTTGTGCATACACCCAGCACACACACACACACACACACACACACACACACACACACACACACACTTGAGCAGCCCCATCCCACACTTGTGCAGACACCTCGAGGGAGATGTATTGATGAAAAGACCATGAAACTGGCTTAACAAGACAAATTCACACATCCATACAATGGTGGCACAAACTCTTTGACACAACACAAAGAGCTCTTTCAACTGCCTGATAAAAAGCAGAAGAATTAAACATGACCATATGTGCGTCTAAAACAAAAGAGGCCAGCTGAGCTTTTTTGTTTCAGCCGTGTTGCAGATGTCATGAACGTGCCACACCATTACACACACATACAAGAGCATGTGCACGCATACATATACAATCTAAGACCTCCACGCACATACAAATGGAAGAACTTCAAGTTGAACAAAAACATGAAGACGCACAGCCACACCCACGTATTGAAAACGTCACAGAGACAAATTAGCACAAGGTCAAAGGTCAGCACATGTTTACATTCATTGATTTAACCAAAGTAAGTTAATGAACTGAAGCATGAACCAAAGGTTCAAAATGCTGCAGAACCCTGTTGTAGAATAAAATTTAAAGTTATGAACATGAACACAGATGTTTTTTATCAAACACTATCAAAGATCCTGGAAAGTATCTGCAGGGATGTATGAACATAAATCTGTTTAAAAAGTTTCAGCAGCTTGGATGGGTCCAGTCCTTTGTCACTGGTGCTCTAATGCCGTTGCTGTGATTCCCAAAGCGGGGGTTGAGATCTCCCCCAGGGGGCCGCAAGAGGCCTTCCAAAAAAACATTAGACGTATTGTATTGATTGAGAGACTAGGGTCCGCCTCCTGGTGGCGATTCTACATCCTGTCTACAAGGAAAACACTGTAAATGTAAGTTTTCACAGGACAGCTATAACGTTGTTGTGAACACACCTGTGTTTATGTTCATTAAGGGTTTTAAGGTCCACTCAGTGCTAACGTGTAAACATGCAAATTAGTTGTATTCTGCATTGAGCTTTTTTTTTTTTCTTTTTTAAATGAATTACTATATGAACCTTTTTCTTTGTTGATAAATACGTTTACATGAGTTTTTTAATGGGACTTTTAGTGTGTACTACAGGAGTGGCTGTGGGCTACGTTATAGGCCTTAGCCATCTCCAGGAACAGCGGAGGGTCCCCAGTTATCTTCCTCAACTAGTTTCCAGGGGGCCAAATCTCTAACCTAACGCTTCTCTTCTGTCGCCCCCCGGTGGTCAAACAAACTACTATCTTCAATCGAGTCCCTTTGCACCTTTCAGAGAAAGCCAAAGACCACCACACTGCACCCTCCAGCCTCTCTGCGATAACTGAGATACAGAGCACAATGTGTAGGTCAGCACTCTGACGGGGAGCAGCAACCTGCAAAAAAAAGAAAAGAAAGAAAGAAATCCACCTCATTACTTCGATCACACAGAATCCACTCACTGTGTGGTAATGTTTAACTGTCTGTTTTTACTTGTTTATGCTGTCTCTTGGCCAATTTCCCAAATATATATTCCCAACTACACTTTGCAATGATTAGAGGATGAATCATTTAAAGCCAGAGACACTTTGAATTTAAATACTCGTCGTCTCACGGAGGTCGGTACGGGTTGCACTCAGAGGTGCTCCACTCAGTGAAGCCTAATGCTCTCTGCACACAACATGCACACAACACACTTTTATGAGGCCCTTGTTATTTATTATTGGAACTTAAAGACAGGTGTTGATCTGACAGGTTAGGTATTCTGGGATTATGTTTGTTCAAAAATGGGAGTGTGTAAAGAGGGTGACAAAACTGAGCAAAGTCACTCTCTCTCTCTCTCTCTCTCTCTCTCTCTCTCTCTCTCTCTCTCTCTCTCTCTCTCTCTCCATCGCTTGCATGTGCACGTGACGGTTATTCCATAGATATTAATAGAAGGATGCTGTAATTCAACCTTGCAATTAATCATTTCTGCTGACTTGATTTTTTCTTTCTTCCAAAAGTAGGACTCATAAGAGCTGTTAAATATATCACTATGTCCCCAAATGCAATCTGCCTATCAACCCTCAATCCAACAACATCCATGTGTGTGTGTGTAAATAATAAAGGTTTAAATCAAAGAGAATAAAAAGCATAAAAAGCTCTTTGTGTAAAATATATGAGGTCCCAAAGGCCAGACATGCACACAGGATTTACATAAAATACAGTACCAAGGTCAGCTCCCTTCTTATGATATAGACTTTTATCCACTGTTCTGCTTGGTATTCTCTGTCAGCGGTGCCCTCTTTATCTTCTGTGAGCAGTAAATCTGTTTTGGAAAGTATAATAACGGTAAAACCTCCAGGACCTGTTACCTAATTTATGCAAGAAACAACAGAAGGAAGTTTCAAACTTTTGTCCTGAGGGCTGCAGAAGGGAGGAGATCATATGATATTCTCACACACACACACACACACACACACACACACGCACACAGCCGTTTGCTTCTTCGTGGCACACTTGCTAACACATATTTGGATGCTGGTGTTTTGCCAAGCCAGGCCTCAGGGTTATTCTGATTTCAGTTCCTCTGAAATGAGAACTACCAGACTGAGAATTTGCTCAGAATGAAAACACGGGGGCCCCGCTCCGGCTGCATATGTTCACAAGTGAAGGCTTGATTGCAACTTGTCTTTGTTTAATGTCTTTCAGTCTTGAACATTTCCTCAAGTTTGTTTACCTCGTTTGTTTTTTTCTTACCTTTTGCTGCAGGAGATTAAAAAAAAAAAAAACAGGTCTACGTGTTTGTTATGAGAATTTCTGCAGCGTGTTCATCTGTTTCTGCATGCTATACACGCCACACAGAAAACAGCAGGCGAGTTTTCCCCAGCCGAATCGTACAGTAAGGACTAAGAAAGACCTTGATTTTCAATATCTTAATGGAATTCACAGTCATGTATCCAGGCAACAGGGACAGTGTCAATTCCACCCAAACAAGCGGCTTCATGTTGGAGGCACACTGTACATGAAGAAGAAGGGCTGTTTTGTAACTGCTGTCAATATTTTAACATGCTTTCACACTGAGGCCAACAAAGAGCCCTCATTAGACGCCTAAAAATATTAGAAGCCGTCTGTTCTCATCGGCTCTTTAAGTATTTATGGAACTTGTTTCATCCTGCAAATGAAGCTCCGATGTGATCGGTGTGAACTCGCGGCTGTTGAAGACTAAATCTGATGTCAGTAGCAATCTCACATGGTTGATATTTATAACATCTCCAGCTGTAAGAGTAAAAAAAAAAAAAAAGAGTCTCGCCGAGTGTGCGTGTTAACTTATTCACATGAGGAAACTGAGGCAACTCGATGGAACGATGCACTCGTCATCTGATGTACAGTATCACATGCAACACTGGGCTCAAGATGAAGCAGCCGTGTTTAAAAATGATACGCAGGTTAGTCGAGTGTCTGATTGAGGCAGAATCTACAGAAGTCTCGTACTGGTTTTAAAATGTTTACAGCCTGGTTCAAAACAAAATGATGATTAGCTCATGTCTTAATCAGCACACACTGTAAGGCGGATGTTTTCTTATTATTAATAATCATTCAATTCAGTTGTATTTGTCAGGGACCATGTGCAATTAAAACATAAATGTAACCATTTGATGCATTGCGCCAGAGTTAGCCTTAAGCTAATTTACATCTGCAGTCCCTTAACTCATTATTTGCATAGTGCCAATTTATAATTAGTAGTTTCTCAAGATGCTTCACTAAAGAGCAGGCTAAAGGCCTTACTCATTGTTAAGGAATGGGATGGGGAAGATTGGATAAGATGCAGGCAGGATTTGTCCTTTGTATTCCTTGTGTTCCTGTTGTCCACACTTCCTTGCGGCTGAGGTTGAGGTCGGAGCAGTGCCGTGCTTGAATGAGGGTGGTGGAGGCTGTGGGGACGTCAGAGTCCGATGATGGTGGCTGGGCATTAGTGCTGCCGTGTGGTTGTAGTGCTAGATCATCTCGCTGAAGGTTGGGGGAGCTCCTTCTACTCTGGAGCCTGGCCTCTGCTGCCTCCTAGGCTTATAATACACTGACACAGAAGGGGGGGGGGGGGGGGGGTGTCCATAGCAGCAAGCTGTCTCCACCAACAATCCCGCGGAACAGAGCTGCTGCTTGTCAACAGGCAAGGCAGGCAACTGCTTGGGGCCCCAGGCCAGTAGGGGGCCCCAACAACAGCTGACAAACTTTAAATGACAGCATTGGGCACATTTTGCAATGACAGTAGGAAACCTCCCTAATGGGGCCCCATCTGACAACACTTACTATCAATTCCCTGCTAACTGTTGCATGCATTATTGATGTGAACATAATAACACTAGACTCCAGAAGCGCCCCTGCCGAGGAACCTACATGAGAGCTCAGGAGCTCCCGGGAAAATATGTGTTTTGATTTTGTGAAGGATAAGTGTTATTCACAATAAATTGACAGGTGGGCGACGGTGTAACGGTTTGTAAAGAGGCTTAAAACCCGCCTCTTATCCAGCTCTCAACCTGTCCTTAGGTTGACTGAAAGTTAGGTTGAGACAGCATTTCCAGCATGTCGACGGCCATGGTTGAAACTACAAAGCCCCCCTGTAGTCACAGATGGTTGATGTCACTCAGGCTTCATCCATTATATCATATCACATCTTTTACACCAGGAAGCGGGTGAACATTATCTGTGAATTCATCATGAGCTGAGTGCACAAACACTAAAGTCCACAACTCTTGTACGGTGTGTGTACATTTGTGTGTGTGCATATGTTTGACTGTATGGTAATCTTCTGCATGAAGGTCAGGCAGGCCTGAGAGACATGACACAGATACAGGAGACGGTCTGACTCCCCCTCCAATACACTTCTGTTGTCGGCTGTCCATCTGTGATTTTTAGTTCAGAGAGTGGGGGTGAGTGAAGAGCAGGCAAATGGATACGAAGAGAAGGACAAGTGACAAGACAAGCATGAAGTAGTGGAGGAGGGTGGAGGGAAACAGGTTCAGGTATGAAGAGCAAAACAACAAGGACTCAACCTGAGAGAAGGAAGCAGGGGCTGTAGTTTAGAGTTTCTGATTTTATGAAATAAGGATGTTTTTTAAAGAGGTGCTTCATTAACTTTTTTAAAACAGCTTTAAGGAAGAAAAATGGAAAGAGCTTTTTAACTTGCAATCTTTGAAGGTTTCCTGCAAAAATATTGAAAAACCATCATTTCCATCCCCTAAAAAACACCAAACCCTAAAACATTTTTTTTTTAAACCGGTCTCTGCTAATAATAATTACTTTTTTTCTTTTTTAGCCCAAATCAATGTATAAGTTTGTCAAATAAATACATTTTTGACATTAAGACCAAATGTCAAAAGTCCCAGCTCTGAGTCCCAGCCAGATATCGACAAACTGACTGACTGAAGTGTTAATCATTGCCTGTACAAGGACGCAGTCACCCAGAGCTGCAGGACACAGAAATCAATACAAGAGCTCCCAAACTGATAGCAAAAAAAAAAAAAAAAATGTAACTCAACCATTTTTAAGCTTCTACGTGCATCAAATGAGTTTAACTTCAGAGTGGAAGAACAGAACTGGGATTAAAGCAGTCACATCACGGACAAAGACCAACAAATTGAGACGGACAAACAAAGAGTTGTCAGTGTTCGGACAGATCGTGATGTTTTTCATCATGATTTGTTTTTTTCCGATCGGTAAAGATGTGCTGTTTATCATTACCAAAAAAGCTTCTCTTTTTTTCGTTGTAGCTGCAGAGCACCACTTTTCTTCTCTTGTTTAAGATGTGTCATGATGAAAAATGTGACAAAACTGCGTTGATAAATGTAGCAGGCATTTAAAAACCTGACAGCTACTTGTGTCAACATTTAAAGCTAACAACGTGATCAAGACAGATTTCTTTGTTTCAGCATGAACAACATTGTGTTAATTTCTGTCACACCTAAACAAATATTAATTAAATACAAATGTGGGTTTTTTTTTGCGGAAACACTGCATTTGTTTTTGTTTTTTTTGTAATCACTTTTATTACTTAATCTTAAACTTCTGGGTTGCGACAGTTTTGGCGCCCCCTGGCCAATCAAATCCTGGTGCAAACAACACAGAGATTGCTCGAAAAGGTTTTCTTGGTCTGCTTGTTTTCAAACTCTTGTGTGGGTAGTTTGAAGTAAGATTTTGAAAAAAAAAAAGCAAAAAAAAGATGAATCTTATGAAATGATTATTGTCTGATAAGGTCCACTTTGGTTAGTTTAGAGAATCTTCACAGTTTGGGCTAGAAGAAAAGTTTATATACCGGTAAAGTGAAGTATGTGACGGAGCACGAATATATCCTATTAATTATTCAACTTTGGTATAGCCACACAAGAACCCTGAGCCCTGAACAAAAATCTTGTTTGTATGACTCATCCCTCCACCTTGACCTCCTCAGTTTGTAGACTTTCTAACTGTTTTTGTGAAGAGGATCTGGTTTAGTGCAATGCTCGTGTACCTTAGTGCCTCGTGTTCGAGAGAGGCGCTCAATACCCCCCCCAAAAAAAGTCAAAGAAGAAACTGAAACTAGCCTTACACTATCTGTTCATCTTTTCCATCATTTAAGTGGATGAATAGGTCCACATCTGTGAGTTTACTTCAGCACAGGCAGGTTAAGGACAGGGCATTCAGTGATTGCCAAGCAACAATACAAAACAGAGGAAGTTGTTTCATTTTAAATTAGAGGCCATAAAGGTTGTTTGACCTCCTGAGAAACCCTTCCATTCTCTGAGAACGTGTACTCGTGCAGCATGTACTTGATCTGCATTATGTTGTGGAAGGCCTCTTTTAGTTGGACTATGAATGGGACCACAGAGACAATGGCAACTTTTCATTTCCAGTTTACACAGTTTACCAATTGCACGCACAACCTATCCAAAAAACCCCCCGAACCCCCCTCAGACAACAACCATGAAGGGAATACTAATCCAGCATTGAACGCCCTCAGCGCTCAGACATCAAAGCAAAAAGAGAGCGAGAGGGGAAAGAGAGGTAAGAGGTTAGAGAGTGAATGAACAGAACAACAAAGACAGAGAGATTGAGCAGTAAATACAATATTTTAAGTCCTCAATTAACCGTTAATCAGATCAGGCAAATGGAGAGAAAGTTGCTGAATAAACTTTGAACATGGTCTATTTCTCCCTTAGATGTTGTGGGTGTTGAGTTTGACCTGTGAAGAACTCAGTGTTCTTTACACTCAGCAGATTCCTTATTCTACAATATTTATGTGTGTTTATTATGCAGCAGCACTGCTTGTCCTTCACTTATTGGTCTACCTGTCTCCCAGCCGGCCTGCTCGTATATGTGTTCATCTGCTGTCTGCACATCTGTCTACGTTCTTCTTTCAATGGTCACATATTATCCTCTTGATAAATCACATCTGTGTTCTAATATTTGACTTCACTGTGATGTGATTACGGGACAAGACCAGGTAAAGCAGACTTTATAACAATTTATAGTTTTCTTCAAATTCAGATCCAAACATAAGCTACTCATAGAAGGACCTGAAGCTCAGAGCAGGAGTGAACGCTGATGAACTGGACCGCAATTTGGACGACGAAATCAACTATCAATCTTCACCTTGGCAATCTCCAAATCAATTCCCTGGGCAATCTGTTTGCATCACTGTTAATTTGCACGACACGTGTTTAGGAAAGAAAAACATCTGACCTCTAACAGCGGGAGTTTTCATTCTTCTGGTTAACAGCATCTGGCTCTGAAACTTGTCCGGCTGTCAACCAATCAATCAGAACACATGATGTGATCCTGCTGCTTTTGCATCAATGCTTCATACAAGTGCCAGGCTAAACAGATGTCCAGGGATATTTTGGGTCAGCTGCATGTGTGAACATGAACATCTTCAACCCTAATTTTACCCAGAATTTTCACCTCAGCGCCCTCGTAAATCTCCCAGCAGTGGTCGAGGTGAGTCGATGTAAAAAAATGACAGTAGGGAATATATTGAGGATGTGTTCATTCTGAGACCAATTTAGCAGCAGGTATTCCCTTTGTGCAAGTAATGAGGCAGCTCTGTAGTCTTTACTGTATGCTAATGTGCATTTAACAATCATTTATTTATGCTACATGAACCTGAGCAGGTCACACCTATACCCATTAACAGACATTGACACAATGACGTTATATACATTGTCCATCAATATGAACTAATCCCAAACATATCCATATGTTGCAGATGAAGCTGCAGGAGCAACTTGGGATTTGCCAAAGAACACATTTCACTGAAGGAGGTTCAGATTGAATCCCAGGCCAGACCTTATGGTTGAGAGACACCAGACTCTACCACTGAGCCACAGCCAGCCCATATTTACATCCAATAACATGAAGCAATGATATAAGGGATTAAAGAACTGTCATTGTAGTGTTGCATTTAGTTTCTTGATCTGCCATTTTCTTCTTCTTCTTACAGGCATCAAGACAATTTCAACCAAAATCTTAAAAAGTGTATCTGGAGGAAATTACCTTCCCTGCCTTTAAGTAGTGCATGTTTGATGGAGGATGATGCCCTCTGGCCATTCCAGCCATTTTCCCTTTTTGTCATTTACATATGACTGAAGCCACTTATGCATGACTGTCAACTGTGTATTTCCCAAGAAAGTTCTCACTAGAAATGCCCGAGGAGAAGGACCAGGAATGAACGTAGCTGTCATGTGGTCTCAGAGGAACACATTCCAGCATCCTCCCTCCTCTGTCAATCATCCTGCTGGAAAACATACTTGTTTTTTTTTGTTGTTGTTTTTTTTAATCCAGCTAAAGACCTCAACAGCATCTGTGTCAGGCTGTGGAGTTCAGCAGACTCCTGTTTGTTGTGAGAATAAAGTTAATGACTGTTTCTCTCCTCCTGTCCTTTATGTGATGAGATAAGAAACAATAACAGCACCTATAGAGCAAACACAAACCTCCCACAATCCTCCCTCTCTCTCTCTCTCTCTCTCTCTCTCTCTCTCTCTCTCTCTAGGCAGATGTGGATATGAGGCTAGAGCTTCTCTCTGTTTCTCCAACAACTTGCTCTCCTATTTTAAATTCAGCCACATTATTAAGCAGAGAAACAGTTCAGTCCTGTGCTCCGTGGTTCAAATTCAGCCGGGCTCTGGTCAAACAAAATGATCTGTAATGAAGAGAGGAACCCTCGCTGCACACTAAAAAAAAAAAAAAAAAAAAAAACCTCTCTTCGTTCCTATTTGTTCAAACATTTTCTGCAATGGACGAACACATTATTTTGAATTGCATTAAGTTAGCTGACCCTGTAAATGAAAGGTCCTTACATTTAGTGCAGTGAAGCAGGCGCTTCTTTCATGTGTTTCCTGCTTCTCTTCGACATGAAATCGACTGACAAAATGTGCAATCAGCTACGATCTGAGGGGGGCAAAAAAAATGCACGCTTTCTCCAATCCGTTCTGAGGTGAGCTCCTGGACTGAGTGTCAAGGAGTTTGTACAACAATACACAAATCAAAGCTGACTGCTTTCATATGAAGCGTGAAGGTGAATAAAGATACAAGCAGAACAATTCACCACAACAAGGACACGGCAAACGGAAAAAAAACCTCCAGTTTCTTCTCTTTTTTCATTTTTATTGATTTCATCTTTTGGATCCGTCTGCTCGTCTAAGGATCTGCTGAATATTTTATTTCATCCTTTTCCTCACACGTGTCTCCCACCAGCTCCTCTTTCTCCTCGGCTTTGTCTCTGTTCTCTCTCGTTCCCTGAGGAGCCACTCTCAGCATTGTCGTGTTTTCTACGGCGATTTTATAAACATCATATGCCGACAGTTCTGCTCTTTAGGACTAATAAGATCAATTACCAGCATCGCCATCTTGCTCTGTTCTCCACCGTCTGTGATGCGGGAACCACACACACACACACACACACACACACACACACTCACAACGCACAAACACACACAGTCACACATGGAGATAGGAGAAGTGGGTCGTTTTTGTGTGTTGCTAGGGAAGAGTGTGTGTCTCAAATCTCAACAAAATGTTTGGTACTGCATATAAATTCAACTGAGAGAGAGTGGGAGCGTGGGTAAGAATGTGCTCTGTGTCCGTGTGTGTGTGTGTGTGTGTGTGTGTGTGTGTTGATGCAGCAGCTTGCAGAGGGCGGGGGAGAGTAGGTTTTGCCTGCACACTCACAGATGGCAGGAGAGAGGGGGTTTAACTTTTCTTTTAGCGTCTTAAAGAGCAACCAGTTAGTGTGTGGCTCCTCGTTCGTGTGTTGGCATGTTGTATGTTTGCTTGTCTGAAGGCCTCGGTTCTGACCTTTTTTTTTTTTTTGCAAAGGTGAGAGGCAGAACTGCTTCATTCTGAAGAGTTCACTAAACTAGGCGTATGCTGCATTAGCAAAATTGCTCGCCAGCTGAAGAAAACGCACAGACTGCAGAAGCATAGTTAGCTTGTAGCATAATGTTAGCTCTTTACATCTCTCAGCTGCATTAACGCTTTAAACGGCGTTCATCTTTGAAGATTATCCTGCTGAACAAAACGTCTAAGCATCAGAAACGTGTGTTTGACACAGAGCTTACTTTCTGCAATGATCCCAAACCCAAAGCAAAAATCCCACGGGCGAATTCTCATTCAAACCTATGGCGAATCTACTTCCGGGTTAACCTACAAAAATACGTAATCACTTTTACAGTCTTTACAGAGGGGAATAAGTTCTGGAAGAAAATCTCTTCTGAAACAATATGAAACTCTAAAGGACGAAGCTTGGGACTTATGGTATTGCTGTATTTGAATAAAACGTCATGTGAAGTTATGTACATGCTTTGGTTCCTACTTATTGCAAAAGTTCAGTACTTGGAAAAATGATATCTTATCTCCATGAAATGTTGCAACTCCAAACGTTGAAGAGATGGGGTTAGCAACACAACAGCTGGAGACGGAGAAGCAGAGTGATAAATGGAGATCGTTATTTCATTACATTCCCTTTGAGGTTTATGACTGCTACTTTCTAGCACCGAAAGCACATCGGCACGTAGCAGTGAATTTTTTTAACTCTAATGCTTTGTGACATGGAAAAAGGTTAGTGGAAAGATTTGATTCCTTCTGAGCTAACAATACATCTTCACCCATGAGAGGCTCTCACTCTGCTGAGCACAGAAATATAACCATTGGTCTGTGCATTGGTCAAGTCTATGCGTGAGTTTCCTTTTTAATAAAATATTCATATAACGGCTGACGGATTACAGAGGCAAAGAGAGGTGTTAATCATCAACCCCATTGTTAATTTTGAACACCATATGTTGATTATTTTAATTGTAAAAGTAAGCCAGCTGAAAAAAGCTGATGATATAAAAGTCTCCTCATTTCATACTTTTCACTTACTTTCCCCCCCATTCAATTTCTGCTAAACGATGGAGCACTGTTTTCTGTGCCTGCTTCTCCATGTCTTCCTTATTCTTTTTACATTTTCACCCATGGAGATATCTAAAGGCCTGTTCCCATTTTCCTGCAGCTTCCACAAATGTATATGACGAAACTCAGAGTCACACACAGAAAAGTCATGCTCACTCCACAGAAACACGGACGTCTCAAAGGCTGCTCGATAAGAAGACACGTCTGTGTTTCTGTCTGAGCTGCCGAACATCCAGCCGTTTTTACAGCAAAGTGTCGAGTGAGCTTTGTCGAGTGAGGGGGGGGGGGGGCAATACATTGCAAAAGCTTAGCTTAGCCCATCGGCTGACGTAACAACGATATCGATAGCTAAGGCCAAATTTTTGGGGCTTCCTGTTTAGCGAGCGCTAAGGCCCTTAGTGTTGGCTGTGTGCTCAGGAGAGTGTGCACGAAGCGTTTGTTTGATGAGCATAAAAGTGCTACACGTCCGTCTTGTCTCCATGACAACAGTTTGTCGACAACGTATGAACGATACGGCTCAGTTACTTTTTGCTGCATGTTTGAGATTTTTTTTTTTTACCCAGCAGAAACAGAGAAAAGAGGATCAAAAGGTACAAAAATACGATCCGAGGGAGGTTAAAATATGGGGAATATTATGCATTTTAAAAAGAGCGCCGCTGACGTCAACTTGCATGAAGATTTTGGTTTCCAGATTTGTTTCAGAAACCTCGTTGCTGACAGAAAGACATTCTGTCCCTTGTTCTCCACATGGACAGATTTTGTGTGTACATCCAGCAGACACACTCGTGGTTTGATGCAAATGAAGAACCAATACACAATCCAAACCCAACATTAGAGATGAAGCTACAATTTCTGATTCTGACTTTGGTAACCATTTCAAGCTAATCAGAGGAAAGGCAAGTTTATTAATATAGCACATTACAACAGCAAGGCATTTCAAAGCAAAGTGCTTTACATAAGAGCATCATGACAGAGGAATGAAAAGAAGTATTAAAATAGAGAATTTAAAAATCTGTGAAATTATCAACATGTGTTCAAAAAGAATCTTTCAAATCAAATTAATTTAAGAAAAAAATATAAAAATAATTGAAAATTACAGTGCAGAGTGAAAAATTCAAATCTTGATTAAAATGATTATAATTAGATGAAGGCAGCTGTAAACAGGTGTCATAAATTGATGCAATAGATGCCAAAAATTTTTTGCAGATGGGCGGCTGTCTGCTATCCGGGCTGATCTGGACCCTGTTCTGATGTTCAATCTATGAATCCCTTCATCCCTATTAGGAAGGCTGTTGTAGCCAAGGGCCTCAGACCCTCAGGGGCCCCTGAGGTATAAGAAGCTGCAGAGGAACAGGGCTCGCTGTGCGGTACTAGGAGCTCTAGTTCAACCACAGAGCCCTGCAGCTCGTTATTTATGTACAGTCATACATTTTTCCGAATGCATTTTCTTTTGACGAGTGTCTTAAAAGCTTCATAATTTCAGTGTTTCAAAGTTCAAGTGGGCTGAATACGTGTCATTGTGATTGCACAAATATAAAACATTTGAAATGCATTGAATTCATTTGAACTATTCTGCCGTGAAAAACAAAAGTGGAACCCAACTACATGCATATAGCTACAAGGAGGGGGAGTGGAGCGAGTGTGAGGGAGCTGGTCTGTGAGTGTGCGTGTCCTCAGGGAGAGTTCACAACTGTCAGTGTGTGACCAGCTAAGCTCTGCGCTGTTACACTGTGTCACTGCTAAAAGACGTGAGCACACATCCTCTGCACACAAGCTAACGGGCGCAGCAGCAAGCGTGACACATAAATGAAGGAATGGAAACACAGTGGCGTACATGAACATGTTACACACAAACACACACACACACACACACACAGGCATGCAGCAGGGCCAGAGTAGGTTTGAGGCTGTTGACAGTCGCTGTCCTTGTGTCAGTGTCACTCTCTCCAGAGGAACGAGGCACAGAGCACAGAGATGACACACAGCCTGTCACCACAAAGTGACATAAACGACCCACTTTCCCCTCCAAGCTGGTCCTTCCCCATCGTCAGCGAATCATCTCCTAAGTTTGGATATCTGGAATAACCTTCTTCTTCTTCTTCTTCTCCTTCCTGTTCTGCTCTGGTCCACTTCCCACTTCCTGTTTTTTCGCAGAAACACAGGAAGTGGGTCACAACAAAATGTGAACAAAACACTGAAAACAAAGTCAGTAATCAGAGCAGCAAAGATTAATTTCTGCTTACCTTTAAAGTCACACCAGTGCAGTTTATAGTTCAGTTAGACTACAGAAAAAAAGTCGGGTCAACGGAGGTCATTATCTACAATCATTCTCTGGTGATAATCTCACCTCGCCCCTGACTGACACATCTTACCAGCAATATAACATCTTCAGAGGGAGAAAATCTTAAGTATTTAAGGGATTTGTTTCAGTAAGGATAAAGATGAGGATCAACTTTATAGATCCCCCCCAATGGGGGAAATGTAGTTGTTTAGATTTGAGTGTTAGGAAATAGACGCATGCATGGCGATACGTGCTTCGACAGACAGATGAGGACATGAATGCTGCCTGGATGAACAGATAAATGGAGACAGACAGGTTGATTTCCAGTTTGAGAGGCAGACAGCTACACATTTAGACAGGTGCATAAATGCAGAGATGGATTTCTGACATCCAGACAGGCAGGTCTATCTGCTCTACCTTACTACTGCTCATGTCACGCCTCCAATTTACAACAACCCCGGCAAAGTATGCACCCATGTAAGTGTTGTTCATGTCGTTCAGAGAAACCTCCCAGGATGACTTTAATACAAAGCTCTGATAAAATAACTTCAGCAAGGAAGAAAATAAAAATCAAGACTTCCTGCCTTGATGTGGCAGAAAAAGATAAACACAGTAGGAATCCTTTATTGTTTTTTACCGACAAAAGTCTTCTAACAGGCATGCTTGCCTTTTTTATTAGTGGATTTTAGAGAAATAACCACAGAAAACAGGCATCATTACATCTCTGCCGTCAGGAAACTAAACAGATGAATTGTGAGTATTTCAACAGCACAGATCATATAAAGTAGAAAAACCTCTACTGCTGTAACTTTCTTCCTCGATAATTTAACAAAGAGTGAGCTAAAACTTGAACAGACTGATGCAACCAAAACGGATCCTCTAAATCTACTGAATCTCTTTTATGTGTGCACTTATTTAGTATTGGCTCTGCTCACTGTATGTGGACCTTCATGGTTTTCATCTTCCTCCTCTTCAGGAGGAAGATGAAGACAGAAACCCCCACAGGCTTCGTGACCACTGTGACGTTTTTCCCGGGCAGATAATTCTGACAGGACGCTTGGGACCGCTTGGACAAAACGTTTAAGCGCTGAGAAGAAAAGCATCTTCACTCACAACAATCTGTTGACGACGGATGCTGTATCCGTTATTTTTTTTAGTTTGTATTTGAGATCGTTTATTTACCGATCAGACGGAACAAAGAGGATGTGAGTACAAGACAAGATCTGTCGACGGCAACACGACTCGTGTCTCTTGGAATCAAACATTAGAGTTCACTAAAACGTAGACGGATTGATGCAGTTGTTAAATCATGTCTGTGTTGTTGTTGTTGTTGTTGTTGTTGTGCAAATAAGGATTGATTTTGGATCCTTTGGCCAATTTGAGCATTAACTTTAATGGGCTGGTTGTATTGTGTGAAATACCTGACTGCAGTTATTATTTAAAAAATGGATGAGGGTCCTGCATGACCTTTAAATCTAGGAATGAATAAAGCCCCCCCCCCCCCCCCCCCCCCCCCCCCGCACATAAATGATCTTATTATCACAGCAGCGTTTCTGAAAGCCGTTTCTTCCCCACCCAGCAGCTTAATGAAAATATTGTTTTGCACAGGCCCTGCGATGTACTGACATCTGATTTCTGCTGGAGTTGATGTTTACTGGCAGCCTCTCTCCCTGTAATGAAAGTGGAAATGATTGAGTAAGCACATTTTTTCCCATCAGCATTATGCGGGATATGCTAGTTCATGCTGTTTTGCAGGTGCAACTGAGAGACAAGAGGTGTGTCGACAAAACAAAAGATCTCCTGAAACAGTGAAGCTAAAAGTAGAGCACTATCTGCCTGAGATAAAGAGCGACTACATGTCACATGTGTTGGTTTGTATTCATTATGAATAATCAATGAATAACGATAAATAAGATATGAATGTGTAAAAAAGAGAAAAACCCATAAAAAAAAAATAATCTCAGTGAGATGAAGGGCAAACGTAAGAGACCAAAACTGATCCTCAAAATCTACAGAAGACATGCTTTATGGATCTATTTTATTCATGCAGCTTTTTTAATGAGGCTTAATTATGCTGTATGTGGACCTTAATTTCAGTAAATGTGTCAGCGTTTTGCAGTTTGACTCTCTTTTAAAGGCAGATGAAGACAGTAACTCCTTCAGGTCCACCTTTGGTTTTTTTTCCAGGATGGTATGTGGGTGCTGGATCTGTGCTCGAGAACGCTCGCATGAAGCGTTTGTGTGCTTCGTGGAAAAGCGCTGCACGTCCGTCTTGTCTCAAAAAGCAGCAGAGTATTTAAAGCTCCTGTGAGGAACTTTTTATTTGTATAGATGTTGGCGCCCTCCTGTGGACAAGGTAGTAAACTGTCTTCTCGTTGCTTTTCTTGTCATTAAAGGGATTGATGAAAAATCTTATTGGCTGGTTTCTTATTCAGCTAAAATCTCTTCAGTGGAACTTTAAAAAAAGGAATTTTGAAGCTCTGTTTAAATTACGCGGCCACAAATTTGAAGTCTCTCTGACCAGTCTGTGATCAGCAGAGTTTTAGGATCGACTCAGCTCAGTTGGGTGATCCCAAAATCAGTTCCAGTTAGAATATACTGTACAGAGGTTTGCAAGAAGAAGAAAAAACAAAGAAATCAATTGACCAGTCGAACTGTGTTTTCCCTACAAAAACCACATGAATGAGGACGGCCCTCAGGGCCTGCTCCGAGCCCCAACTCAGCTGCAAAGGAGAAATTCTTTCTGCATATGAATTGCATCTGATTGATTGATTGATTGATTTGACCCGAACATAGCGTGCAGAGTAAAGAATTTGAACGTGTGTGCAAAAGTGTTTCTGTCTGACCGAAAGAGAAAATCTGTGGAATATTTGTTTTCCTTTCTGTTCGACCAAACAGTCCACGATGCAAATAAAGCTATACATTCATTTCCTTTGTGCATATTTATTTCACACATGGGCTGAATTTAAATCTCAAAAACATATGAATTGCAAACATGCCCAAGTGTCAACAAATCTCTGCGCACACACATGCAAATAAGGTCTTTGCATGTTAAAATAAAAACTCTATCTGTTTTGCTCTTTAAAGCACGGCTGCAATTTCATCCGCTTTGTCTCTCTCAAACATACTAAACCAGTGCTGTCATGTGTTTTTAAAACATTCTGTAACTCATGATCGTTGTTTTCTTTGAGTTGCCTCAAACGTCATATATTCCACATGTGCAGACGTGCACACAAAAAGCCTCTCTCACAGACACACACACACACACACACACACGAGCGATTTTTAGCATGACATTGAAAATTCCCTTTGATCTTCATGTACCCAGCAGTCTGAGCTGTTTACTAATCAGCGGGTAAGAATAGAAAAAAAATTATGCATGCGTGGTATCTCAGTCATACACATAGAGATTAGCGAGCGGCTACAAAGAAATGTTAGCAGGCTACGCGAAAATCACCATGACACCGTATACGTACTGAATCCGCCCAGATAACCCGCGCTACATCAAATGACTGCAGTACATTAGCAGGACTTAAACGCTTAACCGCTGGCACCCAGAGGAGAAAAAAAGAAGGTTGTGGAGATCTCAGGGAAGACGATCCAGCCGGAGGAAGAAAGAAGTTTGCGAGGAAAAAGCCAAAACAGGGGGAAAAAATCGAAGAGACAAATAGTTCTGCTTTACCGCTTTTATTTGCTGCTCTTCTCAGATTCAAGTGAAACTGCTATTTTCGTTTTTCTCATTCCAGGAGCGAAAAGGTTTGGCTGATTTTCTTGTTATGTGAGCAAACACTTTGTCGTTGTTTTCTTTTACAATAACGGCCCCAAAATAGTTTATTGGCCATTTCATCATTGTGGAGCCCAATAGTTTGAGATGATGGATGAGGATGAATAAATCAGTTAGCCACTCCGTCCCCTCAATCTCTGTTATCTACTTCCTCTTTCAGATTTCCTCCAGATGGACTTCCTGTGTTGCCCTGGAGACCATTCATCACCGTGACAACCATGTACACCACCTGCAGTTATTGCTTAGGACTATTATTATTATAAGGAGAAACGCTGCTCAATGTACAGCACCCTTGGAAAAAATGCATATTAGTGAGTGTGAGCGTGTGTGTGTGTGTGTGTGTGTGTGTGTGTGTAGGTGTGTGCGTGTGTGTGTGCGTGTGTGTAGAAGTTTGAATTTGAGTTAGAAATGTGAAGACTGCTCATGCAATCCTCCTTGCATGCTAATATCAACTATATATCTGTCTTCCTCTTTTTTTAACTTTACCTCTTTCCTAGAGATTCCCTCTGTGGTGCCAAGCTTTATATCACTTTAACCGGCTTTACTGTTGCGTTAAACAGACGACAGCGCTGTAATGAAAAAGAACAACCCTGATTGAAAATGCCACACTTGTTACTGAAGTCTGGCTTCCACTGACGATTGATAAAAATGGAAACTCAGAGCACAATTACAGCTTTATCAAGTCTGAAAGGAGGCGACAATGTTTCCGCCTCGGCTGAAAAATGAAGATATATGTACATGCGGACACACAGGTGGGAAAAAGACACACAACACGCTCTTTTCAATGGCATTCAAAGCTGATATCACTGTAGCATTGGTAATGATCAATCAGAAATTACACCAAAAAGTGGTAACAAACAAATAGAACTGAAATAGAACATAACAATGTAAACGCATCATATATATGCGTTTACATAAATAAATATATATACACATATACATATATATATATTATATATATATATATATATATATATATATATATATATGTGTCAGCAAGAGACGATTTCAAAGTTTTGGCAGTTTGATCTTGATAAAGGCATCATTGGTTTCATTGGTTGATGAATAATTCATTCTTTGGTGCATTAAATGGTTTCATTGAGTGTTTTCTTTTGCCTTTAACTTTTAGCTCTTCGTTATAATGTGCTTTTCTGGATTGACGTTTCTTTTGCAGCAGAGTATAAGAAGCTGTCTACTATGGATATGAGTCAACCACCTTGTCCATCACTCGCTACGAGAAAGAAGTGACTGACAGGCCCGTTATTCCACCACAGAGGAAGAGAGCGAGAGAGAGGCTGAGAGAGAGAGAGAGAGAGAGAGAGAAATAAGCAGAATAAGAGACAGATGGAAACTTCCCACGCGGTGTAAACACAATGAACCAAAGGTGTGATTGTCTCACACGAGGGCCCGACCTCTGCTTGACTTTATCGCATAAACTAGAGCCAGCAGGAGTGAGAAAAACTCATCAGAAGACGGGTCATAGCTTTCTGTTTAACTCAGGACACTGATACCTTCAGTGAGTCAAACCACACTGACAAACTGTGATGCTCGGGGAGCCGATGGGCAAAGAAGCATCCATTCATGGCTGTTTGTGAATTAAAAGAAAAACAGAGGGAAAGTGACAAACAGGACTACAACAATGATGAAGAGTCAAACATAAAATCTGTTTCTCTGGTTGGAAAAAATGTCTTCTTCTTCTCATTCTTCAAACCAAATGACAACGGCTCATTATCTAACCGAGTCCCATGTGTGTTCATAAAATTTAATTTTGAAAAGAATGATCCACATTTTTGAAATCCAATTATCTGTGATTATTTAATCTAGCGTACTTTTTTTTTTTTTTTAAATTTTATATATTATATTAATCCAAGAGGGGGACATTCTGGTTCTGGTTTTTAAAGAAAATTTGGATATAATCAACAGAATTTTTAAAGATGACCAAATCTGGATCTCCAGAGCTCTAAATGGACCTCAATCGATGTCCTTTGTCCATAAGGGGGGACGTCAAAATCTGCAAAAACTTAAAGATCCTGACAGTTACTTCAAATTAAATGTAACTTTGAGACCTGGCGTTTAAAACGGGTGTGTGTCTGATCAGACTTAAATCTGTTCCTTTGGTGTTACTGTTGTTGTTTCCTCCTCTCGAGATCCTCACTTGTGTCGTAGTCCCTCTTGGATAAAAGCGTCTGCTATATGAATTGTCGACTTGTAGGTGAGAACAGCAGGTTAGAGATCAGTGCGTTTTTCCCTGAATGTGCAAAGAAGAGACGCTCAACACCTGAGTCCCATCGCTTTTTTCAAACGTCAAAACCAAGCGACTTTACTTTCCTTTCTTTCTTGCCAGTCGATAATCCTTCCAGAAAAGAAGATAAAAGCCAAAAACCTTGAGGAGTCTAAAATGTCTGTTACGAACCACAAGAAATAATGTACATTTATTGCCAACGTTTATATGAAAACCTTTGATTTTTGATATAGTTTAGCATTGTTAAATCTTTGCTATGATATCGACCTTCAGAGAGCCTTGACCTACTGTAAAGAGAAGGAAAGAAGTCAACATAAGACATTTATTTCAGCTGAGGGGGCCAAACTGCCTGTCACTCCTTTGAGTTGGGTGGGATTATGCAGCCTGTCCTCACTCAATGACAGAAGATGCAAATATAATAAAACACAAGGCCAAGCTAGAGACCACCCTGGAGACACATAAAGTCAATATTTGTGTGAAAGAGAGAGAGAGAGAGAGAGAGGCTGAGGGTGAGACGAAACAAGCGGAGTGAAAAAGTCAAAAGGGAAAGACGCAGTGAGGTTAAGAGGTGGAGAAGGACAGCTCGATTTAAAGTTAGAGATGGTAGGAGACTTTGCATGCTGCACACTGTGACACCTCATTGTAAGCTTCATCTTCTTCAATCTCTGCCTCGAATTGATCAATTCTGTTATCTGTCGCCCTTCAAAATGTATTAACCATCTGGTCATAGACAGTTTATTTGTAAAGGCAGATTACGTTAAGCACCACCTCTGCCCTCTGTGTCTGCTCCACAGACGGCTTCGTCTTGCTGCTTCTCTGAGCGGAGCCCTCGACACGATAACAAGTCCCAGTAAAGTTTAAGAGCCGTTTCTGACATTATTCAATAATGTCCACTGACGGTTTGTTTGTTTGTATGTTCGTCCACAACTGAAATTTCAGTGCACTGTTACTGTTGCTTCCTGTTAATTTAATTCAAAAAACTTTATTTTTCCCCTTCTTAATTTAGATCCGTCGATGAGGAAGAAGATAAGGCAGTGTGCTAAAAGTTGATGCTGAATTTGTTTTCGGACACAAAGCACCAAAAACACTGGGATGCTTTGGTTTGTATTGAATATAGCCGCTGCCAGCTCACTAAATGGACCCTTCCTCATCTGAACAATCATCTCTCTATTGAATGATTTGTCTCTTCATTATGAAACATGTGTGGATGTGTTTTATTCCTCCTGATGAATCCTACAAGTCAACTAACTCATGAAAAAGTCACTTCCCTCTGTTTTGCACACTGTGTGTGTGTGTGTGTGTGTGTGTGTGTGTGTGTGTGTGTGTGTGTGTGTGTGTGTGTGTGTGTCTGTTGTTAGAAGCTTGACTCACAGAAAGAAAAGTTCAGCAACAAAGCCTGAGGACATGAAGACTCCTGGGTATTTTCAAAAGTTACATTCGTCGGCCTTTAATAAAAGAAAAGATTTCAAAGCCACTTTATCTAGTCGCTGAATATATCAGTTAAAATATGTAGATTTTATTAGATCTCATTCAGAAAACTGTTCGCCATACAGTTCACTGCTTTCATCCCCTCCATGTTTATTCTATTCTTCAGTCCTCGGCAAACTGTAAACACATCTCTTCATTCTTTTAGAGTCGGTGTTGTTAAGGGTGCAGCGGAGCACAGCAGAAGAAGTCTTGTCTTTTTGTTTGGTTGCTTTTTATTCCCCGTGAATGTTTCAAAGGAGATGCTGACTGCTGCTCGTCTGCCGCTCAAGGAGGAGTGACAATGCAAAAAAAAAAAAAAAAAAAAACTGCTGACATAAAACCAAATATATTCCCCTGCAAGTGAGGAGAGAATAATGAAAAAGTGGAATTTAGAGGAGTACAGATGTCCCGCATGAAATTTACCCCAGATAATAAAAGTTGCATTGTATGAAATCACGTACATGAAGATGGACAGTTTCTCTCCACTGCTTTCATTCTGACATGGTGAAGCCAAAATACTGCTCGCATGTGTCCTGGTGACGTCACCGTGAAGTCTGAGTTTAGACGAGCGAAGCTACACATGGACATACGGTCCATAGCTCTAAAACTTAAATTTAACTTATGATTAAACTTTAAAGGTCAGTTTGGTACAGTCAACAGCAGAATGGATTTTTTCTTAAGTCGTTGTCAGGGAAAGTTCAATGGCTCTTGTGTTATTGTTCTTTCATTTGCTCTCGCACGACCTTGAATTTCCCTCGGGATCAATAAAGTATCTATCTATCTATCTATCTATCTATCTATCTATCTATCTATCTATCTATCTATCTATCTATCTATCTATCTATCTATCTATCTATCTATCTATCTATCTATCTATCTATCTATCTATCTATCTATCTATCTATCTATCATCTATCTATCTATCATGACTCACTGAGACTTATGCAGTACGCTTTTGAATGAATGAAAGGAACCTTTATGTACCTTGACTGCACATGTAGACATTTAGTAACAAATATTTTTTACTAAATGTCTACATGTGCAGTCAAGGCAGGCAGCATCTGTTCTCTTTCACATGAAGAGGAGATAAAACATACTGATGTAAAGTGCTATGTAGATCACAGTGTCAGAAAAGAATAAAAAGTGTGACTGCTGTAACTTCACATCAGACGCACGTTGATGTTTTTGCTCTCAAATAAATGTATCCACTGTCAATGAAAGAGTGTGAAAGGAGGCTGTGAATTACAGAGGGATCCAAAGACTGCTTAACACCGGCAACATACAAGTGTGTATCTGTTCGACTGGTATTCATACTGACACACACACACACACACACACACACACACACACACACACACACACAGAATCTAGATACAGTCATTGTGCAGACATCTCTTAAGAGTGAGTGGGTGGGTGAGGGGAAGATTGTGATTTTTTCCTCGTCCCTTTTTGCAGGGACCCTTTAGGAGGAAGAGATAAACAAGAACGTCAACTGATTAACATGTTTTATATAGTGACCTTGTTTAGAAGACTGCAGATTGTAGTCCCATTAAAGCGGCTCGTATAGAGATAGCCACAAAACTTTGGTTTGAGCACAAGACCTTGAAAATCCCGTTCATCCATATCTCTTCATATCTATTTCTTCTCAGCTTTCTCCGCAGAGCCCGTTAGCGTAGCTTCCGAGCGATATGGCGGACGTTGCTTTTAGATTTTGGCAGTGAGGTCCCGCCCACTGACCTGTTATAGGTCTGTAGCTTCAGTGGGTTGAAAACATGAGGAAGGAGCGAAGTAGTTTCACAACCCTCGAACCACAGAAGCCCCCGATGACTCAAAATGACGATTCATCAGAGGCTCTTTTTCCAAAAGAAAGAAGAAAGAAATACATCTCAGGAGAAACGGAGGGTGGAATTCATAACCATTGAAAAATACCAGCAGGTTTCTAATGATACAAAACTTAATACAAATGGCTGAAGTATCCCTTTAAGTCTGTTTGAGCAGCTGAACCTGAGTATTATTAATCCTTAACATTCAAATGAATATAGAAAGGTTGTGCAGCAGAAAGTATGACATCATCACATAGAAAGGCTTCTCTCTGCACCCCACACTGAAACTGACTTCCTGCGTCCTCGTTTTCTCTTCACAGATCATCCATATGCGTTTTCATCAAAACCTAAATATGTCTCCACAAATGTCTCTGAAGACAGACTGACAGGCTTCCATCACTTCATGAAGAGACACATACGTTAAATACGTGATTTTCTTCTTCTCTGCCCACAATTACTGTGCTTGTCATCATCTTATCAGGTCATTATCAGGTGCCAGTTAACACAAACACTCTCACACACACACACACACACACACACACACACACACTCTCTCACACACGCACTCACTCACACACAGATTCACACAAACAAGCAGAGATGTGTAAACAAAGACACATCACGCCCCCACACTTCCATATGTTATCAGGCTCCAGTGTCAGTCTCACGACGATTTTTTAATTAAGAGTTAGTCTTTAAAGTCTCAGGTGTACACACTTAAAGTCAACTTTAATAACTAAACACACACACGCCGTAAATGACAAAGTTCTGCTTGTTCACTTGTGCAAGTCTTTTTTTTTTTTGAAAATGTCATCGTGATAACTTACGTGACTGAAAATGTGTGACAAACTTCAGACACGACACCTTTCCATGTGTTTTCTCAAGTGTGTGCGAGTGTCTGCTCTCCCTTTCTGGGATGACAGCAATTTATCGCCGCGAATCGCACCCCCCCCCCGATGGTGTTCGACCTCGAGCAGGAAGAACAGAGAGAAAGCAGAGTAGCATGCAGGCGGTTCTAGCCTCATAGGCACCTCTCCGCGGGCGGTCCCCATGCCTGCACCCAGACTGATAACGAGGGACAGAAAGAAAAGGAAGGACTCGAGGAAGAGGCGGACGGGTCACAAAAGAAAGCGACAGACGCGTGTCGGTGGCTGTGGCAAACTAAACCGCAGCCCATCTATCCAGCCGTTCAGTCATTTTAAAATCTCACTTCTTTCCTTTTGTTTGACGGCTGTTTTCTACCTTAGAGAAAGTTTAAACAGATCAAGTCGCTTGTTAGTTTTTCAACCTCAAACCCTGCAGGACAGCTTAGGTCTGAAAGAAATCATGCACGGCTACCTTCCTGCAGCTAAAAGATTTCACTTCGCTCACAGTTTTAAAATGTAATTCCCAGAGCCTTTATTAATGTGATATGCAGGTTTATCCACCTGTATCCTTTTCATGTCTGCACTGCAGTTAATTTGGAGTTACATCTGCTCCTGAATTCGTGCGTCTCTAGGCAGCTGTCACACCGACGTCAGTGTCCTATAAGACATTTGTAATTTAAGTTTTTAATCTTTTCCTTGCCTTAACACATTTTGATCACTGCATGTGACTCATCATATAATATGTAACTGTTCCTTGAAGTTAATGTGTGTGTCTGATCTTTGTCTGAGATCACCGGAGCCAGCAGCCCCGCGGTGCTCCGCTCCGTTTCAAATACGCTGCGAGTTCATTTTCTGACTAAGTACACCGCAGACACACATCGAGCTAAACAGGAAATCACAACCCGGACAGGAAGTCAGACATGGAAACGCACAGAGCAGCGGGTCATTTTCAAAATAAAACACAATATAGGGACTCGCGATCATATTTTCCTCACTTTATCAACATGACGTCAAAAGAGGCGAACGAAGAACAAAAAGACAAGCTGTCTGCATGTTTTTCTCTTTATTCCAGCGTGATATTTTCCCCGTTCCAGAGACGGATTCAGGGTGAATGTGCAAAACGGCTTCAGTGGAGGCTGGTACCAGAAGAAGAAGCAAAAGTTTTTTGAGGTAGACTGGTCCCTCACTCAGTGTGGCGATGCAATCACCTCAGGGCACTGCGACTGATTGGTCCTGATTGGGCTCAGGTGTGGTTGCTTATAAATACCCGTTGGATGTGCTGACTCATCTTACCTTCAGAGGTAGACAGAGCTTCCTGTGCAATCTGCTTACAATTCCCAGTCTCTCTCTCAGACTGTCACTTGGTGCTGAGTAGTTAATTTTCATTCCTGCCTTTTGTGTTCTCTGTTGAGACTTTCCTGACTGCCAAGTGTTTCCTGCTCTCCTGGACAAGTCGGCTGCTCCTCATCTGTGCATGATGTCGTTTAAAGAACGTTGTTTTTGCTCAGTCTCTGTTTTGTTATCCTTTTTTATCCATCTTATTGTTTGCAAATTTTTTTTGTGCAAACCACCAAGTCCGCAACTGCATTCCTGACAGTTCCTTTCCATTCCGATGTGTTTTCTCTCCTTGTGAGAACCTGGAAATCAAAAAATGTCTGGGTCTGTTGTTCCCATCAAAAGCTGATATAAACTGATGAAGCTCACAACACATCTACTGTTGTTGTTTTTTTAATTTTTTACAAATGTACTTGACTGTACTGATGTCCCTGCCAGGAGCTCATCTGAACCGACTAATAAAACAAACGCGCCATGCTGGAGTAACATGAATAAGGATTAAAGAGTTTGATTTGTACATGTGTGCCACACAAAATGACACCGCTGCAATCATGTGCAACACTATCACTGTTTTTAATATGTTGCCTGGCAACAGTGTGATGCCCTTGGCAGGAAGCGTTTGATGTCGTGATAGTAATCGTTGTTGCAGAGAAAGAAAAAGGCATTGTGATGTGGACTTGTCTCAGCCAGTCAGAAAGGTGGCAGCCTAAACCGTCCAGCATCAGGTCTCTTAAACTTCCTGTCTGCCTCTGTGTTTACCTCTCACATGTCTCACACCCTCTCTGTGTTTTTGCATTCCTCTGAAACACAAGTCATTGCTCTGTTTCACTTTGTTCCTCAGTGATTCAGTATGTTTCGTTAATCATTAAACATCCCTCTGCTGTTGTCAAAATTGAGTAATAGAAATTCATCGTCAACCCTCGTTACTCATTCTGCATCACACAAAGAGTGACATTTTCCTAATGACATCAACAGTCTCATCCTTTCCTGGATTCTTCCTCATAATCTCATCGTCAGCTCTTTCATTTTTAAAAAGTACATGTATACATTGTTGACATTTATTACATCAGCAAAGAACTGAAGCTGACCACACAAGCGTCTAACGGATAATGTGTGTAATCCCCTTAACAAGATCATGTTCCTTTCCTCAGCATTTTGTCCTATAACGACTTTGCTTCTTCTAAAACTTTAATCACTTCCTTTACTGAGGAGACGTTACAGCCGCTGTCGCTCCAAATGAAACGCTGAAAATCGCAATCTGTTCTTTTGGAGGCGCTGCAATTGTTTCCTAATTTTCCTTCCTTTGTCTTATAATGCTGAAAATGTGTGCTGGCATGTTTTTAAATGTTTAATGAGTACTCTCAATGAGCTATAAGCTGTGCTATAAATGTGAAGGAACTGATCCAGCAAAGGGTACCAAATCTCAAGCCCAAGCCAAGTTAAGTCTTAAGTCCCATTTGTGTGAGATGTAAGTGCAACTCGAGTCCAAGTCTGAAACTCAACTCTCCATTTCTAAATGATCCAAATATCTAGGTGACCATAGAAAGATCATTTTCACATCTCTGATAATATCTTGATCGTCCTTTATAAGTGGTTCTCTTTTTGTCCTTAATTCCCCCTGCTTTCATTTTAGAAAGTGTGTGTGTGTGTGTGTGTGTGTGTGTGTGTGTGTGTGTCAGTGCATCTGCTCCACATAAGTCAGGTCAACAGGAAGTCATTACATATTCATGAAATTACCAAATTATGAAAATGGAACATGAGAGTCAAAGCAGGGAATGAAAGAAAGCCAGCCGTCTGTGGCTTCAAAGCTCCCGTCTGAAACAAGTTATAATCTGAACGTGTGTGTGTGTGTGTGTGTGTGTGTGTGTGTGTGTGTGTGTGCTTGTGCATATGTGTTGAGAACAGAGAGCAGACAGAGACAGAGAAATAGAGATGACCTTCAGTGAATCACTTCCCTCTCTGGACAGGCTTGAAGAGCAGCAGCATGTTTGGCAACAATTCTTACAGAAGAAAAAAAGACAGAAAAAGAATAGTCGCAGTATGAAGTGGAGGCGTGTTAGATACAGTGAAGGCAAGAAAAGTTAGGGATTGGAGTATAAGGAAGATATAGATAAAGGACGCAGGACAGAGCAGGTTGGTGTTGAGAAGTTTAGCACAGACCCAGATGAGCGCAATCAAAAGTTTCCCTCTTCTGAATCCGCTCAATACTTCAACAAATAAGCATCGTGCTGGTGCAGTCATTGGCCGCCTTTATAAACACTAATGTATGGAAGTTAAGCAGCAACCACTCAGACTCCCTGTACATGAATAGAAACAAAAAACAAAGAACAGTCTGTTTCATAAAAAAAACCCCTGAGAGGACCGACATCTATAAATTTCATTTTTAGCAATTTTTCCTCCTCCCGAGTATTTTTGCTTCCTTAAGGTTTTTGCAACATCTTAAAGCTGTTTTTTCCATTAAAGCAGATTCTCTTCCACTTTCGTTATTTCATTTAAGAAAGAATTTTGAACTTAAATTTAAGAGAAGAAATATATCCTGTGTAAATGCCTCTCTGAGTCCTGTTTGTCTTCAATGAGTGAGAAGTGTGAGTCCCTCCAGCTGTATTGTTGTCAGAGCTGTGTTTACATGGACGGGACGGTCTTGTTTGTTGGTTTTCATTTAATACTGATGTACATCATTTGGATCAACGGAATAATTTCCAGATGATTTAGTGGCTAAAATTGTGCAAAGTTTGCAGTGACAGTTGTGACGGCCATGCGGTGGTGCCTTCTCTCTTCTTGTGTTACAGGTTGGTGTACTCTCAGCCTGACTGAAAGTACCTGGGCAATGAAAAAAGCTGCCTCCTTACCCCCCAATCCCCCACATACCCGCAGCCATAGTCAGCTGAACACACATCACAGGAGAACGAGAAAGGCCCCAACAGGCCTCAGAATCGCCACTGAGATACAAAAATGTCCGCTTTAGGCTTCCATACGTTTATCAAAGTTTTTCTTCCTTCCCACTTTCATTTAGTTGTCTCCATAAAGCCGACCTTTTGTTTGTGCTGTCCGATACTGAGACTTGTAAAAAGTATGAGGACTGTAAGTCAACAGAAGGAGAGCTGATGGTTTGTAGCTACATGTTCGCACTTCATCGTTCATTTCTGTAGTTTAGTTCAGAGTCCAAACAAAGTCGGGCGAACTTTAGCTTTGGACCTGACAGTGTCAGGCCCCTCCATTATTTAAGTTTTCTTATAAGAATTTGACTGCTTCTGCTTCAGTGAATATAAAATAAAATATTACAGATGAACAGAAATGTCCCGCTTTTGAGGCTTTTTTTTCTCTGTGAGCTTCGATGGAGGAGATCAAGAAGAGCACATTTTAATGGCTGTAAAAGGTTTCACTTTGTACTCACTCTGCACTTGTGCCTTAATTAAAAGCAGCATGTGTCCCCAGAATATCAGAATGCTGTGTTTTAATTGATAAGGCTCAATTACATTATTATCACACTTCTGTTCGTAAAGGTAAAAATGTAAATCCATCTGAAAACTGTGCTTTGAAAATGATTGACACCAGGTACAGTCGCTTCTTTGGATCCTTCATCTGTCTTTGTTTGTGAGGAAGGGAGCACTTTGAAAAAGGTTATGTTTGTATCTCTATTTGATGTCGATGTAGTCCCTTAGGTGAACCTTTTTATTGCACATTTCTCTGCCTTTTTTTCGGTTCCATATTTGTGCTCAGTTCAGAATGAAGGTGTTTCTGTCATTCGGAGGTAAATGCCACCCCTATACAGTCACCTCGCAGCACCTCTTTGGTTATAAATCAAACATGACGCTCTTTAAATAGGGAAATTAATTATTTACACTTCAAGTCAAAATACCTTGAAGAGGAAGGGAAAAACTAGTGACACATAATAAGTCATTTTCAGGCCGAAGAGGCTGGCCACTCTATTACCATAGTCAAGATTTATAATGCTCTCGTTGGAGTCGAGCCGGCGAGTGGACAAAAAATGTCTGTCAGTTCAGGTGATAGAAATAATCTGACCAGTTGATACTGTGGGCTCCATGCTGCTTTCTTGAGGAAGTGTTGAAAATATGTATCACTTCTCCCTCCCCGTATCACCACGCCGATATGTTCAACAACATATTAGCTGCCAAGGAAGTACGTTGCCTAGCAACGAGCTGTGGAGGATTCCGTTGCAGTGCCTCAGACATTTGTACCAATGGTGTAGATGACAGTGATTCACACGAGCACCAGGCCTCTTTAGAGAGTAAAGAGGCCTGGGTCTGTCCAGTTAAACCCTGATACTCTAAATAGCATCCATTACTTATGCAGTCATAAAGAATTATCATAACATGCATCTGAGGGAGTGGCGGCCATGCTGACTATACTTGTCAGGGATGCTTTATGCATATCTAGAGAGCTATACAGTGACTATAGAGTGTAGGGAATATCAGGAAGAATTAATCCCACTACTGATATAATGAGTGGAAGTATTCAAAATACAGATCTGTATTTCACTGCAGGAGATATTGTGTTTACCACTGAGCCTGGTGCTGAGATTGTCTTGGCTACATTTACACTGAAATGATCCACTGACTCGTTTTCATTCGCATTTTCAGAAATGTTCTGAATTCATATGGAAATGTCTAGTTAACATTAGCTGTTAACAGTGATGTACAAAAGCTAAAAATGCTTTAGTATAGATGCCATGTGGAACTAAACAACAGCCGGGATGTGAGCTGACTGAAGAAGTAAGCGCAACAAAAACAACAAATCAAAAAGAAAAATGTGAAATGTGTTATCAAGTTTTTATCACAGGGACAGGGTAGTGGTTAGTTCTGTAATTCAAAAACTATAATTGCCTATTCTTTCTGCCAATCATAGGCCATGTTTGTTTATGCTAAGCGTTTGACTGCTAAAGAATTTGCAAGATTTGCAGAGTTTAAAATAATCCCCAAGTTCAAATCTTATAGTGTGTGTCTGGCTTAACACTGAAAAATGCCAATTGTCAGCTGGTCAGAACATCAGGAAGGGACAGACAGAATGAATCTGGCATTGAAAGAGTCGTCCTGCTTGCACCTATACTGAGCCTCATCTCAACAACATTTCATTGAGGTCACCAAATAATGTTTGGGTCAACGAACCTCTTTCAAAACCCATGGATTATGTAAAGGCCCCCATCAATGCTAATCACAGGTTCACAATCCATTGATTAACCTAATGACTGTATTTATGTAGCTCATTTTGTCCAAAGCTTCACAATGTCTCCCATTCATCCATTCACTCACAAACCAATGGCAGCCAGCTAACATGGTATAGTATCAGGATGATTTGATTTCCTGCTCAAGGACACTTTGATACGTCAAACTAATCTGTGCTTAACAGAAGGCCCCTCTGGTGATCAGCTTTTACCATCCTGAGTCGAAGGCACAAGAAGGGAACAGGTTTTTATTAAGCTGCTCGTTATTTTTTCAACAAAATCCTTCAATCTGCATTTTCCACAATTTCAGTTTTTTTCTTGATTTATTCAGTTGTATGGTTGTTGACTTTATGATATCGAGTTTGTATCGTTGTGTGCTGTTTAAGCCAGTCAGGCCAGCTGGTGTTTTGATGTGTTGTAAAGAGCTGGGGGGATGTCCTACTTTCACATAAACAGAAGGATACAGAACCTTAATAGAAAACTAGTCTATCACGTCGACGTAAGAAAAGTGTCAGCATAAGCGTCAACGTCAGCTTCGTTCATTCGTTTCCTGTCCTGACAGTCCATGCGGGACGCGGTGCAAAGCAGCTAGATGCAAAACACTGTTCTACCCCAACGTCTGGTTACTGTTATAACAGGCGTAACACTGAATTGAGCTCCACCTCAATTCAACTAATTCTAGAAATAAAGGTTTCCCCAAGTCTGGCTGTCATTTCACAGTCATCTTGAGGGCTATCACAATGCTGCCGAACAATCTGGCTGTTGGACGATAACATGAAGTTTTGCTGTGTCAGAAATTACAAGTCTGTTCTATTTCCCAAAGTTTTTAAAAAAAGTGAGCTTCTTAGATAATTTTGGGTCTTAAGTTACATTTAATTTTTCTTTCTGCAGTCTTTTCTGACATTCAGCTGCTAAATAATAAAAAAGAGTTTCGTTTTTATGGGAAAATAATTTTAGTACGTCTGTGTAAATAACTTTTTATTGACATTTTTTGAGAACATACTTTGAATAAACTTGCCCATTGATTAATTTAAGACAGTTGGGACTTAATGTTTCGTCTAACAGCCTAATGTGGTACATTCGGCTGTTAGACGAAACAGACTGACTATTCAATATATGACAACCATCATGTTGAGTAAACACAAAGCTTTTCTTCTGCAAACTCATCATGCTAACTAATGTCAACCAAAATCAAATCAACATGAACGGACATCGTTGCTCTAGAATCGACCATCTCCCTTCCCCAGCCCTGAAACATTTTCAAAGAAATACGACACGGGCTTAGCAGGGGATGAATTTCACATTTCACTCTGTGGATATGAGGATTTTGACGTTGCAGGTTCGACTCCATGTGCAGGTAGAGAGTGTGGAGAGAGAGATTAGACACATGAGTCAGTAGCTCAAAAAGATCAAGACGCTTGTTGACAGCAGGATCGTCTGTCTGAGGAAGATGATTCCCCTTTTTCTAAAATTACTTTCCCTTTGACAGGCTAAGGTGGCAGGCGGCTCCATTTCCTCATGTTACACACTTGTTGCTGTTGCAGAAGAGTTGAGATGATTCGTTGACAGTAAAAATCCCTGAGGTTTTTAAGGGATGACAGCTGAAAATAAAATAATCCTGGCTTTATCTTAATACTCAAGCCTTTCCCCCTGACACAGTTGAGCCATGTTTTATCAACGTGAACGCTGACCAGCCATGAACAATGTTGCATTGTGCACACATATATATATATATATAAGTGCATATCGTCCAGGTCTAACCGGATACTAAAAAAGGAAAAATAAATTATTCTTGTATTAATGCTAATGGCCATCAGTGTGTGAATAGGAAGGTGCGACCTGTGGTGCAGTGGATTGCTCTCTCGGGGTTGGAGTGGAGTATCTTGAGACCTTGTTCTCGGCTGATGATTAGATGGACCGTCAGATTGACAGGCAGATTGGTTCAGCGTCAGCAGCATTGATGCGGAGCGTTGTACCAGAGGTAGCTGAGCTGGAAGGGAAAGCTGCTGATTTACCGGTCAATCTTACGTGATCTGTCTCACCGTGGAGATAGGGTGAGGACCTCAGACATTCAGGGGGGAGCTCGGAGTGGGAAGCTACTCCTTTGCCGCGAAAGGAGCCAGTTGAGTTGTGTTAAAGTGGTTATATAAAGGTTAAAAAAAGAAAAGTCTGCAGCATTAATGTCATTTTTTTAGCCATTGCTCTGTTGATTGTTCAAAAGCCTTTTCAGTATATTTGGAACAGTAGACACATAAAACTCCAGCTGACATTATGATGTCAGTTTCAGGAGAAGAAAGAGTCTGAGCATATTCTGCACAGCTGTAATTATTGGGGAAAACATTGAAATCCCATCTCTTTTCTAGAGCTGTTCACAATGTGTTTACAAAGAACTAAAAAGCAATGTGACTTTAATTAAAAAGCAAGAAATAAAGCAGAAGTTTAGAGCACAGATGCCTGAAGAAAATGGACAATATGTTCCCTTCTGCATAGATTTATGGGGGTTATTTATATTGCAGCTGAGTGTCAGAAAAGACTGCAGTGAGAAATTACATGGAAATTAGGACCCACAATTATCTAAGAAGCTCACTTGTTTTAAAACTTTGAGAAATAGATTGCAGGAACAGAGCATAATTTGTGACACGGCAAAAGTCCATCTTATTGCCCAACAGCCAGATTGTTCGGGCAATTAATTAAGCATCGTGATAGCCCCTCGAGCTGGCTGTGAAATGACAGCCAGACTGGGGGAAACTTCAACCTTTATTCTAAAATTAGTCATAGGCGTCCGCTTCAGACTGAAGTGGGGTTTAATCCATGTTACGCCTGTTAGAGCAGCTGACAAACTTTAAGAAGGAAAAGATCATCATATCCTGCTTTAGAACTTGTGTAAGACATGACTTTGAAATGGACTTCATTAAAACGATTTAATGTGAACCATAGAAAACTTATATGTAAAGCTGGAACCAATCGTTAGACATCAAGAGAGAAGACATAAAGTCAAAGAAGATCTGCTTGTCAACACGCATAGTCCAGAACACTTTACAAACAGACATTTTCTCTTTTTAAAATAAAAATTCACCCGAGAAATATTCATGACAGGATTTAAATGTGACACATTAGGAGTGTTGTTTTGAAGAAGGGGTCCTGATCCCCATGCAGGGTCACCAGGGGGAGCTAATAACTACTGTCACATCTGCTCGTATTCACCAGCCTTTCTGAAGACGTTTCTTCTGACAGTCACCAAACTTTTCTCATCTGGGTTTTGTTCTCAACTCAGGGAGATTTGAAGATCACTCTGGAGCGCTGAGAGCTGATAGGACGCTGCAAAATGTTGTTCATCGTGCTTTTCTTAACTAAGCACTTTTATAATATAAAGTCCTTTTTGAGCAATTAATATTTGATGAATCCAACGAGGGGAAATTTGGTTTTACACTCTGCTTAATGAAATTGCGATACAAACACACACACACACACACACACACACACACATTGGCACAAACAGGATTTTATAGACTGGCATTAATTGAGAGAGACTGAGAGAGGGAGTTGCCCACAGCGAGCACTCTTGAGCTGGTGGGGGTTTCGGTACCTTGCTCAAGGGTACTTCCAGCTTCCAGACCAATTTCCGGACTTAGTCCCTGAAGGGACTTGTGCCTCCGAGTCCCAACACAAGTGATCCTGACTTCTCTGTGTGTGTGTGTGTGTGTGTGTGTGTGTGTGTGTGTGTGTGTGTGTGCATGTGTGTGCACGCACAACCCTGCAGTCTTATATGCCATCGTAATGTTGAAGGAATTTGAGAAATGTTGCAGGAGGGCAGACCTGCACAAAATGCCCTCGGGTGCTTTGAGATTAAAGGGGGTGCGACGTGACCGACGACGGCAATGAAAAACAGCGTAAGCGTTATGATGTCATCATGTTGTCCATGGTGAACAGACGGGTCACGTGACACCTGTTATGACCATCACATCGTGGATGTTATAAACACCATCTGAGTCACATGCTGTCAGATGAAAACCTGACTATATATTGTGAAAAGAAAAATTATTTTTTAAAATCCATTTAATTGACAGTGCAACAAGTTTAAATAAGGGTGCAATGCAACCTTTTGCACCTTCGTAGGCCTGAAAGAGGGGGGTCCCCACTGGAGACTGAAGCTTAACGGGTTTACCATCACAAAGTTCTGTTCCAGGAGACAAAAGCGTCGACATCTCAACGCACACATGTGAGCTTTGAAGCTGACTGGAACCAGCTTCAGAGCAGCGTCATTAGATAGATGGACAGACTCTTTATGGTCGTTGTGTCAGAATACAGCGAAACTTTGTTTGCAGCACTCTTCTACAGCAGCATTTACAAAATAGGTTTACATGTATAAAAACAATATGTGTAGTTACGTAAATGATCAGTGAATGAGTAAGTTAATAAATGAACAGTTCTGGTGGCTTAATAAGTGTTTCTGCTCAGTGCCTGGGTAGTGGATTATGTATTAGATATGGAGAGAAAGGACACATTTTGTTTGTCAGGTTGATGAATGTGCACTGACTCTATAAAGGATTAAAAACATTTTCCGGGACCCTGAAGGCATCAGTATGTCAAGTATCTCAATCGATACAAAATGGCACAACATTACAAAGCGTTTGTGGGTTTTTTTCGACGGGGGATCTTTGTCAGATTTCACACTGAGGATTTCGGCCTTTGGTTCTGAAGGCAGCGGCAACAGGGAGGGATTTGAATTGATAAGAAATTTAATTTGATAATGTACAAAAATTCATCACACTGCACGAGCCTTTATTCCGCCTCCACAGACAGACTCATCTATTATGAAGCGATCCATAAGTCTGAGGAGAGAGAGAGAGAGAGAGAGAGGGAGAGAGAGAGATGGAGAAATTAAATGAGTTAGATCTGGATGGAGATATTCAGTGAAATCTGAGGTAATTAGATGGATTAATGAATCAGAGACAATCCCCGAAATGGAGATTAATTCCTGTGACGTGGCCATCATGTTCTCTATTTATCAATGTCAAGCAAGTATTTTATTAATAATCCGCAGATCTGGATCTCTCCCTGTAGCTAATAAAGGGCTAATGTGTCTAAATCACACAGTAACTGATAATCTGGGAGGAGGGGTGATGGGATTTAACAGAGAAAGAGAAAAAGAAGACAAAGAGTCTGTTTGAAAAAGAGTCATTGGTTTTTGACAGGATTAAATTATAATCATGTTAATCTCAAAAATGTATTAAACACTTCAAACATACAATTGATAATTCTACTGTTGTTATGTGTTGTAGAACAAATGTTTTTCCGTGATTTTATAACAGAAGAAATGATACGACAAGATCCAGTGAGCCTTTAATGGGATGTTCCTAGATGAATAATATGGAAATGACAAATGTACTTGAGCTTGTGTAGCGTTTTCTAGGTAACTAATCCCATTCATACACAATCAAACTCGGGGGTTAAGTGTCTTGCCCAAGGACACATCGGAGCTGTTGCTCGCAGGATCAAACCCTCATCCTTCCGGTTGAGCGACGACACCTCTACCAACTGAGCCACATGCTGCCCCAGCAAAAACAAGATCCGCAGACTAAGAAGATCACGCTATTTCTTTAAGCTGCTACTTGGCCGACGAGCTCTGCGATTGGTCAGTTTATGAACTGCAGGACGAGTACGCTCCTGTATCATACTTGAAATGTGTGACCGGTCTAGTATAGATCTGGATATTTCTCACATACACAAAATTGAATACTATGATGTCAGATCAGTATATTAAGTATAATTAGCATGAAGGTGTGCAGTTTTGGACACAGCCCAAGACTTCTCATTTTTATTGTGGAACATTTGCAATCTGTGTTTTACTCAACTTTAGAGACATTGTCCCCCCACTAGTTGTCAAAGCTGTGCCTCGAGTTACTTCCTTGATTTTATTGATGTTATTTTTAATAGGCTACCGCATTTCATCCCTCTTGTCATCCTTCAGCATTTGCTTCTCTCTTTTTTTTTTTTGAAAATGTTCTCTCTGAAAATCTGTCTGCTTGCTGTGTCGTGAGCTGAGCATCTTAAATTTGCACCCAAAACGCTGTCAAAACTTTCACTTCACTGCCAAAGCAGCTTTCATGATTCTCAGCTCTGAGAGGCAAGAAAATATAAAAACACAGAGATGAACATATATTCAGGCAGTGTTGGTTATGTTTTTTTTACTGGCTCTTTCCATGTGTTGTATTAAGAAGGAAGAGCTAGCTTACAGCCATGTAATATAAACATGACTCCATGAAAGAAATGAATACAATGACTGAACTAATCAGCATCTTCTTCGTGTTGATGCAACCACATTTGGAGTAGGGATTTTCTTCTCACCTGACTTTAATCTTCTTCACCCGACTGAAGACGAAGGCCTTTTTGTTTGTCACCTTCATATATGTAGAGGCGTTCCCTCAGAAAGTTTGACACGGAGGGATGCCAATGTCCCGGTGATTGGTGCATGCACACCCGGATTAATCTGACCTTTGACTCCTTTCCTGCTTGTCATTCCCCACTCTATCTCTCCCTGTCCACTGCCCTGTCACCTGAAAAAGGCATTAAACGACAAAAAATAAAGTTTCCCACTTATGAACTGAAAGCAGAGTAACTGAAGTCTGACGTGAATGACAGGTGATGCAATCGAGTTTAAACAGATTTAATGAGATAAGTTGTAAATGGCATCATCACATGGGAGGAAACTACGAGCTCCCCTGCCTTGTGCAGCTCTCTCTCTCTCTCTCTCTCTCTCTCTCTCTCTCTCTCTCTCTCTCTCTCACTCTGTCCAAGTCAGGTGCACGCAATACGATGTGGTTTCACATTAGGGAGGACGGTTCATTTGATCTAAACACAAACGTAGCGTAATGGTACACTTGAGTACACTTGAAGAGGTGGTCTCGGACAAGATTTGTGTTCTTGAGTACGGCCCGTGGCAGATGTTAAAAAAAAACATGCTCAAACAAGGAAGTGGACCGCTCTATGATGTGATTCACAACGGCTTGAAGCTGCTGTTTAAAAAAAAACAAAAAAAAACGTATCCGCGCAGTACGGCCCCTTTCGTCCTCTGAGCTGCATCAGAGATTTGTAAATAGGAAGACGGTCGTTGTTGCCGTCTCACAAAGATTGTAACAAAACCATCCACATGTATGGAGTCAGTCCATGAGTGGTTGCCATGGTTGCTGCTTCTTCTTTCTGCTTTTTGGCGGATTTGCAAACCAAACTAGTTATGCAATTTAGACAGTGTGCAGAAATTTGACTTCATTAAAAAAAAAAAAACAAACAACAGATAAGCCAATATAGGGTGTGACTTGTGCTATTATGTCAAAACAGGTTTTTAGTTTTTACTAGTAGCCTGTCTTTATTAAAATTCTGGGGTTGTGACAATCCCACTTTAACAATTTGCCCCAGTTTTACACAAACACTAGATAGTTCAGTAAAAAGTTTTTTTTTCCAACATGTGTTAAGCTGCTCGGCAATGACTTCACCCAATGATTGATGGTGGTTATTACGTTTCTTATTCCTCAGGGTTTACTACATTTCCCATGGTGCCCAAGACCTAAACATCTCAATGGTTGACCTGTGTCTGTAGGTTACACTTGTAGAGATGGTAATATGTGCCCTCACACTCACACACACATGCAAACACACAAATAGCATTTTTCCTCCTCTTTCCGCCATCTAACCACAGAATCCATTAGGACAAACATTTAAAATTCCCAGCACTCCAAACATTTCCTGAAACCCATTACTATTATTCTACATAAAAAATACAAAAAAAAAATCTACATGTCACTGCATGTCCTTGAAAGCACTCTCTGTTTTGTTCTTTTCAGCTGTCTGCCCCTCCATCAGTGCTAATTACTGAAAATTACTTATAACTGGGGAAGCTGAAGCCTGCCTGATGTTGCAGATTTAGAGTCAATAGGCATGTAATGGCTCTCTGTCTTTGTCCGTCATTAATCAAGGTTACGCTCGGAGCCGCAGAACGGAGGACCGGAAGAACATGTGTCAATTACCGTCAGACAAAGGATGGTGTGCAGATGAGATTAACAAAACAATGCTAATCTTTGCCGTAAAAAGAAAACAACACAGTCATCATGGCATTTTAATTTTGTCCTTTTTGATTACAATTTAATTACTATCTGTTGGCTCCACCAACTTCATCCGATTACAAGCACTCACAGAAATGAACACAGCAGCAGCCATTTCATTTAGATCCGTCTCATTTAAAGTTTAATAGAAATCCTCCTCCTAAACAGGAACGTTTTTATTGAAGGTCGATTTGATCTGCAGGGCGAATGGATGATGGAGTGGGAACTCGTACTGGAAAGTCTAACTCATTAGCTGAAGGTTGGTCATTTCACAGCGTGTGTGTCCTGTGAGAATTACGAAAACAACGCATTAAGAATATTTTGATGTTAATAATTCTTTAGAAAGTCTGACGAAGCAGGCATTCATTTTACTCAGGAAAGTCCATCATTATGTTTAGTTTCACATACTTCAGATCAGATGAAAAGAACAAACAAGTACGCTGAAAGCCTGAGCTGCCTGCTTGGAGGATTATAGCCTTCATACATGAGTCACGTGCACTAACCACTATGCCACCGGCGCCCACACTATTGACATTTTATGTTGGGTATGTATGGGACTTCCGGGTGTTTTGAGGCCAGCCTCAAGTAGACACTCGAGGAACGAATACACTTGCGCATTGTCTTCATTTTTCAACAACAGAGACTGCTGCTTGTGCCAGTAATGGACCTACTCCGCTCAATCTACAACACGAACGGATAGTATCCTGTAATCCAACATTTTCCTGGAAATTTAGCTCCAGTTTTCCAGCTGCACCATCATCTGCTCCACAACAGCTCAGGCTCTCCTGGAAGCCTTTGTCCAAGTGTGTCAAAAGCCATTTGTCACAGCTCATCCTCTTCTGACTGCTTCTTTGTTGCTGTGGCGGTCACCATGTTGGAAATGCTAGCCTAATGTTAAATCGATCTAAAAACAGGTGAAGAGGTGAAGGCGGGTCTTTGGCCTCCTGGTAAACCAGTAAAATGCGCCCGCCTGTCAATCAAATCCCTTGTTATACAAACAATGCAAAACTTAACTGATGAAAACAGTGAGACAGTAAGGTTCATAAATAAACATGTTTACAGGCTACAGGGTGACTTCATATACATGTGTTTTTCTAAACTGTCAGGCCATATGTATCTACAAAGGCAATTAAAATCATAAAATCCTCAGATAATAATTTGCACTTAAACAAAACACAAAAAAGTTATCATGCACCTGAAAAGCATTAAGTAACTTTTAGACAGGTGATTGGGCTATTAGTCAGTTAATCATGAAAGCATTATCACTATTTATACACTAATATAAAACTCTGAATATTGTCCATACTAAGACATTATTACTATAACTATTTATTGAACGTTATATATACTATGTACACTCTGAAATTAATGATGTACAGACTGCATGTGCAGCTGTGTGTTTTAAATGGACAGGACACATTTTACCGTGACACACAGTCACACTTTAATCTCCTCTAAGTCTGGCCTTCTCATTTACATTGTCCATTACCATGCTGCTAACGACTCTGACCTTCTCCACTGTTAAACAGCAGCCAGCAGAAGTGGAGGGCGGGGGGGGGGGGGAGGAAAGGGTTGATGCACTGGTGTGGAGGGTGGGACACCTAAAAGAGAGAGAGAGAGAGAGAGAGAGAGAGAGAAGGACAGGATGACAAGGAAAAGGAGTAAAACAGATTTTTAGGGCCCTGGCATTCTCCGAAGCCGTAAATCAGTGGTTTATGGTGAAATGATGGCAGATAATGTAAGAAAAGGTCATCGCAGCATGTCAGCCAACAATAGATCAAGGGGACTGATGATTGTGGTCACACGCTGCTTCAGTACAATCCTGTCTCATACGCGATCTTTTGTCTTTTCTCCACTCGCATTTTTGGTCATGATTTTATCTTCATCTCCTGCAAGTTTTATAACACAGCAACAGCCACCTGTGAAGTGTGCCTGTGTGCCTCCGACGTGATAAATTGATATTGATAACCACTCGAGCGAATGTGTCAACATTTTGTTTCACAGTCAATATCAACAGTGTGGGAGCTCAGGCATTAAAATCTCATAATTTGTTTTTCAATTGGTTATTTATTCCTGTAAAGAAAAGTGATAATTAGATCATAATTTAGTAATTACAGACCCTGACCTGATGTGTTTGTTTTTCATCTGTTTAGCCAGGAGTTTTAATTGTCAATTTTGTGGTGTAACAAGAATATTATCTGATTTTCAATCTCTTGTGTCTCTGAAAACACAACCCCAAATCTTATCCAAGGAATCCATTTAAGCATGGTGTGTCCTCAAAAACTCTTTTGCAGTACTCCGACAGCACCTGTAGCATTTTGTTGAGCCTGTCCTCCAATTTTTACGACTCCACCGGTCGTTTGTGCAAGCGTCAAATTGCGACCCATATTTACGTTTTAGAGTCAAGCGACCTCTAGCGGACGTATTTAATCTCGAGCCGGTGAACGTGTGTTCGTCATCGAATGACGTTTGACCCCTAGCCCTAACCGAAGTCCAAGCTAGCTAACTTAATAGTTAATTACCACTTACCTCAAGCAATGTGACGGTGCAAGGTGACGATTTACTGGCATTTCTCCAGTTCGCCAGTAGGGGTGCTAATTTAGGAAACGCTCGTATAGGTCGTATTACAGACGACCTCGATGGTTGTATAGGTCGGAGGTGGACTTGTTGATTTTGTTATAAAGCCAAGTTTTTTTTGCAAGAAATTTGTCAATAGATGGTTCAAACTTCACTTTCCAGCACACGTTTGACACAACAGTAGATTAAAGTGTGCTAACCTAACACATTTATGGTTGACTAAACCCTACCCTCCCTCACAAACAAGTCAATATTGAACAGGTATTCATCCAAATAAATGACCAAAATTGGATTCTGTGAATATGGCATTGATTTGCTCCTGGATATAATAATCCATTTATTGTTCACTGCCTTCAACGTTTAACCCAGAGCACATGTCAGGATTAGCAAAGTCAAATGAGGATTTCATCCCCCAACCCGCAGCAACCCAATATAACCTGAGCAAAGTGCTGGGCTGTAAAACTTCTCTCATTACCCATTCACATTCACAAGCCTGCCTTATCATGTAGAACCAGACAAGCTGCTTGTTGACTCAACCTCGCCTTCCTCAGAGGCAACATTTTGAAGGGAAAAAATTATCATTTTGATGGGAATGATGCCTCGGTATGCTGCTGAAGCCACTCCGTCGTCTCCAGCTGATAAAAACTTTAGAACAGTCAGACGCCATCTCTCCTGAGATCGAATTTATATCGGTGATATAAAAAAAAACACACATCAAAAAAAGCTTTTAGTTAGGTTCTGATTTATTTATTTATTTATTGAAAAAAAAAGCAATTTTATAGTGCTGATATAAATTATTCATCCTTTATACATATATATGCTTGTGTTTGGGAATTATTCATAATTTAAGAAACTTTTCCTTCTTTGCTAAAAAGTTGAGGCCTCGCTCCTCAATGAATGGAGGTGCGTGTCTATTTGTGATTTACATTCCCACTAATGACTAACGGATGATAAACATAAAAGATGTCCAATTATGCTGTTTCCAATTTTAAAACATAGTGTGAAAATGCTGGATGTCCACACTAAACTTGATTAGAGCTAATGAGTTTATTCCCAAGACAAGTCTGCAGAGGGCGCTAAACCATTTGTTCTGCAATCGGCGCGATATTGAGAATTTTTGGAAGACGGCTTCGAACCTCGAAGTAAACCTTGCACATCGGTTATTGGCGTCTCACATCAATGCAGAATAAATGTGTGTCTTCATAATGTCCATCTGTTTCTGAATAAGAAGTTACACAGAGGCTTCACTCTGGTATGGGCCGGACTTCAGTTAGTATGAGCCTGAAAAAGGTTCAAATTTTCTTGCGGTTGACGGGTCTTCATATAACCAAAATAGCATTGCGATGCAGATTTTGTGAAAAGCAAAACATAAGGTCCTCAAGAGAAGGAGAAGAAAGCATCTTTTAAACGTGTTTGCTAAAGGGGGGGGCCGGATCAATCACCTGTAACATGTTCCTAAAAGTCTGTAAATCCTAATGCTGATTTGCATTGACGGCAGGTTGTTAATCTGAAACAGATTCTTAGCTGCACTTGTATGTAGATATCTGTTTACACAGTCTTAACATGCTAACATGTTAGCGCCCATGGAAGCCAGGATGGCATTAACATGAATTGTGTTCTGCCTGCTTTTACTCCCAATATGGAGAGTGCTGTCCCTGCATAAACGAAAGTCTTCTGATTACTTATTGGAGAACACTTGGGCTACAAAAAGTACTAGAAGGAGAACATTTCATAGATTAAAATCCAGGCCATCAGGAACAGCTTCTACATTTTTATGTGGAACTGTGAAAGCCCAAGCTGCAGATTAGGAAACACTGGTAGCACTTTAAACCTTCTGCGTCACATTTCATCTCTCAAAGAGGAGCTCTGTGGCTCCGAGCCACCTGCAGAGAGGATGAAGGTGACAAAATGTGGACCTCGTGTTGGGTTCCAACTGATCTGGTTTTGGGAAGATAGTGATTTCTGTGTCCATATTAAAGCAGCGGGGGACGTATGCGCCTCTGTTGCCAGATTTTACTCACATCCACAAACACTTTTAATTCTATTCGAAGTCCTATCTCATCTCATGTATGTTGTTGCAAAAATTACAGAACAAGTTGGCATTACAGCCTGTAAAGAAACTGTATCTGAATTGCTTCCCACAAGCTCAACAATATTTTTTTGTTTAAAGTGAGAATGTGCAAATCTTTGATCCAGTAGATGTCGCCCTTGAAAACCAGCATGAAACCACACCTCTGCTTTCTTGAAGCCTTCGCTCTCCTCCAGCAAAACACCTCCAAACCTTCTCCACTCACCTTCACATGAAGAAGCTATGAACTAGCCTTTGATTAAAACAGCTTTATACACAAGGCCGTCCTGTCCATGTAAACACAGCTCTGACAACAACACAGCGGGTGGGACTCGAGCTTCTCGCTCATTGTTGACGGTCAGGACTCAGAGACACATTTACAGGATAGAGTGGATTTCTGCTGTACTGATGTGTTGCACAATCTTCTTGTAAGTTTACCATCTGTCAAAGAAGGAGTGTGTTCACTCAGAAAGGATTCAGACAGGTTAAAAATCCCTGGATCTGCTGCTCTCATCCAAGTTTTATGTGTACATATTTTTTCAACTGCTTGATGTGCAGCTCAAAGGCAGTTTATTTCTTTTTGTTTTGTTTTTTTTACACAGCATAGGTTAAACATTTACATCTGGCCCTGGTGTAACCTCATGCAGTGCTCACTGAAAGTCCCGATTGTTATGGTTTTCAAAAGTTGGTTGTGCGAAGTTTTCAAACAACAATAAAGATTCAGTTTACTGTAGTGATATTTCAAGTGTTTTATGGCCGCAGTCAAGATTGTGCTGACATTTCAATAATCCCGGAAAACTAATTGGGAGTCATTTCCTCTAATAATGGGTACTCAGAATGTTTTTGATTAGACCCAAACAAGAGACGGTGTATTGATTTTGTTATCCGCTGATGGTAAGAGCCAACATTGTTTTGTTTTTTCTTCTGTCCGCCACCAATATGAACATCTGAGACCATCCATTTCTGCTGTTTCCTATTTTTCAACTTTTTCATTCATTCCTTCCATTCTTTGCTTACTCCTTTTCTCCTGCCTTTCCCATTGTCTCCCTCTGAAACTCTCATCCGTCATCGAGCCTTCAGACTGGGGCCTGAACAAGCTCATATCGCAGTAAGTATCTCTCCTACCCTCTGGGTTTCCCTCAGCCTCGCCTGTCTTATTGTGCTGCTCTGCTTACTTCTGCTCTATGTGTGCTGTGTGTGTCAGTGGGTGCATGTCCATGTGTGTGTGTGTGTGGGTGGATGAAGCTTGTTTGTGTCACACAGCAGGTTTCTATACCTGAAGTTATGGGATAGTGTGTGTGGGTGGATGAGGAAGAGGATGCTGTACCTGAGCTTCTGTGTAATTCTTTATGAAAGCATGCTAATGCTAAAGACATCTGGGCTCGTATTCATTATCGCATGTGTGTGTGTCTGTGTACACACCAGCTGTGCGCCCTCATATATAGCATGCAGACCCGCGTATGTGTGTGTATCTGGCATCAGCCTTTGTGTTGGAATCTCCCAGAGAGTATCTTCCCTCAGGTGTCACAGGATCATGATAAATGGGCTCGGCACCGCTGAGACAACCACAATACCCCTCAGCAATATATTTCCATAACTCCTCGCTGCTTTGGAGAAATATATGCCATTTCTTGATAACACTGGGGCACCATTAGAACACATTATGGTACGACCTTTGGCTCCAAAGGCTTATAAAGATGCTTCACTAAGTTCGGGACTGGCTTTGGGTACATATTAAAAAAGCAGCAGCTATAGGAGGAGATATCAGAGAATATTTCAACACAAGCCATTTAGGACACTCTTTTAAATGCATTTGACATGAATCTATATTTCATAATCAGACCTGCGTTCAGTGGATTATTCACTTGTCAGCAGTGTAATCAGATGTGTTGTGTATATTACTTGTCATGTTGCATAATACCTGCAGTGTAACTAGCTTTAATGTCAACTAATACCAGCCATTTCCTATGTTTATCATGTTTTATTAATACTGTGTTATCTCTTGGGAATAATCTGATGTGTAGGCTCAATTTGTTTTCATTGTGTATTGTACACTGTGATGGGAAAGACAGCGACACAGACCAGGCTGGCTGCACCAAGAGGTCATGATCATGCTTTAACAGAAAACGGTGTTGTTCCGTAAATAAACCTCGTCGAGTGCTCTTTTGATTAAAAGAGTCCCGTAGAGTTTGGTGAACTGATCGGTTCTCAAACGTTTCTGTCATGCCCGGGCCGCGCCCCTGCCCTGTGCCCCCGTCATGCCCCTGCGCCACCCCTCCAGTCGTGCACCACAGCTTGAGAACCTCTGCTTTAAGTTAATATGTGTGCAGATGACATGCATTTGTGTTGATCATTAGTACCATGATGTACACCTACAGACATTTACATTTGTATGTTACTACCTTGTGCGTACGTGTGTGCACGCCTGTGTGTGCGTGCATGTGTGTGTGTGCATGTGTGTGTTAGGAGAGAGTTTCAATTACTAATCAAGAATCCTTCATCATGTCTTTATCACTTGTATCTTCTTCAATCTGAAAACAACTCAACTAAACCCTGTAATTAAAAAAGAACTCTTCTCACCTTGAATGCTTTGAGCAGTAAGGATAATAAGGCTCTTATAGCAGAACTGCATCTATATGAAAGACTGTCGCTGGGTATCAGAATTCTGCTCAAAGCCAAAAGAAAGAAACAGACGTTACGCAACAATGGTACAGAGTTGCTTGTTACAGTCAAGGACAGTCGCTGTATCAAACCCCACGGGAACCTTTAGAAAACAGTGTTGCCTTCAGCTATTATTTATATAATTTACAGGAAACCTGATCATTTTTAATCTTTATTGTCAGCACAGCAGATGGCTCTTCAGAAAACCTTAGGTAAAAAACCTTTAATGAGTGGCATGAAAAAAGACAGAGAAGTGACAAGACTACGTTGAGTTCAACGGAATCAAACTATCAACAAAGAGAAGAGAACAAAATACTGAACTGACAAACAGAAAGACAAAGTGTACAAAGACTGAAGGGGTCACATACTCTATGCACAGTGCGGCAGTCACAGGATATAAACGTCACTCGCCCTCCCATTGGCTCGAGGTGAATTCTCCAGATTATCCTATCAAGATCTCACATCAGCTCTCTCTGACTTGCTCTGGAAAAATGACTGCTGGTCTGGCAGGAGAAACTCCGGGTGAAGTCAGAGTGTTCACGTTTACGCATGCAGCTCCTCAGGGACAGTTCAGGAGTCTTCTGCTTTTTGCCTTTATTAGACAGGACAGCTGAAGAGAGACGGGAAGAGCTGGGAGGAGAGAGTAAGGGAAGGAAATGCACCAAAGGGCAGAGGTCGGATTTGAACCCACGGCTACAACATACTGTAACTGTAGGTCCTACCGGTTTCTGTGTTTCTCTTTTCCTTCTTCTGAAAATCTGTTTTTTTTTTTTTTTAACTTGGATTAAATCACAGATTTAAGTCATGGATCATTGGATCAGATCAGGAAACTGAGAAACGATTAAAAGAAAAAATCTTTTTTATCTTTTTAAAAGTTCGTATTGCCCCCGGACCCCCCTGCTAGCCTCTGGAACCGCCTCTGCATTACAACATCACAAACTACAAACAATACACACTTCGTCTTTACAGAAATCTGATCTACAAACAAGCATAAGATACTGAAAGGTATTTGTACCAAATGGTCAATGTTTTGCTGTAAAAATGAGAATTTTAATATTGGACCTAAAAGTGAATCCTTGGCTTTTGGAGCCAGCGTCGAGAGGACACTCGAGGAGCTGCAGTTTGCCAAATCTGGCTTCATTTTTTGAACCCCAGTGGTTGGCATTTGTTGTGCCTCGCTAAAGGTCACCTAACCAATTTGAGTGTAAAATTTAAAAATCAATCGATTTATTTTGATTTGTATTGCTCCAGTTCATAATAAATGTAATCTTCGAACATTTCAAAAGTAAATGAAGGTGAAACCTGAAGTTGCCTCCTACGCCTACGCCGTTTTAAATAGAGGTTAAACAGTCTTCTTCCTGGATACATCCCAAACAGAGTGATCAATGACAGGACAAATAAATGTTGAAAATTGTTTTTCTTCTGCATTTGCTTTCTCAAAATCAATAGAGAAGAGGCGTTTCTGCTTGAGTTCATCCATAACTGCCATGGAGAATATTTCTTCAAATGCAATAACACTCCGCCCCTGTATTAGTATCTAACAAGAAGATTAATATGCCTCAAGTACACCTGACTTGATCAATACAGGAGTGACGGTCTGAGAAGTTACATTACTGCACGGCACTTACAGGATGAAGAAGAGCTGGACAGATAGTTTTGGCTTCATCGTTGTTTAGATTGGACTTCAGAGTAATTGTTTTGTTTACATGTGTCGTCTCTGCAGCATCTATCATCGTATGTTTCTATCAGCAGAAAATGAAATAGTATCGCTCGATTTAATTGCTAGGAAACAAAAGAAGAAAACCAGTAAAAGAAAAAAAATAATGCACTGTATATTAAGGGTTGAAAAATGTGCACACTTACTTTCTCCACCTCCTCCACACCCACTAAAAATAAAAAATCCATTGGACAAGGTGTGCTCACTAATGCTGCTAAAAGTCATGAGACTTTCTTAAATCTGTGTACCTGAACATCCACAATAGAGCAAAGCTTCATTTTTAAATGTGTTAATGAAATACAAATGATGATAAACGTCCCTGGACAAGGACAAGACGTTGATGAGATAAAAATAGATCTTTGACCATAAAACTTCTGATGACAACTCGTATTAGTTTTTATTAATGAGACAAGACAGGATTAAAATGTTTTGGTGTGCTGTCAGAAAATGTAAACCCAAATTCAAATAGTTTTACTTTGGGTTCAGTTTGTTTGAAACTGCTGCTCAGTTTAACTCAGTGAGGTCATTTAAGAAACACTGAGAACTTCTTCCCCGCTGTCGACTTTGTGAGAGAGCAGACAAAGTTTGATGTTTTGTAAGGTCAGTGTTTGACCTTCTAAAGACTGCAGCGCTTTGGTTTTCTTTGCACAAAGTCTGAACATTTGGACTGTATTAATATGCACACTGTTTTTTTTTTGCCCAGGTTGAGTAGGAGGCAGCTGAAAGTCTTGTTTTGCAACGGCAAACCTTCCACTGAAACATCCTCATGAGACTCAGCAAAGATCAAGATTCAAGATTCTTCGTTTATACGGACAGAAACATTTCCAGGGATGGAGATCAAAGGACCTCAGCTGAAAAAGAGTGAACTGTAAGTGTGCATGAAGGCAAACCTCGGGCCAACAGAGCAACTTTTGTTTTTTTTTTCCCACAGTGCTTGACCTAAATAGAAAGACGAAGAGTCTCCTTGGATTTGCTGTCAATTGTAAAGCAGCCGCTCTAATGACACATCAGTCTTAGAGGCATAAATACATGGACTGTAAAATCGAAGAGAGTGCCTTCACATTTATTTCTCCCAGTTTCTTCTCCAGGCTTCAAGCGTCCGTGTCCCCCTGTAGTTAATTGCGGTTCTAAGCCGACGGGATGCCCTGCCTGTCTATTACGTCGCGCCTGGCTATGTCTGAATTGTCTGTGTTGATGTGAGTCACTCTAGGAGAGAAATTCAATTACCTCCCCTCTCTACCCAGTCACGGCCCTGCCCAGCCGAGCTGAAGTATGACTGATATGTGAAGGAGAAGAGGGAGTGAAGGAAAGAAGGACGGAGAGAGAGAGAGAGAGAGAGAGAGAGAGAGCGTGAAATAGAATGTGTGTGTGTGTGTGTGTGTGTGTGTGTGTGTGTGTGTGTGTGTGAGAGAGCGAGAAAGAGAAATAAAAATAAGAAAAGACTGGATGACAGAGGAAGATGATGACTTGGAGACAGGCCGGGATGCATGGAGGGAAACAGGAAATGTTGACTATAATGATGCATGTCCATGAAAACATAATCGGACATTTACCATTCAAGCTATTTGTCCTTGATGGAGGTCTGAGCGATATGAGCGTCACATCCTGGAAACACGACTGACTGTTGGAAGCTGTTTCGTTTTACAAGATATCAAATAAAATTCCAAACAAACGCAGCGCCTCGTAGCTCCTCTGGACTCGGGCCTTTAAAATGATCCAATCTGGAGGCATGTGAATGACTAGTTATTGAATTTAACAGTACTTTTATGACCACATTTTTCAAAGTATCTCAAAATCAATGCCAATCATTGTCAGACATAATTTATAATACACGCTTAACTATGCTTGACTCGATAACTCGTTATTCTCTAACCATCAGCAAGACATTCTCTGACTACCCAAACTTTTGTTTTATTAACATTTTGAGATGATTTTTTATGCATTGTTTCAAAATCCTGCAGAAAGGAAAAAGTGAAGGATGCTATTTTTATTTTTTTTTGTTCAAAATCCTGGAAGGAAGGAGTAAGAGAAATGCATTGTAAAAAAATATTTTTTGCACATTTGTGATAACACACACACTTTTCAGAGAATGTACTGGGTCACCAGACAAAGTGAACATGCTTCTTATTTATGACGACAAACAGAGGAAAAATAATTGGCATTGTAAAGTAAAGACCATTGGTTACATATCCTCATCTTTGCCTTTGCACAACACTTGATTGTGTTTGGAGCGTTGCATGGTCGAGCACATATTAAACGGTTGACCTCTGAGTTGCAGTTGCCCTCTGGGAAACATTTCAGCCAATTAAAGCACGGACAAGGTGGCTGATAGCAATGTTTATGCAAGAGTTAAGAGCTATGGCCACAATTAACATGACTACGTGTGAACCCGAACATGAACACCGTGTCATTTAACCGTACTGTGCATTACACCAGCAAGTGTCCACTCCAGGGTGTATGAGCAAGCTGTACAATGCAACAGTTTTAGTATAGATTGATTTTATCTGCATGTTTTTGTTATGCCATATTCACTGTTCAAGGCCAAATTCAAATCCATCCATGTTTGTGGAAAAGGAAAGAAATTACATTTTATTGTTCTCAGCAGACATTTCACTCATACTGTCACATCCCCGGGTTAAGTGTCTGTTTATTCCTGTTTCCCTCATGTATCAGGTCCTGTGTTTGTGTTTTACCTGTTACTTACCCTGTGTCTCATTTCAGGTCTGTTAGCTGCATGCCTTTCCCCAGTGTTTCCCAGCCTGTTGATTACCTGATGTGTCTCACCTGTGTCTTGTTAACTCCACTCCCTGTTCAGTATTTAATGTCTGCCTTCCCCTCACTCTGTGCCAGTTCATCTTGTCTCTTTGTAGCAGCGTTACCAGCACTTTCGTCTTCGCCCTTCTGAATCTGAACCAGTTCTGTTTTCGACCCTGATTTCTGCCTGCCGTTTTTGTACGTCTGCTTGGACTGACTGATCACCGTGTACCGAACCCTGCGTGTCAATAAACGGATTGTGATTCTGCTTTTAACCTGAGTCGTGCGCTTGAGTCTCTGTTCTGGTCGTGATGCATACAGTAATGAACACCTTGAACTTTTCTGAACATAAAAAGCAGACATAACTTTACTAAGTTTATAAAATGCCACTTGACCACTTTCAGCATTTTCCAATCCCATGACAGTATGAGTCATAAGCAAAAGGTGCTGACCCCATATTTTATGATGAAGATCAAGAGGAACGAGAGATTGTTAAAGTAGAGGAAGAGGAGATATCTGAAGATAAAGATGATGAAAAAAAACAACCACCTGATAACAGTGAGATTTTTTTTTTAATAATACAGACACATATGAAGACCTGAAGGTGAAGAAGGGGAGTCTTTTTTCACAGAATGAAAAGATAACCTGTACCTCTTCACACTGTAATAATCGGGACTGAATGACAGGCTCGAAGGTCACCTTGATCTCAAAATGTGATGTTTATAAGTCTCCCACAGCAGGTCCAGTTGCTTTATGTGAGCTGAAAACTCAAATATCTCCAAATGACCAGCTTGGTTTGAACAGGGATCAGTCCTGGTGTTAAGTGATCAGTCCAACTTTCAACAATTTTCAGTTTATTGTGATCAGCCAATCGAGTTTATGTCCAGGTATTTCTTGCATTAAAAATGTTCACTATGACAGCGTAACAGACTCGACTCAATATTTACACTACTTGCTTGCTGCATTTTTTTTATCCTGCACTAAGAGCCAATGCAACAAAATGTTGTTCTTATTAGCACTGTAAAGTTTGAATGACAATAAAGAAAGTCTAAGTCTCATGACATCACATCGACAATGAAAAGTACAGTCTGACATTTCGGACACAGCCAAATGCTTAAAGTGTACGTTGGAAACCGAGGTTTTTATGTTCTGCACTCATTTGCCATCTCCATAAATATCTTTCTTTGAGAAAAATAGATGAAGAGTAAAAGTAGGACAGAGTGCAGCTCTAAAGCAAAATCATGTTGGTTCTGTAACATGGGTCTGTTGCTTGTGAATGTTTTTTTGGAGGATGCACCTGCTCTTTTTGTTCATAGAAAAAATGCCTGGTACCATGTAATTAAGTTATTGTCTGACAAACAATGTCTCAGAGGAGTATAAAGCCTCACATCAGCAACACTTCTTCACACAGCCGGAGCTCAAAAAAAAAAAAACACAAAGAAGAACAGAAATCCCAGAAACCTGAGCACACAAGGAAAAAAAAAAAAAAGGAAGAATCCACGAGAGAGGAAATTCAAAGAGAGAAATGTCTGGTTCTATTGGTGGTGAAAGAATCTGTAGACAGGAAAGACTAATATTGATATACAGAGAAGTCAGAGAGTATGAGGGCAGTAATGTGTTTTTTAATGTTTAGGCTGTACCAAAGCACATCAGGTTTGAAATGAAAAAGTCCGTTTAAAGGGATGACTTTTTACTCTCAGGGTGTGTTTGCATCAATATTGGCTGAGCAAAGAAAGACTCGGATCCAAAATCATCTGAGCTGACATTTATTGTGTACGTGTGGAGGGACTGTGTCTTTGTGTTTTTGGTGCACAGCCGTACACGAAGAGCAGTCCTTTCATCGTCTCGACATAAAATGTAGTGTAAAAATATAAAGCCTGTATGTAAAGATTTACAAATGAACTCCTTGATATACATGAAACAAGCTTTGTGTTTTCTAAAGGATTGTGCGTTTGTGTGTTTCCAACGGACAGTGAAAAGTTTCAACAATAATTTACAAAGACAAAATGCAATGAACAGATATTAATCAAGATGATGTGTGTAAATGTAATGCATCATGCATGACACTGGCAAACTAATATGATTATGTAATAATTGTAGGACACAGAGATTGGTTATAACATGGACGTTGTCTCTGTAACCTCACCCATTGGTTTCTGAAGCAGAGTTTTGAAGCCCACTGATGGCGGTTGTCTAAATGTCACGCTCAGGCGACAAACGAAGAGCTGGAGATGGAGTGATCCTTTCGCCTCTTCGCCATCAGCTACAACACGCCCGATTGTCAGTCTACTTAGCCCTACCCTTAATTATGCAAAACTCTTAGCCACAATGTCATCAACCCCCCCGTGCAATACAGTGTGTGCTGATAGGGAAATGAGCTACTTCCACCATATTTGTTTGTTTTGATCCAGACTGTAAACGTATATTACGTGTATAAAAAGGGCATTTCAATATGGGAGTGTAGGGAATACAGGGCGTTTGCAGTCAGTCTCAAGTGGACACTCTAGGAACTGCAGTTTTTTGCACAGCACACACATCACATAGGCTTCATTTTGCTGGTCTGCTGGGTGCCGCTTGACGCAGTCAGAGTTTACCATCTTTAGGGAACTTTTTTTTAAAGGCTACACAGTCTCCTGACTTTGGGAAGTTTGTTGCATGTTATTTCAAAGACTGCATGGCGATACGTCGCAGATCCAATTTCTGTTCAACATCAGCGGACAACAAAAAGAGACAAGACAAAACTGTTTGGAGGTTTATCGTGAACTTTTTTTATTTCAAGAAAAAAACCCCAACCTTGCAGATATTCCTTTAATATGGTCGGGCTCTAATCTGTTTGTCTCGAGCTCAAGGTGTGCTAAACCTGACACAGACTTTGGTGACAAGGTTTAGATAAGGTCATACTGACAAGAGGGAGAGAAGTCATTACTGGACATATACACAACAGTTACATCTTGCTGTGGCTGCCAAAGGGATGTCGCTTAATAGTTTTCCCCATATTTCATTGCTCTTTAGCAGTGAATTTAGATAATCAAAATGGCAGACTGCCAGCTTGTCAAAATCGTGTCTAGGAGAGCAGTCTGGCTTTCGCCTTGGCATTTTTATTCATAAGCATTCCCACTAAGTGCTTTTTGTTGTATGACAAGGCTAGGCCGAAGCCCATTTTCACCCTGCTGGGAGAGCAGTTACTGGAATCAAAGCTAGATCACATTTGTCACAATGCCATTTCACTGTGTATAACCAAAGCACGCCAACGGCTCCAACAATCACGGCTTTGTCAACGAAAGAGGACAGCAGATGGCTCAGAATGGACACAAAGAAGTCCTCCATTTATTCAAGTGGAACTATGGAAAACAGGGAAAATTACGTTTCTATTTTTTTTTCCACTTATAACTTATTTAAGTTGTTTTGTATTGTGACGTTTCCCGATGGATGTATTGATTTGTTTTGAAGTATTCACATTGACAGATGTGGTACAGCTAAAGCCTTTCACTCACCAATGAGCATCTGTTCTTTCCATATTTCATGTCATTATCATGAAAACATCTACGAAAGATATGAGTTTGTATTACAACCAGCCAGCTGTGCATATCTCATTTTTTTCTTCACAGTTCGACTGTGCAGACAATTCAACCAACCAAGTCCACTGTTTGCTGTTGATGGAAAAAGAAATCTAACTTCTTACACACCCTCCCATTCTGGACCTGTGCTTCACTAATTATTGCTTACATCAGAGACGTACCGTTCTGCTACTCAGAGATTTAGACCCGCCCGTCTACTGTCACCGTTATGAAAATGAAATTGAGCGCTTGTCACTGGCGCAGTGGTTCGAGTTGCTGCCCAGCAGTCAGCCTTTAGAGAATATGTCGTGATGGATTATTAAATGCTGTTGCTGTCTTTATTGATTGGCCCTGATGTCCTTGAGGGAGTCGGGCTGTTTAGTGGTGTGTCGGGCACAGTGAGTCATAAACACAGCGACAGGATGTCAATGAGCCATAAACACTTCAATAAAAAAACTATCTCTCTCTAGCGCTGCTCAAATTTGTTTCACATCACATAAACATAGAGGTGAATTGATGTGTTTCAGTGCATGTATTTACCATCATCCCATTTGGCTTAAATAATATCTATGTTGTTATTCAGAGAAGAAAACAGCATTGGCGTGATATGTAGGGCAATGCTTGTCTGAATATCATTTTTAGCTCTTTTTGACTCCACTACCACAACCTACTGTTAATCAGCTGTTACTTTGCTGCAAAGCCACAAAAGTTCTAGCAGCCTGATGCAGAGTCCAATAAGATAATCTTTACTTAAGTCCTGCATTTGACTTGACAGATGGCCAATTAAAGTTTTGGGGATTTGGAGTAGTACCAGGCAGCTGGGGTAACCAGGTTAATTTTCACACAGCAGTCTGCAGGGGGGGCAGATGCAGGCAGGTTTATTTATATAGCGCTGTTCAGGCACAAGGCAATTCACAGTTCTTTACAGACGTACAAACAGAAATACATTAAAACAAAACTTAAGGAAAGTAATAAAACAGAAATTAAGAAAACAGAGGAAAAGCAAGATTGTACAGCAATCTTTCTTTTGCTCTGTTTTAGTGGCGAGGAGTCGCCCTGGAGAGAAGGTTAGCCGAGTCCCTGCAGAGCTGACATCTTTGCAGCTTTTGTTGGCGACTTGCATCATTTCCTTTCCTTTTCTTTATTCCAAATTGGAAAATATTTTACGATCCAAGATCGGGAAGGCCCCAACAGAGCAATCGAATAATCGCAGTTACACCATACACTTTAATCAATCAATCAATCTTTATTTGTATAGCAGCAATTCACAACAGGTGTTATCTCAAGACACTTTGCTAAAAAGCAGGTAAAGGACCTTACTGTTTGTCTCTTAATATTACAAAAGAGCAGGTAAACAGACCATGCTCATCATGATGTCTACAAAAAGCAGGTAAAAGACCTTACTTATTGCATTATTACAAGAGCCCAGCTTAACTCATCATAGAAGAAAAAAACAGCCGTCTGTTAAACTGATTGATTGACTTATACGTGGAAATATAATTTGTTGTGACAAGCACCAAATCAGACCACGCCCCATGATTGTTGAACGGGGTAAATCGAGTCCAAAATCAGGCCGATAACTGCCAGCGTGTAGCCAGTTGGAAGGAAAAGCATCTCAAGAAAACTTGTCTTGAACTAGGATCAGATTGAGCTGCTTGCTCAACACAACGCTGGAAATGTTTCTTTCACAATGTGCCTTGACAAGAACTGTTTTGAAACCATTCAACCATGCCATCAGTTTGACACTCTCTCAGAACTTGGGTGCAGTGATTTAAATAGATCTGAACATCTCCTTTTATAAAGCTAGAGTTTCTATTATTTGAAGAACACCTCAGAAACTCTAAAATAACAAACACATCATTCATATTCCCTGCCACAGTTCAACCAGTTAAGATCATGCATATTGATGGCAGAAACATTTCTACTGAGGACACTCACTTCCACACAGATTGATCTCATTCACTGTGCAGATGTAAAGTTAAAATAATTACCTCATTGAGATCAAGGGTGATGTGGCCAAGAGGGCAGCAGCACACTCCCTGAATATGACATGACTCAGAAAAAGTATAAACACCTTAAGTTGAGAGGAAACAACAATTTGGCAAATTGGTTCGCAGATAAAGTGCCGAGTCATGATCATAGATTACAATTTAAAAACACAGACTCTGTCCAGTGGTTTGCCTTTGAATATTGAATGAAAGGCTTCAAACGAAATGAGATCCGCAAGTTTCAAGTCTTTTTGGAGATATTTCCCTGCTGAAGACGTTCTGGTTCTTTGGAGGTGTGAGTATGAATAAGAAGGAACTAAGCCAAAGGACGTACCAGAGACAAGCTGCTGTCACATCCTGTGTGTGATGGGAGACATGGCCACTCATTTTGAATGAAGTGTTAGTAAATGATGGCGGTAGGATTAAGTCTTGAACTGTCAATCTATCTGTCTCCCTCGTTGTTTTTATCTGATTGGTGCACTTCCTGGCATCTCTCCATCAAGAGGAATCTCAGAGGGGCAGTATCTCAGCCTGTAGGGACTTGGGTCGGGAACCGGAGCATCACTGGTTCAAGTCCCGGCGTGGACCGAATTAAGGAAGTTGTCCTGGTAGCTGGACATGAAAAACCTGGTTATTTAAATGTGAAACCCTTTATTCTTTATGTCAGGGAAAATGTGACTTTAATAACGTCATGCTTAAGTTCTTACTCTCCAGTCTTGATGTTTTGTTTGTTGGCATCAAAATGATGATCTTTACGTTTAAACGATAATAACGTGGTGAATTTCCCCTCATCTTCGTCGGTGTGTTTGACCCTTACGTTTGCCTTCACAGAAAAATATGTCACACTCACTTTGTTCTTCTGTCAGTGGAGTGAAATCCCAGTGGAGGTCCGTGCACAGGAAGGAATTAAAGATGTCAACAAGGACAACTTTCTGGAAGAGAGAACACACACATGAACAAGAAGAACAGAACAAACAGTGTGTCTTCATTTGTAATCACTGTGGAGTCAGAAGTGGTGCCAAGCCTCGCTCAGAGGGAGCTTCAATACAGAGAAGGTCTTGGCAGACGCGTTGTACTGGCAGAAGGTGTCCCAGACCTCTGTGTTGGTTTCTCTCTTCCCCATCTCACTGTCTCAGCCCCTTCTTTCCCCACATCCCAGTGTGTCGTAGAGGAGCAGACGAGGGACAAAATGCAAGACACGGTCTGTGCAGACTACCGTGTGTGTGTGTGTGTGGGGGGGGGGGGGGGTGGACTATGTTTGAGATGTGTCTTTGAAAAGCAGACGGACAGAAGAGGTCAACTGTGATTCAGTAGAAAGTATACATATATTTATATATGTCCTCCTTTATTTCCATATATATGTGCAGCAGAGGCCCCTCAACAGAAGTGAAAATAGGCCATTCATTTTTCACTCTGTATGCAAAGCCTAAAGACGTTAATCATAAAGCGTTGTTTGTGCTATTTGAAATGTTGGCTGCTCTGTATGAAAACACAAACACTCCCACAAACAAAAGGCTTTTTTTAAGCTTTTTAAAAGAGATTGCTTGTGTGTTGTTTTGCCTATTGTTCACCCTGAGCCTTCGTTTACTTTAGCTATAGGTCCTGCACTTTGTTACTTGTAATAAATCGTTTTAACCAGTCCACCATCTCTACTGCTCCTCCTGTAATAATCACACTTCTCTGTCATCCATTTTGCTGTTGTTTTACCATAGAACTCAATGTGGATCAGACCATGTTAATATGGACAGGCAGATCAGATCTGGTCACTTACAGTCAGTCAGTTAGATCGGATTCTGATCAGATTTGAGCGACAGTCTGAACAAAGCCTCAGAGACAGACATCCTGACACCCTCACAGTCACAAATTAACCGAACTAGCTTCTCTTTGGACTGATGGGAGGAAGCCCGGGTACCTGGATAAAATCAGCAAACTCAGAGAGGTCCTGTCTGACAGGGATGTGACCACTAACCACTGCATCACCTCACTGGCATTAAAACATTGTTTTAGCTGACTGGGAACTTAAATCCAGCTTTTGTTTGCAGTGGCGACTCTAGAGTCTGTTAGGGCCCTTGGCCAAAAAACCATTGGGGGGGCCCTTCAACCAGCGTTCATCTCCGCCATTATTTCCTCTTCCTTTTTTATCCACTTTTCTTTTTTCTCCCCATACGGACGGATAATTCCTCTTCATCTTTCTTTGTTGAGTTTTATCAATGAAATTTGGTTTCCACAGCATTAATGGGTTTGATGCTATCAGATGGGGCCCCCTTTAGAGAGGTTCAATGTCATTGCACATTTTGGGCCACTGCTTCAGTTAATGTTTGCTTTAGTTTATGTTTGCGAGCTGTCAGGTGACCTGTACAGGTCAGACTACCCGAGCAGTTGCAAACCTTGCCTGTTGACAGGCAGAGCCTTTGTTTGTTTGGGCACTAAGGAGGGAAAAAAAAACAAAAAAAAACAACGTTTTGCTCCTTGAAATTCCTCCACACGACAGGTGTATGACGGCTGAAAGTATTACCACGACTCGGTTTTTTCGTTCTTTACCTGAGCAGGAGAAAAAAGGAGATTAAAATAATACTGTAGAAATGAAGACATGGTGGGACAAAAGAAACTTCTAGGCTTGTCAAAGGAAACCACCTCACATTGAAGTCTTGTCACAAATACAAACACACTTAGGTGTTCATAGAAAGTCTCTTGGCAGGAAGAGAAGAGCCATCAGTGCTTTTAATCGACTGCAACATTACTGCGGTACACTTTCCAAAAAGGCTCGCTCATTTAATCCGTCAAAGGACAGAATAGATAGGACTGTTAGCTCATCCTGTGTCGGCACGATTGAACAGCAAACTCAACAAAAACATTTCCCTACCTGGATGTGAGAACTGCCGACAGCACAAAGAGAATAATGTTTAAATTCCAAATGTATAACTTATTCACCAAATACATCCGCGAGCGCTTCAATCTATTTATTTTCTCTCTTAATCCAACAGTGGAGCAGAAATCCAAAGACGTACCGTCATTGATTTGTTGCTACTTTATTATCCTCACTCTATATGTGTGATGTTGCATTGTTCTGCATCATAATGAGAGGATCTACAGGAACAACAGCAGCAGCATTTAGAAGTTTCTACTGGGATTATGTACACAACAACAACAAAAAAACAAGCATCAAACCTCAGCCTTGTTTTCCCAATGAGCTCTCTGTATCTCTGAATCATTCGTTTCAGTAGTTGTTCACATTGTTTTAACAAAGAAGCGATATATGCTAATAAGATTACATGCTTTTAACTGAATTAAAGTGCTCTGCAGTTGCATCACTTAATCTCCTCTGTACGCCGTGAAAGTCTGCTTTACTGTAATCACCTCGTTTATGTGAATTAAGCAGTTTGGCTGTTCCACACACACACACACACACACACACACACACACACACACACACACACACACACACTCAGGTCAATTATTTATAAGCAAAGAAAAATGTGAATAATGTATCAATAGATGGCCTGAGTGTCCCTGGACATGTATAAAGATAAAAGGAATGATTAGAGAGATGAATGTGTTACTTTAAATACATTTGATCGACTCTCTTCGTTACACTGCTCGTGTGTGTTCATAAAAACATGATATATTCATGCGCAGGGAGAAGTTTGTTTTCCCCGTGGGAGCGTCGCAATCGTCCTCAGTGGAGATGAAAACAATTCCAATGTAATGGTTCCCTGTGATGCAGAAGTCGCCGTCATCAGGGACTCATACTTACACTGTACGGTTTCAGGGAGATTTCCGCTCTGAGTGTTCATGACTGATTTTGAAGTGGGGCTGAAATACCGGCCAATCGCCAAGTTGTGGTCATGGGGGGGCGCGAGGGCTGATAGCTGCCTGATCAGCGGCTCCTGACTGGAAACAGTTTGAGCGTGTTTGAAATGTCGATGATACGCCGTGCATAATACGCACGGTGAGAGCAGAGCCGCAAGCTAATTGCTCACGTTCATGGAGGCCTGTTTGATGAGTCTGTTCCTCCTCGTGCCACAAAAGATGAGAACGAGGGAATCCTTGGCAGGAAATAGCTGCGGACCTCCAGCCGCTATTGGGAACATTTGCGGTGATTTAGCGTGCTACTGTAGGTACCTTGTGTTTGATGGTGATGCTGAGAGAGAGAGAGAGAGAGAGAGAGAGAGAGAGTGCACAAAAACACAGATCTGACTTGAAGATAAATCTATGTGAGTTTACAAAGGAAACTTTATTGACACCACGCCTGATTAACGGGTCTACACAAGCTTCTGTTGTGTCATTAACGATACACACTCGTACATTGTGAGTTGATGTTCCACACCGACAGACCAAAGGGAAAAAATGGTGTAAAATAATTGTTACTGCCTCGGCCGCCGCACGACGTCTGGCTCACTTCAATGGAGGACTCTTGTTGAAAACTGTTATGAAGACGAAGCTGATGAATTTTTAATAATAATGTCTGTCACACATTTACGCTCACTGGGTCGACTTTCTGTCATTGTTTAGACACTCGAGGTTAGGTGTGTAGTTTTGCTGTGGTTGTCAGAGCAGTAAGTCAGGTTTTATGTTATTTCTTTTTAGTAAGTCCTAAAACTTGAGTTAGAGTCCTTTTAATGTTTTATTTATTAACTAATCTGACGAGCACTTCAGCCTTTTCATTTTCCTCACTTAGTTGTTGTTTCTCTATTTTTACTGATTTGTTAAAAAAAACAAAAACTTTATTTTACCAAGAAGGACTTGTCTTCTTCCCCAGGCGAGCTGAGTCGTAACATAACATACAAATTAATTGTGTAGACACGTGAAAAGAACAGATGAGGATGATGAATGAGTACGCTCTGCCGGTGTGTTCATAAAAACACGATATATTCATGTGCAGGGACAAGTTGGTTTTCCCTGCGCGAGCGTCGCAATCGTCCGCAGTGGAGGGAAAACAATTCCAATTTAATGGATCTCTGTAATGTTTCAGTCCCAGTCATTAGGGACTCAGACTGGCAGCGCACTTAGAGGAAACCTGCTGATAATTAAAGGAACCGTTTGCCATTGTGAGAAGGAGTCTAATGGGAAGTTGTAGTAGTCTGTCATGGTGAAGCCTTAATGGCTGACCACCAGACTATCATTAAAAAAACTCTGTGTGTGTGTGTGTGTGTGTGTGTGTGTGTGTGTGTGTGTGTGTGTGTGGAGGCTAATCGCATAATATTATGGACTATGATTCATCGCATACGATACAAACCGTTTCTTCCTTGTTATATGTCTCTGTCTTTCCATTTATTTTTTTATTTTTTTATTTTTTTTGTGGGGGGGCTTCTGTCTGTGATTTACACACTGACTGTCTTCCTCCATTGTTCCTCATCACTGCAGTTATTCCTCATTTCTTCCTCCATCCGTTTCCATTTGATTTCGGCGAATCCATCTTCCCTGTGCGTCTTTCACGTCCGTCCGTCCGTCCGTCCGTCCGTCCGTGCTCTATTGCTTTCATCTTCCCTCCTCTGCCTGGTGATTTAATTTGTTTCTCTTTCTCCTGTGCTGTCAGCATTTTCTCCTCTCCCGAATCTCCCAACTCCCCTCGCGCCCCCCCCCCCCCCCCCCCCCCCCCCCGTATCCGTCTTCAATCCCCCTCACCTCATTATTATCTCACAGCAACTCTCCTCAACCTTATTTGCCAAGTGTGGTGTTTTCATTTTCTGTTAGCATATGGTGAGCTATCTTTACTATACAGAAGTCATCAGTATTTGAGTCGCCCCGTCAGTCCTATACCAACTAAGCAGATGGTTTCTTATTATGAACTGCTGATGTTGGGCTTCTTGCTCGAACAGAGGCTACAAGTGTACCAGACACTCTCCACCTCTTTTAACTTAGTAGGCATGTTGATGAGGGAGATTTCATTTTTAACACCAGCTTCAAGTAACTTGTGTTTAATGTAATACCATTAAAGTGTTTCAGCAGGGATGTCCTGGCTCTGCACATCTGTCTGCATGCTGGTTTTGTGGGGTCGTCTTCATGTGAGCCCGGCGTGTACGCCCTGTGATTAAGCTGAGGAAGCTTCAGACGAAACGTGTTGTATACGCTCACAATAAAGTAAAGTCGTTTTCTACAATTCACTACAGCAGACGGTTTTATCCAAAGCGACGTACGTCAGATTGTAAGCAAGGATTTAGAGAGGAGGAAACAATGTCAGGTAGTGCGAACAAACAGCTTCAAGTCTGATCGGGGACACGGTGCTGACAGGAAGGTGAAGGATAAAAGTTGCTATTTCATCCTTTTTCTAAATGTTAATAGAAATCTGACTCCTCTAAATAATTACCTCAAATCTCTGCGCATTCTTTTGATGGGATGAGAGGAATGACTGAAGACGTCTCTTTCAGGTTAACAGAGTTTATTAACCCGATGAATCAAGAATACAAGTTACAGAGTCTCTGGGTTCAACACTACGTGTCCCTGACGACAGACAGATACCTGGTCAGTTCATGAAGTCTGATCCCCGACTATCTTTCCCTGAACCCTTTTATACATTACACAGAGAATATCTAACCAAAAAATGCATTTGAGAATGCTTGTGCGGTCTCCTTCCTCCGATTGGGCAGCTTTCCAAATTATGTGTCTCTTGATGTTTGGTTCCGCTTCTCTCATTGGTGCATCATACTCCCGAATCCTTTGTCCAATCTGTAAAGACACTTCCTACCTGTTTCGTATCACAACCTGACATCTCGTCTCGTAACTAATTCTTTTTAAGGAGAAGACAATTTAGGTGATTAAGAATCAAGGCTCACTCAGCCTATATAAAAGTGGGTGAGTGATTAACTGTTCAGGGTTTTAAACTAAACCTATGTTTGAGTTGGTGAGTGATTCAGTTTAAAGGGCCACATCAAAACACATGTTGGAATGTGCACTCACTTCTGCAAGCCCTCTTCACACAATACCTTTAACCTCTGAACTAAAATCTCAAACAATTAGATTAAAACACTTAGAGTAAAACATGATATAATAACTGATGTGATGTAAATGTAAACAAACATCAGTCAAACTGCAGATATCAAGCCTTTCCTTTGGACTGGGTGATGAAACTTTATTGCAGTGAACACATTGATTATAAGCAGAAAAAGGCCTAATATTCTATCAAAGGGATCAGAGGCAAAGTACAACATTGAAGGCTGTATTAAATAACGTCATCATCGTTATCCAAATCATTATTGGCATCATCAATATCATAATTTTAAAAATATCCTGTGAGTGTTTTTGGAGAAATAAATCTTTTAAGCTATAACAGATGTTAGCTGCTTGGATTCATCCGTCTTGACATCCGTGCCCATGCTGATAGTCTTTTAAGAAATCTGAACCCTTCTTAACAACTAAGTAAAAAAAATAACTTTTTTAACTCCACTAATATTTTTTATTTTTTTTTTTTTACAGGATCCTGATGCCAGTGTGCTTTTTTCCCCCCCTACTCCCCGGGTGTTCGAGGATCATCCCCCTGCCATCTTGTAAGATCTGTGTGAGCAGATGGCCTCTCCTCATGAAACTCTGATGACAGCACAGTAATCTGACTCAACAGAGAGAAGGCCATCGGATTAACAAATAACTCCATTCAAGTGGAATACCGACACAGGTGTCGGCTGCTGAGCTGGAATGTCTCACCTGGGACATTTCCTGCGTAAGAAATCAAGGATTCTCATCAAATGATGTGTACTGTGTGATAGAAGCAGTCTAGGCCCTGAAGTTACGCTCCACTTTTTATCTCTTTGGTTTTCAATCTCACCACAAAGCTGAATGGAAACAGTGCAGCCGGCAAATGAAAACATCCTCATTAGGCTGCAATGGCCGGCTGATTGGCCGGCTGACAAATTGGTTGCCATGGCGGTTATGAGAAGCCTGGGCAGAGGTGATTGGGTCGCAGTATCCGTAGCGACCGTGGTGGAGAGCTACACCGAGGGGCCAGATGGGGCAGCTGTCGGGGGTGAGAGTGTCTGTCCTCAGTACTTTATCAAAGCAAAGCCAGAACAAAGAGAGGAGGTTGGTATGAAAGTGAATATTTCACTGAAATATTTTCAAAGTGTGACTTATTGAGTGAGCTCATGCAACACGGTCAAATATGCTGGTTCATATTCCACCTTTTTGGTATTTAGAATGACACAAAATGACCTGGCAGTTGTCTGTTTTATCAGATTTTGTAGTTTGCAGCCCCTTCAATTCAATTCAGTTCATTTCATTTAGGAAAGGGACAGTGCTAATTAACAAAACATGTGATTATACAGGGGTCAAAATGCCAGAATGAGCCAAAACACTACTTTTTTTATCTGCAGTCCCCCTGGCCTTGATGTGAAAGAGGCTTTTTAAAATACAAATAAACAAGGAGAGAAAAGAACATTTACAAGGTAAAACAACAGGACGATACGCAGATTAGAAAACAATGATGAGAGCAATAAAAGGAGAAAATAAAATCATAACATTCATAAATGTTGAGATTGCAAACTCAGAGTTCATCCATTATAAATCATGTTAGTGCTGACATGTGTATGTATTGACCATCCATTGTTTTAGCTGCTTCTTCCATTGTTTTCTTCTTCTTCTTTGGTTATTATTATAAGTCCCCCCCTCCCCTCTCCCCTGGTGTATAATTATTCTAAGGTGAAGTGGGTCTCCATTGTTTTGCCCAAGTTTTTATCTCCGTCCATTCTTGAATTTATTGTATTATTTGATCTATATTCAAGTTCTCCAGCTTGTTTGATTGTCTTTTTTTTAACTTTGTGTTTTAATTTCATTTGAAATATCCTGAAATATCCTTGAATCTTATTTAATGAACCATCAGCAAGTTATGGTAGTTTACCTTGACGAGGTGAAGATAACACCTAATGTACCCTACCTGTAATAATATTAATAATGCATTTTAATTATAATGCACCTTACATTTAAAAGAAAATCTTAAAGTGCTATGGTACCATAGAAATAATAAAAACAATAGTAAAGAGCCAGAAAATTAAAGTCAGAGTTAAAAACCTGAGCATAGAACAAGATCTATAGAAGCAGTGATTGTAGGTGTTGTTTTATTGTTGTTGTTGTTTGTTTTTCAAGAAAAGGTTCTTTACATGTATTACATCTGTGGTGGAAGTTTTGAACGTTTTCAATTTTTCATTATTCGATATTTAATTGTGTTATTGTGATTTGATTTTAACTTTTTTTTCTGTTTTTCAGTTTCAACATGTCACCTTTGAGGAATTGACAGATGAAAGGATAAAAAAAAAAAAAAAACGAGTTTATTGCAGGAGGTAAGTTTACCATAGAGGGAATTTATTAAGGATTTCGCTCCTGACAATAAAACAAATTGTGCTCTTCACAATGCAAAACCAACTGGAAGGACAGAGCAGAGCTATACTGGGGATTGAACCCAGTATAAACCGAGGGTCTCTGGGGTGGGGAGGAGAAATCCACTCTGCACCTCATTTGAGCCTACCTGATTAGTTTGAGATGTCCGTTAGGAGCGTAGTCCGTGCTAAAAAGCCAATTTCCTCTCCATATATGCATAAATAAAAGGAATAAAGCACCTGCAACATGAAGCACTTGATATTCCTTCAGTCTCGTAGTCGTACTGGGACCTCAGCAGTGAGTGGTGGGCTTTTTGACACCATGGGAACAAGATATTTTCATTAGCATGGGCGCTCAAGGCTAAATTTGTTATGTGAGGTGTATACTAACAAGTCTGAAGAAACCCTTGATCTATTGCTGTGCCTTCGAGCTTTTTTTCAAATGTCATAAATAACGAGTTTTCAGAGATTATTTTCTTAGTTTTTGCGCTCAACCTACACCTGAGTGAGTTTATTAGGCAGAGAAAAAAATAAGCATCCGTTAAAAAACAGGAACAGGAAAAACAGCAAACAATTCCACAGTAATTACTCTGCATACATTACGCTCAAGAAGTATGAGGAGGCTTTGGTATCATAACAAGCCTGTCAGTGTGTGTGTGTGTGTGTGTGTGTGTGTGTGTGTGTCTGTCTGTAGCAGCATGTGGGGCTGGTGTCGACTGGCCCAGTGTGTCCTCAGCAGGCCTGTCAGTCCGAGTCATCTTTACCTGAATGATGCCGCCATGACTCCATCTGTCACCAGAAAGCCATGCCAGGAGAAGAAAAATGATAAAAATAAATAAATAAATAAATAGTGTGAGGGAACGAACCTGTTTGAGCAGGAAAGACAAGGGAAGCTGGGAACCTTCTGCCTGAAAAACAACAACAACAACAACAACCAAATTAAGAGGAAATCAAAGAAATAGAGGCTGGAAACAGAGAACAACTGAAGGAAATATCAGAACAATGGGGACATGGCTCAGGAAAATACAAACATATTAAAAGAAAGATGAAAGTGACAAGAGAAGAAATGTGAACAGACAGAACCACGGTTGACTCACAGAGAGAGGAATATTACATTCTGCCGTAATAGCATCCATAGGTATGAGTTGTTTATTGACCGGTGCCGATGAAGCTTCTTTGAATCCTATCTATTCCAAAGGCAGAGAGACAGCTTTCAAAAGGATTTCATTTCAGATACCTAATAAGCCGGGAGCAAATATCTATGAAAGCATTTTCAGGAGGGGAAAAAAAAAAAAAAACCCGCTTTTGAAAATTCCCCACCAGGCTCCACGTTACCAGGTTCTGGCTTTGTCTTCTCGCGGGTGAAGAACAACGCGCTCTTTGAAGCAGCAGGCTAAAAACAGAAGTCGTGCTCATGCAGGAGCAAATAGTGAAATCATGTGACACTGATATTACACAGGTTTGTCCTGAAATGCCTCTGTGCAACATTTCATACGTAGGAATGGGACAGTGTGCCGACGCTGGTTACTGCATGTAATAAACCAGAACACTCAATACAAATTATGCTTTTTTTTTTCCATCTTCAAAATGAGCTGCTACCTTTGTACCTTTCCAGCCAACATCCCAGTATAAAATGCTCAGGAGGTGTTTTTTAAGATTTGTCACAGACGTGCACCATAATGAGCCAAAGTGCAGCATCATTCTTATTCGTTCAGTGCTGCCAGATCGAGATGAGTTACCGAAGCGTACTTGGCAACGCTGCATTCAAGCAGCTGATGCGCTGAGCAAAACATGGTATCAACACAGCACCGCTTACCAGACTACCTGCATCACTTTCTAACAGCTTTTCTTCATGAGGTCATAATTCTGAACTTAAAGAAATTTGTCAGTCAGTCGTCATGTGTCATGTTCACATCACATATGGAGCCAACTTTGGAACTCACAAGAAAGACTAAACATCCACCCAGAAACTGCATGTTGTGGACGGGAGCAGGGGCGCTTCTAGTCTCTGATGGGGCCCAAGGCAAACATTCATTAGGGGCCCGTTGCGTTGATTATCAAAATCACAGCAATAAAGCATGCAACACTTAGCAGGGCATTGAGAGTAAGTGCTGTCAGATTTGGCCCCATTAGAGAGGTTTCCTACTGTCATTGCAACGTTTGCACATTTTCAGGTGACGCTGTGGTTCAATGTTTGGGATTCGTTGGCGGGGGGGGGGACTCGCTTCTGGCCTGGGGCCCCAAGCAGTTGTCTGCCTTGCCTGTTGACAAGCAGCTCCTCTCGATGGGAGGGCTGAACTCAAAATCGTCACGCGGGATGACACTCTCAGCTCTTTGTTTTCCCTCTCTCACACCCCCCAAAACCTTCTGCAGTTTATTTACAGATGTGACTTACAGTATATATTGAGTTATTTACAGTCATTCCTCAAAGTGTCTCTCCATAGAAGTTCTAATAATGATAATGTGACCTCACTCGTGATCCTGATGGAGTCCTTTGGTTCTCCGAAGCGTTTCACACACTGAGGCCCAGATTTAGCCCCCGTCGGGCTCACCTGTCTGCAGATCTTTAACAGAATCTCGAGGATCTGACTGCAAAGCTCCAAAGGCGAGCTTACTCATGTGAATCAGCACCGCCCGGGTAATGTGGGTCACAATGACTTTCACGAGAGACAATGTTTCTGTACTCAGTCGATGCAGTCAGGAAAAAAAAAATTGATTCTGTCAGGTCGTTTATTGTAAAGATGTTCTGACTCTGTTTCCAATAAACAGTCTTTAAATATATTGTCTGAGATGATTCTGAATAAATACTAATACCTGCATATCTGCTGTTAAAATTACCCATTACTGATCGTCACTGGATGTGCTGATACCTACTGAACATGTTATTTTCTCTTGGTCATATCAGTCACTCTCTAACAAACATTTTTTTTTTTTTTTTATGTCTTTTTTATTGAAGGTTTTTTCAGAAAGAGCAATGAGAAAAAAAATCAATAAATACAAAAAAAACAACTAAAAATCTCATTAACATACTATCGATTATTCAGAAGCTGTATGTTTGTTCCCGAGCCGGCCTGCAAGTTCCCCTCTCCCCCAAACATGCTCCCGGTCACGTACATACATGAACACAAACATATCAATGACTCTCTAACAAAGAAACATTTTACCGAAGATGTAATTCCCATCCTTGGGAAAGTAGAGGTCATGGTACTCACTGTCATTGTTTTTGGGAGCAGGGGAGGGTGAAATTGATGCGGCGAGGTTAATGACAGGAGGAGAGGAGAGGTCGCTCGTGATGAACGACACTTTCTGTTCATCTCAGCAACATTGATGACAATCAATAAGAGAGAGAAAAAAAACTACTGAGTCTTACTTAAACAGAATAATCTTGATTGTATTCAACTAACATGTTGAAATAAAAGGATTGTCATTTGGTTCCTAATAGTGATGTCAGAAAAATGCAAAAGACGTGCGAAGTCAAAGAACGTACAAAGAAGGCAGAAAAGTGAAGAAGACCGACAACGAACAAGATCCCAAAGAGAGAGGTCAATCACTGCCCCCTTTACCTCTAATCATGATTCAGGGTCACTATATGTCAACAATTACAGGAAACATGAGGGGGAAATAAGTAGAGCCTGTCGATCCTGTGACTCACACCAGCTCCATCTCAGAGCAGTAAACGACGCCTTGATTACACAGACGTCAGCGTCATTCTCATTTTTTTTCTCAGGAAAGTAGTCCAAGATTAAAAAGGATAGACAAAATAATCCCTTGCTGCATTTCATTTCCCGCGCTATCTTCAACATTGTTTGCCACTTCCTGTCGACACAGAAGAACCTTGCTTCTCGTTACCGATTTTGTCTTGAGCATAATGTACATGGGTTTTTGATGGGGGGTTTTTTTCCCTCCAACATTCATCAAGAATCTTTACCGTCGATCATGAAAAAAAGAGTCTGTTTTAGCAGCGTGCAGTAAATCACCTGTCACTGTTTCAGGCATTATTGAACTACACAGAAATAATCAATCTTCTCACAAATGGCGTCACTTCAACTGCAGGGCGTAAAGAGGCATCAGTTCTGATTTCACTCTTTGTGATTACCACCTGAAACTCCTCGTATGTAGGGATCATCCTCGGCGACTAATTCTAAAGTCGATTGAATGCTTGTTCAGTCCACTGGTCTAAAGGTGAGAAAACACTCGGTAGATTAAGCATTATTAATCTAATTTGGCTAAACATTGGATCACAGGTCTGGATAACAAAGTGTGGCTAACATCAGCAATGTCTTCAGCTTTGGTCCTCGCAGGTTAAGGTTTACATACTGATGCTGGTTACATATACTGACACCGATGTTTTTATGATCATAACTGATAGTGTTATTGTTGTTGACTTGTTGATCGTTTGTGTGAGGCTACACAAAGCTGGAGTAAACCCAGCGCTGTGCTGGCTTCACATACAAACAGGAAGCAGCAACAGCGGCCAGGTTTTTTCCAAATGAAATCTTTGAATCTGAAGTGGAAGAGTTGTACTTTTGATCACGTAGAAGGAGCTTGTTCTATCTCGCCTGAACGTCGTCATGGAGACGATTTGTGGACACTTCTTACAGTCCAGTCTGAACGTCTTCAGAGTGAGACTGTGCGAGCCGAGAATGTTCTTGATCAACGAGCTTCCTTGATCTTCGATGTGGATTGGCTCAGACAGACCGATATCTGATATGTAAATTACATCTGACATGTCAGACCTGATGAAGATATACATTTAGATTGGCTCCTAATTACCCATGAATTCCAGTGGAGTGGTTATATACTATTTTTATCAGTCTACATACAAATGTTTTTACAGATTAACATTCACACTCGATGATTTAAGATATCAGGGTGAAGCATGTCTCCATGGACGGTTATTCCCGCTCAAATAACGCTCATGTGGGATCCACTTAAACTTCCACTCCTCGTTGAATGTTCACTGTAAAGAAACAGGAAGCATGTTTTGACACTTTTATAAAACCTTTATTTAACTCCGTGTCCTAACAGAACACAAGCGTTTTATATCACGTCGCATCACGCCTGATCTCAAGCCGCTTTAGGGTTGAAATTTAAGAAGAAGAATTTTTCATTATTATATTTTCATTATGAGCACGTAACGCTCTCTGTACTTTCCAGAGCTGCATGGTAGCACATCTCGCTGCGTAGCACCGATACACACACTCAAGCCAATGAAAATTCTCAATACACCCGAAGATGAATTAGATCATCAAGAAAATACCAATACGATTATTGATTAAAAAGATGACTGTGAACGTTTGAGCTCTGCAGTCCAACCTTTATCAGTATTTTATGAAGCTACACTTACAATATAAAGGACTTAAATGTTTTAAGGCTTGAAGGATCCGTCTTTCTCCTCCTCCTCCTCCCCCTCCTCCTCCTCCTCTCTCTCTCATTGCTTCTGTATAGATCACAATAATGTTAGTGGTGACACTCCCTTCCATGGTCATTCATCTGAAACAGAATTACATAAGCCATTTACCACCCGGTCTCCATGATGGATGGCAGGGCCCACAGCCAAAGCACCCAGGCCTGATCGCTCCGCTTTTCTCAGTGACAAATGTCAGCAGAAAGACAGACGACACATCCAACTTCCTACATTTTTAAATGGGAACGTGTTTGTGGTAGGACAGTGAGACAGAGAAATGGAATAACAGCGCCATGTCAGTAAATGTTATTTCTTCTCTTAGGGGTCTTGACGGTTGCCATGATATCTTGATTTATTTATCAGTGCAAGGAAGTGATTGTTATACACTGTGATGATTTGTGTGCCTGGGTGTTGGGGGGGGGGGGTCAGTAGGGGTACAAATAGCCGTGCACTCTAAAAGGCTCAGTTAAAATAGACCTTAAAGGAAGAATACATACATATAAAATAAATCATTTATATTCTCTGTAAATGTGTGTCTGAGTCCTGACTGTCTCCAATGAGTGAGAAGCCTGAGTCCCGCCAGCTGTGTTGTTGTCAGAGCTGTGTTTACATCGTGTTTACATGGATGGGAAAGACTTGCGTATAGAGCTGTTTTAGTCAAGGACCAGAGAAAAGAAGAAGAACTCATTTAGAGGATTCAGAAAAGCCGAGGTGTTTTGTTTTCAATATAAATTTGCTCACAGCTGTTCTTTTTTTCTTTTTTTGCTATTGATGCTGTTTATGTTCCCTGTTTTACTGTTTGTTTGTTTTTGTTTTTTTGGAGCTGCTGTAACACCCGAATTTCCCCCATTTGGGGATCAATAAAGTTTATCCTTATCCTTATGATGGTGCTCAAGGGCGACACCTACTGGATGGAAAAGTCACACATTCTTCCTTTAACCATTAGTTCCTCATGGGCACAATATACGTTTAAATATATGACAACAAGATAGCATTAGGATTATTTAATTACATTTATGCTTTGGGCACACATCTTTAAATGATAAAAAATGACATTTAGCAATGACGCTTGTTAGTGTTTTTTTTAATCTTGTTTTTCTTTTTTTTTTAACCATCAATCATGGCAGAGCTCTCAGTGTCCGATTCAGACGAGCCAATCAGTACAGCCTCAGATTAATCTCTATCACAATTAAAAATGTGTTCCTCCAGGAGCTGTATTACGATCTGTTGACAAGAAGTGACCCCGAGGTGTTTTTTCTTAAAGGACACAGAAGTTTAAAATATATTATGACTTTTCATGGAACTTCATAAGTGAACATTTTTGTTAAATTTGTCCTGAGGATGTCTGTGTCTTCAAATTCAATTTCAGAAATGGACAGGTCGTGCAGAATACCAAATTGTGGTTTGATGTGCACCGGCATGCTAAAGACGATGTGACAGTTTTTTACTGCCACCCACTGAAGTCTGTGCTTGATTGAAACAAGAAAACCACTCTGTTATACTTTAACAATGGACAGTCACTTAAATTACAGGCTGCAAACAAACCTGGTGTCTATGTCTGAGATTTAATGGGAAAAAATAGGAGAAGGTGTCATTGAGTTGGAAATTTACAAATCTTTTCCATTATTCCACCTGTAAAGTTTGTTATCGTACCAACATTTTAAAATTAGATACATGTATGTGAGATTATAAGTACACTTCAAATAATACAAGAAAAAAACTCCAAGGCACTCTCCTGAAGAAATTAAAAATATGTATAGAGACTCAAATTGCAAAGCTAATGATTGCAGAAAGCGCTCCTTTCGACAGTTTATTTCATTACCAGTTATGATACCACAGCAACAAAAACACAAGTCCTGAGGACCCAATTTTGGGTGAAATATTGTTTCAATCAGTAACAGAGACTGAAGGGACGCTGGTGGCACACTGGTTGGTGCGCTCGCCCCGTGTAAGGAGGCTGTGCGCCTCCAGGCGGGCGCCCAGGTTTGAATCTGGCCGGTGGCTCCATGCATGCATATCATTCCCGACTCTCTCTCTCTCTCTCTCTCCCTGATTTCTCTCCGATAAAGGTTTAAAGAGCCCCAAAATAATTCTTAATAGAGCAATAATAACATGAACTGTATCATTTTAAAACATGTGGTATCAAAAAGGAACAACGTATGAGACATGCTAACTGTCTTACTTGCTATTAAAACATTACGGTTCTGATTCATTCTGTGCAGCTGAACTCTTTGGAGGATTTGTACTTTCTGAATGTGAAGTAAACATTTTCACCGCACACAAGCCAAACTTAGGGCATTTACATGGTTTTGAAGAGGAGTGTCAAAAAAGCCATTGAAGCTCGATACGCCTCGCATGTACTCCTCCTGCTGTTGACAGCAACTCACAAAAATGCTGAGCAGGCACAGGTGGAGAGAAAAAAACTGTAGTCTTTTTCAGAAAAAAAAAACCAAACATCACTGCAGCTTTATGCTGCTTGAAAACAGAGCCTGATGTTTATGTTTTTCCAGAGAGCATTTGTCAGTGAAGTGGGCGCAATATCAGACAGATTCATCCAGTAATATCGAGGTGTGTGTGCATGTGGGTATGTGGTGTGTGTGTGTGTGTGTGTGTGCGTGTGTGTGTGTGTGTGTGTGTGTGCATGTGGGTATGTGGTGTGTGTGTGTGTGTGTGTGGCTATGGGGACAGATTTGACTCCATGTATGGCTGGCAGATAGAATTTAGACCAGCCTGACAAATGATTTATAGGTGTAATTTTACCCAGCTGTCATTGCGCTTTATTCAGCTCGACATGTTTGCGTGGTTTTCTGTGTGTATGTGTGCAAGTGTGCGTGTGTGTGTGTGTGTTCTTGTGCACCTGTGCTTATCAAAAAAAAAAAAAAAAGCCAGCAGAGGGACTGAACATGTGAGTGTGTGCTTGTGTGTGAAGATCATCTGGACCACCTTAAAGAAAAGTGTGAAAAAGAGGAGCGGCGCGCTCGCCAGGCTGATGGCTGCTTCCCTTTAATCGACAGAAATGAGTCGTGTCGTGTACAGTAGCTCTCTATTAACTCAGAAGCATCTCGCTTCACCCATTTCTCATCTTCCACTCTGTAAGTCATTCTTATTACCAGGCAAATCTCATTCACTTCATTTAATGCGACGCTGTTATGTGCAATTTCCCTTCTCATCACCTATTACGGCTTCCTCTGTGACCGCAAATAGAGCAGTGGAAGAGACGGAGACAGGAGACAACAGAGGCAATTAGGAGGAATAACTTAAATAAAGTCATCTATTAAATCTTCGAGGTATGTGTAACCAGCAGCAATGTCACACAGAGGATGCATTTGGTCTCCTGTGGCATAAATAAACTGTTTTAATTTGCAGTCGAGGAAAAGGATGACTTCATTTTGCAGTGGAGTTTTTGAAGAGGAGTGTTCAGTGGAGTCATAAAGGAGGATAATGAGTCGACAAGCACAAGCCGCTGTCAAAGCACTCTCCTTCTTTCTACGCAAATCTGCATCTAATCTGCCTGACAGTGCTTACAGACCATTAGATTAATGACATAAACATGGTTGCACGTCGCTGCAGTAGCATCCATTTGTTGGCAACAGTTTCTGCACTTCAAAACCTTTTTAATTACTGTGAGTGTTGGAACAATAACAACTCTGTTTTTTTTTCAAATATGAACATTTAAAAAACAAAAACAAAACTACAACTGCTCACTGTGTTGATCGTGGCTTTACCTTGTGCTCTCTATGTTCAGTCTGTGAATGCAAACATGTCTGTGTGTTTCATTTGCTCCAGATCATCTCGCTTCACGCTCTCACCTCTGCCAGCCCAGTCTGCCAGTTTGCTCTCGTTCAAGAGGCGCAACACGTGGAGGCGACTGCTTGGTGATATCTTCACTCGACACGCCTTAACGTGCCACTAGTTACTGAGATCCCTTTTGCTGCATAATAATCTCTGCTACATCTCATAACTGAAGCTTGTATTCATTTTCTCTGGGTCTTATTTTTTTAATGGTACAGCATGTGTGGTTTCGATCAGAATTCACATGCGTTCCCTCACACTCGCTCAACAGTGCTTAAGTTTTTCTGTACCGCTGCTGCCGAGGCCTTGATTTCAGTCACAGGTAAGAGCATTAATCAACGGAGCAGCTAAAAGCCGGAGCTGGAGTAAGGTAGTGCAGCTTGAGGAAACAAAGTGCTCTTCATGTAGTCATGTGCAGAGAGATGGAAGTTGTTTGACTGACTGCTTCCTGTTCGTGTTTTCTGCTCTCAGCACACCTCTTCTGGTATTTCTGGATCCGCTCTCTTCAACCTTTTTCAGTGTTCAAACAAGGTTTTACAGTCTTTCTGCTCTGTGAATGTAACCTCAACTTTAAAGCGATATCTTGTATTGTTTTTTTGTTTTTTTTAAAAAAGAACTATCTCATGAATCCCCTTCTGTCATTTAAGGGACTTTAGAATTAAACTAAAGCAGTAGTTATGTGCTTTAACTTGTTCATTACTTCATTTCAGTGTTACTAATTGTGTTCTGACTTTTTCCTCTTCTCAAGTACGTATTTGAGAGTGATTCAACTCCGAAGAAAATCTTGTTCACATGTTTTCTCATCATAGCATTGAAGGGTTTGTGTGTTGAGAAAAACGCGCTACGCATCTGTCTGTATCTCTATGACAACAGTCTGTTGACAGTGGCTGCTGTATGTCCGACACTGCTCCATTTTGTATTTATGTGTGTGTGTGTGTGTGTGTGTGTGTGTGTGTGTGTGTGTGTGTGTGTGGTCACCCTGATGAGTGTGTTGGTAGTTGCTGCAGATCAAAGAAGCATTCGCATTGGGAGATGCTCGTTGTAAATATCAGAGCGCGTGCTCGGCTGCCATCGGGTTCCCCTTAACCTTTGCTCACTTTTAGAGTCCGGGTACAAAATTGTCGAGATCATCTTGTAACAGTTATCCAGCTTATCACCGGCCCACATGAACATATTATATTATGTTTGTGTCTTTATGTGTGGAGAGCAGCGATATGACCAAAACAACACACTACACACAAACAGACTCCATTCACAAAAAAACCAAAGGCCCATCTCACAAAACTGGACAACTCGTGCGGTCAGAAACAACTTTAATGTAAAGAAAGATGGCAGATGACGGGCAGGAAGAATTGGAAGTAGCTTCTGGACTGAAATGGGTAAAGTTGTGGAGACAGCATCAGCATGGGCTGTACATGTTAGAGAGCGAGCTGGAGGTGAGTTATGAATATTTGTTGTGGTTGTTACGCCTCCTTCTTCAGTCAGCTCGCTTCCTGATTGACAAACCTTTCGTTCCACTCGACGGTCCACAGAGTGCTCGGCTGCCCTCTGGTTCCCACCAACAGAAGGTCAGACATTTACATTTTAATAATCACAAAATGAAATCGGTCCAACCCTGATGTTCTTCCAAGCAGATACAATCACTTTTAACGCATCTCGCACCACAAGAGACTCTGGCAAGATCATTTTTAGAACAATTACAATATCAGGATTTTGCTTAGACTCGGGCCAAATATCCTCCCCAATGACCTTTAAGCATGTACCTCACTGAAGAGGAACTTGACGAGATATAAGCTAAGTCGACTGACTAAAGAAGAAGACTTTATACAGTCTGGTTGTAAGAACACACCACTCAGATGGGAACGTTAATTTCCTTCCTATTCCAATGGGTAGCATTCATTTCCTTGCTACGCTGAATGTGGAAGTAGTCGATTATTTGCTGCACTGCTTGATGCAAAGAATAAATCAGCCCACCTTTAAGGGCCTAAGTAGAGAAGGTGGACTCATGCTGGCATGCTTGACTGCAAATCAACAAGGAGCTGTACTGGTCAAATGAAAATGTCTTTGGTGAGGTGTCACAGCGGCAGTCAGAGTGTGCAACAGGCTGCAGGAGATTTTTATTCCTGTGCACCAATCTGTGCTGAACATTCGTCTCTTTGAAGGACACAACTACAGTATGTGTGCAGGATGTTTCAGTTGACTGCTACTACACCTGGAGTCATAAATAAAGCAGCATGAAGAAATGCTCTTGCATCGGTGCTACTGTACCAGATGGTCAGCCTTTATCCAAGAGTGTTTTGAAGCTTTGACAGACTCTGACTCAGGGGTCACGCCTTCAGAAAGAGAACAAAAAAGAAACAACAACAAATAAAAAAACAGCTTTGTTTGCTTGACTGTTGTTCTGCTCCACGTCCTCTCTGCACAAACAAAAAGACACAAAATACACAGACAAAGAGTTCGGCACATTTCTGCAGGACTGTCGTCTCTGTGGAGCTCAGCTGGTGAAAGTGATACCGCTGTAGGCAAGGACATAAACACACGGCTCGCAAATGATTGAGGCCAAGAGGTCTCCGCTGTCTGTGCGTGTGTGTGTGTGTGTGTGTGTCTGGACTGGCAAGTTTTGTGTTTGTATGCAGGTTTACGTGTTGTGCAGACATCAACATTAGCCTCTAAAAATGCACGCAGTAAAGTGTCCAAGTACAGCCTGTCGTACTGCTGCTCTGCCATGCTCATTTTATTCAACAGATTTGCACCAATGTCACTTTGAAAGTTTTTATAGCTTTTTATAGCTTCATTTTTTTCTACTTATTTATTGCACAGACAGTCGTTCTCTTCCCTTAAGCAGAGAGATAACAAACAAACCCCTGAAAAACCCCTGCTTTACTTTCTGTTCGTATGATGACGGTAAAGTTCATGCTGGGCTAAATTCAGTGAATATTTCCTGCTTCACTTGTGCATAATGTCGGAGAGTAAATGTCCCTCGCAGGACACTTGAAAATGTATGAAAAGGACAAATAATGAATAGCAGAGGACCCCATCTCTCTTTGACCCCTCTTTGCTCTTTAATCTGTAGCTGACTTGAGGTGAGCAGAGAGATGATGCATCAGCACATAGATGGTACCAACCATTTTAGATCTCCCATCTCTCTCGCTGTCTCCCTCTTACACGTGTTGTGAGCAAAGACATGAAAGATAACACAACAACTCCTCTCTCTTCAGAGAGTGCTAATACATCGAACATGTTCAACTTTCACTGTTCTTCTTAGCTATCGTTATTGACTCCTGTAAGTTTACAATCCTCCTGCCTGTGTAATCTGGCTTCCCCCTCTGAGACTGAAAGAAGTGCACGCAGACCTCCATGTGACAGAGAACACTTTACCTTATGATTGAACTGCTTGTAAGCATGTGTTTGTTTGTGATGCTAAGTGTGTGTGCGAGAGAGAGAGAGAGAGAGAGAGAGAGAGAGAGAGAGAGAGAGACAGCAGGCGAGTGCCGGTGTGTGTAGCCTGCATATTAGACAAATGTATGACAAACACATCTGACTTTCCGTCTGTGGGAGTTTTGTGAGCCAATTGTGTGAATGCTCCGTCTCAAATTAACTCGTACAGAGCGAGCACATTAAACTTTTGACACTTTATTCTGAGGTTGACACTTTATCTTGGGTTATATTTTTAGTATAGCTGCACTGTCGTTCACTGTGTGCCTTTGAATTGTCGCCTGGGGACGAATAAAGTTTTTTTAAATTGAATTGAATTCTGAGTTTTGGTTGTGCGTCTTAAACGCAAACAAACCGTATTTGTTTACTTATAATGCAATTTAGCCTGTGTAAGGGGTGTGTGTGTGTGTGTGTGTGTGTGTGTGTGTGTGTGTGTGGTGTCTCAGTATGTTGTAAAATGGATCCGGCCTCTGTGCTGGGCTCGCCGGTTGACTGGACAGTGTCCAGGATGATGAATTGAAAGTTCAGAAAAATATCTGTTCGAATTTGAAAGCCATGGAAGGAGAAAATTGGCAAAGTTGTCTTAGGCGGGAATCCTTCACACCCTCCATTCATCATCTGAAGATTAAAGGTTAGATTGGTAGCTTCAGCTGTGAGTGTCAGTGTGTGTGTGTGATAGGAGTGTCTGTGTGAGTCTGATCGCAGTGGGCATGGATTGATATTTGCTTCTTTATTATTAATATCTTCAGTTTATTTTTGGTAATTTGTGTGCGTAGGGATCGGTGTGTGTGTGTGTGTGTGAGTGTGTGTGTGTGCTTGTCTCTGCAGAGAAACGAGCAGCACACATGAGTTGATGTGCTCTGGCAACCAAATAATTGTGTTTGTTCATTAGTTTTGGCTCACCTCAGAGTTCGTCCGGGGTGAATCTGTGGTCAGCGTCTCAGCGTGAACACGACTCTCTCTGCTCCGCCTTCTGTAATTTGGAGACGGTAATATTCTCCCTGAGTATGGAGGTAATTTGTAGGAAACACAATGTGTGGCTGTGTGTGTGGGTACATGGGAATATTTAAGCACACAGTATTCCTCGCCCACTTCATAAACATTCAGCGACACACTCTCACAGCAGGTGGTTCATTACACAGGGAGTAATTAGGCTGACTTGACTTTCTTCTGCTCTTGATTACAGATGCATATTACTTCCTCCCGAGCATGAAAACACGACCATTTTTTCATCACTCGTTACAAACATTTGTTGCTCTCATCCATTATGGTATATTTATGAGTTACCCCCCCCCCCCCCCACCCCCACCCCAAACACCTTTGCATACATGTTTTCCTTTCTATTAAATGAAAAAGAATACTCTGAATAAGTTCGTGTTTTTCCTGCTCCTGTTCAGGACTTGCCCCATCAGCTCTGATAACTCTGTGTGATGGAGTGAGGATGGTGATCAGCTTCCTTTTTCCTCTGGCACTCACAGTCATGAAGTGACTCAGTAAGTGCCACCTGACCTAGATACAGGTTGGAGTTTATTATTGGTACAGGGACAAGTTGCTGTTTTTGCACTGGTGTTTGCAGAACCTCATGTTATTGATTTTTTTTTCTGACTTCTTTATGTCTAATGTGAGTGATGCTGATTGGTGTCTTTGCACGGGTAAACAAAAAAGTTCATGTTGATCACGATCTCTCAAGGCTAACCTGCATGAAGCATCAACCTCCGGTCTTAAAAAATAAAGTGCTGAAAATCCTGGAGTTTGGGGATTGTCTGCTCGAGGCTGGCTCCAGGAACACCGTTTTTACAGCATATATTAAGATGTTTACAGCCTGGTACAAAGCATGAAATAGGTTGGATTTATTATTGTTATCACTGGAAAACACTGTACAGCTCAAATAAGATTTTTCGGAACGATATGTGTTATCCATAGTTGGGAGTGCAGCTGACATGATTGACAGGTGGGCGCAATGTAACGGTTCGTCAAGAGGCTTAAAACCCATCTCAGCTCTCAGCCTGTCGTTAGGCTGACTAGAAGTAAGTTTGAGACACAATCAAAAAGGAAAAGGATTCCCATCATTCCTCAGGAGCTGCAGTCGATCAGCGTTTCAGCACCTTGGAGAGCGACAGCAGCCTCCAGCGTTGTCGGTTCATATTCAGCACCAAGGTCAGCGACCGTCAATCCCACACACCGAGAGCCCTGAAAGCTGAGAGAAAGAAAGGACACCAGCACCGCCCTATCTCGCAGGCTGACGATGTTTCCCCTCTCTAAAGACATTTAAGGTCATGAGATCGCTGCACGGCTCGCTCTTATCCTACTATGAACCTTTATTTAGAGTGGCTCACCTTGCCTGCCCCTCTCATACACACTCCACACATCTCCCTCCTTATTACTTTCGTTCACACTCCACCAGTCTGATAAGCTCCTTTGTTTGTACTTTCTCCAGCTCCATCATCCTCCAATCAGTGTGTGCATTTTTCATTTCCCACGCCTTCCAAAGCCACACACTGGCACAGATGTGCCGCGCACGTCCAATGCACGACTTCAGTGTTTTTTAGTAACAAAAAGAAGAAGAGCTCGCTGACTGCTCATGGTTGGGTTTCTTTGCAGGTAGAGGCACAACTTGGTTTGATACTAAAACACATTGAGCACGTGGGTGATGTGAAAGTGTTTCTTGCTAATATTTCTCCAATATATTTTCATTTTGGTTTAAGATTTTGGATGGATGAATGGTTTTGTTTCCTCTTACCATTCGATGAAGCTCAGAAAAAAAATAGATCAATATTGTGCTTTATGGAGTGACAGAGAGGAGAGTCAGAAGATGCGCGTTCAGGGGAATGATATCTGATCAAACATGAGATGAGATATTCTTGGAACAAAACAACGGAGACATCCACAAGACAAAGGAAGTATGATTAAGCCAAAAACACATTCAAAAGTGTGGAAAAAAAAAAAAATTACCCACTCTCTAAAAATTTCAACAAATATCTCCAGACTCCGAAGTTAATTGTCCTTTCTTGTCGATGATGTTTTCTCCTGTTTTGAGCTGGTAGGAATCCGAGTTTTCTTCAGTGTCGCTCCAAAGTCTGTAATGATGCATTTATGTGCTGTTGGAAACATGACATGCACATGGACCCCTGCTCAAGTCAGAACAACAAGTATGAAGTACAAAAAAAAGAAAAGGTGACACAATTGACGTCAGAATCGTGAACATACTTTGTATTATTTCACGTATTGCACGTCAAGTTTTTGCTCAAATCGACGCTGTTTTGTGCTGTTACAACTTTCCAAACTGAAGAATGACTTCCCAACTCTAAAACTTGAACCACCCGAGCAGCACCTGAATGCAGCATAAGCCTGCTGATCCACATCTCCGCAGCCTGACTGGCTGTTTGTCTTCTTTTTCTTCGTCACAAGCGTTAGGGGGCATTAGCGCCTCCCTTTTCCAGTGGTTGGGTGATGTAATTACAGGTTTAAATCTATCAAACTGATATATAAAGTGTTCTAACCCAATCGTCGAGTCATGTCCAAGAAAATCTTTTAGTAAAAACATATTTCATGACTTGTCCTGTCAGGGTTGTACAGCGGATCCTTCACAGACTTCTTAAAGGACCTTTTTTTCCCACAAAGACTCCACACTGGGATGTAGCAGCAGTACGTTTATTTTACACCCTGATGATACGTTTTCGATCGATCTCAAACCTAAAGGGATGATGATGCCTGATCAGCTCTACTACTACGTTTTTAATACCCTGTCCAGCATGGGTGTGATAAAACGGAAAACAAATGTCCTCCTTGCACCGTGGCATGTTCATGTTTGCACACACACAATAAGTGTGTGTTTTGTTTTAGGGCTTGTGGAGGGAACATTTTGAGAAGCTATGTTATTGTAAAAATGTTGCAGAGATCGTGTTATTATAAACATTAAGGCTCCTGATAAAGTCGCTTTAACACTCTTCTTGTGTCTCATGGTTTCTCTCTCTCTCTTTTTCTCTCTCCTGCAGAAGCACACAGTCACACTCATGCAGTTATATAAAAAAAAAGAAGCACCTCAGCACATGAACAACCTTCCTTCTGAAGGTGAGGACATGCAAATTTAACCCCCAAATTTAATGAGAAGGAAAAGAGTTGAGGCAAGACAGACGGCTACATCACAGGAGGAGGCGCACAAACACACACAGATGTGGACACACACATCCACGCACACACCAAGAGGACTGAAAGGGGAAAGCAGAGAGAGCGGCTATAAATGAGTCTCCCAGCACAAAATGCCACTAAACACAACAGGCCGTGTCTAGGTGAGCAGTGCCAGAGGCTCTTCTCGTCTGAATGCAGGATGTGCCGTGCATTCAGAGCGTGAAGCCGTTCTGTTCACAGCAGGCTTACAGGAATAATATTACTTAAGTTATCAGGACTTGTGGCACAATATGAAGTCCATACATCAAACCCAGCCCATTAAGCTGTCATCGGCGTGACATAAGTTATCACAGTGCAGCGGACATGACAGAGGTCATAAAGCTGTCTGCTGCTAGGACTCTGTCATAAAGTGAAGCAGCCGCTTTAGCTTGGCTGCTTTGATAGAAACATATGTCAGTGCAGCTGGAGCACAAAGTGTCAAAGCAGGGTGGCTAATGACCTCTCTTTAAGTGTGAGGCATGAATACTGAAGATGTCAGAATCAGCTGGGAACAGAGCAAGTCAAGTCTGCGATGTATAATCCATATTAGACATCAAACGTGATGCTGTTGTTTCAAACTGGACTCAGTGCACACAGGAGGAACAGGTATGAGAGCAAATCATCTTGACTGATATTTTCCCCAGGATGAGATCAGTTCAATATACATTCTGCAAGAGCTGCTTCTGCCCTCGGACTAACGAATGGAAAGGTTGGAAAGTACATCAGGACCATGCAGCAACCTCTACTGTTGAAAAATGAAGTCAATGCAGAAGTGCAAAAAAAACTGCAGTTCTTAAAGAGTCCACTTGAGGCTGCATGCAAAAGCCACGATCACACAGTTTATGTTTATGTCTTTATTTAATGCCCATTTTGACCGCAGAAATAAACAGTTTTATTGTCTGGTACAAAAGATGGTTTTGGCCTGAATAGGTAATGTTGTTGTTTTTTTTAATTTGACACACCATAGGGGAGGGGGGCTGAATATGGGGACCACCATCATTTGGCACCGTCCATGTTTTATACAGTCTACGGTTGGACGGGTTTGGAAGCCAGCAGGGAAGACCCCACCGTGACGATGGTGATAAACAGAGAGAGTTATAGAGTCACACAAAGAATAGACTCATACAGTTCAGTTTCAGTTTCAGCCAATGGAAGTAAAAAGAGCGCTGAGGAGTTTACCTGAATGGCCACGAGCTTCAGTTGTCGACAGGCTGACAGAGTCGATAAAAGATAATCAATCCAAAGAAGAGCATTGAAGAGTGGTGCATGAAGGTGAAGAACAGTGTGTCAATAAGTGCATGAGCAGCAGAGACTTTGTTGCTGATTAAAGGCAGCTGTGTGCACGGGAGTAGCGGGCAGACGGAGCGGAGCTGGAGGGAGCTTCAAGTTCAAATTTATTGGCCATTTCATCGATACAGTTGAAAGGGATTTGTTGAGTGGAAAATTACTGAGAAGTTGCAGGTGAGCCGAGGGGCAAGAGAGTGACATTCTTCTTCAAACTCTCTTAGTAGTAAGCTTTGGGTCACGCTCAGATTCCCCCTTCGATGTTCAACAGAGGTTGTGTGAAGTATGAAGTCATTTGACTGAGACCAGAGTTTAAAAGAGCAAGTTTTGAAAAGGCAACGATGTGGGAGAAATAGAGCCAAATGTAGAAAATTCTTTGCAGCATTTTCCAAACTCCCAACTACATTACGAGTGGTTTCAAGTGGACAGGCAAAAAAAAGTTATATAGCATCAAATCAATAGTTTGAATGGTTTGAATGTCATTTAAAACATTAAACAACAAAAAAAACAACCATCAAATAAAATCTTGTGCAATCTTGTTTGTGTTCGACTTTATTGAAAGGCTTCATTGTTCCACAGACAAGTTTTTGTTTGCATCACACATTTGACTCAGACAACTGTTATTAAGTCTTTTCTGAGACATCAGAATAAACTCAAGCTGTCTGCATGTGGTTCAAAGACACAATGCAGCATGGTGTACTGTGCAATTACAGGCAACACACAGATCACTTATTTCATTTGAATTCTGCAAATGAATCAGTTACATAAAGATGTGTGGTTGCACTCTATCATCATCTTTTTAATCGTCAAAGATATATCTGAACAAAACCTCTCTGAATCATAATGATGTAGACAGCCTCTGCGTTGTGTTCACATGTTAACTCAGCTCGACTAAACTTTATTTATATAGCACTTTACACACAACACAGTTGATCCAAAGTGCTAAAACAGCACCGATAAAAACAACAACAACATTGAGTCCAGTGTAACACAAGACTAACAGAGCGATGGATTCTGGTTGCTTGATGGGTTATTGAACATTAATTGAGTTTAAGTTTGTATGAGGCAGGTTTTGAAAACACCAGCAGTGGCTGAGAGACAGATGGTTGGAGGAAGAGAGTTCCAGAGTTTTTGGTCCTGCAATGGAGAAGGCATGATCGCCTTTGCACTTTGTCCTTGACGAAGGTATTGACAGAAGGTTTGGTGAAGGTGACCTAAGAGATCTTAGCGACTGAGTTGTCAGAAAAGCGACTGACAAGAACATGCAGATGTTTGATTCATATATGCTAATCAGGCTCTCTCCTTTGGAATCATCTACGAGTCAGGCTTGGAGAGGCAGACACACTCTGACTTAAAACATTCCTTCATAATAAAGCAGGTATGGACCAGCTCCAAGTTTGTCCCTATCCTTCTTCCTGCATCTTTATCTCATCTCCCCCTATCCCATTTTTCAAACCCGGCACACTTTTGGTAAATGGCTGTTCATTATAAGTCTATATATAAGATGTTTTTCCCCTTAAAAGGCCAGTTTAACTTTGCTAAATGTTGCTTAGTGCTCACGGTGGATTGGTTGGGTCTTTTTACTAAAACAATGCTTTTTGTAAAGTGTCCCAAGATGACGTTTGTTCTGAATCGTCAGTATATCAAATAAAGATTGAGTGATGACTGATTGATTGGTGCTGGAGTTAACGCTGTTGTTTATTGAATCCCTGTCAGGCTGTGGATTCAGTTTACATGTTCTCCCGGTACATGCGTACTCCGTCTTCCTCCCACAGTCCAAACACACGCTCGTTAGGTAACACAGTACATTGTGGTAAGACACAATGCAACTCTACATAGGTGTGACTGTCAGTGTGGCAGGTTGTCTGTCTCTTTATGTCGTTCCTGTCATTGACCGCAGAAGAGTCCAGGGTGTACCGCGCCTCTCACCCAATGACAGCTGGGATCGGCTCGAGCACGCCGCGACACCGTAAAGCAGTCTAGATAATGGCTGGATGGATGAATGACTTTTTGCAGCACCCCGTTTTTGACAATTTTAGAATCAGACTCGTACTTTTACACTCAAACGGAACAATTTGTCCGTTTGGTTTGTTAGGTTGATTGTAGATAAAACATGTAATGACTGGGACATTTTTCCTGACATCACTTTATCCTTTCTTGATTAAGTAACACTTGCAGTTATAAACAGTTGATGTTTATTGTATTCCAGCTGTTGCTAAGACACTGTGGAAAGAAGGCTACAGGATTACGGTCGGTCTGCTCACCATTAACACAGATAGCCATATGCTTGCTCCAGATGCCTGATGTCTCTACCGCTCGCTCATTATCTGCTCTCTGTGTACAAGCTGGCAGAGTGGAAATCATATCTCCTTTCAAGTGCAGCTGGAAACATTTGGATATTAAGCCGGCCATTTACTTTAAGTGCATGCTTTGGCGTTTCCAAACACTTTGGGTTATATTATTATCAGTAAACAGACACTATCTCTGCAGTATTACATACACTTATCCACTCCCTCAAACAAAACCACACCGCAAAAATCCAGATATTTTCACTGAAAAAAAAGAAGGATCAATTGTGACTTTTCACATGACTCGTTTGTCTTCTTCATGGTCTGATTTTAAATGTTGCACCAGTTGCAACAATTTTCTCTTATCGTGTAAAAAGTGTCCTGCTTTCAGAGATCATCGTCCGCCTGTCGCTTATAAAGAATATGAGACCAATTTGAGCATAGTGCTGAGTTAATAGTGCTTTTATTAAGAAAGGCTGATAACTTTAATCCTGCTGGGAGGGAAATTACAGGACAGGAATGATGAACGCAAAGTACCCACTTTCTGCTTTTTTCCTTGTATCCTGCGTCCTTGTATACTCCCTTTTGTGCACTCTTTTTCTCACTTTCCCTCCCCTCCTTTTGTGGCCACTCTGCACTGTTCATTTCTTTATTTTGAGTTTTTTTCTCACTTTTTGAGGATTTTTTCGGCTTCCTTCAATCCCTCCCTTTCCCCTCCCTCTGTCCTTTTTATTCCACTGCAGATTGCTTTGTTTTGCCTTTGAAAATTGCGTTTTACTGTGTGATAATAAGCTGTCTGCCGGCTTGAAATGGCCCCCCAAGAGACACTTTTTTAGCAAACATGTGCATGCACGTGTGTCTGTGTGTGTGTGAGTGACAGCTCACACCCTGTCAGTGTGTGTTTGTCTACCAGTGCAGGCCTGTTATAGTGTGAAAGTGTGGTGTTGTGTGTTGATGTGAGGGAAAGCGACGGTGGCGATGAGTGTGTGCGAATGTGTGTGTTTGTGTTTGCGTGACATCCATTGGTTTCTCTCAGACTGTGAAGCGACCCACAGAGCAGGAAGCAGGGATAAGGCGGCACACCCCCTGCTGTTAGAAGGGAGAATGAGCAGGGTAGATAATGCCCTCTTATCTCTCCCCCCCCACACACACCTCCTTTTTTCTCCCCCCCCCCGCCCCCGAACACGCCTCCTCTAACTCGAAAAACAAACACACACTCACACTCCCCTTTCTCACACACTCTCTGCAGGGGGGGAAAGCTTTGAGTTGGATTTGGTGCTGGTTGTGTTGGTGGGTAATCATACTGAAACATGCCGACACTGACTCACACAACAAAACAGTAACTTCTACTCAATCCACACAAAGTAAACAAACACACGCTGTGTCTTATGGAGACAACTCAATTAAGTATGGAAAATAGATTCTGAATATTTGACCTGGCTTAAGACTTCTTACTGTATGAAAGCATGAAGCTTTTTTTTTTGTGACACACAAAAGCAACTTTAAGTCCTCTTTCCTCCCATTTTGGCCCTGATTCCCCCTTCCAGCAATCCAAGGCAAAGTTTGGAGACAGACCGAGCACACATCTGGTGGAATTTCACAGCAAGGTTTAACCCTGCCGACTCCATCAGTGACCTTTTCTCATCTCAAACCAAGTCAGCTCTGTTGTTTTTAGTAGTTAGTTCCTTTTTTTTCTGCTGATAAATAAGTTTTGAAAACTGAAAATAAAGAACGCCACAGCTCTGCTTCTGATTTAATTGCTGGGTTTTATTTTCAGTGGAAAACCACAAGATGTACTGTAGACTCGTTTGGAGCTTATGTCGGTCACAGTCATACTTAGTTTAACACATAATGACAACGACTTGTAATAATATATGTGACTAATATCAGGCTGAATGCAATCTCGCAGACATCAGCAGCACACAATGAAACTGTAAAGCACCAATCAGACAATCGCTTGATAACATTAATCGCTCCAAGTCGGCTGAAGCTAATGATCTCCTGATTGTATAATCTTCACAAGCCCCCAGTGAGAATGTGTGTGTGTGTGTGTGTGTGTGTGTGTGTGTGTGTGTTTTATTATCAACATTATTATGTTTATATCTGTGGCTGGGAGGGTGAAGGTTGAGCTGATTCTATAGTGTTCCTGTGTGTGTGTGTGTGTGTGTGTGTGTGTGTGTGTGTGTGTGTGTGTGTGTGCGTGAGAAAGCTTGTGTATCCCATTATCTTTGTCATTAACCACAATAATCATACCCATTGTTGGCACCTCAGGCTATGTTTTGAGGATTTTTTCCCCACACACAGACACACAAACACACAAAAGCACACACACACACACACACACACACACACACACACACACACACACACACAAGCTGTCTTTGGGTCTGCATCTCTGTCTAATTGGGAAGGGAACAGTTGTGGTGTGAGCGATTGCACCAGAGCCCCCAGCTCATTGACACGAGGTTAAAGACCCATTAACTTGACCAGTGAAATATTGAAGAGGGGACAACAGGGAGACTGAGTCAACTGCAGACTCTTTAATGTCAGGGCTTGAGTGCCCAAAGCTCTAAAAATACAAAAATCTTGTAACAAATTTTTCATCATAAAACCCAACAGGACACACAAGTCGGCCGTCTGAAGGAGCAAAATGTAAGATATCTGCTGGATTCAATCATACATGACCTCACTGTATTGCAGCACATGCAGGAAACATGCTATGTTGAAGTGCGGACTCCTCTGACAACAATGCAGCAGCCAGTGTGTCCTTCGAACTTTAGATTCTGGTCTGTTTTTGTTTTGACCAGAGAAGAGAGAGAGAAACAAAACATGTGCAGGGCGCCAAAAAGACTTTCAATCTTTTCATTATACTGACATCAAACCAATGATGAGCAAGCGTCTGAATTAACACCACTGATATTACCATATGGGAAATTTAAAAAGGAAATCTCAGAGTTTGTTTACTTGGTAAGAGCATTGATTAAAAAACTGCACCCAGGGGACGAGATGAACTCTGATTTGATCTTTTAAATCAGAACTAAAGTTGAACTTCTCTGTGCCGACTCTAAAAGAAGTAAAACACCAGCACAGTGACGTTTATCCCCGTCCTCTCGCTGCGTGTGTTTGTATTGAAACATCTCTTAAACTCATGTTCGAGCTTTTGCCCTGTGAGAGGAACTTTTCAGTGAGTACCCCACGCTGAGGAAGATCCTCTTTCCTCTCTTTAATCTTTTGGAGTAACTCTCTGCTGAACGCTAAGTGATGGAGTCCAAAGGGGGGGGGGGGAGGGGGGGGGGAGCGCAGGATAAATCGATTCTCTCTGATTTGAGCTTTTGTGTGCTGTCTTAATAAAGATAGCATGTTTTGCTGTAGAAATCAAAATAGACAGCTTATCAAAGGAATATTCATGTAGAGAGAATAATTAAGAAGGAAATCACTTTCTGAGAGAATCGTAACGCGGCCTCGGAGCGGCGATAGATTCAGAGGTCAGCTGATGTTACGTCTCTTTGACGAGTATGAACTTAGTTACAAACCTTTCTTTCAAAATCAGCAGAGAAATTGTGAAAGCAGACTGAGGCCGGTTTCATATTACATTCATAAGAATTTGTATGAATGGTAAATGTGACTACACAAAGCACTTTTACACCACAGGCCACACCAGCTTATTCACACACTGATGGAGTAAGAGTTTTCCTTTTCCTGTTTTCTGTCTTTCAGCCTCGACACCCACTTTCCTTTTTTAGCAGATGGACTCTAATATTTTGCTGCAGACTCCTTATAATTATCATTGCTGAATTATTTTGTAAACCTAATTAAAAATATATTGTTTATTCAGCAAATCAAACCAAATATTGCAGCGCTGTCATTTATTTTGTTTTGCTAAAACTGCATCAAATGTCGTAACATAAAAGGGTTTTACCACAGTCTTTTCTTTCTCCTCATATCTGCAGTTAACTTTTATGTGGCTTTGTAAGAGTCTGAGCTCCAACCTGACACTTACTGTTTCACTTTATTCTTTTCACTTTATTTATAGTGTTTCACACTCAGCAGGAAGCTGTTGTCTGTGAACGAGCGCTCACAACCAGCAGTAAGCGTAGACCATGTGATGGACCGTTCAGTGGCTTACAAAGAGAAGTGTCAGAAATCTGCTCAGGTGTTGATAAGGACAAATGAATGTTGGACATACAAGTGAATGCTTAGATTGCTTCACAGCAGCTTTTTGTTATAGGAAACTGTTAATGGATGTATTGCAGCTTCGAGGTTGATAAAAAGTCAATGTCCGGTTCAAGGACGTGAAAAAAAAATACAATTAAAATAAAGGCTTGAAATTAATATCTTGCCCTATTAAACATTGTATCTCTAATTCATTGACCACATTTATAACACATTACAAATATTGATTTGTCAAATGTTATGACATTTAGTGCCATGAAGCGTCCTTCTCATTTCAAGGCTGAATCCTAACACATGGGTTAATGTCATTTCCTAAACATAGACGGTGCAGATGATGGACACATCGACCACTGGTGTTTGAAGTGGCGTCTTTAGTTCAGTGACTCTTTCTCAACTTCCCTCAAATATGGCGACAGGCTGAGAGATGGAGCTGGGCGGACCTTAAGCCTCGTAGCAAATCAGCGACAAGGACGTGAAATCATCCTCCATTTCCTCACCTATTCACACGTACAAGCAGAAACAGCACCTTCCTGATCCTGCAGTCCCTGAGTTGTCCTTGTATATCCTGACATGTGTTGGTGTTTCAGCCTCTGCTGTGAGCACAACAGTGCCAAACTCCCACTTAGCTCTCAAACATTCAAACAAATGGACTGGTGACAACCGTCTATCACTCCTTCACATCGCAGCAATGCATACTGGCCTCAGTGAAGACCACACACACCTTTTTAAATGCAACGACGCACACACTGCCAGATTGTCAGGAAGCTGTGAATGCACCAGACGTGACTGCTCTGATGTAGCCTCTGTGACAGGAAACGCTCACGATACACTAACAGCCTTCACTGTACTGTAAAGAAACAACGACAGCAGGAGAGATACAAAGGGCCTTTTTTTTGTTATTCATATGAAGCCAAGAAAACACTCAGAGAAAGTTAAGATGAATCCAACTGATGTAGGTTTGATTCTAATCAATCAATCAATCAATCAATCAATCAATCACCTACACACATTTATCAGCTAACAATGTATAAAGAGAAAGACAGTGGAAGCACAGACATGGAGTTGCAGTGCGTATTTTTCCATGACGAAGGCGTTCAAAAAGGTTTGAAGACCAATTTTTCTTTTTTTTTTTTTTACCATTTGACAATGTTTTCGTTTGCTACATATTGACACAATGATGATTTTCAAGACCACCCTCATATTTATTGTGGGCAAAATGATTGCACATATGATCAGTGCATCACTGTCACCAATGGAAACAAATCCAGCCTGACAGGAAGTTGATTCCTTCTAGTCCAAAGCTCGTTTCTGCAAGACACTGAAAGGTCTCCCAACCCGTCTCCTGTCAGATATCAGGAGTTCATCATGTGAGCTGCACAGCCAGCCAGATGAACCTGCATATATGTACTCTTCTGTTTGCTATTTCAACTGGGAATGTTAAAAAAAATACTGTCCTAACCTCTTAGTCTCTTCTTCTTGTTAACATCACTCAGCCCATAAAACGACTCATTCATGATTCATTCAGTAAAATAAAAAACGTGAAATCACTTCTTTGTGTCGACCAGATTTCCCCAACCACTTCAAAATGACCACCACCACCATCATCATCATCATCATCATCATTTTGCACTGTTTCAACACTGAAATGTACAAATTGTCAAACTGTTAGATCGATTCTTACGGTCACTTTGTGGGAGCTGCCATCTTGCGGTGGCGCCTTTACTGCGACGTCGTCTCTGCGTCTGCTGCTGGAGGTTTTGGATGGTTGAAAAAGGGTTGAAAAGACGACTTCAATGGACTGACCACATTTCTTTCTGTTCTCCACAGATTTCCCCATCGAACATCATCGTAAAAGGGAAATAAACGGACCAAAGCAAAAGAGTTGCTAGCCCGGATCGGAGCCCTTGGTACCCCAACAGAAGGATACCAAAAAAAGTAGGATGGTACGGATCCCTTATTTTGGCACCATTCCAAACTTTGGACGGTTGAAACGCCAATACATGGGTACAGTACCAAACTGAAACGGACCGCCTGTGGGAAACGGGGCTATGGATACTTAATACAAATAATCTGTTACATAAAACTGCATGCACGAGTCTATGCTTCTAAATAACAACAAAAATCTTTTAAGAGTTTCTCTGAAACACAAAACTCTCCTAAATGATAAAACAAAAAAACACATTTGTTATGCTTTGCAGTTATTGAAATATATCACCTGTGGAATCCAAGCGTGGACTCATATCTTCACTTGTTCTGAAATGCGTTTGAAGTCTTGCTGATGTGTGATTCTTGAAGAGGATTGTGATGCATGGATGGATTCAGAGAAACCCTGAAGTGAGTGTGAGAGAGGGAAGAGAAGAGGAGCAGAGTGGTAAGAGATGTAAGGCAGAGGAAGAGATATATATGGAGCAGATGGTAGTGTGCTCTCAGGTGTACAAAGACCTGCAGAGAGAGATCTGTTGCACAGAGGGAAGGAGGCAGGGATCGAGAAAGAGAGAGAGAGAAAGGTGCAAACAAGGAGGAAAGGAAAGGATGTGTGAAAGCAACAGAACTATGATGCAGTAAGCTTAACAAAAAAGAAGGGATAAGAGCTGGCAGTAAAGGAGAGGAGAGGACAAAGAGAGAGGAAACTGGCTGGAACTGGTTCGGATGGATGGACGGACGGACGGACGGACGGACGGATGGATGGATGGATGGAGGGTGGGTTGGAAGTTGAGGCGAGAAGCAGCGGGATGTAAGGGCGACCAAACGAGATGAAAGTCAGTGCTGGAGGGAGACAAAGTGAGAGCTGCTCAGATCTGCTGCAGAAGAGGAAGGAGAGGAGATGCACAGGAAGTTAAAAAAGATTAAGTGTTGTAAGGTTGAGAGAAAAATATGTGAAACCAGGCAAAGATGGAGGAAGGAAGAGATCATGTACAGACAGATAGAGAGGAAGCAAAAACATCCAGATTCAGAATTAGATTCTTTAAGGGGAAATGACACAGATTGAAATCCTGTCAGCTTTAAGCACAGGTGTTTTTAATCTTGTTCTGTTTTATTTGTGAGGGTGTGATTAAAATAATTACCAAGGAGGCTAGTTGCACTTTCAACTGTTTTTTTTTTTTATATGTACTTGCAAATTCAGACGTAGAAGTGAACCTAACAGACTAACAAACATACACACAGGTACACACACTGACCCACATGAAGTCTTAAGCTTGTCTTCGAGCATGAGCTGATTGATTGATTGGAGCCTGGGGAAGGCTGTCCCTTCAGATTAACATCTCCCATTCAGTGTGAAGAGATGTGTGGATCTTTGTGAGCCTGAACAAATGACTTGTTGTTCTTGTGGCTAAGATGTTTGTACTTTGGAGCTTTTTGTTTTATCTAATTAAAAACCGAGGTTAAGAACAGTCTTAATGTTGAGCTGTAGAGAGAGTAGATTTTTGGCTGGGGTTCAGTTTGTGCTCTTTCAGCTGTGTAATTTATAAACAGACACAAAAAAAACACATGCCAAGCACTAAAAGGATTTTTAGAAACCTGACAACCATAAATTTGTTTCACCTTTGACGCCTAGAATAAGTGGTAGCTTGGGAGATATTAATTAATGACTGTGCTGATGAATAAGTCCTGCAGAGTACTTCAGTAAAATCTACAGCTTTATATTACAAACACATCGAGAGAGAGAGAGAGAGAGAGAGAGAGAGAGAGAGAGAGAGAGATTATGTCCTTCCTCACATTTCACTTCTCCCCTCAGCACTTCTGTATTAAAGGGAACATTTACCTCCTCCTGATAGCCAGGTGTTGATGACCACATGCAAACACGTTTCCTGTGACATCACTGTCGCATGTCGTCGACGGTGCATTGTGTGCAGATTTTGTCTTATTTGCTGAAATTTTATATTTGAAATCATGTTGAACAGAAGTAGAATATTTTTCTAGCCCGCGTCACTCGTCAGTTTGTACATAATGGATATTAAAATGAAAAAGGACCCGTGATCACGTAACGTTTTTTTTTTTTTTTTTCTTCTGAGAGCCAGCATTTTTTTTTCATTTGGTTTCAATGAGGCGAGAGCGTTTACAGCAGCGGGAGGCCATCCAGCCAAAAGGCACAGCGTTCAGTTTCCTTTTCTGAGTGCTCTGGCTTTTTTGTGCGGCGGCTCCGAGCAGAAAGGTGTTGATGATGTCACCGGCGCTCTTTCTTCCAAATGTAAGACGTTCCCGGGTGTCTTGTACCCACAATCCTCTGCTCTCCGTGTCTGTGTGGGAAATAAACAATCTAAAACCAAAAAAAAAAAAAGTACATCCAGTAAAAGTGACGAAGTTGTGTCGATCATACAGTGAACATTGTCAACGGACTGTTGTCATAGAGACGGGACAGACGTGGAGAGCTTTCCTTCTCCGTGCACAGACGCGTTATTCAAGCGCTCCCGGGCTCACAGCCAGCGTTTTTCCTGCCTGGGAAAAAAAAAAAAAAACAGGAGGTAAACATGGGGCCTCAGATAATTAACTTGTTAAATGAAATGTGATTGAAAATGCACCGACACACAGCAACGAACAGTCCATTGGTTTACACCAGATGAGAGAGAAAACCTATTCCACACAGTGTGATGTGCAAAAGTGTGAGGGCGAGCATCCAGACCCCAGAAGGGGAAAAAGCCCCGTCCTATCTACATGTTAAATTTATATAGCTTTGACCTTTTCCCTCAGGGCCTCCAATTCCTCAGCGCATGCACAGATTTGCTAAACTGCTGACGTCTGCACCACCTTGCCTCTTTCTACACATTTGGATAAAGGAGAGAGGCTGATATGTGGGATGGGCCGGGGACAGGGGATGCAATATCTACACCAGCACTTTCAGCTCTTAATTCACACAGATAGGACACATGAATGGCAAAGTGAACTCCCTGGAGCATTTTTTTTTCCTTCACCGTTCAGCCGTTTGCTCCCCAACAAACTGATGGAAAAATGTATTTGTAGCTTGAAAATTGCTTTTCTGTTTTTGTGTGCGTGTGTGTGCATACATTGAAGTTTTCTCCCATCAAGTCAATCTGTGTGGATTCCCAAGGACTTCACGAGGACAGCATCAAAGAGTTATATGCTTGTTTACCTTCAGTTATTATTTGTAATGATAATGTTTTGGACATTAAGTCGAAGTACAACGCAGTCCTGATGAATTGCAATTGTCTGGCTGCTGTGACCTTAACCAACACCGTACGATTATTCAAACGAGAAAGTAATTGGTTTCCGGGGAGGTGGCGAGGTGGCAGGGAGTAGCGGGGGTGGAGGGGGGATAGGACACATTTTTATCAACCCGCACAGGGAACACTAAACAGCATCATTCTCCGCTGAACACCTCGAGCTCGCTAAACGAGAAGGCGCTGGAGGTGCAGTAATTAAACGTCACATTTTGACACACAGTCCAGTGAGTGAGAGGCTCCGAATAAAAGGAAATGTTGGAGGGAAGAATGCAATTCTCATAGATGGAGTCTGGATGACGAGGTGACGTATTCACAGATTTCACATTTCTATGTTTCTGCAAAAACGAGCACACATGAGGGGAGCAGTGATTGGTCGACATGGTGGGCAAAAATCGATGACAAATGTAATTGTTACTAGTTAAGTGAGAGGTCAGCAACCTGATCCGAGCCCAACGCAACCAAGGCCAAACATCGCGCTCGGGCCGGGTCGCCGATGTGTTTTAAATACATAACTCGGGCTTGCATCAAGTTGGGCTCCTTTTTGCTTTTTTGCCCACCTTTAAGTTTCGGCTGCTTGCTGAAGCGCTCCCTCGTCAAACCTGAGCCGTGCACAATGACACACAAACAAACTCGAGCTGAGTGGACCGAACAAGAGCGTGGACCGGGAGTGACACACACGCTCGGTATCAGCGTGAAAGGTAGAAGCCTGGTTGGAACCAGGAGGAGGCTCAGACAGACAGGCGCTCGGACAGAGCGTGCACCAGCTCAGGTAGGATCAGGCTGGATTCTTTGGGCCCGCTCTCAGCTCTACAGTACACTGACATGACATTGATTGCCAGACCTGAATTGTTGAAGAGAGTTGCATTTGCGTAACAGCAACCAGGGAAAGCAAGAGTCAAAAAAAAAAAAAAAAACACTCCACATAATGAGGGCCTCCGATGCAACTACTCACGTCCCCAAACTTCCCTCCGCTCCATCACTGCAAAGAAAAAGATTACCTGAACGATTAGTCGAGCCGACGTTGCCAAACAGAGAAGACAAAGACAGAGAGTTCAGCGGTAATACATTACCATCCTTTGGCCTTCTCTTACAAACAGAGAGCAGAGGAGCTGACTCCGACTAAGAGCACAGATACATCAGCACAGTATTTTAATCCATGATGCTATGCTCATGTGAACTGTAGCTCTGTGGGTTTCTTCTTTGCTGCTGCCTGTCTTGCCCAAGTCTCCCTGCGAAAAGAGGTTTCTAATCTCAATGGGACCAATGGTTAAATAAAGGTTAAATAAATAAATATTCAGACCAAATATCCATTTTTTGGTCCTGAAACACAAGAATATTGTCCCTTGTGACTTTTATTGTTGTTGCTATGGTAACAGCACATCACATCACTATCGTTTGAGTTTGAACCGGTGTGGCGTTGAGGTTTTAAAAATGTGGTGCTGTGAAACCGTACTTTACTTCCACGGTGTTGTCAGCGTGTGTGTGTGTGTGTGTTGTCAGCGTGTGTGTAAGTCAGCGTGTGTGTAAGTCAGCGTGTGTGTAAGTCAGCGTAGCAGGAGTGAAGAGGACGGAGAACATGAGTGTCTGAATCAATCAGCGTCACAGATGACTGTTTCTCAGCGTCCTTTGATTCACTGTCCTCTCCTTACCACCTCGGGGACAAGCTAGCACATTTGTCCTTTTGTGTGTGTGTGTGTGTGTGTGTGTGTGTCCCGAGGCAGGTGCCAGCATCTATGACCAGATTTCACCACCTCCAAGCGTGACACATTAGCCAGTGGCAGCTGAAGGCAAGGACACTGTCTAAAAGGTTACATAAAGGTCTGCGTGTGTGTGACTTTGCTCATGTCACATGACTTAGCTCCACTGGATGAGCGCCGCTTCATGCTCTTAGGTGTTTGAGAGCGTGTGCTGTGCGTGTCGACATCGCGCACAATCAGTGTCGATCACTATATTGTAACTCTGCCACTGATAAAGTGGCATCCACAGTGAGTGATACGCTTCTGCTGCAGAAGCTCTCACTCAAATGTGTCACTTCGCTTCCTCCTGTTAAAGAACCACCGGGTCTTATTTGGACCGTCCAACGTGTGCAGACGAAATGATTTTCAACATATGTAACTACATTTTGCCAGTTAGTTACTCGGTGCACAACGCGGGCGCCAAGTTAAGCATATGGCACTAAGAGGTGGGATTAAGTCCCTGAATAAAGGTAAGTCACTTACATAGGTTTGTTTTGGGCAAACGTGGATCGAACTAATCATCAGAGTGTCGGCTCAGATTACCTGGAAGAGTTGAGAGCGCTGTGATTTCCCTCCTCACTCCTGTGAACACACAGGACACTGAAGTCGTGTTCTCCGAAGACTTCTCACAACATCAGACACACTCAGTGGCTCTCTTATTGAAGCGAGACATGAGGAGCCTTTCTGCATGAGGCACAAAAAGTCTTCACTAACCGACTGGATCTAATGCTGTGTGCTCCTATAAAGAGAGGCTGTAAACACAGCTGTCTTCTCTCATGCGTGTGAATAGGTGGACAGTCCGTTTTAATATCTGCGGGCTCGTCTGGATAGCCTCATAGTTATGTATAAGATTGACTATGAATCCAGCTCTCTGTTGCATGCGATCAAGTGAATGTGTGTGTGTTTCAGCATGTACGACACACAACGCACATTGACGAGCGGGCGTTTTATGAAGGCGAGCTCGGTGTCGGCCTCAGCTGGAGTTTGGAGCTGGAGGGATCCAAGAGGAAGCAGTGAGCGTTCCTCCTCCTGTGACATCATCAGATCGGCCTCATTTAGAAGGAGAATGAGAAGACGACAGGAGGCGGGGTAAAAAAAAAATGGCCGCCGTTTTTCAACCCAGTAAAAATTCCACTTGAATGCATCAGCAAAAGCAGAATTATAACTGAGCAGTTGGAGCGCTGCTGTTCTTGGCCATGTGTTTGAAGTGGGCGGAGTTAACTTCTTTATTAACCTCTTCATGTATGCTCATCTTTTTTAATCCCTCCTCTAAATGTGAAGAACTTTCTTGAACATGGACTGTAGACCAGGTTTTAGAGGGCTCTAAGGTGCAGTTGTTTTCTGTTTCCAAAAAAATAGCAACACACCACCTGTGCGTCTGACACCTCCTTTTTTAGACCAACACACCTTTTGGTGCTGACACGTGCAGGTTGAATTGCTATTTGCAGAACGTGGCTGCTGGGTGTGAAAATGACGAGTGCTTCAGGTGAAAAGTAGAAGACACCTGCGCCGTGTGTCGAGACATTCGGAGCTGGGTGTGACAAAAGGCAACTGAGTGTTTATCAACGAGAGTGAAGGGAAAAGGAAACGGTAGGGTGTTTCTTTATCTGAACGGGACAAAAAGATGTTAAAAATGTTGGAAATGTAGAGAAAACGCTTCAAGCTGAACTGATTAACTCGATCACAGATACTCTGCAGGACTGTTGTAGTCCTTGAAATCGGTCTTGGACCCGAAACCGGTCTCGAGACCACTTTTTGAAGGTCTTGTCCTGGTCTCAGAGTGGGTGGAGTCTGGATTTCAAACCCCCTTTTTGAATCATTTTTTTCCCCCCTGGTTACAGCCGCAAACTTCCCGATGTTACGGTCTTGCACACCAGATGATGACCTGTCAGTGATATTGGTGGTCTTTGTCTTGTCTCGGTCTTTCTCTGTCTTGGTCTTGGTCTTGGTCCTGACCCAGTCTCGATCCCTCAATGCCTCGGCCTTGTTTTAGTCTTGGAGCCGCTCTGGTCTCGGGTTAGTTTGGTCCTGACAACAACACTCCTCTGCAGAGGTCTGAGTGATGTATTAGATCTGTTTAAATTAAAGGAAATCCACAGTAAGTGCTGTACTGCTCTGTGATCACACATGCTGACATAAGAGTCCTTTGTTTGCCCTTTCTGCTGCACACTAAAAAACCACTTCCGCATTAAATTAGAAATCCTCACTCCACCTGTTAAAAACTGCCCATCTGAATTTAAAGAGCCTGTTAGCTGACATTGACCACTGAGGACAAATACAACCACTCCACCAGCTTTATTCACCTTCAAATAAAGAGATCAGTCCGCTGCGCTGCACACACTTTGGGTTCAGCAGCAACCCTACACACACACACACACACACACACACACACCTACACACACACACACACACACAGGACCAGATAACGACAGACACCAGAGCACTGTATAAACTGATCCTGATCTACACAACCACTCAGGGTTTAACCAGCCAACGACATGCAGACATAAAGAGAGGAACAATGAACACATCGGGAATATGCTGCGGAGAGAGGGGAAAAGATGCACACGCACACGCACTCACACACACACACACACACACACACACACACACACACGGCTTGGCTCACATCAAGGTTACGGAGAAAAAGGGATGACTGGTGAGAGAGGGTGTAAGTAGCATAAATGCCTTGCTTGAGTTGAATAGATCAAAGTGAGTGGGCCTGCGAATACCTATTGTGGATCTTCTTTTACAGTGAAAAAGACTTAAGAGTACATGTTAAGGACTCCTGCGTGAGAGGAGAAGAAGAAAAAACGGCGGCGCAGTAAACAAAGTGAATGAAAACAAGAAGGAGAGAAACAGCAGCAGAGCGGCTGTGGAGAGCAGAGAGGAGGATAAGAGAGAGGATGTGCTGGGCAGGTTCAATGTGGTGTGGGGATACACTCGAGTAAAGATATCTTGCCTGGGAAGCTTTAGTGCTCCTGCGAGAGCGGCAGACACAAACAGCAGGAGGATTAAATACAAACCTTAGAGCTTTCTTCTGCTCTCTGTCCTCCGTGACGCTGCTTTTATCGCTCTGTGGCTCGTTCCTTTCTTCACATCCTGCTTTTCACACTCGCTTGACTCTCATGCTATATATTTTTTTTTAAATGCCCTCTTCAAAATACAAAGAGTTTAATCGTTTCTTTCCCCATCTCTCTCACTTCCTTTTCAATGCTCTTTTTTATTTACTGGGTCTCAGAAATGCTCACTTCTATAGGTTTATAAAAAATCAAAAAAAGACACGCGTCACGATCTTGAGAGCTGCAGGTAATGCCACGACGTGACTCCTTTACCTCGTTTTCATGTTTCCTTGTCGAATCTGATCGAAATCAAACGTGACTGAAGGAAGTAGAAGTTCACAAATTTCGAGGTTGTGACAGAAAACGCCGTCTGTGGAGACTCACTCGACGTTAAAGGTCAGCCGAGGCACATGAAAACCGTCTTTAACGTACGCTCACTGTTAAAATCGTGTGCTGCGAGCACCTCAGTGTCCAACACAGGGCAAAGCTCTCCAAAGTGGTTCAACTCAGCAGCACCGTAAACATCCTCAGCTGTGTCATTATCACGGAAAGGCAGTCCAACGCACATGTCGGGAAATATTTAGAGGCCCACAAACAGCCATTGAATCACCACTTCCAGCTTCCGCCTGCAGGACAAAGATACAGAGTCCGCTGTGCACAGACCGTGCAGCTCCTGCAGGACATGTCGTTTTGGAACGAGCTTTATCCACTTGGCGCGTCGCCTGATTATGATTTGATTTTCTGTTCTTTGCCACTTCGTTCATTTTCCCTGGTCTGGTCTGGTCCGACAAGGAGAGTTATATATTTAAATGTATATTATAGTAGATTTCTGCATGATGGACGTGTCCCGAGGAATGACTGTGATTGTGATTTCTGTGTGTCTAACTTTGTTAAAATTATCCAGTGAACGTGACAAATATCTTACTGCTTCTTTAAATCACAGCGAGTGTGAAGGAAACCCACTGTGATAATACACAGACTGAAGTGAAACAAGGAATATATAATAGTGTGTGTGTGTGTGTGTGTGTGTGTGTGTGTGTGTGTGCGTGCACGTATTGAAAGCTGTCTACCTCATTATCTGTGTTGACAGCTGATAAAGATGACAGACATACTTGTTTTCATGTCACGCTAGACCAGGCTTCTCCTTCTCTCTTAGATAACCACATGCAACACACACACTTCAATTAAGTCAAACCCTTCACACACACACACACACACACACACACACACACACCTACACACACACACACACACACACACACACACACACAGATTCACCTGACTCGTCCTCTGCCCTCAGATTCCCTTTAAACCAGAGGCAGCGTTTGCCCTCTCTCTCCTGTGATCTAGATTTGAATCATAGATTATGTGCTCTACGTGTTGCGTCCTTCGTGACTGTTTAACACAAACGAGTGTGTGTGTGTTTTTCGTGTTCTCTGACTTTTTGGTGCACAACTTAAGTTTCTAAGAAATGTATGCTGAGTAAAAAGTTTGGTGTTAGCGTTCCCCCCCCTGAAGGCTCGATGCAAAACAGGAACAGACACAGAAAACACTTTTTATATGTAGGTACAAACACAAACACACACACACACACACACACACACACACAAACGCAAACTCATTTTTTGATCAGAACAGCTTGTCTTTGTGACTAATACACAAGTCTTCACGGACCATTAACTTGCTCCAATTAAAACATGAAGCAATATGTTGTTTTCCGTGCAGGAGTTGGTGTATACTCCTTCTTCAGCCCTCGGGGACGACACCTTGAGTCCATTTCTGCATCTTATCCCTGCAGTCATTCACATATGGTTTGCTAAAAGAAGTTCCGGTCACTTTTTGAAAGCTTTTGCAGGACTTGTTACGAAACAAGGCACAAACTTGAACACTGAAGGAAGTAGTGCTTCCTTTTTCAAAGAAAGACAATGCTGCTTTTCATTTTTGAAGTCATTTACAGAGACTCTCTTTCACGACACCCACGGCCGTCTCCCGCTGCTGATCACTCTGTTGGTTCACATATGGTTGGATGGAATTTGGCAGCTCGCAATATGTTCGCGGATGTCGCGGATTGAATTCTCAATATGGTTTCAAAACGGTCTTTAAATTGCCCATGCGTCACAACGCGGTTGTTGGATGTCTTTGCCATATTTTCATCAGAAACTGTCGTCTTTCATTCTGGCTGTCTGGTGGCTCACATTGTTTACTGCTGAGGGTTTAATGGAAACTTCTTTGGGGGAAGATATTCATATATCTGATAATGAAAAACACGGCGCATCGTCTGGCGCTGCATCGTCATGGCAGCAACAGTTTAAACCTGCACAGGACTCTCTCGCCCCCTCTCTCTCTCTCTCTCTCTCTGGAAATGTCTTCACCGCGACGGCCCTCATGGGACGCTTTACCTTTCTATATTTCTGTTAGCTTCATTTGTCACATGGCAATGGAAACGTATACCATTCATAATAAAGCTCTCCATATCTGTCTTTCTGAAATGAACTCTGCCATGCACTACTTCAATAACAAGACTGTGTGTAGAATAACGGGATGCAGAACTTGTTTCTTTGAATATGTCTCGGCCAAAACCAGATCAGACAGATCAGTATGCGGCTGCTGTAGATAATTTGATCAAACTATGTGACGGTAATCGCCAAGGCTGAGAGAGGAATATGGAACAGAGCACAGCGTGAAGTCCAAAGCTCCAAAGCCATGGATAGATGTGTGCATATTTGTGCATGAGAAAGAGCGAGCGGGAGAGCGAGAGGGAGAGAGAGAGAGCTCATGTTGCAGTGTAATCTATCTGAGAGAGACAGGTTTGGGGATTTACTCCACGCTGAGTTCAGCTCTGCAGGGGGTTTGAGGGACCCATAGACACTGGCGGTGACAGAGGAGGCCATTTGTAGTTCCAGTCTAACTTTTTCTATGAGCACAAAATGCACGAGACAAGCGGACAAATCTGCAAATATATTTGTCCAAATATGCATGAAACATACAGACGTCACTTTCACCTCTTGCACTTCTGTCGTCTGCAAAGTCCAACTCTACGGTCCAGGGTGAACAGCTCAACAAATTGCGAATTACTTCCCAGCATGCCTAGCTACTTCAGCATGCTAGCCTTGTCTGGATGCCTTCCTTCACATTACACATTCTGCACAGCAATGAAATGCAGCACAGCCATACTGGAGTCAGTGGCTGCCTGATGGATGGACTGTATGGTGAATTATGTACAAGATGGTAAAAATACAGGAAGAAAAGCGAGTTACAGCCCAAGTATACGTATAAAGAAAGAAAGAGGTGACAGATATGACCGCATAGAGAAAAGCCCTCCACACATCTTCTCTTAAAAAATGCCCTGTAAAAAAAGTCTCTTATTAAACATGGAGCAGTGTAAGGAAGCCAAACAAGCCGAGCCCAGACAAGTCAAACATGTGGCGCTTATAAGCAGACCTAAAAGGTGAAGTTTTTCTGATTTTAGAGAAATAAATGTATAGCTTTAACAATGTGTTTCATAATGAGTGGGTGGTGTCGAGGGCTCGTTTTGAGTGGCGGGTTTGAAAGCAATCAGAGAGATGTTTTTGAGAACAAATGGTATCTTTATAAACCTTGGCAGAGTAGCTTTTGTGTTGGATGAGTCATTTAAATGTAATGTATTACTTCTAACGATGTTCAGATGTAATTTCTCGCCGTGATGTGGTACTTCTGGTCCTGACTCAACAAGAGTCGAGAGACGATGCTGGATATCGGCTGGCTCAGCGCTCTGATCAAAGAGAGCAGTGTTTGAGCCTTTAAAAGGCTTTTCACTGAGAAGTTTTTCTTTGCCATCAAGTAAAAAGTTCAGCATTGTGTGTTTGTCTAACTTGACATTGCATGTGACTACTTTACACCTACACATCAAGAATCAGCTGGGAAAAAAAATGTGTCTGTAGAATTATGAAACACGGGACATGATGGAAAACTGTCCATTGTGCCAAAAAAAAGTAAACTGAGTTGATGGCATATTTCCTTTGAGGATCGGGAATTGCAGGGTTACGGTGGAGCGAACTTCCAAACTCAATTTGATCTGCAGAGTCCCTTTGGCACCTCCAGGAAAAGTTAAAGACCCTTTCAAGAATACCTCTGACCTTAATGGTGATGATGATGGTTTTTATAGCATTGATGATGATGATGATGATGGTGGTGGTAATGGAGTTTTTAAGATGGTTTCTATACTGATCAGAACTCACATGAACAGCCTTCAATGTTGTGCTTTGCCTCTGGTCACTTCCTGTTACTAACGTTGTTTCGTCTTTTCTAGATCCTTGCTACTTACTCTCTGATGTACGTCGCTTTGGATAAAAGTGTCTGCTAAGTGATTTGTAGAAGTGTTGAATTATAGGCTTAAAGAGCCAATGGACACTTAAAATAGTTGCACTATTGGTTCTGGTATCAGAAGGAGAATCGTTTAATGAAGGTCTTTGTAGCAGTAATGTTTCCGTCCCTTAAACTTCCTCCTGCCCGGCCTGTTTCCGCTCTTTCCAGGTGCTCTCCTCCACCTGCCAGTCTGATGGAATTTGGCTTCTTCACAGTTGGTGGTTTGAGAGGTAGAGCTGAAACAGACAACTGGTCAAAGTACCAAAGGGTCATTTCCCTGGTCAGATCATTAAATTCAAAGTGCCAGAAAACAGCTGGTCGGGGGTGAACAATGGGTGGTCCAACATCAGCTATTATTATTGCAAATGCTGTGTTACAGCTGGTTGGGGTACTAAAGGGCAGGTCCCACATCAGATCATTAATGCCTCCTGTAGAGCTGGGCTAGAAAGAGGGAGAGGAGGAGAGACAGTGAGGCATATAGATGATATGATGGTACCCCTTTAAAAACCTCTCCTCTCCTCTAACCTAGCATTGGGCTGCACTCAGCCCCCCTGGGCTGTGAACATATGGATAACTGGCTGCTATGAGAATTTGCTTGGTTAAGCTAAAATCTTAAGCTAAGAGGGACCTCAAAAGAAGCAGAATAAAGGACAAGGCAAGGACACGACGCAAGAAAAACACGGGAGCATCAGATTCACTCCTGGTGTGTTTTAGACCAAACTCATCAGTGGGCTGAATAAGACAGGATGTGCTTCTGTTGACAGAGAAACATTATAAACCAAGCATCAATATTCAGAATATTACCTTGCCTCTGTTTGTGTATTTAGCGAGCATGGTGCCAGTAACAGAGTCACGTGTTTTAATCAAGTGCTCCACGGTCGTGTTTTTCCATAAAAACATGGATTGTGCCGTGGAGGAACAACATTAACCACTGGTTGGGTTTAAACATTTTATACAGAACAGCGAGGGGAAATAATGGGACAACATTCCCACACTAAACAGACGGTTAAAAAGACAACTGCAAAACAATCATTTGAGCTATATTTAAGTAGAAGAAAGCCCCACATTGATCAGTGGGAGTCAATGAGTGTGTGTTGGGACGTTTGTGTCTTGGATGGAGATTGAAATGGAAAAGGAGGGGGGATGAAAGAGAAAGACATCAATCTTGTGTGTGCCCCCCCGTGGTCTGGGCTACCTGTCCTGTTTCTGACATCAACAGAGCCAAGCCTTCTGGGTAGTAATCAATCAGTCACACCTCGACAAGCTGGCGGAACTGAATGGTGTATGAGTGTGTGTGTGCGTGTGTGCGTGTGTGTACTTAAAGTGTTGGAGAGTGTGTTAAAGATGAGAGGAGAGGGTGCATTAGCCAGGCAAAGGATGAGCAGAAACAGAGATAATAGAAAGAAAGAAGGAAGGAAAGAAAGAAAGAAAGAATGAAAGAAAGTAAGAAAGAAAGAAAGGAAGGAAGGAAGGAAGGAAGGAAGGAAGGAAGAAAGAAAGACAGAAAGACAGAAAGAGTCTAAGTTCTCAGTCATCCAGGCAAATCAAAGTCAACTGAACTTAGTGGAAAATGAAGAAGTTTCACATGAAACGTTTTAGATCCAAGTCCAAGACTTTGACACTGAGCAGATAGAAAGACAAATAATGAATGTAGGTAGTGACGGTCCAAATTCATTCTGAGTAAACTGTGTTAAATTAAATGTACAATAATCCAAATTAAGACCTCAAAACACTGAGACCTCGGAACAGTATTCTGTAAACCATAACTCTAATTTACCCGTGTTTTTGCCCACAGTTATTTCCTCTGTCTCTGCATAATTATAATTTTGTCTTTACTTGAATCGACTTAGAAATTATAAAGAAGAATAAAAGTACTGGAATAAACTGTGATTGTTGAAATGTATTTAACGTTCAAAGTTTCAGATAAGAATGTTTTTCTTGTTGTCTCCTGAGATCCTCTCAGTCGTCTACCATCAGGACGTTGGACCTCCCGACCCTGCACAACAATGAAGTGGCCTTCGTAAATCACCAGGGATCTCTATTGAATTAGCCCTGCGGCCAGATCAAATCTAGCATAATTGGTTAAATGCATTAGGCTGATTAATTGGACCCGCAAGTCGCAATAAAGAAAGAAGCAGCAGATCCCTGTTTTTCGGTGTTCTTTGTGCTTAACAAGAAATCTCGACAGATGAGCTGACAAATAAGAAGAAGTTGGTCTCCTTCTTCTTTTACCGTCAGCCTCTCGCTCACTTTTCATTTCTGATCATTCTTCTCGGGCTTCTGGTAAAAGCTCTTTCTTTCCTCCACCCCCTCCGATCTCATTATCTTCCTCTCCATCTCGTGACGCATGAGCTTTTAGAGCGAAAAACAAAACTGTCTGCTCTAATGAAGAACATCACGTTGTTCTTCTCTCTAATCACAACCTTTCCATCAGTGAATGCTGCCCGAGCGCCGCCCGTATTTAAAGGAATGCTATTGTGCCTTGAATAATGGCATAATTACTGAGCACATCTTGGAGAAACAGCCACCAAATCTGTTATTCTGAAGAGGCTCAATAAATGTGTGCCTCGGAGGATGAAAACTATTTACAACTGTCAAGTGGCTGTTCAGCAAAAACTAACTCGGCCGACGGTCCGCCGCGTGAAGCCACGAGCAGCCAGGGTCCAGAAGGTCACATAAAAACTACAAGATCTCACTGGAATAAAGAGGGAAAAACCTGCAAACTACAGGTGACTTTGACTTTCAGATGTCGATTTGCTGCTCATTTGGCGCCTCTGTCGGTGCATGATGGAGGGATGGAATATCATTTAGAGTCGATGTCTATTGGCTTGTTGCTTTAATCGTAGCCGGGTGCTCTGTGCGTTCCCTTTGTCTGACTTCCTGATCAGCACTGTTCAGCTTGACGCGTCGTCAAGCGGCACGTGCAGTGGAAACAAACGAAAGGAGAAGAGAAGACGCGTTCAGCTCCGGCGTGCAGGCCGTGGACATTTTCTTTCGCTTTCTTTTTTTTTTTTTTTACACGTTCAAAGTGAAAGAAATCAATCAACTTGCATGCAGATATCTGTTGACAGAGACAAATCAATCGTCTTCAGAGTGCCTCAGCATTTAAAGCCAGGCTGCTCCGTCTGCTCTTTTCTCTGGATGAGACTGTGTTCGCCTTCATAGACCGCAGCCCGCTGACGCGTGATTGGTTTACACAACTCTTCAATGCAAATGAAAATATTTCCATATTAAATTGGATTTTTATCTAGAAAATCTGTAGAGAAGAGCTGTGGCTTGATCTGGACATGCTTACGTTGCAGCACCAGGTTATTCCTGTTGTTGTGTTCGGCTTCAGACTGCAGCGTCACTGTTTGGTCTGACTCTAATTAACTGCTCTGTTATGATGCTGTTAATGCAAAGCAGACTCTTCCCACAGCTGCTGCTGCTTCATGATAAAAGATTTCCAACTCCAAAGTGCTGGAAGGCTTTTTAGTAAACAAATTAGGACTGTCACTTTCTCATTTTCTCTTACAAAACTCAAACATGCACTTCAGTATGAAGGGAGACAATTCATATTCCCATAACAAACTATTAGAGTATGTATGTGTAAAGGAAAAGTTCATAAGTGTGAACAACTTTTAAAAGGCCACATGAGAGACGCTTAAGAAATGCCATCTGTTTTGGCGATAAGTCGATATTTTTTTTATTGCTGGAAGAATCTACCCATGTTGTAGATGTTGGAAATGAAAAGTAAATAAAGTAACAGCAATCAGATTGATATCTGGGAATAATTTACAGTCCCAAAACAGAACGATGGAAGGACTTACTTTGTGCTTGCTTTTGTCTTTAAAAAGTAATAAGCAACATTTAACATCTAATCAGACCTATTTTATGTTTTGTACCAGGCTGTGCATATTGGTTCATTTATGCTGGGGGGGTTTTTTGCCTGCAGGTGTGTATGTGACTTCCTGTGTTCCTGGAGCCAGCCTCAAGTGGACACTAGATGAACTGCAGGATTTTGCAACTTCCGCATTGGCTTCATTTTTTCGACAGACAAAACGTTTTGACACGCACACACAGCCGAATGACTCGCTGGTCCAAGGCTACCTCCTCTCTTCTGCTCTTCTTCCTCTTTCTCTGATTGACCAAACTTGACATGTATAATCAACCAGTGACAGCAAGAGCTCGAGAGACAGACGGAGAAATTGACTCAAAAATATTTATATATATTTTGGCGCAATGTGAAGAAACAAGGATTTATAGCACTTCACTGTGAGAGTTTGTTTTAAATATAAAAAATAAATAAACGGTAAAAAGAGTTGCAGAGACACACTAACATGTTGCTAAGGACTGTTCATGGTGAAAAGCTGCACTGTATGAATACGGCTCCTGTCTAAGGCAGAGTTGGAGCAGGGCAAGCGTCCGTGCCTCTGAGTCTCCGATGATCCCAGTTTTGCTTCTTGGAATAAGTGAATATCAGCTGAAAGTGTGCGCTGCCCCGGCAACATGACTAATGAGAGCTGCTGGGGTGCCAGCAACTCGGATGCCAGAACGAGCCAAATGGTAGTTTTATGATCCAGTTACAGACAAGTTCTGGTTAACAGCTGCAGCTTATACAGCAGGAAAACTTCATTTAATAACCCAGGCTTTTATTTACTTCAACCTCTGACATGAGCCTCCCTTTGATTTGGGACAAAGGTCAAAACATGTGCATTCACTGAAGAGTGCTGTGCTGGTCTATGGAGCTGTGTAAACAGATCAGACCTCCCTTTAATTTATAGCGTTAACAAATCTGATGAGAGATGGAGAAAAAAAAAAACCTTGGTTTCCATAATTTACATTTCAAAATGTATTTCCTTTTGTGAAGCGGGCAGATGAAGCAGAGTCCTGTCTGTCCCGCCTGTAGCTCACTGAGGTTTAAATACTGTTAGCCGTATCCTCATGCAGGAGACGGAGGGTGCTGCTCCCGCGTTCACATTACTAAAACATCGTCCGTACCCAAGTTGACTTGCGTCCACAGTCCGATACAGCAGGTGGCCGTATGCACATAGAAAGTAGAAGGAAAAAGAAGCAACCATTCTGCTCACTGGATGTTTGTTTTTTTTAACGCCAAAAACAAATCTCCCCCTTACTGTACATCGACATCTACGATGCAGCTGACAGGACGAATTGGGCCCACGAGGCACCCATACAACATCCAAGGAGACTTTAGAATAACATCCAAACAGTCCACTTTCTTGTCTGAGCAACAGATGAGTTCACATCTCTTCAAGAGGACTCGGGTGCAGCACTGATCAAATGAGCCTGACTATGGGATCAAGCGTACTCCGATCAGAGCCCAGGTCTGATAGGAGTGACTTCACTGAACTTCATAACACTAAACACAGGTGCTACAAGTTACTGTAACTGACAGGTGTTTAATGAAGATCAGAAGTTAACGTTTGTGTTTATTTGACTGAGAGAACATCACGTGGACTCAGCAGATACGTCGATACATTTGTCCTTACTAGAAACACCTCAATGTGAATTCATGCACATTACACAGGAGGAAACAGAACAGCATACTGCAACACACACACACACACACACACACACACACACACACACACACACACACACGCTCCCGATGGTCGCAGTGATGATATACGAGCTGCCAATACTCAGTCAATACTCTGTCTTGTTAGTGGAATAAATATGGCCGGCTATGTGACGACTGCAGTTGTAATAAAAGTTGAAATCTTCACATGAAATCAATTTTGAAGCTTTAACATGTGTTTGTGTTTCTGCCCACTAATAAATTTGCTTTTATGTTCATTTCGAGTATTTTATGCAAATATTGGATTTCTCCTTTTTTTTTCTTACTCAAAGCCTCTGCAGGAAAAACACGTTTTTAATTACATGAGAGAAAAAACACACGTCGTAAACACCTCTGTTTAGCATCAGTGGATCATTTTTAACCTGATTTAAAGAGAAAACTTCAGTTTAACACAGCTTCATCTGTTATGTCCCCCCACCCCCCCCCCCCCCTCATCAGTCCTGTATCCACATCCTCTTTGCTCCAGTAAAAAGTAAGAGCGCTGTGTCTGCCATCGAGCGGCCTCAGCTGGGTGACTTTTCATGTCGGCGATGTTTCTCCCTGCTTTGCGTGTTTCCTTCAGTGTCACTGTTTCAGCTGTGTTGACATTCTGCTCCGAACATCTTTAACCCTGCCAACCTACTGTACATCCCTGCAACATGATTTACTGTGTGCTCTTTTTCTTCTTCTCTTTGACGTCGGGTGGCAACTATAGCGGTCAAAACGCAGTATAACCTTTACGAGTGTTTGCTTGGTGCAATTACAGGTTTAAATCTTTCAAACTTTTATTGAACATTTGCTATATTTATACTGAGCAAAGTGATAGTTATTTAGGCTGATTTCACTGACCATAAGTAGCCAACATGACCACCAAGAGACTGACAAGAACTTTGCTTTTCCTCGTTCTTGCAATATAATTCTTTTTTTCTTGTTTTTTTGTTCTGTATTTTTCCCTCACAGAGTCAAAAACTTCAGTATTCCTCTCATCTCCTTTACAAGAGCAGCCGAAAATCACTGGGCGGCACCACAGGAGTTTCACATACTGAATGAAAGAAAAACAAAGAGCCGAAATCAGGATTTTGAAGACACACTTTTGAGACACCGCTGTCAATTCCGAGGCGCCTCGTATTTGTGGCTTTACAATGTCGGCCACGGAGACGGAGTTCATTCACTCCTAATCCTGAAATCAACCTCACACGTGATTGCACGAGCACAAACACTTCCACACGGGTAATATACAAGTGTAATCCTGATTGCTGACAGCTGAAATGAAATAATCACAGAGGAAGAGAAAAAAGAAAATCACACCTTGTGCATTGCTTTGGTTTGAAATAATGAAATCCACTTGACCTTCAGCGTGTTCGCTGCCTTAGAGCCCATCGTGCCATCTCTGTCCATCAATTCCACATGGAGGATCAGAGAAATGGATTAACTTCATATTTCTCTCCAAATACATACCTCTGTTTGTGTTCCCGGGGAAACGTTATTATCTGACAATCTGCCCCAAGCTTTTCAAAATGACATTAGAGCGACTTCTGGACGCTATGTCTCCAAAGGATGGACATAGAAGTGAAATAATAAATATAGATGTTTTGTTCAGGAAGCCCTGTTATCCACTGACCAGCTACAAAAGCATGCTTTTCCTCCTCTTCACCGTCTGATGTGGTCTGACCCGTCCTTGAAGATAGTTTAATATTTTTCTCTGTCCTTTCCTCTCGTGCATCTGCCCTCTCTGATTCCTCCGACTCATATTCTGTCTTCTCTCTCACCCTGCGATCTGAAATCAAACCGTGTTTCTGCACACGCGGAGGAGTCCTCGCAGCTGTGCATCATTAATAAATACGATTTATTTTCCACCTGTTCTTCCCCTTTCTATTATTCAGACCTCTCTTCAGCGCATCCCTCTGCAAATATAGAGCGAGTGTTGTTTGTTGTTTTGTAGTGTGAACCTGCACCGAACTCGTTTTCACTCTCAAGATTTCCAGTCTATCACCGACACGACCTGAAGGAGTCTGGAAGAATGAGGATGACAGTGGCAGTTGAACCCTAGGTAAGCTAACCTTCAAAATTCACGCACACACACACTGAGATGTTAAATATTTGACGTTGACTTTTTCCACATTTATTAAAATTTTTATATTTACGTGTGTTTTGTTCCAGCGGGGAGAGCACAGACGTTGGTTTTAATTCAGGGGAGAATCAGGTGAGAGGTTTATTAGAGCCTTTGCAGCAAACACTAATCAGTAAAATGCTAATCAGGAGGATGGTGTTCTTTGTTGTCGCAACACGATCCTGGTACAATCTGTTCGACAGGATGCTTTGATAACAAGTGTGAGAGGAACAGTGAGTGCAAATGAAATCAGACCTCTATTCTTAAAACAACAGCCTCCTGATGAAGAAACAAAACAGACAGAGCAGAGGGGGGGACGAGACAACCTGCAGCATCCTTTTCCTTCAATACTTTTTGAATAACTGGGCCACAGACGCCGCCTCTTCAATGTGACATTTGGCATCTTTTTTTTTTTTTTACTGTTAAGTGGTTGAAGTTTCTCCTGGGCTTCGGACCGTTAGACTGACACTGAAGATACAAATATGAACTTTCTGAATATTTTATCCTAAATAACTAAACGAGAAAACGAGTGAGTGAATAATTCTCCTGCAGATTAAACAGACATGTAAATCCAGAAAACAAAAAATGTAGCACAGCGACTCACTTTCTAAAACAATGTCGTGTGTATCTTGTTGCTGTTTCGTCCCATTGTTCGATAACAAATGACTCAGAGGCTTTTTAAACTGGCACATTTACGACCCTACTGGGTCTGTTTCTGAGGCTTGAGCAGCCGGACTTCATTAAGCTCATAGGGGAATAAACTCGAGCTGTCACTTTAACGCGTTAATTAGATTAATTAATTAGACCACAAATTAACGCGTTATAAAAAATGACACAAGATTAATTATAGCACTCTTGAATAAGAAAATTCAACGTAAATTTCACCCAGAAACTACAGACCGCAAGAAATTTTCATTTCAAACTTGGCCCAATCTTAAACAGACATGAGATTAAAATGAGATTAATTAGATTAATTAATTACAAATCCTCTAATTAATTAGATTAATTTTTTTAATGGCCTGACAGCACGAGAATAAACTTTGTCTTCTGGAGGTTGATGAGCTCTTCATGCGGTGCCTGTTTTGACTCCATGTTGATGAATTGCTGGGATACACAATCAGGAGTTATTTTTACATTGACGTGATACAACGACGCCTTCTCTTTTCTTGGCTTCCTGTCAGGGTTGCATGCTTTCAGCGGGTTCCATAACATAGAGCCTACTATCTGGAACGGATAGAGTGCGTGACGCTGAGGGAACGCAGTGCACACGCGTCCTGTGAAAACTGCCAGTGTGTTTTCACTGTCGGCTAATAGAGCAGATCTCCAGGTTTAGTGCAAGATTAATCATGAACACAATCAGTAGGTGCAGACGTGTGGGCATGTTTATATTAAAGTTTCACAGTAAATAGGTGAAGAAGACTCTGCAGTAACCAACAATTCTGCAACAACCTGAAACCTTTTAAAATGGTCAAATGAATGGAAATCCCTGAGCTGCTGTATCTGTAACTTTTTCCACAAAACAAAATCAAAATGAGCCTCATCATCCAGAAATATTCCTCTTTTCATCAGCTACCTCTCGTTTTTTTATTTTACAATGATGTCAGCAGTCCAAGGAGCAGCAGTTATTATAATCATGAGAATTTTGTTTGTAACTTGTCGTGCTGCACATCTCAAACTTTACAAACACACGCCGTCTCTGCTGTGATTTACTACTTTGCATGATTTGCCCCAATACACCGCTCCTGCTATCTGTCTGAGAATGAGCCCAGATAATGACAGCGAGATGAACGCAGCAGAATGTGGAAATGAAATCAGACATCTATTCTTGAACTACAATGGCCTGATGAGAAAAGACAGGGAGGGGGGGGGAAGAGGGAGCACAGGTAAATTAGATTGAAAGGGAGAGAGAGAGAGAGAGAGAGAGAGAGAGAGGCCAGGCAGCACGATGTGGAAGAAATAGAGATAAATCAAAAGTGCGAAAAAGAAATGATATAGTGTTGTAGGATGGAGAGATGATAGGAGCCGGCAGAGAGAGAGAGAGAGAGAGAGAGAGAGAGAGGACATGGAGGGAGCTCTGAGGAGGAAATCAGCTGCTTTCTAATGGGCACTGATTACATCTCCTCCTAAATGTCAAGTACATTTCCATTTAAAGTGCCTTACTGCTTAAAAAGGCATGAAGAGAGGCACGCCCAGACCACACACACACACACACACACACACACACCTCACACACACAGGAGGAACATACAGAACTTCAAAACCATGTAACCAAACAACACACAGTTAACTCAGAAGGAGTCCTGCACAATATGAGAAACACACGAGATGTGCAATATCACAGTTATTACAAAATAGTTTGTTTTTCTACCACTCATTTGACCCAAAGCCAATCTGCAGGTGTGATAGCTCACTTGACCTTAAAGTGATTGCATCAACATTAGTGGTAAAGCGTCTGGATCACCTCAGACGGTTTCAGGCTGCACGCGAGCCGCAGACTGATCCCATGTTCAAACAGTTTCAGAAATGTTGTTTTGTTTCAAACGATGCTTCGACTTACCTGCGTTTCATCTGACCGTGTCTGTATTTATCATGGCAGTGTTGTGGCTGCACGTGGTGACCATCAGCAGCTTCATGTCAGTCATGTAAAAGCCTGCTGTATTGAGTAGAGAGTGCTGTGTTCAGTCCACAAGCTGGAGACGCTGCACAGCTCCTGATGCACGCCTTGGCCCCAGATGATGTCACCAGTGCAGTCTGTGAGCAGTGTGAGTGAAGGTGACAGAGACATGTTGTCCGTGATCATTTACAGTCAATGAAGTGCAGAGCCCGACTCAGACATTGTATTCAACCTGTGACTGTGCGTGTGTTTGTGAGAACATGTGTTCCTGCGTCAGAGCTGCAAACATCTCTGCATGTCAATGAATCAAACCAAAGTGGCAGTAGCTGGAGTAAAGCGTAACCGCTCATCAATAAAACGCACATCAGTGCACACACACACACACACACTTCTTTATCCTTTCATTCCTACCCGCCCTAAAATCTGCTCCGAACCAATGAGGCGTGTCCTCCCACCGGGGTTCAGTAATGACTGCCAATCAGGATCACCGTAGCTGTGCCCAACAGCGAAGAGCGGGAAGATAGATGAGTGGCCCCGAGGCCTGCGCTGCACTGGAGCGAGCAGAGCTTAGGGATGGCTTCAATATGTCACAACAACAAACACACACACACACACACACAGGGATGAAGCCTGCAGTGTGCGTTTGTCAGAGTGGTTACAAACAGAAAAACACATTAAGGCAGTGTGTCTGCAGGAGACAAAAACAAAGGATGCCAGTATTCCTGGTTTCCTCTCTCTTTTTGGACATTCGATCAAACTCAACCTATCATACATTCAATTAGTCATGAAGAGATGAACACACGCTCTACTGTACACAAGGAACAGGTTACAGAATTACAGCGGTTCTTCAGTCAAAAGTAAACCAATGTGTCATATTTGACGAATGCATTTAGTTTAAACTTAAGACACCTCAAAACCTGCTCCGCTCCGCGACACAAACGTCCAGAAAGACTGAAATATACTGACCGCAAATCGCATCAGAGGTTAAACAGTAAGGACAGCATGGACAAGATATTAGAACAAGACGAGAGCACATCAGAAAGAACAACAAGCATGTTGATGGACCGTTCGCACAACTCCCATAACCTCTCTGCACTCTGGCCATCTGGACGAACAAGCTCGAGAGCGTGCGTGACAGGTCTCTAGACTCGATCCGCCAAGACATCAGTACCTAAGCATCTTCACAGTGCCGCCATATTTTTTCTTCCCTGGCTGACACCACAAGATGCAACAATGAAAAGCACCCGGACGTTTCATTTGAAGCTTCATGCATGTCCTGCTTTGTCTCTTCTTCTCCCTCCGTCCTGTCACTGTGGTCCAGCTGCCCTGCGTCACCACCCTCTGTTTCCTCCTCTGCAACATTGATCCCCAGCTCTTTTAATATGGTGGTGCATAGACATGCACCATCCAAAAGCAAATGAACACTTCCAGGAATTAAAGCTTTTATACTGTACAAAATCACAGAACAGTGATCAGGAGCACAGCTATGCTGGAGACCACAGGAGACACGCTCAAAGCACATGAAAGAAAAGACAGACACCATCCTCACAAAGAAGACACGCTCACAAAGCAAAGGATTAAGAACTCGGAGCAGGAGGAAAGGTATCAAAATGTCCTTGAGGAAATAACTATGACCAGCAGAAAGAATCAAGATGAGCTGAAGGAGACTTTCAACAAGTGAGAGAAGAACTTGTGCATAAATTAACATCCCTGACCATTTTTTAATCACCATTTCTGCATCACCTACATATCCTCATTTATCTTGAATAGATAAACCGGCCATTTTGTTTCATGGATGTGTTATTGAAAATATATTAAATCACACTAAAAAGCTTTTAGTGTGATTTAGTTTTATTTTCTCTCATCGGTAAAACATAGCCAACATTTTAATTACTCTTAAATCAGGCAAAATAAGTGCAGTTTAGGAAGCTAACAGGTTCTCTTTTCCTCATCAGCAAAACAAAAAAAGAAAGAAAAAGAAACAGTTTTCTTTGCCTTGTGATGTCACTCCACACATTTTCAACAAGTGGGGCTAAAGGGACCAAGAGTTTCATGCGGCTAATGCCGCGGCTAATGCGGCTAATGCTAACGCTAACGCTAATAGGAGGAGGTAGGAGGAGCTGCGTTTCCACGGAATTTGAATTCTTGCAAACAGACACCTGGAAAACACGCTAAAGAGCATCTGAGCAGAATATGGGCCCTTTAACAGCTACACAACGTAGAATCTGAAAATGTTTCGTATACAGTATGTAATGATTACACATGTTGTTATTTCAATAAGCAACCAGTGGCGTGGCTGAACTGGGCCATTGACGTCGGCAGTTTGAGAATAAATTTTGTTAGCCGAGGATGACGTGTAAATTGTGTCATTGAAATAAAAAAAACACAAACAAAACAAGATTGCATATTAAAGTGTGCTCTGGTGACCTTATGACTGTTTCTCAATTAAAATAACACTTATTAAATGACATTAAATCAGTGCCTAAACAAACAGCACATTTAAAATGTTAATTACAATTCTTTCAATAAAGCCTCAAACTGAAATCTGCAAGTTCCAACACATGAAGCTCCCATCGTGCAACAACACGTCAACAACACGTCAACAGCACCACATCAAGGAGGAGACTGTCCTCCACGCGTAAAAAGGTTCAGTACAGGGATGAGTTCAGACTGCTCCGGTCTCTTTTCTCTCACTGTATCTAAATGAAGCCTGGCTGTCTGTTCTGCCCTTGTCAGCACTTGTTAACCTCTCTATTGATTCTCCTGCACTACTGTACATCTCCTTTAATTAAACACACCGGCTTATCTGGCTTTCAACCAGCTGTATGTTCGAGCGTGAAGCGATCATCTCCAGATGACTCATCAATATAACACTTTGAAATTACGTGCATCTCTTTATAAATCTGTTTGCTGTGTGTTTCTTATCCCATTCAGCCGATCGACGTCACACTTGGCTGATGTGTCGCTGAGGACCCCGAAAAGTTCATGTCGTAGAAAATTACATTTTTGAGTATAACTTAAGTAAAAAAAAAAACATAATTTCAGTTCAATCAATTATTTTATTTTCGGTTTTTATTTTCTAAATGGCTTTGAGTTTGTAGCACTGTTCGGCTTTACAGTGCTGCAGAAAAATGTCTTTTAACTGTCCATCATTTCACACAAGTACTTAAATATGACTGAATAAGTGGACTAAACTTTTAGATTCAGACTTTATTTTCCCGAATGGGAAATTCTTCTCCGCAGCGCAGTGCCGGTTTGACAGCAGTCAACAACTAGTGACGGCACAGAGAAAAACAACAGTGTACATTTACACAGCACACAATAAACTAAAAAACACACACACACAGGTAAGAGTGTGGTAGGAGAGGTAAAGTCAGGGTTACCTCAGGGTAGATCGCCATGGCAACATAAGCTGGTCTGCATGTTATGTGCAGGATAAAAGATTAAACCTGTGAAAGAAAAGGCCCAACGACCAATCAGACTGTTGATCCTAGAGGCTGCGACCGGCACAGCACTCAGTGTTTCCCCATACAGGTCTGAGAAGATGCTTTATTGTGATTGGATGTGTTGGTGACAGTCAGCCTTTGCAGCAATAAACAAAAAGGTGAAAAATGACAAAAATTTACAAACCAGAGTGTTGAGCCCTGTACACAAGGAAGTGAATGAAAACAGCTTTCGGTCACTTGACCACAGCAGAGGCTTCTGGTCGTCTTTCTTCGGCCTTGTGGGCTCATTTATTTACAGAAAATTCATTTGTTGTTTTTTACTACGCCTTCATTTTCATATTCTTACTGTTTTTGTTTTTGCACCGTTTTTTGTCACCTCGTGCTGCAACAATCTGTGCACATCAGCAGTACACCTGTTCACTTTCAGTTTTGAATGTCAACATGCCTCCAAAAGTTTGTTTATCATTGAATCTGAAAACAAAAAAAAACACACACACACATCTGAACAACACATGCATTCATGATAACAACAATTACCAATGAGAAGCTGTTACTTCCTGGAAACACAGCCGAGCTTCAGCAGCTGTTTTTCTTGTGCCAGATTCCTGCTGTGACCAATAAAAACACGGATCAATTTAACTCCATTTTACAATTATCATGAGATCTCTCGGGGACGGCGCTCAAGGTTTTTCAGCTAATTAGAATTAATAATGGCTCAGCAGCAGAGACAGCATGCGTGAGTGAATGACGCTATAAAAAAAAAAAAAAAGTCTGTCTGATGCCTGCAAAGACAATGAAAATAGCCATCAAGAGGGGACAGTGTAAGGACACTGAACAATAAGTCTTCATCTCACACAAGACTCTTGTAAGTGACGCTGCTTGGTGCTGCGTGAGAGACGAGCAGAGAACAGGAGAAAGGGCCCATTTGAGCATCGATCACTTTTACGGCCCTGGTCTGTTTGCATATTTTAGACCTATAAACAACATGAATGATGTGCCGTGTAATGCACCATAATCGAGATTTATTCAATCTTGGAGGAGGGAGGAGATGTTCACAATCCAAGAATCAGGAGGGGATGGATGGTGTGGCTCCCATTCTGTGTGTTAGTGTGTGTGTGTGTGTGTGTGTGTGTGTGTGTGTGTGCACTGTGATTTATTTGATTTAATTAGATCGCCGATGTAAAACAGCTCGTGGGGGGAAAAAAGGTAAAGACGAGTGCCGAGGGAGGCATAAATAACACGCGGCTCTTTCCCCTTCCCCTCTCCTCCTCTGCCTCTCTTTCAACTCCCTGATCCTTTCCTCCGACCATATATAATCTGCTATTTTTCTCCATCCTCCAAAAGCCTCTTTATTTCTTCCTCACTTTTCTTCTCAGCTTTCCATTTGCTCCGAATCTCTCCCCCCCCCCGCCCCCCCGCCCGGTGTCCTTCCCCTCTGCTGTGCTCCCAGCTGAATAATGATAGGGGGTAAACACCTCATTAGGTTAAAAGGCCCACAGGAACAATCAGAGACATGGAAAGTCTGCCGAACCCGTTACTCTGCACGCTCGCAGAGACATTTCGAACACAGCGGGACAAGGAGGGGTCTACACAGGAGGTAAAGGGGAGGCAAGAAATTCAAGAGAAAGGTTACATCAAATCAGGGGTGAGAAAAAAAAAAAAACATCCAAATAACAAGTCCGGCCTTCTTTAACACTTCTCGATTTTTTATTTTGTCCTAAAAGGCCGAGAACACACGAATCCACACGCAGCCATGAACGGCTGATTTACGGTGAGTGATCAGGAGAGGAGCGTAAATCTTCTCTCTCAGCTGGTAACGGCCAGTAAAAGCGCCTCAGCCGACACTTTGAACGACCTGCATCACCCCGCCCCAGCCAGCCGTCTCTAACCCTGTGATGAAAGATGATCAAGGTTAGGAACTCCCTGCACTGCTGTTTTCACATGAATTCTCTCCAAGCAGCTTCCTCCTCTCTGTTCCGTTAGCTTCCATGCTTGACTCTCCGACACATAGATCAGCCTCATTGCTTTTTAGGGACGTATATCTCATGGTCTTTGGTGCAGTTTATGATTTCAGAGGTGTGTGGATCACTTTAAAAGCAAAGTCGTCCAGTGAGTTTAACCCTGTAGCCTTTTTTTTGCGAGTCCACACTTAAAGTTTTTAAATAAGTAGCCTCTATTACATTATTAGTCTGTTCGATCAAATAAAATTAAAGTGAAGGTGGACTTTTTTTTCTCACATATTCCCTGAGTTGCCTGATTCTGTTCACTGTGCTGTCTTTAAATAAAGCTATAAAAAGAACAAAAATAAACCTTCACCATTACTTGAATGACATTACTAATGAATGTTTGCATATTGCTGTTGAATTATATTTCCGGACCAACAGTCACGCTAGCTTGATGGCAGCTCATGGATTACTTTGTTAAAGACATACTAAGGCTCAGGTTAGTATGCATTATGCAGTATGTATATTTCGAGTTTAGGCAGGGTGTAGTGTGAGGTTTCACACACAGACACCATTTAGGAGATTTCTTCTAGAACGGCTCCAGACAGCCGTCTCCCTCCTGTTGTCTGGACGGTCGAGCCTCTCCACTCCTCATGCAGGTGATTCAAAGAAACCAAACATGGCACCCAAAAATGTGTCATGTTGGAGCTACTCTTCAGGAGTCGCCGCTGCGTGTTGAGTTTAAAACCAAGTTTGGTACTTTGATTTGTTGGGGAGCATGTTGATGCCGAAAGGACACGTGGGAAAACCAATGTGTGGATTGAGATGCAGACCCAGAGGTGTCTCAAAGTTTAAAAAAAAAAAAAAAAAAGTTTTGAAAAGGAGGAAAACACTATGAAACTGTAAAGAGTCAAAAAATACTAAATAATGCACCAAAGATGATGAAACTAAACCACAGCCGGCAGGCAGCTGACTCAAAACCCAAAACAGTCCAGAGTACCCAGGAAATGCAAATGAAAGGCTGCCAGGGAGACCTTCGATAAGACAGAAGACAGGAGTCACAACAAAACCAGCAGCCCAACTTAAACTGTCACACGCCGGTGTTTATGTTGACACACAGAGAGAGCGCCTCTCACTCCCTCTGAAGGTGAGCTAATGAGTCAGCACAGAGAGTTTATAAGAGCTCCTCACACCTGGGCTTAATCAAAGCCAATCAGTGCCACACACACACACACACACACACACACACACACACACACACACAAAGGGAGGTAGATTTGATGAATGAACATATTGGAAAACAAGAAGTACACAAAAAAAAACCAAGAAAAAAAAAGGAAAGCTACGTTATGAGTCTTCTCACTTTCACAACTCTTTCCCTGGTCGTCAGCACAAACACAAACATGCATGCTGATTATTTTATGCATTTTATTTATGCATTCAAAGCAATAATGCATGGCTACAAATCTTTAACAATTCTAAGCACATTTGTTTTACCCGTCTGGTTTATTTTAATTGAATGTGATGTGTAGCTATGGCAACACCCCGACTCAGAGATGTAATCAAGCTGAACACATCTGCCACCTTTTCTGCCTCCTTGTTAGAAGAGTGATGAAGTCAAAACCTTTGAGCCAACATCATCTGCAAAAATCTCCCCATGCTCTTTAATCCTTGTCTTTTTAATGTCACATTTGATCTATTGATTGCTGCCCGAGGACAACAAAGCGTCTCCCCATAAAAGTCCTTTTCGAGATGAAGTCGCATTCACAGGACCTCGGGCCAAACTGATATTAAATGCTTTTTAATTGCTATTGATTTACGGAGAGAGCTGATGCACAAAACAGCTGAATCAGAGTGTCAAGCTTGTCATTATTTCCATTTAGGAGTCAGGGAGCCGTGAGTTGCAGATGCTCGGTGCATCGTGGGTTTTAAACTTTGCAATACTTCCAACCTGCCGCCTGAAACAGGAACCAGATAAAAACCCAACACAGTGTTTTTAAAGCACTTGTTTTTTGGTTTAACAAACATTGTTAGCTGTTCCTGGGTAAAGAATCACCAAATGGTACATTTAAGGTTTTTTCTATAAAACGACTCGGTGCTAAATTACAGAGTAAGGGCATCCTCTATATGATAACCCTTCTTAGATTATCTTCACAGTTGATGTTGTGCAGAGACACTCTGTCGTCACAAAGACATGTAATCGATGTGAATAATAAAGACGACCTTTATCTTTAACATTATATCTGATTCATGATCTGTAAATGTGTAACTCATGTTGTTTTCTGTAGTCATTTGACAAGATCTGTGCTGTCTGTGACTGACTGTGTGTTTAGATAGATAGATAGATAGATAGATACTTTATTGATCCCGAGGGAAATTCAAGTTTTTTTTTTGTTTTTTTTTTAGATAGATAGATACTATCTAAAAAATAGTTTGTCTGACGTAAAATGAATAAAATATGTAATACTTATTAACACACAAGAGGAGCCGATTTATTTTTATTTACAGATTAAATCCCATCTAATGAGCCAATTACAATTCCCCCTTTCTGGTTTTCGGGGTCAAAAGGTTCAAAGGGTCACTTACTATTCTAGATCAGAATCGCTGTGATGTAGCGTATTGACTCAGGTTGTGTTTATAAATATAAATGAAAAAAACTGAAAATCAGAAATATTAACAAAATTAAACCTCTACAGTTTTATTAGATTAAGTGGGAGGAGCTCGGTCTTCTTCAGTGAGCCTTTTATAACCACTGTTCATCTAAAACATTATGTTATGAACATATGATAATAAAGCTTCTTACTGTAACACTTGAGAGATTAACAACAAGCCAACATATTATCTTTGTGAAGTTGGATCTCGTCCCCTGCTCACCTTCTGACCTTTGACCCACAGAGTGATCTAAGAGGTGTGCGAGGTGACGTGGGTATTGGGTGGGACGGTGCGGACGGTCCTGTGAGACGTGACGGGGCCAGGGGCCACACAGTGGGGACAGCAGCAGGGGCTCAGAGGGTTACTGAGCGTCACATTGAAGGTTCCCTTCAGCACTGTGTTCATGAGGCCTGGACTCAACTGCGGAGACACAAACAGAACAGAGAGGAGGCGTGATGAGAGAGGTCATAGGTCATTTGAAATGTGGGAGTAAGCTCAGAAACGTGAAGCGGAGAAGAGCTACTTCACAAGAAGAGCCGCACACCAGAGTCGGATTAGAAAGTGTCTTTAATTACAGTCAACCACATTCACTTTTGTTTGAGTTCCTTTAAACAAGACGGGACATGGAAACAGAAGACAGGCTGATGGGACTGAATTCAAAATGGGTTGAAGAAATACAAAAAGAGAACAATGATTCTGGAAGTCTGGGGGGGGTTTTTCCACGCAGACTTGAAAACTGAAGCTGTTCACTGAGATCAAACGTCACATTAAACTGTAAGAAGTGACGGCGTAGGAACGATACTACCGAAGCCTCAAGACAAACGGTTAAACTTGATGAGGAGTGGTTCTTTAAGTTGTGACTCTCACAGTAGATGAGCTTCGTGTAATATAAACACTTAAAGCCCTACATGTGTGCGATTTTATGTCGCCTGACTTCAGAATCAGTCGTGCAGCTCAAAGATTGGTTTGATGTTGTACATGTTGCACTTTTTGGATGCTAAGGTTTTTTTGGGGCTTTTTATGAGGAGATAGAGTTAGAAATCAGAGAGAGAGAGAGAGAGAGAGAGAGAGAGTAAAGAAGCCAGAGGTGGGATTTGAACCCAGCTGCCCCGCTTGGACGACTTTAGCTTCTGTCTGTCTGAAGTTATAAAATAAAAAAAATAAAAAACATGTATTTATGTTCACCTAACTGAATACGACTTTTCCTGGTAAAAAAAAAAAAAAAAAAAAAAGAATTATAAATGTAAAAAACAATATCCACTGCAACAAGACGATTTCTTGTTTTTACATCACAATAAAGAAAAGTAAATTCTCTGTCTTAATGACACAAATATATCGGCAACATTTTAGTGCTAAAAACTATGAGATATTATATTTCAGTTTTTTTCTTGTATTAGCGAACACAAACCATCTCATCGTGGCTCATTACTCAGTTGAAGCGTGTGGTGGTGACTGCATCTGCAGCTCTTCTCTTCATGTGTGTGTGTGGGGGTAGTGTGCAGTGGTGCTGAGCTCACAGCTTAAAGTGCACAGGTCGGAAGAATTGAAAAAGGCATCACATGTCTAACGTTCTCCCTCTTAAAGTCTGTGAGAAATATGAGAGAAGTTTGTGTTCACAAAAAAAGAAAGTCAGGAGTTTTGTGTGTGGAGACATCCTCTTGGTCAGCCTGTTCCACGACCGAGGGAGACTTTAGCTTGACCCCAAATATCAATAAAACCTCTACGTGCACTACAAAGCCTAACCTTAAATTCACCTCAGATAAAAGAGCGACACAAAATGAATTCTCTCTCTCTCTCGCTCGCTCTCGTACACGCCGATCAAAACTGCAGACATAAATGCAAATTAACATATATATATATATATATAATATATAATATATCGGCACAAACACCCTCTTAACCTCTCATCTCTCCCAACAGGTACTGCCTGAAGAATTTCCTCGCATTTTATCAAAGTCTTGCTCCCTCTCTCCTTTTTTTTTCCTTCTCCCCGTCCCTCCCAGCGTGCGCACACGCATCAGTATGCTAGCGGTGCCACGGCAGGATTTAGGCACATCGGCGGAGCCTCTCAGATCTCAGTATTGATCCTAATGGGAAGAAGGTTGCGGGTTCAACTCCAGGTCACCCTCAGGGTTGCCCAGGAGGTCGGGTGGGATGAGGAAGAGCCCTTGGAAGTGGCTACACCAGCGGCATGTCAATGACGGGTGAGATTATGAGCTGTTTCACTGGGTCAAAGGGGGGAGAAGGAGAAGGGGATCCGCGGAGGGGAAGTGATGATGATGTTGCTGTGAATGTATGCAGACGTGTGCGAAGTGTGCTCACAAGAACAGAATAAAGAGTGTTTCATGCAAAGTCTTTCCCACAACTCACACACAACACATGACACGTACAGGAACGCAACACAGGCTTTAACCTGTACATGCATAATACATGCAGGGCAGGCGCGAGGGTGCTAACTCTCAATTTAGGACAGCAGGAGTCTGCACATTCACCACACTCAAAGAAAGCTCTTATCTTCACACACGCACACGCACACACACACACACACACACACAATCACTGCACAGACACAGTCAGGAAACCTTAAATAAGTCAGCACTTTGTCCTTCCCGTTGAAATGATTCATTAGCGCGCTGACTGATTAGCCATTGTTGTGTTTGAGGTTTGGTAAAGACAACAAAGAGAGGCAGAGAAAGATCAGAAACGTGGTTTGAATTCGCCTGAGTCAGAGAGCACATGTCGAACAGATCAAAACCTGAACGCAGACTCTATACTGTACAGCGTTGATGTTCGAGGCGACGATCAAACAGATGTGCACAGCGGGGGGTGACGGCAATAATCAGCATCCTCGTCTACAGACGCAAATGGGAAAAAAGCAAAAATGGGGCCGTGTGGGTTTGAGGTGAGCGGTGAGGCAGCAGTGTGAAAGTTTGAGTCAGCTGTGATGAAACGGGTGGGAGACGTGTTACAGTGAGAAAAGAGAAGGCAGTGTCAATGTGATGGTCTGGGAAAACTTTACGATAAAAGCTTCTGAATGTGTATCACAGAGCAGGTTTACCCTCGGTTAACATGGAGTAAATATTTGTCCCTGTCGACAGAGGGGAGAGACACAGTCCTGCTGTTTCTCTGTGCATACTAACCTAAGCCGCGTTTCCACCGTCAAAAGTTGGGAATGAAACCAGAAGAAGGGATCCATACCATCCTAGGTTTTTGGTACCCTTCTTTTTGGGTGCCAAGGGGACCGATCCCACCCTGACGGTTTCATTTTATTTACTGTCATGTTCTTCTTCATCGAACTAAAATCAATAACTCTGTATTGTGCTGCTGTGATGTCACACTATTTTGCATAAATCCACCGTTGGCTGAGGAAACAAAAAGAAGGTCAGAGTTTAACGTACTAAACTGAATTGAACCGGACTGCTTGGGCTCGAGTTTCCCTGCAAGAGTACAATTAAAGGAGATCCAACAAACTTCCCGAACAGAAGAAAACGTTTTCTTTGGCCTTGGAAAACAAGTTTTGGAAACATGCAGCACGGGAGAACGGTGTGTGTGTGCTTTTTAGCCGCCTCTCTCAAGCTCCTCCTGATGTTGGGAAAGTGAACTGACACACTTTCAGGTGTGTTATGTAAGCACAAAGTCGTAATGATGGGGGAGCTTGGTTGCGGCGTCGTTGCAGAACTACAAACAGGGAGGGAGGATGTGAGGAGCGTGGGGAGGCAGGAGGTGAAGGATGAGTGTCCAACAAGAGTAACAATCAGCTTTAAAACAATCCTGCACACACAAGGCATGTTTAAGGTTAATCATGTCAGCTGATAAGATGACTCAGAGTGGCTGGTCACTGAGGTCTACTTTCCATTTTTCACTCTTGGTGTGACTCAGACCCGAGCGTTTTAAACAATTCATCTATTTTTTTTTTTTTAAATACAGAAACATGTAGTCTCCTGTTTACTTACCAGCGCTGCAACCTTCACCGAAAGTTTGTAAAAACATGACGAGACGATGACCTCCGCTCTCTCTGCATGAAGAAGCATTCAAAGTGTTTAAACTCTTAAAAAGGGGGCGGTGCCGGTAGCGCAGTGGCAGCGCACGCGTCACCATGTTTAGAGGCTATACTCTCCCCGATTTATAATGCAATCGACTTTCTCTCCCTCTATCCAAATAAAGGCATAAAAAGCCCGAAAATGAATCTTTAAAAAAAAAAAAAAAACCTCTTAAAAAGGGAGGAAGGACACGAGGGGACAAAAACAGCTCAGCCTGATATTGGTTTGATAGCACCTGGGAGGCGTTCAGGACACCCTCTGTTCTTACTCACAGTGAAGATAAAATTCACTTAAGCTGTTTGACGTCAGTCCAGCATGGAGGCTTTACATCCAGACATGCTTGACTAATGACTGAAGTTAGATTTCCTTCGTTTCAAACGTGTTCCTACAGTAAGGGCGTGTCACGATTGTTTGATGGCGCGTCTCAAGTCAGCCAAGGTCACGATTCCATACGATTGAAAATACCAACATCGCAGAATATTACGATCACGGTCATTTCATCGGCTAAGGTAAATAAAAGCCTGTGCTGTTAATTTAAAGGAATATATTTGATTAAACTGAATTTCACAGACACATCGTGTTCTGTACAGATTGATGGAAATTCGACATGTTGTTTCCAAGCTTTTCGTTTGCTGTCATTTAGTTTGTTCATTCAAAGCTTTCCAACCGAAGTTATAAAACTTTTCAAACGCATCCGGCCTCACGTTGTTGCTTCACTATTTGAAGTGAGTGATGGAGCCTCGTGCACGGCAGATACTGAATGTTTTTTGGCTTGACGTCTCTTCATGCCCGTGCGCTCCATCCTCACAACCTCACACATCGTCTCTGTTTAATGAAGCTCCGCCAATAAGAACGCTGTTGAGTGTGAGAGAGGTAATGGAGCCTACTTTCCAGAATAGATGCCTCACATGATGCAGTGAATGGAAACACCTAATGAGTCCTCTCTGTGACCTAGTGCTGCTCAAGTAGATAGATTTGTGACATTACAGACACACGTATGGATGGACGAGCACACGCACACTCTGATTCTCAAATAGCTTCTGTTCCATTACGCTGCCGTCTGCTTCTGATTGCAGACCCTTCGAGCACATTTACAGCTGTTGAATTTAACTACCCTCTTTAGCTGCTCGATTTGCTGCCGTCTCTCTGCTTCTCTCTTTTCCTCGCCGTCTCACCTCCTTTCCTGCCTCCCAACACTTACTCACTTGTCTATCTCTCTGCACCACTTCACTCTAAATCTTTAACTCTGTGGGGCCCGTAATCTATAGACTCAACGTCAAGCAGCTAATCGCTGAGACAAGAGCTTCGACGTGCATTCAAGAACAATAAAACAGAACAAAACCCCCCCCGAAGCTGAATTTAGACATCACACTCCTACAGATGGCATCCAACTACGGTATGTTCCTTTGTTTGTTTGAGCAGAATCATCCGTGTCCAATAAAAATGAAGAGTTAGCTCGGATTTCTAAATGTTGCATGACGTCAACAGAAGGGAGATGTGGTGGTTGGGAGTTCACACTCTGCATTAAATTGCTCAAAAATGCTTTTTTTTTAACTTCAATTGGTAAAATTGGGGCAGAAGTAGCTCAGTCTGTAGGGACCGGAGGGTCGCTGGTTCAAGTCCCAAGTCCGGAAATTGGTTTGGCAGCTGGAGAGGTGCCAGTCCACTTTCTGAGCACTGCCGAGGTGCCCCTGAGCAAGGCACCAAACCCCAAGACTGCCCTGGAGCGCTCGCTGTGGGCAGCCGCCTCACTCTGAGACCTCTCCATTAACGCACGTCACGAGGATCCTGTTTGTGCATGAGTGTGTATCTCAGCCTGTGTGTGTGTGTGTGTGTGTTCATTAGACAGAGTGTAAACTGAATTTCCCCTCGTGGGATTAATAAAGTATAAATTATTATTATAAAAGATGCAACGTTAAAGACTAGGGGACAGGAGGACGGGCAGGGAGAGAGAGGAAAAAACACTGCGTATTTGTAAATGAAGTATATAGAGCATATCGATAATTTCATCCAATCAAATCCAACTTTATTTGTCAAGCACTTTAAAATAATCACAGCCGACCAAAGTTGCTGTACAGAAGCTCCGCTGCAAAATGTTCCCAGAGTCAGATTCTCTAACAGAAAAGACAAGTCTGTAATCATCTGTGCAGAAAGCCAGATCAGAGCAGCGGCTTTTAACACCACACAGGCTCTGATTTTATCAGACAACTGTAAGAAAAGTTACAAATGTGAACGCCATTCTTCATTTTCTGCTAAATAACAAAGAAATGGTTTCTTAAAAAAAAAAAAAAAAGAGAGAGAAGTGAAGGCAGAAACAGGCAGAGCTGAGAGAGCAGAGACTGTCAGTGAGCTTCTGATGAGGAGAGCTGAGGAGATAAGTCCGAACACAGGCGGGCAGACAGACTGATAGAGACACAGGGACAGATAAAACGAGAACAGAGAGCCCTGTGATAACGCTGCACCCATGGACATGAACATGGAGATGAACTGTACAGCAAGCTTTAAATCAAACACTGTGCTTCGCTCTTTGATCCTCACTTCTCAAAGTCAGCGGGGACCGGAAGCAAAAAAAAAAAAAAAATCACTCTTTCAATCACCTCACATATTCCCCGGCAGCCGTAACACACAACTGTAATTTAGTTTCAAACACAGGGAAGTGGAGCAGACACATATTAGGTTCTGTTTAGGGTTCATTACAGCCGTGTAATGCTTGGACCAGAGAGTGCGTTGGTCTCTGTCAGCAGTCTGCAGAGGCTGCATTAAACAACATCACACTTGATGCACTCGCCAGTTTTATTGAAGCATGCAGGTCGAAGTCTGCACAGCTTTAAGGTCACAGAGAAAACCTGAGCTGAGATGATGTCAGATGTGTTTCTGGTCTCTTATGGAACCTAAAACACAAACAACCATCCTGAATAACAGAGTCTGGGTTTACACACTGCCTCTCCATCCATCCATGTTCTTCTGCTTATCTGGGGCCGGCTCACAGTGGCCGCAGGATTAACCATGTGCTCAGGAGGCCCATCTTCCCAGTGAGGATTTCTTGCTCCTCCCGGGGGGGGGGGGTCCCAAGGCGCTACCAGGCCAGAAGTGATAAACAAAACCTCCAGCACATTCTGGGTCTACCTCGAGGTCTCCTGCCAGATGGACGTGCCCTGAAAACCTCCAAAGGTAGGCAGGTGACGAGGACGCATGCAAATGAGACGCCTGAACCGCCTCGACTGTGCTCCTGACTGTGAGCTCCCTCCGGATGTCTGAGCTCCTCGCCCTATCTCTAAGACCGAGCACAAACTCGTTTCATCTGCTTGTATCTGCAATCTCATTCTTTCAGTCACTACTCGGAGCCCATGAGCAGGGCTGAGGTTGGCTGGTGAATTGAACGCTTTGCCTTTCAGCTCAGCTCACTCTTCACCACAACCGTCCGGCGTTGCACCTGCAACACTGCTGACCCCGCCCCCATCCATCCATCATCATGTTGTTTGTTTACATACATCTGCTTTCATCTTATGCCGTCGCTGTCCTCTGAATCTAACTCTGTGACTTGTGTTTTTTATCTTGTACTAACGTCTAGACACTTTACTCTCTGCTCTTCCTTGTATCTGACTTTGTACTAACTCTCCTGACACTTTATTCTTTTTTCGGCTCGTGTGCCCTTGAATTGCCCCCCGGGGACAAATAAAGTTTTTTGAATTGAACTGAATTGAATCTCCCGGTCCATTCAACCCTCAATACGCGAACGAGAACCTGAGATACTTAAACTGAGATAGCTGAACTTCTTCACTTGAAGCAGGGACTCACTCCCCACCCACGGCCTCGGCCTCGGAGGCGCTGACCTCGTCATCCTCTCACTTTAAAGAGTCGACATAGAACTGTCGCTTCAGAATCCGGTTTACCTGATAAGCTCCAGGCCCAGGGTTGGTGTTCGCGGGGACTTTGAATCGATTTTCTCCAGAGGAAATCAGAGCCATTTGAGGGAAGGATTTCACCCCTGGGTTGTACTGGCCTGGACCTGATGAACAACAAACACACACACACACACACACACACACACACACACACACACTGTAACCCACGACATGGTGTATGCCAACACATACATCCAAACTGCACACATCCACATGTACTTTACTGTCCTCTCCACCGTGTGCAACAAGAGATGAGCCTTCAGCATCATGTCATACAATCCTATATGTCTCATGCATTAATGAAGTGAGTGTGGCCGCTACACAGGGAGCATGCCAGAGCTGTTTGGGGGTTTAGTGCCTTGCTTAAGAGCACCTTGGCAGTACTCGGTAAAGTGACCTTTCACCTCTCCAGACTAACTTCCTTCTTATGGTCTGCACCAGGACTTGATCCGGCGATGTCACAGTCCCGACAGACTGAGCCGCTGCCGCCCCATTCTCTCTGTCTGTACATTAACTCCTCTTCAAATTGATTTCAACACTTTTTGAAACACTGAGTCGTTGTACAAGTACATGCTCAATACTCAAAATACTCAAAATACTTTTTTCTGTCTGATATTAAGCAAGAGCCACAGATTTTTTTGTTTTGTTTAACATTTTACTTTTACTTTGGGGGATTATGGTGGATTGAATAATTGTGCTAAAAGCAGCACCCATGGGACTCTGGCAGATCATATGAAGGTGCTTGTTTGAATAAGAGGATCAAATATTCTGCGTATGGTAAACATTCGCCTTTCATCATGTTTTACTTATGTAAAACGCTACCTGCTTGTGTTTTCCTTATTTTCACATATATTTAACCACAGCATTGTATAAATCCATCGTATCCTGTTTTATTTGGGTTCAAGTTTAATGTCATTGCATCTGTGTGCATGATGATCAAAGCACCTTACACAACAGGCTAAAAGACACACTGACGGGAGTTTCTTCTTCACTGTGGGACGCTTTGGATGTCGTTACCTTGTTGTGAATATACTCTGAGACGTTAACAAAAGACACTTCAAACACAAGCTGATTAGCACACGAGCACGGACAAACAAACAGAAATAAAAACACACGTGCAAAAATACGATGGACTCAAAAAGTTCAGTTTTCATTTAAGCAGAAACATTTGCAGTGAATTCTGAAAAGTGTTCTCAAATGAAGAAGCTTAGCCTCGGGCGTTTATCCGCTGCATGTCAGCGTCTACATAAACCTCTTTTATTATTTAAAACATCAACCGCCAACTTTTTGGAAAATTATAGAAACAACTTTTCAACTGATTTTGGAAGAGTTGAATGGAGACCGAGGGCTGAAAACTGCACCAGTGCATTCAAGATGAAGGCAAGAAAAATGAGAACGAGAACCCGCCACAACTTATTACAAGACAGCCGCTCGGACCGAGTCGACCGAACAGCTCACTCAAGTCATGTGCTTTACTGGCTGACTAAACAACATGGGCTAAATGGCTAATATGCTCACGACTGACAAGCACCTCAAACAACCCCACTTCAAACTATCCCTTTAAGTTACCCACAGACACTAAAGGCCTTTGAGCCATCTGCTGTTGTCACGGACGATAAAAAAAAAAGAACTTTGTGTGAGTTTCAGAAGTAGTGGAGTTAAATTATTGTACATTTTTACATAATGTGATCACAGGGGGCGCAGCATGATGAGGAATATAAGGCTCCCTAATGTTCTATTCATAAATGCAAATTCAATAATGATTGTATGTGTGCATACGTACACCAACGTGTGTGTCCCAGTGTGAGTCTGCATGTGTGCCTTTGTTTCCACATGCTTGCGTGTGGAAACAAAGTCTGTGTGTGTGTGTGTGTGTGTGTGTGTGTGTGTGTGTGTGTGTGTGTGTGTATGAAGAAGAAACACTATTGCAAACAGTCCAAATCTATTTATATGCAAATTGGATTTTGGTTAAACGGTTTGGGGTGCCTCGTGGGTCGAGTCCCTTGGTGAAATGGGGCTACTCATAAATTATCCAAGTAAGTCATGAATCTATCAATTTTGAAACAACATTTTTCAACGGGAGTGTAATTGAGGTAAATATTAGGTTAGAGGCCCGCAGAGATGGAGCTAATTGAACTGCATGATGGTGAAAAGGTGGAGCGCTTAGTTTTCAAAACGATCTGAATGATCCTGAAGATTGACAGACAGACAGACAGACAGACAGACAGACAGACAGACAGACAGACAGACAGACAGACAGACAGACAGACAGACAGACAGACAGACAGACAGACTTGTGTGTGTGTGTGTGTGTGTGTGTGTGTGTGTGTGTGTGTGTGTGTGCATGTGCGCGTTACCTGGCACATCGGGATCACACATCAGGAACAGATTATCCCGCGGTGCAGCAGAGAGGAAACAGCTTTGACGTCTTTTAGCTCCTTCGCTGCGCGGCTGCAGGTAAGAACGGCGGTGAGTCGGCCTCACGTTGTACGTGTTGGGTGGAGGAGAGTCCTACAAGGAGAGGAAAGCGGAGGAGAACTTTCTAGTTCACACAAAGAAACAAGGAGGCAGGACGTGATGTGAAAGGGAGGCTGCAGAAGTCACTGGGTGTATCCAAATCCAAAAGTGCCTCCACAGTCTGTCAGTGGGCAGCACCTTCTCCCCGTGCTGTATCACTACCTTCTGTTCACTCGACACACACAGCAGGCAGATCATTGTTCATATTTCATCTGATTCCCACAGTATGGAAGTGGTGTCATGTGTGTTACCCGCCACATCCATCTTCTTTTTGTGTTTTTTCCTTTTTGTTTACCTTTATTCAAGAAGAGTAATACACATACACACATACACAGTCAGGTAAACAAAATATCACAATGTAAACCAAGTAAAAAACTGATTCAATAATTAATTAATTTACAGTACAGGAAAGTGCAAGTGAAGAACCGTAACGTGTTGCTTGAAACTGTCGCCATCACACAAGGAAATGTCTGACGATGTAACACGATGGCACAATAATCATCTAGTGAGATCACACAACTCACTGTCCAAAAACACAACAAACACACATTCATGATAAATAACACATGACCCTTTCACCCATTCTGTGCATTGTGAGCCGAGCTACAATATCATCAACGTATGTGTATCCATGCATAAATATCCGAGCACAGACACGTGGACATGCGGTACATGTCACATCATTGACATGCAAAAAAAAAAAACACCCACGCACAAATTGTTGTGTGGCGCAAATGAGCGCTTCTCTCGCACATCATCATTATCCTGGTTCTTCACAGCACATGGACTGTAAGAATCATGATCAACACTGAAAACATATGAAAGGAGCTCCTGGAATTCATTGACAGCCATTAATGAGTCACTCACAATAAAGAGCGAAATCACAGAGACACAGCTGCTGAGGTGAACGTGTAACGGATCCCTGAAGATCAGTTTAAGGGCAGAAAAGTGAATTGGGTGAGTCACAGCAGCAGGTTTCTAAAGTTGCACTCGCCTGGCTGCAGAGGAGTCTGAGTTACAGGGGATTTGTCTTGTCCATGGCTCTTTGAATAATTGATGGCGAAGGCCGAATATAGCCGCACGATCCATTTATCCTAAACATAGCAGAGCTGTCATTTACCTCAAACTGTCATTTCCCCACCGCTGTTTTCTCCTTTCGCCTCCGAGGTAACAGTCCATCTTTAATCACCGCTAACCCAGGCCATTTAGCTTTTCATCATCCACGCAGTTGGAGGAAGAGGAGGCGAGCACGACGTGTGCACGACAACACGAGCCCGAGCACACGCGGAGACGGGCCTGTCAGTCGACGGGCGCACACACCGAAAGCAACTGTGGAAAATAAGAACTTGTGGAGAAAATGTGGTCACCTGTGACTGAATCTCATAGTTTCCTGGTGGATTTGACACACACACACACACACACCTGCACACACACCTGTAGACACACATCTGTCACCAGACCTATCTAACTGTGCAGAGCAATCATTCTCCAACCTGTGCTACATAATTTGCTCGCGCACCTGTCGAGGAGCCCTACGGTCCGTAATTACAGCGGAGCCTGCAGACGACCACTGTTCCCAGTCGCAGTCATCACCTATTGGCAGCTCTCAGGTTCTCTTTAATTACACACCTTTGACATTTAGACAGCTCAATACTGATCTTCCACACGCACACAAAGACACACAAAAACTCTACTTTTCCTACCGATTCTGTCACACTGCCCTTGACTGCCTGGAAAAAAGAAAGAAAAAGAATCTCGGAGCGCATATAGCATACTTTAAATACCGGAGACGTATTTGTGACAGGCAGGCGGTGACACAGAATCACTGAAATTGAATATTGATGTGAAGCTGGCGCTGAGACGAACTGCCACGAGTGACATTTCTAACAGAAGCAAAGCAGGAAAAATGACAACGAAATTAAAGCTCACCGGAAAAAACATTTTATCCAAAGTTGAATAGAAATAGTTGTAGTTCTTCAAGAAAGCGTTGAAGTACCGATCTGGCAAGGAGTAGTTCATTAGACTGTAAGGTCAATGTAAGCACTCAATAAACTAACAGGTAAATGTTCAAAGTAGAAGTGTATAAGGGAGCTGTGCACCGTGAATTTTGATTCTGCAACGGGCATCGTTGAATTAAATATGATACTATCGTAAGAAACCATGCATGTGTTGAGTTCAGCCCGTAAAAAACACCACCCTACAATCAAAGCAATGCATGATACATTATGAATGTTACACTCTGAGATCATGATCTCGGGGAGTAACCTATACTGCAGGAGACTGGGGGGGGAAAAAGTGGGCAACAAAGTCTTTCTGAAATGCACCGACTGTAAATCTCTATGCACGAAAAAGAAATTCATAGAACACATTTCAAACTTGTTCCACTTTCAAATCATCTTCCTCAGCTCCGAGCAGCCTTTGCTTTAAATGTGAGATTAATAAACAGTGCATTGTTTCATGCCAGTTCATTTTACTGTCCAGGAGATTATTGGTGGAACAGTCTAACCAATGTAAATATAAAATATAATATAATTACACAATAATCCTTTTAATACAGAAGTTAGTTGTGTGTATGTGTAGCATCCTCCAGTGTCGAAAAATGATGCCAATGCAGAGGTGCAAACTCCTGCAGTTCTTCGCGTGTCCACTTGAGGCTGACTCGAGGAACACAGGAAGTCGCACACACACGACTAGTCAAAGAAGACAAAGTTGTCTCGGAGGAATCGTTAAATTCTAAAAACCACAAATGTGAAATTACTCAGTAAACTGAACAAAAGAATAAAAGATACCAATGTCCTCAAAGTTTAAAGAGTTTTGAGAGTCTACATTTAATATAAATAAATTAGCTTCTTACAGTCAAAATGGCCACTAACATATCACGGCTCTCTCTCTCTCTCTCTCTCTCAATCAACAAGACTTTATACTGTTACATTATACTGTTACATTATACCAGTGGTGTCCAAACTTTTTTTCTTGCGGGCCAAAATTGTCGCGTTAGAATCGCTCACGGGCCACAGGGTTTTTTTGTTTGTTTGTTTTTTTAATATTGGAAGGAACTTTTTGTATTTTGACCTCTTCAAAAAATGATGTAAATACACAATAACTAATTGCAGTGGGAAACTGTTGTGTTCTAATGTTTTGGAAAGAATAGTCAGGCTTTTATAGGTCTCCCTCGCTAACATGAAAAAGAAAACAAGAACGAAATATGCCATCTGATGAGGCCTGGGGCCAAAATCTTCTGATTCTTCGATTTGAAGTCAAGGGCCACAAAAAATCCACTCAAGGGCCACAAATGGCCCCCGGGCCGCACTTTGGACACCCCTGCATTATACTGTTCCTTTATACTGTTACTTTATACTGTTACTTTATACTGTTACATTATACTGTTACATTATACTGTTACATTATATTGTTACTTTATACTGTTACTTTATACTGTTACTTTATACTGTTACTTTATATTGTTACATTATACTGTTACATTATATTGTTACTTTATATTGTTACATTATACTGTTACATTATACTGTTACATTATATTGTTACTTTATACTGTTACATTATATTGTTACTTTATACTGTTACTTTATACTGTTACTTTATACTGTTACATTATATTGTTACTTTATACTGTTACTTTATACTGTTACTTTATACTGTTACATTATATTGTTACTTTATACTGTTACATTATATTGTTACTTTATACTGTTACTTTATACTGTTACATTATATTGTTACTTTATACTGTTACTTTATACTGTTACTTTATATTGTTACTTTATACTGTTACATTATACTGTTACTTTATACTGTTACTTTATACTGTTACTTTATACTGTTACATTATATTGTTACTTTATACTGTTACATTATATTGTTACTTTATACTGTTACTTTATACTGTTCCTTTATACTGTTACATTATATTGTTACTTTATACTGTTACTTTATACTGTTCCTTTATACTGTTACATTATATTGTTACTTTATACTGTTACATTATATTGTTACTTTATACTGTTCCTTTATATTGTTACTTTATACTGTTACTTCCTGTACAGCCAAACGTTCAGTTGTTGATGGTTCGACTTCATACAAGAGTTTAACATAATGCAAAACACAGATGCAGTTTCTCTTGTTATCTCCTCACAGCTTTTCTTCCTCCCCATGTTCCCTCACACTAATGGCCACTCAAATGCACCTGACAACCACCATACTAATGATTTGGCTCCGAATATTCGGTGACAGCTTTGTCTAATGGTCGACACGTGTGTGTGTGTGTGTGTGTGTCTGTGTGTGTGTGTCTGAATGTTCCCTTCCTCATCCTCTCATTACTCTTAAAACCTCTCGTTCTTCCTGCTGGAGCGGAGTGCTATTTTCAGACTGGATTTCCATACTTCAGATCATTGTAGAGGAGATAATAGAGATTCCTAGCGTACATGCGTGTGCTAAAATATGTGCTTGTCCTTGTGTATGTAAATGGAAGTCTTTGTGTGTGGATTTTCTTTACAGTAAAAATGAACTCTGCGTAGAGATAAACAACTTTACTTCATGAAGCCAACCTTTCAATGGTGAAAAACATCGATGTTTTCGGAGCTCATTTGTACTTGTTAATGTTTTGTGTTTTATTCTGCACTCTTCAAACTTTAGTCTTTACTTTTATTAGACGACAATTTGCATGCATGTCCCGTTTTAAAAGCTGCACATGCTCGAAATGTCTCGTACAGCCACTCTGCACTGTAACATCAGCCTGTACTATATAGAACAAAGATGTGACAATAATGAGGCGACACCTGGGAGCTAATTCAGACAGGGAGACAACCGGAGCTGCACTGATTTCACACTCGACATGCATCATTGTCAACAATCACCTGAAGACACATCGATTTAAGGTGCTGGACTTCTGGTCTCTCGCTCAGCTCTGACCTGCACCAGTACTCAGACGCACCACCGCCCCAGCATTCACAGCCGGGGGGGGGGGCAGAGGCTATAGTATGTGTCCAATCCTACCGCGGCCTTTTGCTCGACTGCATTACGTGATGTAAGAAGGACACTGTGGAAGTCAATGTGTAGTGTTATTGGTGGGGCCCCAGGCAAAAATCAATTGGAGGGCCCTCACCCCTTAAAACGGTGTAAATGGATAATTCCACCAATTTTCCTCTTTGTTGACTTTCTTAGCGAGCCACTGCTTCGGTTTAAGCTTGTGAGCCTTCACGAGCCCTTCGAAAGTTTGAAAAGTCTGCTGCAATGCACCATGTTATCAGTGAAAGATTCATATTTGTGCTTTATTTAAACTTCCCGTGTTAGTTTTTCTTACGTAACAAAATGAATTACTTATAATTAAAAACAAACAAAAAATAAAAGGGGAGCACAGCTTCTGTTTGTTTAGTTTTCTCTCCCAGAGAAGACAATCTATGTCACTGTGTGTCATGAGCACAGCTGCCGTCTCATCATCGGCCGTGATAACCATCTGTCTGCTTTTATTAGTGGAGGTGAGGCTGGTGTCATAAGGCCTTAATGAGCTTTTAGACACGGCTTCAATATAGATGGAAATACAGAAGGAAACCATATGGGTCCCATTCTCTTTCTCTTCTCATTTTATAGGCAGCAGTGAGTTTAACAATGTGCTGACAGCTACACTTTTCTGCTGTTTTGTCGTCTTGTGTATCTTTCTTTCTTTTACTTCCTTCTTGCCTCGTTTGCTTTTCCGTCCTTCTCCTCTCTTTCTCTGTCTGTCATCTTTGAGGCCTGCAGCCTTTTCTTCTTCTTCTAATAGTCCAAACACATTATCCTCCCACACGCCGACTGTACCAACATCCACTTTGTCTTTGCTTAACTTCTCTCTCTATTGCTTTATTACTCCATCATTTCCTTTCACTCCAGACCTGAGCGGCGACTCTGACGCGGACATGAGGATGGGAGACGGACTGTACACCGCTTTAGATCTGAGACGTAACACAGCTGTTTACACAACTTCACCCACGCCTTTTCCTGACACGCCTCCTCGTCACGTTTCCACAAGTAGAACGGGGTGAGGAGGAGAAAGCATGTGATCAAGCAGACAGGAGGTGAGGATGTTTAAATCCTGTGACCAGTCGGATCTGAATGCTCAAAATGAAGCTGCTTTATTCTCTTTTCTGCTCACCAGTGTGATGACACGTGTGTGTTAATCCTGTGAATTGCATGTTGCATTGATATAAAGGGAAATGATGTAATCCACAAGACAGTTTCATCTGCCATCTTTGACTTCTGCAGCATCCTTTATAAGTCATGTCTTGCCCTCTGAGAACACTTCCTGCTCTGAGGAACATGTGTGAATAAACTAACCCCGAAGATTTCACCGGCAGGCTCGTCTGGAATATTCCAGAAGTGTTGAAGGAGTGCATGTGTGAAAAAGGCAAACGTGAGATTGAACACACACTTGCTGTGACTGATGTTTGAACGGTATTAATCATTCAGGTGTCCATGGAGTCAGGGTGCTTTAGAGTTCTGTGTAAACAACCACACCCACAGCTGGGTCCCTCCTGAGCGGGCAGCTCGACAGCGGAGGTCCACCAGGGCCCAGGTCCAGGCCCAGGCCCAGGTCCAGGCCCGCTCACGTCATGTGGGCTCAGCGCTGCTCGCCATCTCCCTGGCCGCCTGCCTGGATGGCTGTCTGCTTGGCTCCTAAAATCATCACCTGCCACTAAACAGCTGTCTGCAACCAAACACTAACAAAACACACAGCTGCTGCAGAGAACAGGAACGTGCCCACACCTGCAAATAGGCCCGCACACACACACACACACACACACACACACACACACACACACACACACACACAGCTGCTGGCCACAGCTGGTGCCCATACTTTGGATGGAGAAATCTACATTTAGGACACACATCTGCTGGCCACATGTGCCTTCTTTATCCACACAAGGAGTTGGGCAAAGACAGGGAAAGAAGGAAGGACAAGGCCGAACTATCAGAGGCTGAAAATGATTCAAGAATCACGCCTGGTCACTTTTCACTTCCTTCAATTGATTTCAAAAAGTGTGAAATAAGTTCTTAATTTGTTTAAACGCTGAACTCTCTTCTCCGCAGTGTCATCCGTCTTCTCCTGGTTTCTTCTCATGATTTCATTATTTTCAAATAAATAAATCCAAGATGACATCGAACACATTGATCTGAGGTTTATTCTGACGCTCGACACAAAAGATGCATCTGAGGAGCTTCTTTGAGAAGAAAAACAGCGTTTATTCAGAGAGTGCTGTTTGAACGCTTCGACTTGGCTGTAATTCATAACTGAAGTCTATTTGTGGTTATCTATTTCTTAAACACCGAGGAGCACATCCTCTGCTGTGTTAATGAGTCAGCATGGAGAGTAAAGAGACAAATCAGCTTAGCTCACTCCAAACATTTAATACAGTTTGACCCAAATCTGTGTTTGTTTGTTTGTTTGTTTGTTTGTTTGTTTGTTTGTTTGTTTCACGGTGTTTTCCTCTGCAGAAACAGCACAGCGTGGTGGTTTGTTGTTTCAACAAAACAATCCATGTTTACGTTTTTACGTTGGGGAAAAGTACTTTGGATTTATGAAATGAATCAAACTAAGGGTTGTTCTGCTTGTTTTGATAGAGGCAGCTAAACCATGATTATACTCTAACCGTGTCCTTCTTTTTGATCCACGTCAGCTGAAGGTGCAGCGTGAACGTCAAGTGAGAAAACTGTGCAGTTTACACTCTGACAAAGGTTCACTGTGAGTGTTTTCATGGCTCCATTTCCTTCCTTGTAATTGACTTCTAAAGCGGGTTAACTCCGATTGTTACTCCTTTGATACAGCCAGTCTCAGATCCATCAGGGTTTAGATTTTGTTGCAGCTCAGGACAGATTTCCTCTGGTATCTCTAACCCCAAATAATCCGAGCACGCCGCGCTCCATCAGCACCAAGTGTGTTTTTTCTCTGTCGCCTCTTTGGATCCTGACGTGGTCGCAGCAGAGCCTAAAAGGACTAAAAGGTTGTTCCTTCAGTGCCTGTTTTGATGTTATGTTGATAAAGTGAACATGTGTCCATATGTTATATTTTTATTTTTTTAACTTTCCTTGTCTGAAAAAATAAAAGTTGATCATTAATTCACTCGTGTCTTCTTCACTGAAATGTTGCAGACTTCTTGTGTTCCTGCATGTTTGATTACAATGTTTGATTGAGCACATTTCAATCACTTCTATCTCAAACAGACTCTCACTGTGCAGCTGTGTGATCATGGAGTTGTGAGTACGGAGAAGAAAATCCTCTCTCCACCTTCACGTGTAAAAACTCTTTTATTTTAAGTCGGCCGGCTGTTTTTGAAGAAGGGCTGTTTTTCACTTGGCTTGTTTTACAACAGCGAGACAGCAGGGAGGTAACAATAACCAGGACTTCACAGCGAGAGGGAAGAGAGGGGAAGAAGAATTTCACTGAGCGTATGTGATCTTTTCCTCCGAGCAATAACTTAGAGAGCATCCACACATCATAAAATCTGAAAGTGCTACACAGACAACTTCTCCATCTGTGCACACATCTCACATTTTAAGACTCGCTTGTTCTGCTCTCTCTTTTCGCCGTCTTTTCCTTCCACCGCCCGTGCATGGACGCTCATTTATTTCAGCTGCTGAAGCCTTTCTCTTACCGTCTGAATGATTTCTTTTATCACTTATCTGTCACCATGCTGTTTTTGGAATAGACACAGATTTAAATCAAGGTTCTCAGACTTTAAAGCTCCGTTTCCACTGAGAGGTTCGGATCGGTTCGGATCGGTTCGTCTCGGTACGGCGCCTATTTTGCGGTGTTTCCATAGACTAATCCCGGGAAAGATTCCCAAATAACTGATCCGTACCGTCCCGCTTTTTGGGACCCTTCCGTTGGGATGCCAAGAATGTGGAGCCGACCTGAAAAGGTGGAGCTAAACACTGCAGTCCGCTGATTGGTTGAAAGAATCAGAAAACAAAACTCTGCCGTGTTCAAACCATACAGAGCTGATTGTTTACGTCTGTATTTCTCCTCGCCGCACACAGCCTTCTCTGAAACAAAGCTTGATTGAGTTCTTGTAATAAAGAGTCACATGATGTCAGTGACAGAGGAGATGAACTGCTGGATGTCTTCCAGCGTTGGCTGTGTGTGTCACGTTGTTCTCCTTTTTGGAATTTATAGGTTAGCGGTTAGCGGTTAGCTGTTAGCGGTTAGCTGGTATCATGTGATGCTATTACGTAGCGGCAATCGACATCCGGTTTACACGCCGCCTACCTAAATAGGGAACGAGTGGCTGTGGAAATGCAAACGGGATCTGGTTTAATCGAACAAAACCGTACCAAACTGTACCGATCCGTACCGTACTGTTGTGTGGAAACGGGGCTTAAGATAAGGCTTTAGGCATCACAGGGTAACTCATGATACGATACAAGACCCTGTGTCCACCTAGCGTTGTTTTCTGAGCGCCTGAGCGTCTGTTCTTAAATTGTTTTCAACGAGCAGAGAGTGTTTTCACCCGCCTAGAGAAAACGCTCAGCTCCCAGTATCAACGTAGCTGCAGTTGTCAACACACTGTCGTCATGGCAACAGGACGGACATGCAGCGCTTTTATCTTTTCAGCGAACAAACTCTTCCAGGTGGACACGGGGGGCTGATACGGCATGAAGCCACGGCATTCAATACAATACAAGAGCAGAGGACATGATACACGGGGCACCACAACTGATATATGAAGATACACGGCCGTATCGTTTATCTGTGCCTTCAAACACTGAGACATGAAGGAGAATTTGAACGTTTGTTTTCGTTGTACAGAAAAAAAGTACATCTTTGTTTTGATAGAGAAAGATTTTTGTAAGCTGAACACGTTAACTAAAAGAATCGACGATCAGTAGGAAGTAGAAAGCAAAGCGTAGGAACAGAGTTTTTTTTTTTTTTTTTTGATCTATGCATTTCTGCAGACATGAAACTTCTTTTCCTTTTTTTAATTTGAAGGAAAACGTCTGAAGTCAAAACTTTGAAACTATTTGTTTGTGCTAGCGAGGGGGAATAATCTCATCTGCCCGGATTTATCTGAACACAAACTCTCAAAAGAACCACCATGACGGCCACTGTTAGTTAAAATAAAAAATAGTTTCCCCTGGGTTTGTGAACACAGCGACACTTTAAGTCCGCTCCTTTCATCTCCATTTGATCGATGTCTATCAAACGACCTTTTCCCTCCCAGCTGACCAGGACATTTAATCATCTGAAGATCTGACTTCACTTCGATCCAGCTAACTGACTTTTTTCTCTACCAGTGAAAGGCCTGTGCAGCTTTTTTTTAATGGGTTGCAATTTAACAACAATTTCAATTGAACTGAAAAGCAAAACTGAGGCAATTAAGGAAGCAGACAGTGATCTGAAGAAGCACGTCTGCGAGAAAAGGAAGAATCACAGAAGATCAGGCAAATCTATGAACTTAGCTTTCTCTTTCAACACTAGTAGTCACTGTAAAGAGAAAAACCTCTGTAGAAAACAGAGAGAGAGAGAGAGAGAGTGGGGAATGATGTGCAGGAAAGGAGCCAAAGGTAAGATTCAAACTTGGGCAGCCAAAGGCCTCCGTACATGGTTTGGTCACACTAACCACTAGACTACCTGCAGCCCAAGACTGACAAAGTTTAACTGAGGTCATTCATTTTAATGTCATTTAAATGGCTTTAAGTTGTGAAATTTTTGCATATCTAATCTAATCAGTCCACCGTTTAAACTGTGTCTCTAAAGAGTGAATGCAGAGTGGTAACTATGACAGCGAGACGAGGCAAACGCATGTAAAAAGAAAAAAGAAAAAAAGACTGATTCAAATGCAAAAATCAACATCATTGCTTGTCAGTTTGTCTTTTTTTTTATTAGTAATAGCCTGGAGCAGATGAAACGGGGCAGGTAGGGCGAGCGAGAACATCAAGAATGAAAGAGCGAGTGAAACTGTAATGTGAAAAAAAGACGAGTCAATACTGCTACTGGATTTGATGGCACCACTACTATGCCCCCCCCCTCAAATCTCTCCATCCATCACGTCTATGAATTGTTCAGGAGGATATTGAGCAGAGCATGATGGGAGTGTTACTGTCTGAAGCCTGGGGGTAAGAGTGTCACCAAGCTCTGCTCTCATTGGTCGATTAGTTTCTCGTCTGTGCTATAACATACGTGCATTAAAATGAATGCATGCGGATATGTTTGTGTCTGTGTATTGTTGTACACGTCTTTGTGTATTTGCGTGCGTTGAGTGAGTCACTTCCTGTTTGTGTGTGTGTGTGTGTGTGCATGAATCCTCACAGGGACGCACATCATCATCATTATCCTGACAGCTGACAGTTAAATCCATATCAAATCTATAACTCCATTTTCCTGTTTTTGTTCCTTTCTTTCATCAGCCGACTCCCTTGTCTCCCATAAATAGAGGCTGCAGCGTGACGTGCCATTAGCTCGCCGTGGATACATCATAAGAATGCGATGAAACACTGAGACAAAAAGTCAATAAGTGACAAACCCTGCGCCGCTGCATATTTTCCTATCCCAGATCTTTCAAGACGATCCCGCCTGTGGCGTTACCTTCCACGCAGCTGTCGAGCTTTTTTGTACCGCTCAAATGGCTTTTTATTTATTTATGATCTTTGTCTCTTTAAAGCAACGTCTCCCCTCCTTCTTCGTTTTCGGTCTTGCTCTTCTTCATCGACATTATGTTTTACTCTCTTTGTTGTCAGCGTACGTTTCTGTCTCTCTGTCCGTCTCGCCCCCCCTCTCTCATTATCCTCAGTATATTTTCACCTCCTCATTTGTTGCCTTCAGTTCACTCTTCATAGGAGGGGGATGATGCTGCTCCTCAGTTTGATAAATGTATGTTTAGCAAACACTCTAATTATCTCAACCACTGCTAATAGGATAGATAATTACACATTATACACAGAGGCTCTCTCTCTCTCTCTCTCGTCTTTGTCTTTCCTTCTCTCCCACTGCTGCTTCCAGTCCCTGTCATCCTCCCTCTCTTTCTCTGTCTTCTTCAAGCTCGTCGTGCAGTATGTTTGTCTGAGAGCAGCGTGCTGTTTTTCCACTTGTAATCGACTGTAATGAGGTTTTCCATGACTCGAGTGATGTCTGTCTGTGTCTCTGGACCAGAAAACACGATAAAGAAGAAGATGATCCTCATGTTGTAATTATTTCATGTCTGTTAGTAAAGGGACACTGTGGATCAGTGGTAGAGTCGTCGACTCTTGTTCACAAGGTTGGGGGTTTGATCCCCAGCTGCTGCTGCTGCTGCTGCAGGGCACTTAGGTTAACATGTTGTACATATTACTTTTCTGTTTTTGTTTGTCCTATTCGGACATGCTGCTTGAATGAGAATGAATGGGATGAGCTCTTAGCGATGGAGTCTTTTAGGCAGCAGCCTCGACCATCAGTGTGTGAATGTGAAGGTGTGACCTGCAGTGTAAAAGTGCTTTGAGCAGTCGGAAGACCAGAAAAGAACTATACAAGCTCAAGGCCATTTACCATCTACAAAGCCCTGCAAGTAAGGAAACGATAAGGTTGTCCAAATGATCAATACTTTAATCATTTTCTAAATCTTAAAATCCTGTCTCTATTATTTTATTGAATGATCGCATAGAAAAGTATTTAAAAGAGATCATTTTTTAAGGAAAGGTGATGAGGGGAGGAACGAATCCTTTAAAAATGGCTCCATTGAACAAAGTGATATAAAAAATGTGCCCACATGTTTGTGTAATTCAGACAGTGTTCACAAGTTCTCATGCAGTTTCCCTTAAGAGAGAAACTTCTTGATATATTAACTTATAACGGAGACATTACTCTGCATTCTGGGCCGAGGACTTGTTTTTTAGTTGCCGTGGTTTCTAAAAACATTCTCGCGAAATTGGTTGATTTTTATGATGTGAAAGTTTAACATTCTGGCATCATCGTTGGTAAGAAAACAACATCTTTCTGAGGTCGTAGCTGTGAGATAAGAAGTTTGAAATGAAGAGAATAAAAAACTAAAATATGAAAGATAAATCACAATTAAGAGAAAAATGTGTGAGGTGAAAATCTTCGAAGTTGAACTGCAGATATTTAAAACTAGTCAAAATGAAGAACTGAAATTATAAGAATGATATTTACCAACTAATTGAAACTTTATTTGAACACAATAAAAGTTGTGACTTTTTATCTCTTTACTTCTAGCTCATCATTTTTATGATTTAGAGTTTTTACCGCATAATCTCAACTGTGTATAAACTGTGTAAATATGACCATTTAGCGTCCACAGCGCTCCTACAGTGAGATCTGAGAGGTGACGTTTTGTACATGTCCGACCTTTAGAGCTCACATTCTGCAACATGTGAGGCAGAGACACGACACGGCCTTCACGGTGACCATGAGAGGTGCGTAAGTCTGGCACACGTAGCTTAGACGCTACCTGTAACAGTTAAAAGAGGGGCCATGTTTACAATGACTACAAAGTTATTTTTATTGGTTGCTATGGCTACAGCAAGGAGTGACTCACATCTGCAAGTGTCTGCGAGAGCTGCCAAGTTAGGGATGGCAATGTCTCCGGCTATGAAGTGTCTCCTTTTTCTGATGGTTTTCATTACTGTCTTCCCACGCGCTGGCGTTTTATGAGTCCTGCTTCCACTCACTGTCTCTGGTCAAAGTAATAAAAAGCTGTGTTTCCATGTTGTCCGTCCGATTACTTTCACACTGAGACAGCAGAATTATGAAGTGTTGTTCATCGTCACAGGAACAGATGTTAGTGCAGATAATCTGAAATGTGCTCGACAGGCACGGACGTTCTTGTCGGCTTTGATCTGTTTTAAATGACGTGCACGAAGCCAAAAGACGTGCTGGAGTAAACAGCCTATCAGGTTTAGTTAAATTGGTTGGTTTTTCTAATCTAAGAAAGATTGTAATTGACTGATGTGTTACAAAACAAACAAAAGTATTATTGATAAAAACGTTTTAATATTAAAACGAATATGTTTTGTGGTTTTCTTTCAAATATTCTGATAAAAAAAAAAGTAATGAGAATGTTTGAAGATTATTTTCGTTCAACAAAACACAAACTTTTTTTTTTATTGCTATTCATGGTCTTGGTCTTGATTCGGTCTTGATCCCTAAATGTCTTGGTCTTGGTTCGGTCTCGGAGCACTCTGGCCTTGGATACGTCCTGGTCTGGGTTAGTGCATTAAACTACTTTGATCTAAGACTTCCCTTCCTGTGCACTGCCATGTTCAGAGTCCAATAAGCACCTTGAGAAGCAGCTGTTTGTTCAGCTCAAAAACGAAATGAAATGTATATAAATATTTCTGCAACACACGATGTTCATTTTGGTTTATTGATCCCCCTGGAGGCAGTGCTGTACTGGGCAATTCACTAAACACTGAGCTGGAGTTGAGTCTCGACTCCCCCAGTGCTCAAGTCCAAGGTGAGTCCAAGTCACCCAAAAAAAATCGTAGCACATCATAGCACATTTTTGTAATTATTTGTCATTTTCATGCAATTTTACTTGAAATTGTTTGTTGATAAAACATCTTGATGCAGAGTCGTCCGAAGTATAAATAGCAAGCTTTGTGTGGTCTGTCCTCAAGGGGAGAAAAAAATAACAACCAAAATGTTCGATTTGTTGTTGTTGAGTGAAGGTCGGATCGATCTGTCTTTTCTGATGCTTTCCAGGAAGTGGGAGAATTACTTTTAGCTGTTTTTTTGTTGTTGTTTTTTTTTTGCTATTGATGCTGTTTATATTCCTGTTTTTGAGCTGCTGTAACAACCAAATTTCCCCAATTGGGGATCAATAAAGTTTATCCTTATCTACTGAACACTGATTGGCTTGTACAACACAGTGTCAAGTTAAAGATTTTAATTTAGAAGTAAATGTTCGCTGCACTCAGTTATCTCAATGAGTCACATTACAAAGAGTCCTCTTCGCTATCACCAACACCTTATTATTGAACCGATGGCCTTGCCTCACTATAATTATAGCGACAACCATCTATCAGGTCTTCTATTATATCTCAGAATCGACATGGATGACGAAAGGCAGGATCATATTAGTGAAAAAGTGAGTGACAGAGAGACAAAGCTCCCTGTCAAACCTCGCTGCCGTCGCTCGGAGGGACAGGCCGATATTTCACTGAAGTATGGAAGAGAGAGGAATTCCACAGCCACGGGGTGAAACATTGGTCCAAATTAAATTCCACACTTATTCTCTCCCAGCGCTGCCTGAGGGTATCCCACGACCTCTGCAGCAGAAAGGTCGTCATCTGGAAGTGTCACCCAGAGACGGAGTGGGGAAGGAGAGTAAGTAAAGACGGAGAGCTAGAGAAACAAAAGATTACACATGAGAGAAGAGCAAAATAGCATTTCAGATACGCTGCACTCATAACAATGTCAGGGAATCACCTGCTATCACATCCAGACCTGTGGCTGAAGCACAAATCTGACTGGAACCAGTTGTGTGAGGTGTGTTTGATTTAAATGGCCAAACACGTATGAAGGAGGGCAAGCTACAAGATAAGAAAAACCTGCCTTAACGTATTCAATTTGTATCTAACCACTGTTTGGTTATCAAGTCCTAACAGAGAGGGAATATGGGAAAGGTTTTACAGAAGGTACGATAGGTCGTTATCTTCAAATAATCTTGACATCAAAAGCGGAGCAGCAGAGAGAAAATCACAAATATTGTCTGGAGTCAGATATCAGGGCTCCCTGTTGTTTTTTAATGCATCACTTTAAGACAGCTTCTATCATTTTTTCCAACATGGATCATCTTTTTTTTAATTATTATTATTATTCCTGACATCAAAAACAAAGCAGAGTAAAAGATTTCTCGTACGAAACGTTGGCCTTCACTGCGAGAGGAAGCTTTAAATGGAGAGAACAGAAGACTTCAACTTTCAGACATCAAACAGATAATGAAGATGCTCTTTCTCTTTCTTGTCTTCGCTTCTCATGACCGTGATTGTTTCCTGATTAGACACTTTTAATATCCGTCTCAGTGGGGTGCCGTTACCAGGGATACTGCCCGGAGCTGCGGCGCTGCATGTGGCTAACTGTTACAAGCTAACACGTCCTCGGGTGATTTTTCATTAACTGGTCATAAAGGAGGCTCAGTGTGGAGCCATTACAAGCGGCCTCAGATCTCCTCCACGGAGCACTCGGAGTTACAACCCGGGAAGAAAAGGAAAGAGCCAGACTTTGAGGGGAAATATGGAGAGGATATTACATCTCTTACAGAACACTTTAATAAGCTTTGGCTGTTTATTTGTTCTTTTTTTTTGTGTGTCCAGTTTAAACCCTGTTCGTTACAGTCTTTGTGACAGCTCACCGTGCTGTTTTCCCGTGGAGAGCAGCAGACAGACATGTGCTGCCTCCGTGACACATGGTGCCGCCAACTGCTTCTTTTCACCTCGACCTTGCCAGCTCCCCACCTGCGATTGCGGCCAATTATGTCTTTGGGAAGAGGAAAACAGGCTGGAGGTACTGCTACGGGGAGCTGAACCAAGTTAAAACCATTGTTAAATATTTAATCACCCTGTGTGTCTGGAATATAATGAAAGTCTACCTATCATCATTATTAAACTTTCAGGCCTCCAACCCCCAGATTATACATTATCTCCACTGTTCAGTGCACGACAGTGTGAACACACAGACACTTTTTGGACTGTGTATAGTGATGCTGTCAGTTTTTCTACAGTAGGATTTAGCGCACCGAGGATTGTGAGTGAGCCGGATCATCCATCTTCACGATGTGCTGCGGCCTGACAGAACACTCCATGAAGCTATTGTGGTGAGAAATGGCAAACAGAGCAGACAGATATACGAGGAAGAGACTATTACAGAGACGATCCGCAGCCGAATTCTTAATGGATCGTTCTCCGCTCTCTAATGAGTGTCATCACGCTCGCCTAAGTTCATTTATGACGTGCACACAAAGCGAGGAGCCACATAATCCCGAATGAACGATGTGGCACAAACAGTGATGTTAATGCAGAAATAAAAAGCCCGTTTGTCCAAAACTGCTGCACAGAAGCTGCAAGAGACGCCGCCGCACTCTTCCAAGTGGAGCATCAATCCAAGAGACGTGAGGTAGAACTTGTGAACGCGGCACGAGTCTTCAACAGCAGCTCGTGAGGAGTTTCACAAACTGTGAGCTAAAAGTTCAGATGAGGATGAATACACCTGGAAAGCCTCTTCCCCTCTCCGACACACAACAATCGGATAAGCCTATCAGGAAGTCAGAAAAAGTTTGCCTGATCAACCAATCACAGCAATGGAGCAGCAACCTCCATCGTCTGGTCAGCTGACAGTATTGATGTACGCTAGCAGGGTTGAAATGAGGCATTCTGTGCGACAGTAAGCCAGATTTATGGACGGACGACGAATGATATATCCACAGATGTGAAGACGGGGAAGTGTCCGACCTGCAGCGGAGGCGAGAAGTCATTTGAAGCGCCGCTAGACTCAAGTCCAGGATCACGTTGCGCAGGACTGTACGTGAACAGGCTGAGAGCAACACTGAGGTAAACAGCACCGTCTTTTCACCCAGCTGACCAAGAAGGTCACTGCAGCCAATGAGGCTTCGTTTAAAGTGATGCACAGCCAATCAGAGTGCTGAGGGGAGGAACGAGCACAGCGGCCTGGACTTTGAGAGGAAGGCTCGCTGATATGAAGCTTGGTGCTAACACACACACACACACACACTCCACACCTGGCGTGATTAAAAATGCATCCCCGTTCACTCTGCGTTAACAGCTGATTGCAGCGCTACTTTCTCACATACCTTTCCTCATCATGAGGTCTTAATCATGCATTTAGAGAAAACGAGGGGTATTTATCCAGAAATGAATCTTTTGATTGAAAGAGTCCTAAGTTGGGGCGCTGGTGGCGCAGCGTTAGTGGCACAGCGGCAGCGTGCGCGTCCCATGTAGCGAGGTTGTGGTCCTCGCGCGGGCGGCCCAGGTTCGCGTCCGGCCAGTGGCTCCTTTCCAGCATGTCTCTCCCTGATTTCCGCCTCTATCCACCTTCCTATCTATAAAAAAGGCCAAAAATAAAATGAGTTTTACGTGAAAGTTATAGAGTGACCAGTGGAGCAGCGTGCTGCCCAACTTTCACCTCAGGCGGAGTGCTCAACTACCGACCTGTTGCTCGTCGGAGTGCAAACGAAGTGAAAACAGACGGAGCTTAAAGAGCGACAGAGAAAACTGCACCTTGGAAGACGGTTTAAACTTTCTAACAGGATGCGTCTTACGTCTTATATCCCAGATTTTGCGGTACAATTCATCTGGTGTATTTGTTGTTTCGATGACGTCACGTGACGTGGTGAAAGTACCTCTCCTCCTCTTGCATATTTTCAAAGAGAAAAAGTTTGTGTAAGAGTGTTTTTAAGGCTGTGATCGTCATAAGGTCGGGGGCAGAGTCTCTCAGTCCTTGATGGTTTTAAATCCTTGCAGGTGATTCATTTCATTCACTCGGTACACCAGGTGAAAATCTCTCTCTGATTAGACAGCGGGGACGGAACCAGCAGGGCTCTGTTTCCTAACAGTAATGAGGAGAGCGGAGCATGGCCGATGACTAAGCCCTGCTGATTTTCTTTCTCGTGCTCCAAAACGATGCTTCACAAAAAAAGAGGGTCAAAGATCAAACAGTTCGAGGCTATATTCGATGCTTGAAAAGCGTAGATTTCCCCCCAGCGCTTCTCTTTCCTCGCCGTGCTCTGCATCTTGTTTAAACACAAGAGAGATTTTATGTGAGCGCTACAAGATGATAACATAACCGAGCGGTCCGACACACGACACCAGCACGCCTCTGCCCTCTGCGCTGAGTGCTGAATTACACTTTCAACTCAGAGTTTCTGGAGAGCAGCGGAGTTTGCAGCGTCATAATAATTTCTGTCGACCTTTGCCTCGAGTTTCAGATAACACTTCTAACCTTTGGAGTAAATCAGAGTAAACACCAGCTGGTACCCAGAAGCGTACTTGAAAAACACAAATTGTGCATCTTGAATTTTAAAAACGCTGTCGCATACGCTTAGTGGGAAATTTACATAAATTTTCTCCGAGAACATTATTTTAATACTGGAGTCGGTCGCTAACCCTCACTTCCAGCTGCTTCTCTGTGTCTCTTCATTAGCACCTTATTGAAATGCAAGTAAACACCTCGCTGAGTGGCACAGGGCAAAGACTTCCACAATCCGAGCATTGTCACAAGAGGAGCACAGTGAATTGTTTAACACGGCGCCGCACACACAGCTGGAACGCAGTCAATATTAAGACAAAGGTTGGAGCAGTGTTTTATGACAGTTCAGATCTGAAAGCAGAACAGTAGGCTACATGCTATAATGACAGCACTTAGCAGAGTTTTAGGAAGTTTTTCCACGGGGGGGGGGGGGGGGGCTAAATATTGATACGGACACAAAACAACACCCCCCCCAAAGCTACGATACGTCCGTCACTCATACATGAATCACAAGACGGATCAGAGCAACAGAAGAGGAGACTTGGAGAGGAATGAAAAAACAATCATCTCACATTCTGACTTGTTTTTCTTCAGCATGCTTCAGCTTCAGGAAGAAAAGGAAAAAGAAGCAGTGAGAAAAAAAAAAAAAAATCCTCTGCTGCAAAGGAGGACTCTCGGCGTTCCAGGTCAGATGCTACCGCTGCGATGGCCTCATGTTTGAAAGTAAAGTCTTGGCATGTGGAGTCGTCTTACTTCCTCTTTGATACTGCTGTTTGTACGGTTTTTAAGCTCTTTAATATGTAAGTCAAAAAGACAAGTGTGAAGGGAAATAAGATGAAGATAAAGATGCCGAGGGAGAGGAGGGGCCGACACTTACTTTAGCTGATGAAGCCAGACGCTCTGTGGCCGATCTGAAAACGGCCGTGTGCTGCTGTTTGTAGCTCTCCTCGGCCTTCTTTTCTGTCTGAACACAAACACACAGCACACACACACACACACACACACACACACACACTCTGAGAGTCTCAGAGCATCATATTTCACCGTTTCACCCTGGAAAAGAAATAATGAGTGACATAACCGATGGATCCTCCCACCTCGTACTGCCCCGGACTCGGGGCTTGAACCGATTCCTTGTTGGTGAAGATGGAGTCTCGCTGAACGGTGGAGCCGAAGCCCCCCTTCCTGGTTCTCTGGAAAAACGCTCTTTTGAAGCTCTCACAGGCTAAACCCTGCTCAAAGACGTTGTAGGACCCTGGACCTGCACGGAGGACAGAAAGGTGTTTAACTGTTGCAGGTGAGAGTGAGTCATTTCCCATCAGAACGATCAACTCTGTTTAAACCTCGACGATGACGCAAAGCGTGTCACGACGTCTTTGTTTCTGTTTCTTCAACAGACAATAGACATGTGCAGCAGCGTAGGTGTCACTTTGGCTAAGTGTGTTGTAGTGTTGGCGGTATGTGGGGCATCTGGAAGTGACACATACGCTTCAATAAATGTGATATGGAGACACACAAGTTGCTGCTATTTAAACAGTTCACAGTGCAGCACTCTGTGACGGCTTGAGAGGAAGAAAACACAAAAGAATGAACCTCTACATCTGATCACAACATTTATCATGACCATGATCAGACAGGCAGCTCAGAGAGCCAATCAAATCAAGAGAAAACATAGGCGTGATTATCTTGACGATACATCCAGTCGACATGAAGAAAGAAAGGATGAAATAAAGTGAAAAATAGCACGAAAAACAAACGTGGTCTACATGAAAAAAAACTGTCAATCAATCTGTTTTTGTATAGTTCACAACAGAGAGCCGCTCTCCTTGTTATTACAAACACTCAACATGAAGCCACCACGAGCACAGCGCGAGGAGACGGCTTCCAGGAAGAAGTGCCATTTAACAGGCAGAACGCTCGAGCACACCCAGACTCATGACGAGCGGCTGCAGCGCCCGCGTTCGGCTTGGAGAGAGAGAGAGAGAGAGAGAGAGAAAGGATTGCAGGAACATATGGGACGGAATAAAAAACAGAATAAACAGCTGCATGTGTCAGATCAATAAAACTAATGATATGTACCAAAAGTATTCTTAAAGTATGAAAATGTAGAACGCTTTCTGCACCATGTAGAGAAATGACAATGAGAGCACTGAGGCCTTTAAAAGCTCGCGCTTCAACCCTCCAATTCAGCCACACGACGAGATGTAACATGAAGCTTTTTAACATGAATGTCGACTCTCAGATGTGTAAACCTCAGTCATATTATATTTAAACCGTGTCAAAGGTGACGTGCAGAAGAGGACACATTTGTGATGACTGAAATATTCTGTGCAAAATGGTTCACTGCAGAAAACACAAACACACACACACACACACACACACACACACTCACTGCACAACAACCCCAGCAGGAGTCAGTTCAGTTTGAGATCCTTTCATAAGAAGAAAACGAGCACAAAGCAGTTTATGTTTTCAGAAATGACGAGTCGGAAGAAAAAGTTGTTCTCAATAAAAAAGAAGAGCTTATCACCTATCCTCAGACGCTTCGTCAGTTTAATCTCATACAGCACACTGACACACATGTAAGCAATCACACTGACCACACACACACACACACACACACACACACACACATACACACACACACACACTGACCTGGGGAGGAGCCTTTTTTAGAGCTCGGATTAAAGCGCGCTGCCGTGATGCCGAATGGGCTTTTCTTCACCCCCGTGGTCTTCCTCAGCGTTTCCAGGGCACAGCGAGGGTCATTATACGCACCAACAGGGGGCGTCACTTCTTTCACGGGGCTGAACCTCTAAAGGAGAGAGATTAAAAGAAAGACACAGACAGAGGTTAGAGAGAGAGAGAGAGAGAGAGAGTGACCATGAAGGCAAGGGAAGAGGATCCAAACTGAAACTCAAACAGCCCCGTTTTGAATCAACACTGTATCGACTTTCTCCCCTGAACTGACATTACAGACACGCTTTCATATTCATGCAAGAGAGCTGAAAAAAAGTGGAGGAGCTTCAAAAAATGCAAAAAGACTCAGTCATGTTCAAAAGACAACATCGAGACGTTCTCTATACCGCTTATCTTGACCCCTGATTGGGCTGTTATTGACAAGCTGTCGACCAATAACAGCGCTGAAGTACAGACTTTCATACTCCCACATACACCTGCACGCCATTTTAGAACCAGCAGTTAACCTCATGAGCATGTCTTTGGACCGTGGGAGGAAAACCAGAGCACTAGATAGAATAATCGATATTCAAACTAGTCTTTAAAATGTATTTATGGGGGCTTCTCATGCCTTTAATGAGGGGAGAGAGTGGCAAACAGGGACCGGAGGGAGCCGAGGGCGGCGTTTACCAGCTCACCATCATGCCGTCCAGCGTGTATGAGAGTGAAGACAACGGCGTCAACTTCATCTTTCCCCGGGGTCATTTTGTTTTGCAGTTCAGGAAAAAACCGTAAGACGTAAAGAAAACACCGGCGCACAGACAATACCAGAAGACATCAAGTGGAAACAGGACACACACACACACACACAGTGGGTTAAATCATCATTAAAGGAACCATCAACAAACACAATCAAAACTATCAAAGTGTTGCTGGAAGAGGAACGCTACAGGTCATCATTAAACAGCTGTGATCATGACAGCGAACCTACCATGTGATGTGATATATAAGCTGACATGAGCGTCCACTGAGTCAGTCAGCTTCTGTGGGAAACCACAACTCACACTAAACCAAGTGCAATAATAATCATTGTCTATAGAGTTTTTTGTATTTAGATATTCTTATTTTTTGCTTCCTCCATGCATATTTTTTTGTATATTTTTTACATTTTTTTCCAACCTAAGAGTGTTCTATTATTTATTCTATCTTATTCTTTATATTGTTACTTTTTTTGTTACCTATTGTATCTGCTGCTGGAACCTAAATGTCCTTGAGGGAGTCATCCCAGAAGGATCAATAAAGTTCAGTCTAAAGTCTAAATAGATTTGAGCTCGTCTCCTGTCGACTCCATGTGCTTTGACAGAGCAGGTCGCACACACACATTCACACACAGACACTTTCTATGTAAAGACATGACCGACTCCACCGACTGAGAAATTCAGATTCTCTGTGATCTCAATCGTATGCAGAATCTTGAAAAGTAAATAAAAAAAAACCTGCAAACAGACCGATTGGTGAGATGAGTGAGGAGAAAATGAGACAGGAGGAAACGGCATCTCCCGCTCAAAAAAAATAATAATGACGCACCCAATCAGGTATGTAATGTTTGCTGATATCAGAGCTTATTGAGCGCTGCAGCTGCCGGGCAGCTTCACACTCGGGGAACAGACGTGTTTATCTGATCGCCTAACAACACGGCCAATCAGGAGCCTCCGAGCGTTTCTCTGTAACCTTAAATGTAGCTTCTGCGTTTTTACACCTCAACTATCAAGCTGCTTGTTATTGATGCAACAAAGGAATAAAAAAGAACCTGATCCCCTCGTCCACGCCCACTATCTCAGTGAGCCTGAATCCGCCCTGCGAATAATGTTGAAACTGCCTTTAAGAGAGATCCCCGAGATGTGTTGGAAAACATACCAGTCATTGATTTCGACTTCTCATTTACAGGAATTCAGCCTACGGAAAATTGGTCGGGAGGAAATAAAATTGCTTTTGCACGGTTGAATAATTGAGCTTCAGAGCAGAAGGAAACATCTTTGTTGATGGAGAGAGCAAAGAAGGGGGGCGGGAGTTATATGACACGTTGTTTATTTAAGGAAACACTACTCTACTGGATTTTTCCACACAAGCAGAAAACTCCTGAAAGTTTCACAAAATGTCGAGTCAAGGCGAGCTGCATGTGTGAACGCAGCCAGCTGTTTATTTTTTTTTTCCACCACAACCTCTTCTGGATTGCTTCATACCAGCCGTGTGAAGTCGGGATGAGTGTGTGTGAACACAGAAGGGGATATTCAGGAAAATTGATGATGTTTATATCATGAAACGGTTGAGAAACGCACGAGAAATGAAGGTGCTTCATCTTCTTTTCTGCTTCATACTGTCGACCAATCACATTACATGTAGGAGTAATATAAAGAGATCTTTGTCTTCCTTTCGTGCCTTTGACACCCTTCTCCTGTCCGAGAGGGAAACATGTGAGCACGCAACTCTGGAAGATTTCAGCCTGTCCACATTTTTTTTCAGCAGTGCTTCTGTAAAAAAACAAAAAGGCTTCAGACAAATATTTGGCTTCTTTAAAATTGTAGACATTTGAGGACAGTCCGCCTCCTTGATTAAAATCGGTCCCTTTCTTGAGCGCCGGTAGCGCAGTGGCAGCGCGCATGTCACCAAGCATAGAGGCTACAGTCCTCATGTGGGCGGCTGGGTTCGATTCTGGCCTGTGGCCCATCTCCTGCATGTCTCTCCCCGATTTCCAACACTCTCCACTTTCTCTTCATCTCTCCAAATAAAAGGCATAAAAGCCCGAAAATAGATCTTTAAGAAAATCATAATAATCTGTCCCTCTCTGAGCGAGGGTCTCCGGGGGCAAGACACCAAAACAAGAAGTAAAAAAAGACACTGCTGAAGTCAAAAGTGTTTGATGTCAATGCTACGTGTCATTTAAAAGCATATTTAATAATACATTTTATTTTAATACATTTTATTTATCAACCCCCTTCCACTTGCTCGTGGGGAATTTTCAGGAATATCCTGAATTCACACGTTTCAACACGGCTCAAATCGAATTCTTGAAAACAGCGGGCATTAGCAATGTGTGAATGTTTTCTCTTATCAAAAATGTCATTTCATTTGTCGGAGTTTTGTGCGTGTTTGAAAAGAGCCGATGCACTAATGTGGCTTTGTGAGAAATGCACATTGATTTTCTCTTCTTCTTCTTCAGGTGCTTTTTTCTCATTACAATCCCTATTGTTTTCTTTTTCCAAACTGCCTGCAAAGGAAAGGCCAAAGGTACACTTTAAAAACACGACCACAGTGTGGCCACTTCATTGACTGAACTGCTAAACATCTGATCATATTCTTGATCATAACGAGGCCACAGAGGGGTAAAAAAAAAAAAGAGAGAAGAAGAAGTGTGAATGTGTCCCAAGATAACAACAAAAACAACAAAAACAAGGGGGGGAGAAAGTGGAGGAAAACAAATACTAATGGCTGGAGCGAATGTTGCTACGAGCTTAAAAGGGTTGTGGAAAAGAGAAGATGGTCACCAGAGACACGAGGGACTGATGAAACAACACGTGAATAGAAATGAGAGAGAGAAGAAGGAAATGAGAAAACGTAGTCCAGGGGAGACAGAGGAATCTTTCAACATTACATATTCTAAGAGAAAGGGACACTGAGAGGGAAGGAAGACATGAGAAGGGGGGAACAAAAAGGGAGAAGGGGGTTTGAGTGTGGGGGGGGGGGGGACGAGGGCGAGGGAAATCAAGGAAAAGGCCTGTTTGACAAAGTGTCGGATTGATTCTTTGATATTAGGAAATTGCGACGTCAAAGGGAGGAGAAGAGGCGAGGTCTGGAAGATTCCAGCTGTCCCTCTTATCTCTCCCCCCCGCCTCCTTTCCTTCACTCCCTCCTTCCCTCGTTTCCTCTCCGCCCCTCTGCAGGATAATGGCGTCAGATGGATGCGGACTCACAGGGAGACGGAGATCTAAGAAAACTGCCGCTCTCAGTTCTACGCTGGACGAGACTTGTGACATGTACACACACACACACGCGCGCGCACACACACACACTAAGTTCTAGGTGGGTGTCAGTAACGACATCACAGGGTTGACGCACTAACACAGCATGTGGCCGAGGAAATTAGGTCAGAGCTCGCTGCTACAACACACACACACACACACACACACACACAGACGAAATGAAAGGCAGAATCTTGCATCAGTTTTGCTCACCAGAAAATTAGCAGAGCCACCATCGTGTGTGTTTGTGTGAGTGTATATGTGTGTGTGTGAGTGTGTGTGTGTGTGTGTTTGTGTGTGTGTGTGTGTGTGTGTGTGTGTGTGTGTGTTGGTTTATTTGCATGCATGTCAGCAGTGCGAGTGATCTCTCTCTGTCTCTCTCATATCTATATCTGTCTGCGGATGACTTTGCTGCGTGTTTGTCTGAATGTGCAGTGCGAGTCTGTGTGTGTGTGTGTGTGTGTGTATGTGCGTGTGCGAGCACCCACCTATGTGTGTGTGTGTGTGTGCGTGTGTGTCAGAGCGATAATTAAAACATCAGTCAGAGAGTTTCACAGGAGCGAGTGTGTGGGGCAGCATTCAGCTCTTCCTGAGACGTAAAAAAAAAAAAAAAAAACCCACACATTTTCACATCCTTCATCTGTGCTCCTCTGAGCCTCTTAATAAACTCGTCTTCACCCCCATGTGAGGAAGCCCTCCTCTCCCAGCACATCAATTAAGTAAGCAAAGCCCGGCTCAGTGCCTTGGATCTCCTACTTATACATTCTATATTAAAACTCCAATCTCCTTTGAGATAATGTAAATGGAATATTTTACCTCCCGTAGATTATCCCTGAGAAGTCTTTTCAGGATGTTTCAGGTTTCTTTTTTGCTCTCTGTGTGGGGCAGTGTGGACACTAATGCGACTAAGCGAACAGATCCAAAAGTGCTTACACTCCCTGATATCAGTCAAATTTGGATGTTGCAGCCAAATAAACGAGAGGTGACAGCGCCTTTGCTGTGGCTGCTCCGCCTGCGAACAGGAGAGCTGCTTTGTCATTCATATCCCTCCTTTTATATCGTGTGCTTAACTGCACAGCACTTAGCTCATCTCTTAAATATATACATGTACAGCTTACACTTTGACTTAACTTGACTCATGTCATGTTTGCTTCCGTAGAGTAAAGGGGAAGCTTTAATCATGGCTGATACAAAAGTAAAAGTGATTAAAGATGAAAGTAATGGCTCCCTGAGAGAGCGCTCCGTGTCGGTTCAGGGTTCCTGAATTCGTTTTGACATTGAAGCACTGCGAAAAGAAGTAGAAGCTAGATCGCAAGATTTGAAGCAGACTGAATGTGGATAAAAAATCAGAGATGAAAGTTCCCAGAGAAAGGCCGGCTGACTTTACTGTACCTCCGTCTGAGAGAGGAAGCAGCTGCTAGGATTACTGCAGGACTTCGCAGGTACCTCAAACTGACTTCTGATTTGGTACTGGCCCGGACCTGGAACCCCCTGATAGGAGATAAAAAGCATGAAATGAGCTGTAAGTACACATACTGTATGTTCAGCTACATGTTTCGGTACTTTCACATTTGATCAGAAGACGGAGAGAGACACTGAGGATGACATAGGGAGGGGACACGCGACTCGTAGAGATAGCCAGGATCAGTTTGAAGTTTAAACACACTTTTCTCCACAGAGCCTGTTAGCATAGCTTCCTAGCAAGATGGCGGACGTTGCTTTTAGATTCTTATGATAGCGGGATGCGCAGCCTTTTTAAATACACTGCCAGGTTTCTAATGTTACAAAGCCTAAGTATCACTTTAAGCTCTCCTCGTCTTTGGGGTAAAGGTAAGAAACAGGAAGTTAAAGTACTTGATTAGATGGTTTACAGCTCTGTGCTTCGAGTGGCGTCTCTGCCACTCATAACAATCTTTCACCTGGAATTTTCACGTTCACTCAGGGACTCAGCTCGAAGTTCGCTTGGTTGGTTGGGTTGGGTTGGGGGGGGTTTCAGAGGAGAAAATAAGAAACAATCTTTTGAATCCGGATCCAGGCATCTTTTCTATACGGAGAGTATTTCGAGAGATTTCGTGACGATTTGACCTCGATCTGAACCATCGTATCAGATTTTCAACACCTTCATGTCAACCGAGAAAGACATTTGTCATCTCTGTGCAGATGTGCACAGACGACATCATCCCCACACTCTGGCAAACAATCAACACACACCTCTGCAAAAATGACTCACTTCCTCATCGTCCAAGTCTTTAAATGAAATCATACACAGGGATTTAAGCGGTCTGAAATATTAGCGATAGTGACGCACGATGTCACAACATAAACAACATGAAGAGCTGTAAACTCACATATTACAAAAAAGCCTCTTTTTTCCCTTAATTCTGAAAAAAAAATATTACTGAACAGATTGGCCAACTGATTCATCCCAGCTGTGTGTTCAGTTTAAAGGTAGATAATCCTTCATCCGGTGAGAGACGCTCGTGCCAAGGCTCCTTTTTTCTTCTTCTTTTCTTCTCCTTCCCCCCCGGGAGCTGTACTGCTTCCCCGTTTCTAAAAATAACAAGAGCTGCAAACACGACAACACAGTCCATAATGATGTTAACATGGAATTCATTTCATTTTAAAGATGACCCGACAGTGAACTCTTTATTTGGAGGGAAATACTAAAAATTGCATGGCTCCAACTTTTCTGCTTTTGATTGCAGAGAGAGTCGAGATAATGGTTTATTAAAGTTGTTGGCTTCGTCTCTGCCCTCGTCTTGTCACAATGCCTGCTTAATGGGAAAATCTCACGCACACACACACACACACACACACACACACACACACACACACAGGTCTTCTTAAAGTCTACAGGACAGCAGCAGCAGCAGCCCTTAGCCATTAGAGGCAGACTGTGTGCTGATCTCTACGATGTAAAGGTGTTTGTCCTGAGTGTCCCCACTGTGGGTAATGACCCATCTGGACAGTGTGTGTGTGTGTGTGTGTGTGTGTGTGTGTGTGTGTGTGTGTGTGTGTGTAGGACTACATGTGAGTTTAGGTGTCAGGTACTAATGATGACAGATAGAGGTGCAGCCATCACGGCAGGAGGTCCGAATGAAGCATGGTGCACACATAAAAGCGTCCACATGAAAGAGAGAGTTATTGATTGAAAGTTAGAGGATAGATTGTAAAACGTTAGAAATCAATTAAGCAGCAAAATGAATGAAAAAGGGGGAATGAAGATTTGCTCAGAAAAGTCATGTATAATTAACTCTGAAATGAAATAATCTGAACCCTAACAGAGAGGAGAGGCGACGGAGCACAGAGCTCCAGGGAACAGAGGACGAGGGGAAGAGAAAGACGTAGGTGTAAATCCACGTCACAGCGAATCCTTTCTGCACTCGCTCCACAAATCCAGTCCCCTCCTTTTTTCTTTTTTCCTTAAGACTCTGCCTCACCCACTCTTCTCCTCCGACTGGAAAAATAAGGCATCACAAAGCATTACTCTGCCAGCACACTCAAGTTCATATGCAGGTGAGTAACTCCCCTCAACTCAACTGGCTTCAATGTATCAGTGTGTGTGTGTGTGTGTGTGTGTGTGTGTGTGTGTGTGTGTGTGTGTAGGTGTGTGTGTGTGTGTGTGTGTGTGTGACTAAAGCCTGTGTTCTACTGCCCTCTATGGGCTCACACATTCACTGATGTGTTTTTAAATAATAGAGGGGAAAGAGGTTGAATCGACTCCACTCATAATAATCCAAACTAAATGTCTTCGACTTTGTTCTCGCTGTCATTCTCGGTGCTTTGTAATAAATCACTCTCAATCTAAAAAGTTTTAACCTCCCGTCGTGGAGGCGTTTAATACGATGTACACAATTCTACCTTTGATTACTCGAATGTTCAGTCCTGTTTTGTCCTGCATAGAAAATGCAACGAGAGGCTGATTGAAGGTTTCAGAGCTTATAACTCTCATCCTGCTGAACATGTTTGGTGACGTCACTTAAACCTACAATCTTTCTTCAGACTGAGGATCATGTTGATATCTTCAGTGTTTCTCACCGGTTGACCATTTAACTCCAACAATGATTGATAACATGTAAATCAGTTTTTCTGTCTAAGGTGGCTTAGAAAGTCGGTCAGATGGAGAGTGAAGGACTCTTGTTCTGGTTGTGTTTTAAATAAAGTAAAATAAAGTAAGCTGTTCAAATAGAGTCCGTGCAGCTTACAACGACACCAACGAGGGCGCGTTCAGTACGGAGGCTGGAGTCCTCCAATCAGGCGGCAGGGTTCAAATCTGTCCCCCACGTCTCTTCCTCCTCTCTCTAAGATAAAGCCCAAAAATAAAGTTTTAAAAAAATGACGTCGACAGGTACGTTGTCGTCAGACGCACGTTCAAGCGAGACTTTTGTCCTTTTTTCAAAGGATAAGTTCAACATTAACATCATGAAGTGTTTCCTCACTTTGTTCGGCCTCCTGTTCCAAAACGCTGGACTTTTGTTGGGACTGTATAAGAGCTATCACTGACTCACTTTATACTGAGCTTGCACTTACACACTGGCGCTCCTGCCAAACACTCTTCCAATCTCATTTAGTGTGTGTGATCAATGCTCGAAAATGAAAATGTATTCATGGAGTATGAGCGACTTCAAAGAGGTTCTTGGATGTGACGAACAAGCCGACGCAGCAGCTTCTCTGAGCTCGTTGTTTCTATAAAGTTTATAAACCGTTTATAATCCTCCTAACCCTCGTCGTGAGCCTTTCTCTGCTCGCATGCAGCTGATCTGATCAATCTAAACTCCCAGCACTAAACATCGAACAGATCAAGTTAGCACCGAGACTGCTCGAGAACAAACGGACCTGAGCTTTTCTCCTCTTCTGACTACTCTGAGTGCTTTTACTCTGAAGGTCACACCGACGCTGCACATTCACACACTGATGCTAGAGGCTGCTGTGAAGTGAGTCGGGGTCAACTCTCTCGCAGGGACACATCGGACATGTCGTTTCAGGGCTGGGAATCGAACCCTCAACCTTCCGGTCCAGAAACAACCGACTCAAGATTTTCTTCAGATTGTGACGGAGATTCCAACACAGAGCGACTCAGAGAGTGTATATCGTTTTTTAGATTCGTCAGGTGTCCAGAGAGCCATCATGCATTTCTTCTTTAGTGTCTGACCCGCTCACTACATCAACTGTAATAAGCCAAGGCTAACTAATTTGTCTTCCTGCCCTCAGGTGCCTCAAAAATCCAATAACACGAGTTGAATTGCCCCCCTGTGGTCATATTTGTCACTTATTAGTTACAAAGGTTCCCGTTAAAGGGAAATGTCGCCCACAGGGGCAGAGACTGACGAAGGTTGATGGAGGTCCTCTGAAGCGTTAACAACACATCCTCACCTTCTTCCCCTCTTGTCGGGGCACCAGCTCGTGATACCGGGGGAGGACGAGCTCGGCTCTGCCTTTCTGCTCCTTCTGAAGGTTCACGTTCACGTACTCTGTTTTAGTGCTTCTGAAAACAGAGAACGGCACAGACAGACATAAATAAAAACAGACAGAAAGTGTTGCTCGAAATGATACATAATAGAAAACAACAAAGTACGCAGAGGCTGGAGAGATGCAATATATTGAGCCAGAGGGAAATAGAGATGTGTAATGGAAAAACAGGGCACGAGGAGAGAAAGTGAAGAAGAGAGAGAAGTGTCCCATCAGAAACACGACAGCATTTTTACATATTGTTAAAACCACCACATGTGGATGATGGACGTGTGGTTTTTTTGTGGTGTTTAAAAGTCTGCACCCTCAGTGTGGGGCTCACATCTCTTTGATTCCACGACTCAATCAATTCCTTTATGAATAGCTGAGCTGGACGCGTGCCCACCATCGTACAGTAAAAGTGCTTAGTAAGGCCCATCCTCCTTGGCCATCAGTAGAGAGACTGTGAGAGAAATGTCAAACATAATAACCTGGCTCCCGGTTCAAAGCAATATTTCACTTTGCTGGAGCAGCTTCTCCGTTCTGCAGACTGCACGCTAAACGCCTCAAGAGCGGTGAACTCCTGAGACTGTGATGTCCTGGATCACATCATCGTATCAACCTGTTGTCTTTATTAAAGAGACAACACACGAAGGTTATTAATTATCTATTCAAGTTAACTCTCTAGGTGCTGAAGTCTCAGAATCACCAAAAGCTTATCAGAAGAAGAAGAAGAAGAAGAAGAAGAAGAAGAAGAAGAAGAAGAAGAAGAAGAAGAAGAAATGTCCGCAGCCTGCACTGAGTGTGTGTGTGTTTGCATGTGCTTGCGTGACTTTGTGAACAACAGAGTCAATTTAATAAGCTGAGTCTTGATATAACCAACTAGAGGCCTGCTGTCTACCTGGAATGCAAAGAAGCCTGTTATTAATAAGATGTGTTTTTTTAAGTGCTAAATTTGACTTTGTGTATTTTCCAGGAGATACTGAACTCTGCTCTGTTGTTTATTGGTGTATCGTTCTATCTTCAGGAGTGTTGCCCCTCCCTCCCTCCTTGTGTGTGGGCGTCGTCGTCTGTTTGTGCCCCGCAGTGACATGATGTGTGTATAACCACCTATCTGAAATGAAACTTTTTATTATTATCATGAAACTGACAGTTTATATCTTCAGTTTGGTCAATGGGCTTTATCACTTGTCAAGAGTTAGATGACAGTGTAGATACTGCTGTCATGTCTGCTGGGTGTCTTCACTCAGACAGGCCTGGCTCGGTCTATGGGAGGTTTACACACAGACAACAAAATACTCACAGTTCAGGGTAGTAATGTCCTGGACCTGGTCCTTCATTCACTGCCATCTCGCCTCGTCTCCCTGTCATGTTGCCAAAGTGGACACCTTTATACTTCTGAGCTGAACTCACCTCTGCCTGCAGAGTGAGAGAAGGACAGATTGAAACAAAGAGAGCAAATGAGAAGGAAAAGATGAAGGGAGAGAAAGAGAGATAGGACAATAAAGAGATGAACAAAGAAAGAGTTGACTCATTCACACTTATCTGGTTTCTGCCCCCCGGTCATAGCTCATGAAGTTGGGGCAGAAAGAAATGTGAAGTTCAGCCAAATGCCAGAGTGTGTCAGAGATCTCGGGGAGACCCTGTGTCCTCTCTTATCTGTGTGAGTTTTACAGTCGACTCTCTCTCTCTCTCTCTCTCTCTCTCGCTCTCTCTCTCTCTCTCTCTCTCTGCCACCGGCCTTTCAGATAGCAGCAGTTCACTCAGCGGCTTAACAACTTAGAGAGGCTGCATTCAGGCAACTCTGTGGAGATACTATGGTTCAGATGTTTTTAAAAAATATTGTGCAAGGGGTTTAATCTTAATCCATGAAATACAAATGGCTGCGGGGTTTTGAATCCGTCTGTCAGAGCAGGTCACTTCTTCATCAAGACGAAGCGTCCACAGCTCCACAGATTAAAAGTCAACACTGACAGAGAAAGAACTGTGATGACCTCACGAGTAAGAGTGAAAGACACATATACACAATTACACTGAGAGACTGTATCTGTAAGGGAGAGTGGTTATGGTTCAGAGGGTTAACGCAGCGTGGCGGTTTTGACCTACAGGGTTTACATATTGAAGTGAATAGAATAAAAGGCCTTTGTTGTCATTATACACATTGTACAACGAGATTACTTGGCTTCACCTGAAAGTGCACACAGCTAAAAACAAAAACACAACGAGAAGAATATTTTTTTAAAAAGTGAAAAGGGAGAGCCGTGATCCACAGTGTCCGTGCGCGCCGCCATCTTGGATCCTGAGTGAAGAGTTAAGTGACACACGTCTCCTCACTAATTGCACTCCTCTACCGGTGACCCACGACGCGAGTTGAATACGTGTCACACATCGACGGTGGTGAAGCTGCTCCAATCTATTCTGCGGCTCTTCAACATTCTTCCGGCCTCTTCTAAAACCTCACGTGATCACGAATGTCTCTCGGGTCCATAACAGTCTGAGGACCAAAAAGACGGAGCGTATTAACGCGAATGTTCAGGTGGTTATAGCGTAAGTGAGAGCTTCGACCTGTGTTTGGCGCTAGTGAGCGTGTCAGTTGATCATTCAGGTTAACAGGACGATGTTTGATTCACATGCCCCTAGGAGTTTTTAGAGATGAAATATTGGTGATCAGTTTTTAAATCAATTAGAAAACCAAATATATCCCGAATCTGACGCCGAAAATAAAATACATCTGCTGCTTCTTCCACACAAATCAAGCTGTTATGTAATCAAAATAAAACCCCACATTGATTCCTCTTTTTAAAACTGCACATGGTGTGACTCAGTGTGTCTGTTTCGTGCGGCAGGTTTTTTTTTTTTAGGACTGGCACAGCGTCTGAGAAAGTTTCTCGCTCCATGTGGCATCTTGTCTCCTTAACTTTGAAAGAGAATTGAGGACGAGATCTGAGGTTGTGTCCCCTGTGATCAACCAATCCAGTTTAGAGAGGGGGGCGATAAAGACACAAGGACGTTCAGATGTTCAAAAGTATAAAAAAAAAAAAAAAACTGTACTGAGATGGTATCGCAGCTGGCTTTGAGTTCAGAGGCACAAATTGCCAATTTATGTCAAGGAGAGCTTTTAAAAGTAGAAAAAGAAACACAGACAGAGGTCATTAACATTCTCGTTCCAATTTAAAAAAGGGAGATGGCTGACTTTTTTTTTTTTATTATTGAAATGAGAATATGCAGATGTTTTTATCAGTGGAGTCGTTTGTGGGCGGGATCCCGCAGGCAGAATATGTTGCTGTGCTTTACACAAATCAACAAACAACCAAGCGCGGTTTGAATCTAATTGAGCTGCTGTTGAGAAAACTCTTCAGCCCAAGTCTCACAGCGAATAGCTGATTCTTTTACATGGTCTGACCAATGCTTGTTGTCTTTGGCAGGGTATTTATTCTGCTCCGACTGCTCGCCATCAGGACAATAAACAAGGGGAACACAATCAATGTTTGGGAAAAATTGTTCAGATTTGAAAACTATGCTGGTTTTAACGTTTTACCCATTATCACCCATGTGTCCCTTTCAACACGTTCTGAACCCTCTTTCTTTATATGTCCTAAATGCAGCTCCACAACCCTAGCTCATTTGCTTTTACAGAAGTTCGGTGAATGAAGTCTTTTTAGACACACAGGACAGATTCTCCATCCTTTACTTGTAATATTTATGCAGCTGTAAGTGTCGGATAATGAACAATTTTGACTGATGCTCAGGCACAAGCTGGGATTAAACCAGCGAGCACATGCAGTCTTTGTTTCATGAATGGTTCAATAAGGCAATGCAGAGTTGAGTTCACTGAGTGCTCATCATTAAGGGGATGATTTGGACTTTTCCATCTGTGATTGTTTTTCAAAATGTGATGTTGATGCACCACGCTCCAACCCATCTGATGCTCCACATACACTCACTGTTTCAGCATCGTCTTTAATTCCTTCATGCAGTTGCAGTTTAGTAATCACTTCGTCGGCACAACATTAAACCATAAGTCAGAGGTGAGTGGATCAAATCAGATCTCTGTGTTTTCTCAATAACACTTAGACAGCACCTCTTCTATCTGTCTCAGGTCTTATCATTCAAAGGCCGCTCCATCCACTTTGAAGTCACGTCCGCTGACAGACACTTCATCCCGCCTGTTCGCACTTTTGAACTCAGTCCGAGCAGCACGGGGCGGGGGAAGAGCGTTTGACTTGAAGTGTCTCAGAAGCGGAGGTTGAACTTTCAAAGGGAGAGCAGAACAGAAGTTGAGAGAAAAAAAAAAACAAAAAAAACAGAGACCTTGGATGAATGAAGCGCTGTTAGCCCTAAATCACAGCGCGCCTCTGTGCCTGCGCCGGTGTGTTGACACAACCTCGGCCAACACTCAAGGACGCTGTTGACTTCCTGTGGTCATTAACAGATGAGAAATGACTTAATTGAGAGCTGGAGCAGCAGGCGTGTGCATTATTTTAAGTGAATATTGTAATACGGCGAGGAGAATAATTACTAATGGCTCTCTTTGTTGGCATGTAAAATGGATGAGCATTGGTGTGCTGTGGCTCTTTTAAAGTGGAGCTGCATTCATTAGATATGGAAATGGGTTTTGGGCCAACTGACTGGAGTGTGTGTGTGTGTGTGTGTGGGGGGGGGGGGGGGGGGGGGGGGGGGGTTCAGTGGTGCATTAGATCTGCCTAACACTAATGGACCTCGCCTCACAGGCAGGCTGAGTACACTCAAACACACACTCATACAGACTCATGAAAGCACACGTTTCCACTTCACATTTCCTGATGGAAGTACGTTCACATTTGAACGTGTGTGTCCCCCTATGTTTAGTTATGCTTACCAGCAGTGGACTGTAGTAGGCTGGCCCAAGGGTCCTGTCCCTGCGAGGGGGCTGCTGCTTGCTAAGTACACCCGCAGCAACCTCCTCGTAGCCAAAGGCCTGGCCGGGGGAAGGAATGGATGGGATATCTGACGGACGGAGCAGTCGCAGACTTTTGGCCTGCAGCCACTGCACAGAGAGAAAGAGAGAGAGAGAGGGAGAGAGAGAGAGAGAGAGAGAGGGTGAAGATGGAAGTCAGGTTCTGCGATGGAAAAGATGGTCTGACTTACAAAGTGACCGAGCTCTGCCTCAGGTCAACAGAGGAGAGATCGTGTGAAGGAAGGGAAAAGAGAAAGAAGAGAGGGAGGGAGGCTGATAATTAAGAGACAAAAGAGGGAAGAATGAAGGAATGAGCAGTGTGCAATGAAATCCATCTCAGTCAAAATATATACCGTACATTTGAAAAAAATGGGAATTTAAAGTTCTAATTCAGTGCAGATTGACCAAAAAAACTTCCTTCTGTCCGGCTATTTATGACTAATATGGAACAACTCAATTACAAAACTCAATTTTCTGAATTGTATCTTTAAAAATGAAACACCTGGCTCATGGCTGTTTTAAAAACCAGCTCGTCTTCCACCACCATGGACAAAGTATCAAAAGTATTTCTAACAAAGTGAATACATTTTCTGAAAGTCTCAGCGAGTATACACACCCGGCAGATTTCTTTTAATAACCAAAATTAAGAGCTGACGCCCTCGAAGCTTTTAAAATAGAATTTGTTAATTCCTACAGCTCAGCGAGAAGTCTGCAGATGGCAGAAGTGCCAAAGAGAAGCTTTAACTTACCGTCTGCAAGTGTTGGCATTCGCCACTCTCTGTGGAGGCGCTGCTATACATATTATTTGTTTAACAAATGGCACGGAAAAAAACCCAGAGACAACACAGGGCTGGAGAGGTTTCACATTTTGCTGCTTGCTGTATGTACAGTATGAACAGAAGTTACAGGACATGAGAAACTGCCTTGGTGACAAAGAGCATGGCGGGAAAGGAGTAATCCCTTTGCAGCATTAATTTGGTCAGTGCAGGGATGATAATACAAAAAAGACATGCAGATGATTTTTAAGAAGAAATACATAAAAATACCAAACTAAAAAGCTTTGGACACTAAAAACCTCTGCATGCTGTGTGTGCAGGAATGAGAGAGCAGGAGCAGGTCGATATAAGACATTTTCCATAGACAGTGCATTATAAGATCTGATTTAAATTAGCATGCTGGAGGGAGAGTATCGCTTATAAATCATTTCCTGTGAGTGGACTGCTCATTTACATTGCGCCCGTAACTCCACCCATGTGCCTACCGTTGGTCTGCCAAACTGGTGGGCCTGTCCTGCATTAGGATTCCCAGACCTGGGTATGCTTCCTGGGGCAGGCAGCACATTGTAGGCCCCTGGACCCGGAACCTTTGACACTAACTCCTCAAAGCGCTTGGAGCGGTTCTGAAGGCTACAGCCACCGAGGACGTTCGACTGAGGAGCCAAAAGAAAGTCAAGCAGACACAGAGACCCAATGAGTATGCATTCATGCATTTTATATTTTCCAAAACAAACTCAAATGGTTCAACATATTTATACTTTTTCTTCTAAAGACAGATCTGCTGCTTTTTTGCCCCCCTCCAGGTCTGACTAGGCCAAATCCAGTCTTACATCAATTTAAGTCTCTCAGATGTGGATTTCCCTCAATTGCATGTAAATGACTAAATCTGAGTTACACTACCTTTAGAGGAGTGGGATCGTAATGTCCAGGTCCAGGTATTTCCTTACTGGACTCATTGATCAACGGCTTCCTGCTGGTCAAAGACAGAAACGGGGCATAGCCATCTGCAACAAAGGAACACACTGACATTTACATTAGGCAGGTGGCTGATTGATACAAAACACATCTTTAAAACATTTAATGTTGTGTTTTAGGCACTGAAGTAAATTAATAAAAAATAGGAGCATGAGGATTTTTTTTTTATTGCAAGACACTTACAAAACAAGATGAGAGGCAATTACAGTACAAGCCAGAAAAAGTGTGTGTGTAGGTGTTTATTAATTTGTGTGTGTGTGTGTGTGTGTGTGTGTGTGTGTGTGTGTGTGTGTGTGTGTGTGTGTGTGTTTAATAGATTTTGGATAGAGGTTTTTTAATGGAAAGTGAGAGTGGGAAGAAAGAGAACAAGACATACAATATAAATCACAACAGATTTTTAAAAAAATGGATAAATAAATCCAGTAGAATGAATTAATCTGATGTTATAACAATAACATAAGAGATATATAAGGAATATAACCCTGACCTAAGTCATCATGGAGATATTTGAAGTTACTCTACAAGAGTTAACATTGATCCCAATCCTGAAATTGTGGAATTCCATCTTCTTTATAGAGTAAGTCATATTAGCCCACAATGATGTCTATGTAAACATTTCATGTGTGATATACCTGCAAATGTATAGTATTATTAATAATGGGGGGGCTGTCTCACATTTCAGTGCTTTTCAATTACAGCAGTGAGAAAGTGGAACCTACTAAAATATTTCACTTTGAGATATCTATCTATCTATCTATCTATCTATCTATCTATCTATCTATCTATCTATATATATATATATATATATATATATATATATATATATATATATATGCCCAGGGACAACAGAAGTGTGTTTCTTGTTTGAAAAAGACAAGAGTGCTTCTTCAAAATGCTTTTAGTCGTGTATTGTCACTAATGGTTCAATCATACCTTCTACTTTAGCTGCGTGCTGTACGTCATACGATCCGGGTCCCACCGTAGAAGAAGAAGCGCTCGGTGTGAAGGAGGAAGTCACTCTTGTAGCTCGTCCGTACATTTTAAATTTTAACCCTTTCCTGAAATACACTGAGGCCTTAATGTACGTCAGCTATAGTTGCCGCAAACGTCACATTATAGCCGCCAACTTCACTTATTGTAATAAAGTTACCATGTTCCGTCACTGCTCTCTCCCTTTATGGTTCTGTCACGTCTGTACTGGACTGGAAGTTATCTAGCGTGCGTCGTTGCTAGGATACGACATAGCGTTGCTCACCGTAGTTACGCAGCGACTGGTGTCTCAAAAACAAATTAAAAGAAGGAAACATCGTCCATAAGATATACTTTTTCTCACCCTCACAAACAATTGTATATCTCTTGTTTGTTTCGTCACTATTAAAAATAGTTTTACACGGATATTTATTTAAAAAAATATTTTAATGGAAATATTACACATGCGATACGTGTAAAAGGCTATATTATAGACTCAGAACTGTGGTTCTCAACTGGTGGGTCAGGATCCAAAATGTCTGGAAATCACTTTTATTTAAAGAAGTATTTTTGGGCTTTTTGTGCCTTCAATTTACAGATGTGACAGTGGATAGAGAAATGACATGCGGGTAAGGAACCACAGGCCTGACCTGAACCCAGGACCTACACTTCAAGGACTACAGCCTCTGTACACTAAGCTCTACTCACCCTTAAAAATCCCGTTTTATAATAGTCATCAAACAAAACTAATTGTTTAAAAAATATCCAAAACTTGGGTGGTGATTTCTTATAGAGGAGTTGGTGGTGGGTCCTGAGGCCAGGCCAGTTGAGATCTACTGACTTTGAACATCCATATTTTCTAAACAGGGCCAAGGACAACAGCAGAACAGTCAAGTTCCTGCATGTGGGAAAAAAAAGTAAATGCTTGCTATAGTTTCTGTTGTCAAAACAAATATTCCTGCATTATTTGGCCTTCATGATGTTGTCGCCACTCCTGTCATCGTTATTTACAGTCTTGACCTACTTGTACCTGCACTATTAGCCTCCCATGGAATAAGATTTGGATAATGAGAACTCAGGGGAAAGCTGTCCAAGAAAAGCGCCTCCCTTAGCAGTGAACTGCATCTTTATTTGACTATCTGTCATATCTCTGAAGCACACCATTTGGTCTGTAAACTTTGATTTTACATAAGCTGTTTAGTCCAAATAGGCAGAACAAAGTTCATCCAATAACACATTATAAAATTAATGATAATTATACAAATACAGAAGAAAATAACAACTGCCAATGCAATGTTTTTTTCTTATGCTTTTCACAAGTCAGCATGATCAGAAGAGAAGATCGTCTAGACATTTTAATTAAAATATAGAGAATTAATATTTTCCATATATATTAGTTTTCTTGTATTTCCGATATATATATATATATATATATAGATTCCAGATATCTATCTAAATATATAGATATATAGTCTTTTTTAAGAGATCTTGGTTCAAAACAAGATTAGAAACCCTTTTTTCATTTATACATTATTCCAAATAATGATGACTCAAACACAAGGATGAAACATTTGGCATGAAACGTGTTCTTTTCTGTGTCAAAAAAGACAAGAGTTAGAAAGAAAATAAGGTTTATCGAAATTGGTAGTTCGCTGTATCTTATGGGCATTGATCAAGACACATTCAATTTCACTTAATTCATTTTAAAGCAGTAATGACACTTCTTGACCAGTAGATGGCAGCAGCAGCCTTCAGACCGGTTTATGCTACCTCAAATTTACTTGGAGACTGCTGATACCTTTACTGACCGTCGGAAATGTCAGAGACACATTACAGTCGACAAGTAAATGCATGCAAGGAATTTGTCTTGGTGTATTGGTGCTAAAAAAATTAAGGAAAGGGGGGGAAAAAAGAGAACTAGCAAGCACGTAAATAATTAAATAAAAGGAGCAATTAGAAATATATAAAATATAAAAATTTAGAATATAAAAAACACAACATGGACAAAAGGTGCTATGTAAGAGTGGTGCAGAACAAATCTGACAGTGTTCATAAATATACTCAGAGTGCATGTAAAGTGAATATGTGACAATATGATATAAATTATTTTTAAAAAACAATACAATGAACAAATGAATACTCATGTTGTATACTTATACAATTGTGTTACGTTACATATTAATATGTTTCAGACTCACAAACCAAACCGGCTATATCTTTTAAAATAATACAATTTAAAATAAAAAAGTTTAGTCGTTTAGGGTTAAATTAGCAGTCATCTATTACCAGTGTGTCTCACATACACATGACCCCCAATGTTGTCCCAAAAGCACCACAAGCCGTTACAGAGAGCCGGAACTAAGTTGTCCGACGCGTAATTGAATGTAACACGGTCATCACAGTCAGCAGCGCAGCATCCCCCACCTCCAGGAAGGTGTCACTTTAGGCAGCTAACTACCTGTTTTTACTTTGTTATTCAGTTCACCATTTATATCCACATCCGTGTGTGAACACTCGAGGCGTGTGCAGCATGAAGGGAATCAGGATTTTCGTGTTTTTCTTGGTGCTATCCGCGTTCCTGCTGTGCGCAAGCGAAGCGGCGAGGAGCAGCAGGACCAGCAGCACCCAGAACAGCTTCCGACGAGCCGCCAATGGCATCTACCAGACCCTGAGCAATGTGTGCGGGGAGGACAACATCCGAGGGCTGTACAAGGTAAGTGCTGGAGATATTCACACGAGGTCATAACAGAGAGAGTGAGCAGGTGTTGGAGAGAGAGACAGGCGGAAAAGAGGAAACTAGCAGCGCCTGGGCCTTGCCAACAATTTCTCGGATGCCATTTTGAAAAATTAGCATTAATGCCATTTGTAATGATCGACGATGTCAGGTGGGTGCAGCAGTTCCCGCAAACAATACATTTATGCATATTGAAAATGTGCTGAAAAGTGGATGTTTTTGTTGTGCAACGTGCACTTGTCATTGATTTGCACTTCTTCTATAAAGCAGGTGCATCTAAATGTGATCATGTCAGCTTCCTTCTTCCTGGTGTTTCTTTGTGTTTACTACTTCTATAAATTGTTTAAAAACACACACACGCTGCTCTTCCGTTTAACACTCATTTAGCGTGTGCTGTGGTCTCATTGGTCCAGCTGCACTTCCTGTGTTTTAAAAGCTGATGTTAGTTCCTGTGTGCAGCCGCCAATTCAAACCAGCAGAGGTTATTCAAGGCTGCTGTCAGAGGACGAGAAGACACGTCCTTGAGGAATGTCTGAATGGATAGTCTGCGTTTGGTTTACCTTTTTAATTAATGCTGACTTCCTGTGCAGGTGTTTAGTGAGGGGATTTATTAAATACATGTTTCATTAATGCTTCACAGCTAAACAGATGTGAGCACCGTGGATAAAATAAAATAGAAGCTCATTTATAAAAAGTATATTTCATGACAGCGTGAGGATGAATACAAGAAACTCCAGTTACTTCATCAATCATGAGTTAAATACAGAAATCAACCTCATCACTCACAGAGACGTCTCACAAACAAGAACATGTAAAATGACCATTTAGAAACACACACTGCACATACAATGAAGAGCCACACAGATGAACTTTTAAAGGAGAGATAGCAGTGATGGATGGGAACTGAAGGCCTCCTCTTCCTGGCTTTGATTGACTGTCAGACCTCCACATGATCCTGTGAGCAGCTCAGACATATCAGGTGTTAAAGACGCCTGTACTTGAGATGTGATCATTCGTTATAGTAAAGAGTAAAACACACGCGAGTGGCTTTTTTAACTCGTCGCTCAGTGTGATGTAGAGATGTGATCAGGTATGATGTTGGTTAGTTTACATGTCAGAAGACGGTTGCGCTCTTTAAACGCTCTCAACTGAACAGCATGAAACTCCTTTTTTTAAATATATTTTACCATAACGGGTAAAATATGAAGTTTTAAATCATTTAGAATATTTATTTGTGAGCTCCATTTTTGGGAACATCAGGTCTGAGGTGCTGCTGATGAAAAGTGTTTCTTCAAATATGTTTTTTTCTTGACAGGTTTATTTTCACTTTAATGTAACATGTGTTTATTAATAATACATAAAGAGCGACGTCTCACTCTTTCTCTCTGCATTCTTCTTTTCTTCCAGTTTTTTTCCAAAACCACGGAGAGGTTTGTTCATGGCGTGGACTCTTTTATGGACACCATCTGGAAGATCTGGTCTGACTTGCTGGATGTGATGGGAATTGACTGTAAGTGGGAAGTCTCTCAGGACAGACATGTTGTTGGATTAAGATTCAAGAATGTCCTTTTTCTTTATTTTTCATGTCTTTCCTTCCTCTCTCTCGTTCTTCTCGTGTAGCCTCGAACCTCAGCCACTACTTCAGCCCCACGTCCCTCACCAACTCCCCGGCGCGCGCCCTGCTTCTGGTCGCCGCGGTCCTGCTGGCCTACTGGTTCCTCTCCATGTTCCTGGGGGGTTTCTTTTACCTGCTGCACGCCGTCTTCGGCCGCTTCTTCTGGCTGGCGCGCTTCCTGCTCTTGGCGCTGTCCTGCCTCTACATCCTGCAGAAGTTCGAGGGCGACCCCGAGCGCGCCGTGCTGCCGCTGTGCTTCATCATGGCCGTGTACTTCATGACGGGGCCCGTGGGAGCGTACTGGCGTCGGGGAGGCGGCGCGGGTTCACTCGAGGAGAAGATCGACCACCTGGACACTCAGATCCGGCTGCTTAACATCCGGCTGAGCCGCGTCATTGACAGCCTGGAACACGGCGGCGAGCAGTAGGTGGCGCCCGGGATGAAGGGGGAGGGAGGGATCTGCAGCAACAACGACCACTGGGTGTTTCCATCTCGACCAAACAGGATTTTTAAACTGCTTTAGTTGATTTTAGTTACAGAAAACCGGAAACAAAAATCCTCACAGGTGTGGACGGTTCTCTCGGAGCTCACACAAATCAACGGTTCATCTTTTCTTTTTTTTTCTCTTCTCGCGGCTTTGAAAGCTTTCTGCTACATCAGTGAAGTCATCTGAGAGATGTCCGGGGTTTTTTCTTCATGCCCGCCTCGGCTACTTTAACGAGAAACTCCAAAGTCAGGACTTGAATTTTCTGACGTTCTGATAAGAATTGTCAGAGCGTATTTTAAAGCATCTTCTGTGATTCTTCGATGATTTCTAACCCGGGAGGCTCTGATCGCTGCACTGGTTCATTCGTACATAGTTGTTTTTTTATTTTCCCTCCGTATTGAAATTATTTAAGATGAAAGATGGGGATGGGTAAAAGATGCAGGGGACACAAACATTGTATTTGTCATTATGTAAAAAAAAAAATCCTCGAGATGTTAGATAGTTGCTCATTGTAAGATTTATTTATTCCATGATCCATCCAAAATGTTCCAATCATGTAGATCGAGTTTGTTCCAGTAATTCATCCTTCAGTAGTGGTGATAGTTTGACATCCGGACCTCTTTTTCATCGTGTGCTTGTGTGTGTGTTAACACATCTGGATGACCTGTTTGTTTGTGTGTATGTGTGTGTGTGTGTGTGGAATAAAAGGTACCATCAGCCTGGAAGGAAATGTGGATACGCAGCGATATCTCAGGGACTCAAACCCACACAGATCTGGAAATGAGGGGGGGGGGGAAGAGATATGAAGACGTGAAGTGAGATCACGTTTCGCGCTCTCTGAGTCACTTCACCGTCTCACTCAGTGGACAGTGAAGACGTGCACATCAGAGTGAATCCTGCATTTCTTCACCTTTTTGATACTTTGGATAAATTAGATTTTTTGCTAAGAGAAGCTCGTGGCTCGTACAGTTTGCATTTGGTATATATCACGTCTACTGATGTTTGCACACACGAGTAAATGATCCACCTTTCTTTAGTCTGATCACTGCTGTCAATACTTGATCTTTTTTTCTGTACGGGAGACGAACTGTTAAAACTCTGTCTTTAAGTTTATCTGTCTCATTTCTGCGCCAAAATATCTCAACACACTGGACGAGCTACGTTCACCTGAGCGATCGGGTTAAACGTCTGTCTGCCTTGGATATCCCTCGGGATCAATAAAGTATCTATCTATCTATCTGAGATGTTACTGAATCACTTTTAGTTGGTTAAAACGGCCAATCCACAGAGGAGCTGTCCTTGTCCAGCCTCGTGAAACCAGATCTTTATCTTGTTTCTACAAGCGATTCAGGCTCATCTCACCAGGCGAGCGTCGCTTACACTAAGCGTGCAGAGACAAATAAACGTGATAAGATTCGAGTTGTTTCAGCGTCGGGTCTGTCTCTCTATGTTTTTAGATTAAATCAGGTCGGCTGTCTCATCCCATCCGGCTCTGTCCGACGTTTAATGACACAGCTCCACGGTTTCATGTGACGCTGAGAAATGTACGACCAGCCCACAGGACGACGTTCAAAACACTGAGCATGTGCTTTAAGTCTGTGTGGCTGTGAAGAGTTTAAATACCTTTTGATACCACGTGTTTTAAAACGATAACATCTCTTAGTACCGAAGCTTTAAAAAAAAAAAAAAAAAATAAATGTCTGAAGTCATATTTTCAACTTTGAGCTGCTGCAAGCTCTCATGATTAAAGTATTTATTGCAGCAGAGCAGAGTGTGTGTTTGGTGTCCAGGCTCGTTTTAACTCACGTGCAGATATTTGAGGAGTGACGGGACTATATTGTAGCAGAGAAGAACATTTCAGTTTAAAGCTTCTGGACTATGAGGAAATGTTTCAGACGACTTGTGCAGATACTTAGGGGAGAAAATGTTGCTTTCAATGTCTGATGAAATGTTGAAGGCTCTTTTAGTTGTCAACACTACAGAGGCCAAAGAATCAACCAGTATTTATACGATTTAACACTCAAAGTCACGAGCGTCTCTGCGTGAGATGCGGTTTTTTTACCCCCCCGCTTTTTTACAGCGTGTTGACGGTGAAACGTTCCCTGCACGTCCAGAAAACGACGATTGTATCCGTTACTTGATGTGTTCAGTACCATGTCTGCTTTCTCAAATATTCTCATCAGACCTTTTTATTGTGCTTTTCATCGTAATCTTTCGAAATCGCGGCGTGGTGACGACAAACGCAATATTTGAGTTCGTCACGTGTGTGTCGCTCGTTTCTGGAGATTTCGCCAAACACGCCCCGGGGTTTATTGGCCACAGTAATCCGGGCGGTTCTTGCATGCTATGTTAAAAAAATGCCTATAACGTTGTGTTGAATTGTATCCATGTCTTTGACTGCGTAGGTAGAGAAGAATGTGAAGAATTATGTTTGAAATTTGTTACAAATCATCTGGACTGCACTGCTGACTGAACCTGTTTAGTTTGATATCACGTCATTAAAACAAGATCCGTTATTCTACTGCTCCGTGTGGTTTAAAAAGTACTGAAGGTTTAAATAGGATGGACAGCAGCTCTCATTCGACAGTCCATCAGCACCTGGATGATTAACGGTGTAAAAAGATGTTTTCTCTGTTGAGACTTAAAAATCCTGAGTACTGTCTGCTCCTTCCTCTCATGTTTCATGTAGCCTACTTTTTCAGAACATGCTGTGCCAATTATGTTTTCAATGTTTTTCTATCTGTTGAATCTTGAGTAGATGTAGATTTGGTTTTTTTTTACGTCATCAGTTTCCACATTTTTTAATGACGTGGTAAACGGCAAACTGGTCAGTGAGGATGAGTGTGTGTCTGAGGACTTTATCATCACCCGTCCATGACTTTAGTGTTTCTTTTTTTTTTTCTGTGGTTGAAGTGAAAATGAGGTCCAGATTGAAATAAATTAAATACCACAGTACGAAACTGTCTCTGACCTTTTTGTTGAGGCATTGATGACATCCTGCATGTTTTATATCCTGTCTGTGATTTATGTTGGACGTATTCAGAATTATTAACGGTTAAATTCACCAGACCCACTTTTTTAAGATTCTGGTTGAAATGAAATGAAAAACAACACGTGTTGTTATGGAGAGATGTCAAGAAGTTATAGACCTCCAGATAGTGAGAGAAACAAGAAAACCTTACTTGGAGTACATCAAATATTTAGCTGCATGTCCGCTTCGGGTTTCATAACTCTTGTTGCGTAAATACATCTTTTTTTTTTTTTTAATATTCAAACTCGTCCTCCAAGAGCAGAAAGAGTTCAAACATTAGATTCAAATAAAAACTTCTGAAAACATTCAGATGGTGGAGGAATTAAATGCTAAATTCATTCGTCACTGGTGCTTCATATCTCATGATTTTGGATTTTCTGACAACAAAAACAACTTAGTGGAAAAATCTGAAATAACTAATTACAAGCAAGTAAATCATGTACTTTTTATTCCATTTTATTTTTAACAACGTACCAATATTTCATTAAAAAGGGAAATATTCCATTTGCATAGTATGTTTCAAATTGAAATATATTGGACATGGGTACTCGGCTTAAGCTTCACTTTAAAATCAAAACAAGCTGTACCTTTTAAAAAACGTAAACTATTAAATTCTAACTTTAAAAGTGTGTCATGTTGTGCACTTGGTCTAACACGTGACAGGTTAAAGCTACCTGCAACTAAACTGTGTACGTCACTATTATGCTGCGTGCCATTGTACGAAGAACTCATGGGGGGGGGGGGAAAAAACAACCTCCGACTCGGAAAAGTGCCGAGTTCGAGTCGGAACTCCAAATCAGAAACTGGGGCACGGTCCGTGCAGGCCGAGTGGGTAGAAATGACGTCACAGTAATATGAACGCACACACCGCTCCCTCACTCGTCTTCTGTTTAAACCATGAAAACATCTTTTAAAGAAGTCTTTGACAAACAGTGCCAGTCTGACTGCACCTATTCAATTTAACCAGGAAGTCTTAGAACACACTGTATGATAAGTAACATCTGACCACATCTCTTTTTTTTCCTTTTTTTTTTTTTAGCTCTAAGAGTGCGTCCAAATACAAAGAAAACACCTTGATCCAGAAAGGCTGCAGTCCAAGCAAGTTTTCAGGGTGAGCGTCAAGACTTTATCCTGCCACATCCCCAAAAATTCTGCGAGAATTCAGGGCGAGTTGACGCGGGGAAAGCAGCAAGGTTACATTCAGAAAAAATTCACAGTGAGCGAGAGGTCGCGGATGACGACTTTCATACCGCAGCAGCGTCATGCCTGAGACACCAACGGCAACCTTTTTCCGACAGAAAATCTCTCGTTGTGAGCGTCATGGGTAAATGAGTTACAGAAATGTGCAATAATGTATTTTCTACAGACGAGGAGAGCGGCCATGATGGGTTTTCCTCCTGTGCTCTTCTAACCGCTCTCTGCAGACGTTCTTCACTGTACGGCGCTCTCGTCGCACAAATGAGTTTTGAACAAGTGACAGGCTTCTTATCTGTCTTATCTGCTGCTTGTTGAGTCCCTGGATGTTCACGTTGAAGGAGAACAAGTTGCACCAGGCTCTTCTTGCAAAAGGGTCAGAATCGAGCCAAAACTTTTATGTCCAGGCCGCCAGCTCCACCCGAACCTGCTCCAGAACCCTGAGGAGCCTGGTTGGATCCCTGGCCCAGCTGGATGTGGTGGAGGCCGGCGCTGAAGCTGGCACAGAGCAGACCGGTGGAGTCAGTGGGAGCGAGAGCAACCAGAGGACCGGCGCCATCCAGAGCCAACGTCCCTAAACAGACTGAAGGGAGGACAAAAGGAGTGTGAACAAAGCCCAGTGTGCGTCTCAGCAAATCAAACGGCTTCATTTGTGAGTCCTCGTTACCTGCCGAGTTCTGATCCCAGACTTTGATGGATCCGTCGTGGGACGATGTTGCTACCTGAGCTGTGCCAGCCGGAGGCGTGGGCAGGAACACGCAGCAGGCCGTGGTCTGGATGTGACCTCTGTACTCCACCACTTTACAGCCGGGCTGACGCAGGTCCCACAGCTAGAAAACACAAACACCGCTCTCAGCTAAGAGCCAATGACAACTGTCAGCAGACACTGAAAACGTCATCTCAACAATATCACTAATATAAGTAGGATGTTTGACGGTTTGTCTATAAATGTATTTAAGTACGTAATATATAAATTTTTTTCCTCGTACAAACGGCTTTAAATACATTTTCTTCTTTGTACAGGCCAACGTGAAAAAGAAGTATGCTGCTTCGAATTAAATAAATGAAATGAAATATTTGAACGGTCATCTAACCATTCAGAAACCACGCCCACTTCCTCTCCAGTGAACTTCATTAATCATGTAGAGTAGTGAGATTTATCTCCCTACTCGATATGACGACACATGATGTGATCTAAACTAAAACACACCATCGCACACCTTAAGAAACTACAAACCTACAAACCCTAACCCAACAACATGTACTTGATGCGTTCAGGGATAACCAGGAGAACTTCATGACAAAGGGGATTAAAAGATGAAAACAGATATCGGACTTTAAGGAGACGTAGAGCTCTTAAAATAGAACAGACGCCATGCGGACAGCCTAATCCACGAACCATCTGCACAGCGACACGACGACAACACGGCAACCACTCCGACACCTCCGGGCCAGTCGGTTCACACTCTGCGCTTTCTGTTCCAGCAAACCCGAGAGAGAGGGGTAAACTCAGGCCTGTTCCAGAGAGGGAGGTCACTTTAGCTCAGTCCGTTACCATGGTAACCGAGTCTGTGAACCCAACCTGCTCAGAATCAGCTTTTCTACCATGAACCCCGAGTGTCCTCACGCCGTGTGAGTGAAGAGTCACCGTTTGTCTGAATGAAGATCCAGCTTGACTGAATACTTTATGTCACTCTCACAGGGTGTGTGAACACAGCTTTATGTTGCCTCACGCACGTTCACACAGACACTGAATGAAGTTCACTCACACTCTTTAATATATCTCATATGATTCAAATACCATGAGCCCAGTTATTTCTCATGGTTCATTATAAGGGGTTTTAAAGTCGATTTCCTTCTGCTGGATTGAATCTTCATGAGGATGAATTTGAGGTTCAACACCATTCCACCAGTTTGGACCTGTGATATTGTTTTTTATTTTATTTTTTTATCCCTATGGGGCAATTAGCACACCAGGCGGTTGACCACAGGAGCAGCGACCTGTATACACCCTGACGGAGCAGGGGGTGCCCAAGGACACATGTTGCTTGCTGGAGCTGGGGAATCGAACCCTCAACCTTCCAGTTTGAGAGACGATGACTCTACCCACTGAGTCACAGCCGCCACTTTTATATTTTTTATTGATTTATGTTTTTAAATTTTTTTTCTGAATAAATATGAAATGAAAAGCCTTCAGTCCGTGCTGATGCGAGCAGCTGTTTTCTCCTTCTCTCTCTGCTTTGAGCTGCAGCAGTTTTACTTTTTCATCCTTATTCAAACCTGTTCATATCGCCGTAAAGATCTCGGCTATTTTCCAAGATGGTTAAATGTACAAGGATCACTTGTTGCCAGGTGATCTGTCCCACCTGAGGGTAAATCAGCTCAGAGTTAGACTGAGAGTTTGCTCCACCTCCTCTCTGAAACGGACTCTCACCGTGGCTTCGCAGCCTTGGCCTCCGAAGCCGTTGCTGCTGGACACCAGGTAGTTTCCATTGGGAGAGACGTCACAGTGGGTCTGGATGTACTGCTTGGCTGGAAAAGTGTTGGTCACCTGCCACGCACGACTGTCCCACACCCTGTGCAAACACAAACACAGCGTCCTAGAAATACACTCACTCCACGTTTTCTCATCTTCAACACTTTGATCCTCGCTGTCCACACACGAAGATAAAGTGATTACACAGAATCTGTTCAATTCCACCACAGCAGCCACTTAGTTCATAAATGTTCATTGTAATACTCCCAGCGCTCGAGTACAACACTTTGCGAGTGAAGTTGCAGAAACTCATTTAAAAGTCTTGGCATAGAAAAACCTGCCAGTCTGACGGGTTTTTTTGGGATTTCAGAGATTTTCATAAATACATAACATGACAGTATGAAAGTTTTGGAGATTAAGTGAGACAAATTTCCAGTCCAACATATTTCAACCCAATTCAGCCGTCATGTCACTTCAATTCAAAGATGAGGTGCAGAACTGGAACACCAGGAACGCCACGCTCTGTAGGGTCAAACGAGGTTTTACATCCCGTCAGTGTGTAATCATGCGCTCCCGCTCGGCAGCTTGTGCAATGCCCGTGCATCGCTCCTGGGCGATCGACTTCCGGAAAGAGTCAACAAAGATCCCAGTCTGCTGTGCTGTCATTCCAATTCAAAGATGAAGTTGCAGAACTGAGACACCAGGAACGCCACGCTTCGCAGGATCAAACGAGGTTTAGCGTCATGGCTTCAGTCTGCCGTCATGCGCTCCCGCTCTGCAGCTTGTGCATTGTTTGTGTGACAGAGTGCAGCCTCTGCCCTCGACCTACCGCTATAGCTTTTGGCCTTATATTTTTGTGTCATCATTTCCTGTTTTTTTAAATTCTAATGATCAGGCTCTAAGTGTGTTTGTATTCACGTGTTGATGTTTAAAGCTGACCACCCAGGAGGGATGTTAATACGAGTAGTAAACGACGTCTCCATGTCTCTTTGATATTAATACTAGTTGTCGTAATGACCCTGCATGCTGAACAAAAAAAAATATTTGCCTCATCTTTGTAGAAAAAAACTGCTGCATCGTACCTGAATTTCCCTCGGGATCAATAAAGTATCTATCTATCTATCATGCAACTTGTTTTGTTTTTTCAATGTTTCTAAGAAGAGGAGTCGACACAGAGTTTGTCACTCTGCCACAAACAAGCTGCATGTTTAAAAAAAAAAAAAAAGCAATTCATTATTGTATTGCAATTATTATTTTCCCAATTCAATAATCAATTCAGGGAAATCCTGAGATCGATTTTCTTTTTTTGTAATACCGCCCCTCTCCACCAGAGGGCACTGTGGGTGATGTAAATTAAGGTCAGGCACAGTTCATATCATACTGTACTGTCTTTAATTATTATAAAAATAATGCAAAGATGAAATACATGTTTGAGTCCGTTTGTTCTAAACCTTTACAAACATAATTATTTAACAAATATCACAAGGCACACAATATCTGTGTGTATTATTAAATCGATATCGAATCATTAATTGGGTATTAATGATGTATTAAATGTTTTTACCTTATGGTCTTATCTTCAGAGGTTTGGACAACGGAGGAGCTTCCTGGCACCCAACAGACATGAGTGACCTGGTCAGAGTGGAACATTATAATCTCGAGTCAGACTGTCAGATGAAACGGATCATTCATTTCATCACTCTTATTACATGTTCAGTCATTTAAGGTTCTGTGCACAAAGAGGGGAGAGAGAAAAAAAAAAAAAAAAAAAAAAGCATGAAGTCATTCTCACCAGGTTTCGAGAGATGTTGTTTCTCTGTTCACATTTGGCAGACTCGATATCCCACAAGCACATCCAGTTATCACGAGACCCCGTACACAGCTTCCTCCCATCTGGGAACCAAAGAACAAGTCAGGAGCGCATGTCAAGTGCACAAAGTTCCAGGATCACTCTGAACAGAGAAGCTCTTTAAGTCCATTGAAATAAAAAGATCAAAACAACAAAGAGTGTGTGTGTGTGTGTGTGTGTGTGTGTGTGTGTACCTGGACTGACAGCTAATCCATTAACCACTAACTCATGACCACAAAATTCTTGAATAGGATCGTCCCCCTGGTTCAGGTCCCACATCAGTACGGTTTTGTCCCGTGAGGCACTGAAGATCCATGTACTACCTGGATAACACACCACCTGGAGAACACGGGGGGCGGGGGGCGGAGTCAGAGGGAGACAAACGCTAAACGATGCGTCAAACGCAGCCACACCTTTATCGATTTGTGTACAGGGAGTATTTATGTTACCTTGGTAACCTCTCGGTTGTGACCTTGGAAGGACTGACACAGCCGGCCTTGTTTCCAGTCATACAAAACCACAGCCTACGGGAGCAAACACACACACACACACACACACACACACACACACACACACACACACACACACACACACACACACACACACACACACACACACACACACACACACACACACACACACACACACACACACACACACACACACACACACACACACACACACACACACACACACACACACACACACACACACACACACACACACACACACACACACACACACACACACACACACACACACACGTTTTCTTCCACAGAATTTGACAATCTTATTTAACTTGTTTAGCTTTTTGTTCTGTCTAACACGATTTGTCCGCTTTTTCTTTCATGCAAAACAATTTTTTTTCTTTCATGTTTCACCAGGCGATCGAGATTAATTATCTACAAACCAGTGCGGGTTTCTAATTCATTACATGATGTCATCTACTGTGAACAGAGGAGGAAACATCAGCTAAATAAAACCGTCATCAGCTGTGAATAAAAACCAGCGTACCTGGTCACTCCCACCGGAAACACAAAGATCCGGGCTGAGATTGGTGACCGTGTTGACAGAGCCTTGGTGTGCAGGTTCATACTGCACCACCTGACTATCAAACATGCTATCTGTCTTCTCCCCCTGAGATGCCCTGAACACACAAAAAACACAGCGAGGGTGAGGAAAGCTTCAAATGAAACACATTCAGTCATTAGCCTTGTTTAAAATATTTGAATATCTGTGTTCATTAATAAAAGCTGCCAAGGATAACTCTAATGACACCTCCCAGATAGATTAGTATTACATGTCACCTTCTTGTACCCAAAACCTGAGATTCTCCTCCCAATGCAACTTATTAAGTGTCTGAGAAGATGTTTCCAAAAGCAGAAGTGTGTATTTACGGGGATCCAACTCTCCCTCGGTTATACTTATTAACGCAGGTAAACACAAGCGGTTGCACTGATGTACACATCTCACCTGTAGAGGTCAGACCTCTTGCGAAACTTGCTCTGTAGTTTGCCCATTTCTGCCAGGAACCTGCAGCCACATCGACACACAGCGAGAAATACGATTAAAACCAGGACCAAAAACAAAAGCAGAGCAAGAGGCTGATTATTCATCTTTAAAAAATAATAATCTCTGAATGGAGGGAGCTGGAGTTCAGGCAATGCACCGTGCAAAACAACGGACACCTTCTCTGTGACACGCCTTCAAATAAAGAGAAACAAAGACACTGGAAGTGAATGTCTTTGAAAACTTTGCCTCTTCCTCCTCCAATAAAATAATCTTAAAATAAGATGAAAGAATCCTTTATTGATCTCCAGCTGGTTATAGAGTCAGATCATCTTCGACCACAGGGGACCACAGGAGGTTTTACAGGGGCCTCTGAGGAGCCACAGATGATCGTACTTCACTGTAACTCATTTACTCTTCACTTTATTGTCTTTGTTTTTTTTAATAATGTGAAGATTTCATCTTCCTCTCCGGCCTTTCACTGTCTGAACCGTTTGTTAGGTGTTTAGTAAAAATCAAGAAATGAAGCAAACAAAAAAAAATAATAATAATAATCACACAAAAACAGAAAACAGATGCCTCGACTACTTAGGATAGGATAGGATAGGATATTACTTTATTGATCCCCAATGGGGAAATTCAGGTGTTACAGCAGCAGCAGTGCAGAATCAAAACAAGAACTCAAAAGTTAAAAAAAAGTCAAAAACTGAGTTAAAAATAATAACATAAACATAAATACAATTCCAGGTAGTAAGGGGGGGAGGGGGACTATTGTGTGGTGGACTCAACAGGATAATACTGTAGTGAGTGTGTGTAGTGAATAGCATGTTAAAGTGACCAGTGAAGAATTTAAAGTGACCTTTGCGATCAAAAGGTTAAGTAAACAGTATTTACAGTTATAAGTTATAAGTATAATAAATATAGTGCAGTTTGACAAGAGTATATAGTTATGAGAATATAGGAGTATAATGTAATAAAGTAATAACATTGTATACTATATATATATATATATATATATAAATATATAAATACAGACTAGCTCCTGCTGTTGTCCAGCCTGATGGCTGGAGGGACTTGGTGAAAACAAGACATTGTGAAGCCTAAATTAGAGAGGATAACTGACTCATCTCTTACTACCCCTTCTCCAAAAATAAATACACAAATACAATCTTCGATAGTTTTGAAAGCCTCCTTATTACAGCAGTGTTTGAAAGAGTGCACACAGACAGCACACACTCTTTCAAAGAAAATTAAAATGAAGGATTTTTGTTCATAAACTTGCACTTAGGGATATGAAACGACAATAAAATAATCTCAATCTTCACCTTTCAGTGCGTCTGTTGTAAATTTAAAGAAACTAACATGCTCTTACATTAAAGCATGAAGTCTTCCATTCATGTGTAAAATTGATAAAAGATTGACATCACTTGTCACAATATTTTATCCTGATTACATGAGACATTTATGAGCAGAACTAAATGAGATGTAATTACAGCAAAAGGATTTATCCTCTGAAAAGTATCAATTCAAAGTAAATGGTCAGGATTATTATGTTATAACATTTTTCCATTCCCTGACATTAATTGTGTTTCGCACTGTTTGGTAAACATCCCAATTAAAGGCTCATGCAAAGACGAAGAAATGCCTTGCATAAGAGCAATAAGACAACACAGTCTTCAGAGAGATTAAAGCACACGTCCTCACGCTAACACCACTTTCTCTGTTACACGCGCACGCGCATGCACACGCGCACAGACACACACACACACATACACACATACACACACGCTTAAGCTCCCCCCTCATTATCCAAGCGTACTTCTCAAACAAATGAGACGGGAAGGAGAGGGTTCAAATCCTATTAGAGCCTCATCATTACTGTCACAAGTAATTAGTCGCTTGAAAACACCTGTTATGAACTGAGTTGGCGATCATTACACAACTCGCAAAACAATTTTTAACCGTCATTACTGTCCTGAACAACAAATATGCAGTTTGTTTGTTTGTTTTTTTGGGTTTTTTTTAGGGGGGGATAAAGTGAGGACAGATTTCTTACCTGTCACTGGCAGGTGTGTGACGCTGAGGCGGTGCTAGCTCAGTAGCATGCTAACTAATCTTTATCCGTCATGTCGAGGTGTATGTCAGAGAAAAGAGAAAAAAACCTCCAAAAAAATACAATAGAGTCGTCTCCGAAACAACCGACATGTATGTCCAACAAAATGCCATGATAGAAAGTCGTCCAAACACACACGGGGGGCTTGAAAGTGCACACAAGTGTCTTCTTTTTTTTCTTTTTTTTAACTCAGCGGACCCATCCCTCTCTCCGTAGCGACGCTTTCTCGTTTCTAGGCGAGGGTGACGTCACGTGACAAGGGGCAGGAAGTAACCGAGAGCTTTTTCTCCTTCGAAATAAAAGCCTGTTGTCCTATTGATTTAAAGCAAGGACCAAAGGTAGATAAACCTTATGTGTAAAACAATGTATTCATGTATTGATGGATCTAGTACATAAATACATAAATGTCAAATATTGTTATTAAAAAAAAATTGAATATTTAATGTAAATACATAATATCTTGTGATCATATGTATTTATGTACTATTTAATACTTGCAACACAAATAATGTCCAGTGTTTCAGGACCCATCCTGCATGGTACTCCATCTGGGACAGTGGCTTTGTTCAGGGCTTCAGGGAGGGGTGAGTTGGCAGTAGGTGCAGGGCTGCTGTTGTATCCTGCTTAGCCTGTGATTGTCTTGATGCCCTGAGCGGTTGAAGTGCTCCTTCGCCTCTCTGATGCCTCTCCTCAGTTTGGACCGGGCTTTTCTGTAGGCCACATGGCCCTCTGAGCAGCATCACGAGCCTTCAACAGGTTAACCACTGCTGCATTCATTCATGTGATAGTATTATATACATTAATACAGAACTAAATAAGTGCCAACTCTGTTGTTCTTGTACAGTGTAAAGAATGTCTCAGCATATTACTTCTATATTTGTGCTGCACGATGCCACAGTAGGCTGCAGGATTAAGATTAAGTTGAATTACACAAAATCTCAACCAACAAAATATCATATTGCAAATTCACATTGGATTCTGTTTGGTTAAAGAAAACCTTTTATAGGGCCTAATCAGTTTTTATCACTTCTTACTGGTGTTTGTGTAAAGCTGAATCTCGACTTTAAACAAGGTTAAACTGAACAACACATGACAGGTTAAAATGTTACCGACCAGTGGCAGTGTGTCCCTCTAGAGCGCTAATTTGTTGACCTTCATTACAGACACAGGTTGAAATGGCTCCCAAAGCTGGAAATCTGGGACACGTTAGACACACATTAGACACCTCCCCGGACAGCTACGATTAATTCTACAAGCGCAATTAAACGTCTCCTTTCCATATATTGTGGTTAGCCTCTGGGCTACATTGTGGCCCTGATATTTTTGCCTGCTTGGTATAGTTAAAGTCAGAAAAAGATACTGCTTTTTAACTTCATGATCTGGATTCAAACAAATATGTTACATGCAATTAAGCACTGACTCACTGGGATGTCCCAATTTAAATGGTGCAAATAGGCCACTTAGTTAGGCTACAATCAACACAGTTCAATACCTATGTGAGGTGACCTCAAAAGCCAATGTCTCAGTTTAAAACTGAAAGAGTGACACTGTTTGTTTGGCATTGTGCTAACTGTAATCATGTGATTATATACATTAATACAGAACTAAATAGGGGCCAACTCTTTTTTTTTGTTGGTGCATGTTTCATATAGTTTATTTAAATCCCCAAATACACTTTTTCACACAGTGGTAACAAACAAGTGTTCCTATATAGGGACTGCAGAAAACAGGACACCATGGCCAGCTGCAGGATCTAAACTGAGCATTTGAGATCTCCAAGTATAGCCTAAAGTGTTTTAAGTAAAAATAAGATGTTTTTGTGTCTGTAAAGAGATTATTTTGGATAACAGCCTGGGGCTCGACAAGTTGCCTAATACAGCTGGCAGGGCAGACTTTAAACTCCCGAAAAGCCTTGACAATTAACTCTTCCTCCTCTCAATATGTATTTGTCATGCCTGGCCATAATCCTCTTCCGTATTTGTTAAATTTGCAGAAATCACACCGTAACTATTCCCTAAAATGCAACATAGGCCTATACACAGACATATATTGTGACGAGTCATGCAAAGAGTTTTTTTCCCCCACAAATCTTAAAGCATGATTTGTATTGCTTTCTGTGTACGCCTGTCCTGTAGAGTTGTGCGTTCAGCTTCTCCATTCATGCATATTTTCAATTCCACAGGTTGGGGTATAAATACTTGTGTGTGTGTGTGTGCGTGTGTGTGTGTGTGTGTGTGTGTGTGTGTGTGTGTGTGTGTGTGTGTGTGTGTAGCGCTTGTTTGACGTGACACTCCCCCTTGGTCGGTGGGAGGCCGACGTCACCCTGCCAGCGGAGGAGTGGATGGCCCTCTCTGTAATAAAAATACATGAAGAGAATTGAGGAAAAGGAGAAGATTGGCCGAGGGGGGGAAAGCAACAACACGCTGTTAGAAACCTTTCTGTACACCACGCGACTCGACAGTGGACGTGGACGCCCTTTGAAACACACGGGGATGTTTTTACGCAGCTGCACCGGGGACTCAGGCTGAAACGCTGTTATGTGTGGCTTTCTTGGCTTTTTTCCCCCAGCAGAGAGAGAGAGATAACTGTACTGTATCCCAGCCTAGCGGATTGGAGTGAAAGTCCGCCATATTCTGCCTTACCACGCCCGGGGACTGGAGCCATTGGAAAATAAACGGAGAGCTTTATTTCCATGTGTTTCCCCCATGTCTTCCTCATCCACGGACGATAACTTGAACTCGGGTGGAATTTGCTGATTGAAAAACCTCAACATTGAAGACTTTAAGGAGCGAGAGAGAGAGAGAGAGTGGTCGGGCACGGATGGCAATGCTTCATAGTTAAGGAGATCACCCAGAGCTGCACGGAGAATGTGTCTTTAAAGGATCTGTTGATCATATTGAGAAGGAAAAGAAGATTACGCACATTAACGTTGCGCTGATATTTATCCCAACCCTGTTTGGACACTTATTTTGGAGCTGTCAGAAGGCACAGACAGCGTAACGAAAAGGGGGTAGGGGGGGCGTAATAATTTGTCAAATATCTCATTTCTTTCAGCACAATCTGTGCTCTGTACAGACTCATTATAAGGGGCGTCCACGCGTAATTTCACCACTAGTAGGCCTGTATGTGGACGTTGTTTTGGCATTCACACCCCTCGGTTGTTGTTTAAACTGATTTGAAATCTGAATGAATCAGTAAGAGGGAAAAGGCGTGTTCCCCCTCTTCACATAGAGTAAACAAAAAACAACAACAAAAAAGACTCTGAAAATGACCCTGGAATCCATTATGGCGTGTTGCCTCAGCGAGGAGGCGAAAGAAGCGAGGCGGATCAACGACGAGATCGAGAGGCAGCTCCGCCGGGATAAGAGGGACGCTCGCCGGGAGCTGAAACTGTTGCTTCTCGGTAAGCTCCACAACACGGGAGAAACACAGAGGGGAGGGGGAAGAGTACACATTCCTCTCACCGAGAAATACCTTTGTCTGGCAGGGGGGCGGGGTCGGTAGGTAGACTTAAGGGGACCTCCCACATGTGTGAAGTTGAGTGAAATATATTGAGGAGTGAGAGTGCACAGATTGGTCAGCTTGAGAGGAGATGCTGCCCCAGCCAGGCCTTCACACAAACCACCTCATTTGAATAACTGTGTCGAGGAAACAAATTCAGTAACTAACCTCTTCACCTCTGTGCATTCAACGGCCTGACAGCAACCTTTGTATCCAGGCCTATAAAGGGGCTAATGATATAGGTGTGTTTCAACATCGGCTGGGCCAAAGTCTATAGCGTTTTATTGTGAGTAATCAAGGCAGAACCCAACCCGGGTAATGATTAGCACACAGGTGACAGCCTAAACATTTTAAACTTAGAAACCATACCAGTAAAAAAAAAATCCAACAATACTTGTGTCAGTGTGTGTCATGGCAACAACGACAGGAGCTTATAGTGCATAGAGAGTGATTTCATGTTTTAGATTAACGCAGTTTAATGGCAACTCCTGCAACCTGTTTTAATTGCACATGCAAAACATTGCCAATTATTGATCAGTATAGACTAACAGTGAGAGTATTGTTTTAAAACACATGGTGAAGGAAACTACTGAAGTAGTAGTGCAGCTCATTCATAACAAATAATCTGCGATAATACCAGCTCAAGGTTTCTTTTAATGATAGGAGGGGTGAGATAGATTAAACAGGCACTGCTGCTGTTACCATGGTGATTATCAGACATTGTCTGTCAGGCACATTTAGGGAATGAAGTCCTGAATTTTGTGGAATCGGTGCGTGGCTCTGCTCCCGCTGTGTGTGTGTGCAGTCGTACGACAACAACAACACAACTCACGTCCAACGATGTGTGCGATCAACCCGACTTCAAAATGTGCCGTCCTACTCAAACAGTCTGAAATCATGCCGTGGACGTCCAGCTGTAGGGTAGGTTAGTATAGGCAGTGAGGTTGTCATGACGACAGAATGTGAAACTTTTATCAAATACTAATAAAGTAGCAAAACATATCAATAACTGTTTGGATACAATGGCAACAAAAATCAAAGTCATACGCACATTATATATTTGGTGATTTCTTGTTTTTAATTATTATTAATACAAAGCAGATTCAAACTGACTGTGTGCAAGTTTTTGATGGATATATTTGTTTTCCACTCACCTTTATTCTGAAATGGGCTCGCTGTAGTCTTTTTTTTTTCTCAAAGCTTCAGTATTTTTGAAAACTATTGATCATTAAGATAATAGAAAATGTCTATCGTTTTAAAGCGTGGTATGGAAAAGTATTGACTGTTTTGACAACCTTTGTAGGCAGAGGCTATCAGCACTGTCGAGAAGTGTTAGTCATACTCGAGAAATCTGAGGAAAACAAGTCATCTACTCACCATCCCATTTTTTAGATTAGATTTGAGCAAAAAGCCCATTAGCCGTGATGGCCGTGGTTGTGGAGAGTGGTGTCAGGAGCTTCCCTTCCTGTTCCTGTGGCCTCCTCTTTCTGCCCTTTTTTTTTTTTTTAAAGGAAATAATTTCATCCAGATTTCTTTTACAGAGAGAAAGTAGCATGTTTCAACAGAAGGAGGAAACGCCCTCCCTTTCAAACCAAATGAATCCGCCTGTCCAGAACTCAAAACAGCTGATTCCAACCTCACGTTAAATCTGAACAACCTGCTGTGTTCTTCCTCTCTTATCTCTTATAATACTCAACAATTTACCCATTACTCAAACTTATAATCAGCTATAGTCATTTTGTTTCAGGACAACACCCTATTCGATCACATTTGTCCTTACTCACATGATTCATTTGTTTTATTTTGTGAGCATTCGGGTTCTTTGAAAACAGGCTTTTATTTCAGATAAGTTTGATCGACCTCTGATGTTGAAATACTCATAAAACTTCTCTTAATATTCAGTTTTGGGAGAGATGCAGCTTGGTAAAAAGTTTCCTCACGACTAACCAATGTGCGATTTCTCCGCGAGCAACACGATCATGATTTACTTTTTTTATGTGATGAGAAAATGAAAGTATACACACTGAAGGCGGCATTGTTTGCAGAGTAGATCGAGTGTTATTGTAGGGACAATTTAACATGTTGGCATGTAGGGCTGGACGTCCAGATAAGGATTGTGATGGGAATATGCTCCAGACTAAACAGAATAAATGACTGTCAAGGGACCAGAAATATGTCAAATACCACTGACTGTATATAAGGACTCATAACACTTTCTTACCAACTATAGCTGTGCAAAAAAAAGAATCGACAAACCCTCCCGGAAACCGCCTGGACATATTGCGCCAGTGCTGTCATTTAGAGATGGAGCACGGGGTTGGCTTGCGGAGTCGGGAACAAGTTAACCTTTCCTTTTTTTTTGATTAAGGTCTTTTTTTATTTTTCAAATATTTCACAGAAACATGAACAACAGCACAAACAATTAAAACTAAACTTATCAGAAAAGTAAATAAATCAGCACGAAGAGAACAAACTATGAAGACAATAACTGTGTTCTAATGTGTTTTAATTTTCTACTTTGACCCATGTCCCTTTTGTCAACATGGAGGAGACGGAGCTTGTGATCAATGGGGAGCTCCAAATGTTTTGTCTTCACTGTTTGGCGAGCTGTAATGTCATCCCTCTTTTTATACAGTCTGTAGCTCATACACAAGTTCCTGAGAAAGTCAAAACAACACTCCGCCAAACACACAACTAATGACTCATCCTTACAAAGTTGGTCATGCTCCAAATTATTCCACTCATGCTAATTATATTAGTGTTCTGTGGCTTTATAACTCCCTGCTCTGCGTCCTCTGGGATCCATCAAAAAACTTTCAAGCCAAATCAAAAAAAGTTTCTCAATTCTCTTAAAATGTCTCTCACGTGATGTTTCTCCACCGCTTCGCTTTGGCTTTTAGACTCCATCTATAGTCCTTCGAGCCTGATAAGTGTTTAAAATCCACAGGGACTGCACAGATTGGAGCCCACCCAGCACAACAAATGAGCAAGTTGAAAAAACATTGCGAGCATTTAATCTAGCCTCGTTGAGCCTCTGATATCCATTAAGGTGCTGTGAGCAAATGAGGGAGATAAGTCGATTATAGCTAGCTACAGAATTGAGTGGTCGTTGCATTTATATTTTAAATCCAGCTAATGAGTCAGCGATATGATTGGTTTCACTAGGACAGATGACTCAGCAAAAGTCCAGTCAGGATCAATGTCGGAAAAAAGCCCAACTAAAACGATGGTTGGGCATTTTGTCAAGAAACTACTTGAATGGATTACACAGTACAACATGAACACAAACGCACACATTTATTTATTTTTATAATTCAAAACTACAACTCATAGCTCTCTTAGGTTACATGAAAAAATATATATTTTTTTGTATTCACTTTTGATGCACAAAGCTCATTATGTACCTTCAAAGACGGTAGAGGTTTGGTAATTTCTCATCACTTTCTAAACTTTCTGAAGTGTGCTGGAGATTCAAACCAATCCATGTTTCAATCAAAACATCCTTTCAAAATAAAGGCATGACAGATCTCTTTGACTGTAGTTCTGAAGTGGACATTCAGCTGAAAGTAACATTTATTCAAAGAGTGACTTTCAGGGGAGTGACCTGTAAATTATGAACACAAGCAGACTTTTCTCTGTGGTTTTTTTTTTCTTTCAGGAACTTCTCGTCTGAAAGTACGACATTAAGTCGGCAGACATTTAAAGCAACCAGGAAGAGAAGGTAGAAACTGTGGCTCCAGCACTTTCACTGAGATTCCAAAGCTGTGCAGTCATGGGAAGTTTAAGATGAATAGAGTGGAGAGGAAAGCAGAAACTTCACCTCAGAACGGTGACATATTTCAGGAACGAGAAATAGTGTTGGTTGAATAATTAGGATTTTTGCAATCGATTTCTTTCCTCTTTGTTTACCTTTTTTTTTCTTTCAGAAACAACACCCACCTTGTTTGGTTCATTTCGACACACGGTGACTGTTCTTCACATTTATCTTCACAGAATTGTTACTAACCTTCTTGGTAGGGCTGGACGATGTGACTGAAACAAAAATCAGTTGATGGTTTTTGCTCTTAAGTGAAAATTGAAGAAACAAGATGTTTAATTGTGGTTTAATGTCAGGACTTGACAGACTGTACTTGAACGGAGGAAGATGTCAGAATCATAAGCTCCGTGCACGGTGATGGAAAACGCTGATATGGGATTTTGCTGCTGGGCAGTAACATTTACTGGAACAGTATTTTCCTGCTTTCTCTGTGATCTAAGGGCGGTTATTGTTTCAAATGGTGGAAAAGGTTTTTCGGTGTTGCCTGCAGGCAGCGTTACAAAGACAAGTGAAACTACCCAAATGACCTGTACTGACATACAAAGGACCTTTAGATTAAGGGATCTAGGTGTGTAATATGAATTTGTTGCATATCCCTAACCCTTCGAAGTGAAGTGATCGGGTGACGGGTCGTCAAAGTATTTCAGTGTCTGTGCACTGTTTTACTTCTTAAATGTACTGAGTTCACCCAATTAGCTTTTTTATGAATCAACAGGGTTAAAAATAAATAACTATCAGGAAAGTTTTCCATCTGCCAAAGTGATTTCAAGTTACTCAATTAAAAAAAAGTGGCACAGCCCCTGTTTGATTCCTCCAGAGATCATCAGGGATCTAGTTTACCGCGCCTGTCCCCCTTTTTTTTTTACAGACTTTTACACATTCACAGAAACTCTCACAGACACGGGAATGCCCTCTGTAGTAACAGTAGAATCACTTTGTAAATCACTGCAGAGTTACAGCGCTGTTTGTGTCCGATCTTGCACTTTTTTTTTTTTACTTTTTTTTTTGTGCTCTAAAATAAAGCAAATCATCTGTCAAAAAAAAAACATTTGCAAAAAAGCATCCAGTCAGTATTAGCTGCTTTCATCGGACAAGTAAAAGCTTTGGGAACCCTGTCAAAGGCTGCGACTGAACAAAGTCCACCGCAACCTTTTAACAAGCCTTCTACAAACACATGGTTGTAATTGGGAGGGGAGAAAGCAATAAAGAAGTCATATGATTCTCGTATGAGTGCGGCCAAGTTCACAGTGAAGCAACAGAAGGGGCGGGACAGGAGGATGAAAACTTTTTATTATTTAGCAACGTGACTGAACTCTACTGAGATGTACACATTTTACTGCATCTTGTCAGCTGTTTCTCTCGTGTTAAAAAAAATCGACTGATAAATTGACGTCTGACGCTGCAGATTAAAATAACACGTTGATGCTTTACGCTCTCATACTCAGTGTCAACATGTCAGACTTATATCTGATCCAGTAGGTACATCTTCTGGGCTGTCTCTGTGCTGTGTTCTGCAGAAAGTTCAGAGTTTCCAGCTTTCGGAGCGCTGCCGTTAACTCGATTTCACACCCACAGGAGTGAGCGTCTTTGATAAAGTAAAATCAACAACAACTGTGATGAGTACTACAGTCATCCTTCATCAACACCGAACAACACACACATTCGAAAGGACAAATAAACTTTGTCTTCGTCTTCTTAATGTTTGAGGGAAAATGCAAATTTATTATTAAGACCAACGACACACACATAGGCAGTTTGGGGTTTGGTGCCTTGCTCAAGGGCACCTTGGCAGCACTCAGGAAGTGAGCTGGCACCTCTCCAGCTTCCAGACCAATTCCCAGATTTTGGTCTGCACGGGGACTTGAACCGGGCGACCCACTCTCTCTCTTTCAATCACAGCTGGATACGTCCACTTTAGTTTCTCTCACTTTACTGCTTAACCACAGTTTCATACCTGAACGTTACTCTTATCTAACCTACTATAAACAGCTCCATGCCTATCTGCAGTATACACACACACACACACACACACACACACACACACACACACACACACACACACACACACACACACACACACACACACACACACACACAGGACTCGCCAGGACTGAGAGATGTTCAATGTATAGGAAATTTAAAAAGAGCAGATTTTATGGTTCGTAGCTCGAGCTGCAGGCCAATAAAGCGATCCGGTAATAACTCTCCGGAACCATAAAAAGATCCTTTAGTGCTGCGAGTGGTGCATGGCCCGTTTTAACCCCGAGAAGCAGAAGATGTAGTTTAAAAAAAATAATTATTCTGTTCTCTACACATGACGACTGCACAGATGCTCTCTGCTCTGTTGTGCTGCTGAGCCATCGACAGTAAATGACTTTCCTCTCCATCACTCATGCATTTTTAAAACCGTGATGATCAAGCATTATTTATTTTTTTGCACACTTTATCTGGAAGGGTTTTTAATACACAGTCAGCTGCCGGTGTCTCTGTGCAGAGCGGACACTGAAGCTGCGGTGCATGTAGGGAAGGTCAGACTGCAGCACTCACAGAACTGGTCCTCCACATCAATGGATCTCAACTGGTCGAGTCTGAGGACCCAAATGTCTGATTTTTTTTTTCTACCAATCATATTTATTGAATGAAAATGTGTGCAGTTTGGACTTTTAGACGGGACAGAACAGGCGACAGGACAAGGAGAAGGAAGGATGAGGATTAACTTTGTTGAGCTCCCAATGGGGGAAGTTTGGATAATACAGCAACTCAAAAAAAAGGAAAACAGGAAATATAAACAACATCAATAGCAAAAAGTTTAAAAAACAGCTATGAGCAAGTTTACATTAATTAAATACAGGAAGAAAAAAATACACTGTAATTAAATAGTACGAGGGATAAACACTATGTACACTTTCATCAGATCACAACAAACATGTTTTGAGCGCTTCAAAGACTTTTTTTGTTTTCCGGTCACATGTTCGCTACACACTGAAAACGACTCCGTGACCCAGTGTTGGGTCCAGACCCACCAGTTCAGAATCACCTTCATTTTGTTTTGACAGATTATGACAGTTTATTGGCACCTTCAAAAAAAAAAAAAAAGTGACAAGAGACGGAAACAAGAATCGGGAGAAATGAGAATAATCCACCTGCAAAGCAGAGAAATGGAATTCATTCGACTCTTTCTTCTTCTTGTTACCAGCTGGCTCGTTTCATCAGTGAGTGATTGTCGTGCAGTGTAAGCCGTCCACAGAAAGTTTTCACTCCCAGGCTGCGTCAAAGCCAAATGAAGAGGTGAATGTGATCCTCACCATTACCTCGGAAGTTCTGGTGAACGAAACTTAAAAAAAACATATTTTTCATAAACCCTTAGAAGACAATCACACGAGTCAGAGAATCCAGCAAACGGACACAGAGTTCCTTCTGTCTCTTATCGTCCAGCTTCCTCTGAGTCTGGCTCTGTTCTCCAGTCCCAGGGTTTGGTTTCCGGAGCTGACTCCGACACGCTCACCCGGGCCGCTCGGTGGATTCATTCACGCTGACCTCAGACAGCGGGGTAAATCCTGGGACGCTGCACTGGTTTGAGAGATTACTCAGCAGACGCTGCTGGCCAGCACACGCTCATACCTTGCATACTTGCAGCCTCTGTTTCTTTTTCAGCGTGTCTCATCGGACCCAGATGTGGTCCAACAGTTCTGAATACTTGAGACGAAATGACTTAAAGATTGGGAGATTTTTTTGATTCATTTTCTCGTTTTTCATACAGCTGCTAGTCATAAAATGTTTTGTTTTGAAAGATGTTTGCTTTTATTTGATTGGACAGTGGATAGAGTAGGAAATCAGGAGAGCGTTGGGGGGCGGGGGGGGGAGACATGAAGGAAAGGAGCCGCAGGTTGGACTCGAGCCCGGGGCCGTCCACTTGAAAGACTGTAACGTCCATACATGGGCTGCTCGCTAACCGCTAGTCAATTAACGCCCCCTGAGAAGATGTTTAATCCCAAAGACAGCAGATTAAACGTGTTTTGTGGGGAACATTTCCTTGAATGGGCGGATATTCAGAGGAAACATTCAGTCAGTTTTAATATCTCTCAGTCTTCGTCGTAATGGCGTGGCGTCTCGTTCTCAGAAACGATCTGGGTGGGAGCAGCGTGATTCGTCTTCAGTCTGCAGAGTCACTACGATTGCTTTATTGCTTCTGATCGAGTCGGAGCCAAATGGCCGCCTCTGACTGAACACCTGCAGGAGCCAATGAGGGGGCGAGCAGACCAGGAAGGGTCACCGACCGGATATTACGACCTTGAAAAAGCATTTTTAAAGCAGCGATTATAAACAACACAAATGAGTTGTAGAATGACTCATACTAGATATACCACAGGAGGACGTGGATCATCCTCCATCTTTTTATTTCCTTTGAAGTTGCGTTTGATTAGGCGAGTCTGTGAAATCATTTCTACATATGGCAGGTGCTGCGTGGTGGTGTGGCTGAATTGCCTCGTAGTATATGAGGATTATAACGTGAGAAATCGTTTGAATCTGTCGCCTTCAATGTTTTTGAAATCGGTAAAGATTTGAACATTGGCTCGTGTGCAGCCGGCCTTGTGTTGCTTTAAAACAACATCTCAGCTTTAACCGAACCAGTTTTTATTACAGGAGAATTCTTCTTCGTGTTAAGAGACTTTGGGTTCTCTCTGTCTTTGAACAGCTTCAGAGAGAGGAGAATTGTGCCAGACAAGAGAAAAACCCAAAGCACAGCAGCATATTTAAGTTAAGTTTTCAAGATAACTCCCTGTTCCACTTTGCCTGTTTAAAAAATAGAATGAGTCTATTTTTAGCGTGCACGCTGTAGGGCATTAACTCTCATGCATCACTATTTTAGTCTGCATTAAGTACCAGGTTTCATTCAGGCAAATGATAGTGAGGAGGACAGGGTGAGTGGTGACGAGTCCTGTGGACTAAAACTTTAACTCCTTTAAATAAGTAGCTTGGTGTACTGTCTTTAAAGAATCCGTTTTTAAGTAGTCCATGTTCGAAAAAGGATCAAATCCAAAATCGAGTCCAAGCAGCGACCTGTCATGTTGAAAAGTTTCTCCAGCTCTCGGCACAGGTTCAGGAAAGCTCCTTCAGAGTGCCGCTGTCGTGTTTTCTTTTTCCACTGACAACGCCAGCGCCATTTCCAACTCTTTATCAGACATTATTCCCAATTAGTAGGTTACCTGTATTAGACAACAGCGGTGTGAAAATTATCCTCGTATAATGACATCGGACTACCGCTGTCTGCCAGCTCTGAGAGTTATTTACTTTTTCCTTCGTTTTTTCCTGTTAAAAAAAACAACAAAGCAGACATTGATTTTTTTTCTTCCCACCTCTGATAATGATGCTTTCTCTGGTTTTTGTCATTTCTACCTTCCCTGCTCATATCAGCTTCTCAAATCAAAATAAAGCCAACAATAGAGAGGCTCATTCAGAGGTTTTTAGTGTTTCCAGCACCCGCTCCGTCTGCAGCTCAGTTTTCTAAAGTGGTTAGTTGTGTTGAGTGCCAGCTGTGAGGAGGCTCATTTGGCTGAAATGGAGTTTATATTATATAGTGGAAGAGAGGTGGCAAACATGCAGACGCCTATAACGGGGACTGTAGGCGACGCAGGAATGCAGCTCATGTCTCTCAGCCACTGACACACAAAATGCACACACACTTTACTTCCTGCCAAAGTCATACAAGAGTTAGTGCTGAGGTACAGTTAGACAGTTCATTGTGTGTGTGTGTGTGTGTGTGTGTGTGTGTGTGTGCGCCAATGAACCAAAGAGAAACTGCTGCCCAGCTCTTCACACCCAAACAGTCGCTGTCACCACTGAGAGGAGAGGGAGGTTGTTCTTGGTCTGAAACCAGACAAAGCAAACAGACTGAGGGGAAATGAGCCTGCACAAAATAATACAGAGTGTTTGAGTGAGTGCAGACTGTGTGTGTGTGTGTGTGTGTTTTAACTGTGCATCGATATAAATGTGTGTGCATGTTTCATACGTGTTACAGAAAAAGGCCTTACTCCCTCAGAAAAAGTTCTCATACACATTTTTAAATATCTTAAAGTCAAAATGTAAATCTTCAGGGTAAACTTTAAAGTTCTTATTTGTCCATTTTTCAATGTTGAGAACCAACGCGGACTTAGTCTACACCGATTAATCGGCCTGCCGATAACATCGGCCGATATTAGTGACGATCAGTGACGATCACAGAGATGTGAGTCAGATTGCATTTCCTTTGAGTTTCATTCATTAAAAGTTCTCTTTTTTTATATATGGATCACAACGAGCATCATCACTCTCCAAAGTGTCGAGCAGCGATGCTATTTTTTTCTGGACAGAGGGAACGTCGATCTTATAAAAGATATCGGCCGACATGTCGGTGTCAGCCCCAAAAACACTGTATCGGTCGGCTCTAATTTTACGTTTATTCATAATCATTTTTCAGGTTTTGCGAACACCAAATTGTTTGTTGTTGTTGTAAGATTATAAAGTGAAATGTTCTATACAGCATCATGCTGTTATGAAACAGTGGACAAGCAGAGCAGTTAAATCGTCCATGTTGGAGACAGTTGATCAGACTTTAACTGCAAGGAAGAGGTCAAAGGTCAGAAACATGTTTTTTTTTTTTTTTCTTTTAACTGGATTTGACAGACGGATCTGTGAGAACAATTATAACCGACAAAAAAGTTTAAATCTGTGAAGACGAGTCAGTCAGCATGAACGAGCACAAGCTTAATGAGATGACTGAATATCCTCCTGCATGCAGCACAAATAACCTGTCAATGAAGAACGGAGGGTGTTAAAGAAACGATGGAAGTTCAGATCACTGCTTTGAGTCTCTTCTTTAAAAAATACGACATGTTTGAAGGTTAAATCCAATTTTCTTTTTTTTGATCCTTTATTAAATAGAGTTCAGCTACATGTCCTGTCTTAGATCCAGATTTAAGCTTTTATAGAATATTTGAACCAGGCTGTAAACATGTTAGTTTCTGCTGTAAAAACAGACACTTTCGAATGTGTGTGTGTGTGTGTGTGTGTGTGTGTGTGTGTGTGTGTGTGCGACCAGCCTCAAGTGGACACTCAAGGAACTGCAGGATTTTTTTAGTGCGTTTGCTGCCTTGTCTTCTTTCTCTTGCTACACTAGTAATGGTACTGAACCTGCATGATGTGTGTATAACTTCTCTCTTTCTAAGTAAAAATTACCCCCCAAAAAAGTATGATGTGAAACTTCCTTCTTTGCTCAAAGAGTCCGATGAAAATCACAAATCGTCGCTTCTTTAAGAAGCGTAGATGCTGACACATGTATGAAATTTGTTGTCTGCGGACCCTCGTGTTCATCGGTCCTCTGTCTCTGTCTAACTCCTCAGGCACTGGAGAAAGCGGGAAGAGCACATTCATCAAACAGATGAGGATTATTCACGGCACCGGCTACTCCGACGAGGACAAACGAGGATTCACCAAACTGGTCTATCAGAACATCTTCACGGCCATGCAGTCGATGATCCGAGCCATGGAGACGCTCAGGATCCCTTACAAATACGAGCACAACAAGGTACGAGACATCTTTTTTTCAAATCCTCGAGGGGAAAGAAAAGTGAAAGAAAGATGTTTGAGACAGACCGGAAAAAAAAGACTAAACCATAGTTTATTTTTAGAGCGCTGTCTATCTTATTAGAAACAGCTGTTCATAATCATTTCCTGTGTTGTGGTTTTTTAACTCTTCCTCCAGCGCTCCATCTCACCCTTTGTGCATTTGTATTTCCTCAACAGCATTTAAATACAAACCCACATTTGTAAATACTCAACCTGGCTCTTAATTTAGACCTCAGCCGCTGTTGTTCACACTTTAACACGGTCATCATTACACCAGTTTGAGAGCTGTTTCAAACGGGAACATTTTCAAGGTGAGCTGCACGAGTGAACGCAAACCGCCAGATCTTTTCACCCTCTTATTCATCAAGAAGTCTGAGTGAGCCGATGTGTGAGCGCAGCAGGTTGTGTTGTGTAAAACTGACCGTGGAGAGACTTGAGACTTCGCATACATTCAAAGATATGCTGAATTAATAAAAAGCCCCAAAAACTGTCATCATAGCATCGTACACTTTAGCTTCTGCCGTCTTGTCGTGTCGTAAACATTACACAGTAACTTCTGTCCTTTTTCCTTCATGTCCAAAATCGACTCAGGAAGATGTCAGAGGAAATGTTCCTCTAATTATTAGCAAGATTATTTCAAGTGAGCAGACTGCTCGACCTCCTCAGTGCAAACTCCTACTGTAGTTCACACCATAACTGTGTCAGTGCAGGTGTCAGTACAGCAGATTTCATTGGTTTTGCCTCCAGTCGTGTGTGTTGGTGTCGTTATGGTGCGTTTACCTCCAAACTCAGATCTCGGAGCGAGGACTGAAATCACACCAGAGTTACTTGGCAACAAGTGTGATAATCAACATGAACGCACCCAGGAGTACCTTTGTTTTGTTAGATCATACTAGGGATAACAAGTGTGTGTGTGTGTGTGTGTGTGTGTGTGTGTGTGAAAATACCGTAAAGACATATCTGCAGATCACAGGTAAAACCTGCGCTGCACTGTCGGTGTGATTGCACAAAACAGAGGACTAGGTTGCAGCTTAAGCTTGTTTTTTTTTTATTTTTAAACGTTTGTGTGTTTTCAGCAGTCAGGCTTTGTGTTTCTGATCAAACATGAAACCTTAAAGGGGGATTTTTTTAAAGGCTGTAATCAACAGATTGCAGAGGTCTAAACTCCAGCTTCATCTCTCTGTGGTAAGACTGAGGTGTGTCAACCTGTGGCCGACTGTGGTCATCTAAAAACACACGGGGAGGGACTGCAAAGTAGGCTGGGTAAAAACTGAGGAGAGCGGTAAAACAAGGTCAACACAAGTGATCATGTGCATCCATCCACTTATCAGTTAATGTGTTATCTAAAGCAGCAGGGCTGAGCATTTTTCTTCTTCTGAAATCCAGCCAATCACATTCTCAGTCTGGCACAAATATGCAGAAGGCGTGCCGGACCACGGGTCACCACTTAGCTGGCAAAGAGCGGAGCCAAATCTCAAACACCTGCGCATAAACCGGACCCACAGCTTGGATGAAACATCAGCAGTGCTTTCCCACTCTCTGTCGTCGTGGTTAAAGAGGACTTTCTGCGTTTGCTTTCGCTTCCCTCGCACACTCATCGAGAACGAAAGTGACGGTGTCGTTTCCGCCGTGTTACTCACTTTGAGAGTTATTGGGTCAAATCAAAGAGCAACGTTGAACATTTTTCTCTTTTCAAAATGACAAATTTGAGATTGTCGTCGCCTCCCAACAATCCTGCTTCTTGAAGGATCCAGTCATTCCAGAAACATCCAGTCGGCATCGAGTGGAGCAAATCCTAAAAGCTACGTGTGTGAAGGAGCTGTAGTGATGTGAAGTGCTCACACACATTAGGGTGAAGAGGGAACAGTACTACCTCTGACACAGTCGTTCGTTGACATCATAGGAGGAAGTGAAAATGAAACCAGTTGATCCTGTTGACAGTAGTTCTCCTCACATGACTGTAAACATCTTGATAGCATCAGCTTTTAGGCGAATGAAATGCCTCAAACATAAATAACGCCTTTCTTCTTTTTCTGCTTTTTTTTTTTCTTCTTCTTTTGCTTATTTTTGAGCCACCTCAACAAATGCAGCTCGGGTCAGAGATCATTTTTATCAACATGCACTAAAATATCGAATGAGATGCCATGTTTCCTAAAGGGCTCCTTCAATAAAATCCTCCTTCACACAGCGGTGTGTGTGCTGACAGGTGAGACTCTTTTGAGTTGTACATGTTCAATCTCTCTGAAACCGTCCAATACTATAAAGACATAAAATAATCTAATCCTGGATCTCCAGACTCTGAGCTGGGCTGATGTTGATGCATCCTGTGGGAGTGTCAGCATCCATACCAGCGGACACCTGGTCAGTCATTCTTCTTCTGCCTCTGTGAGGTGACAACGCGAACAACCTCTGCAAAGTCCTCATTTGGATTTACCGCGTGCCTCACACATTTTGAAAAGACGTCGCCTACATGTGTGACTTTAACGTGGCTCTGACGCTCCGCCAGATCTGATCAATGATGCATCGCATTTCTTTTTTTTTTAACGAGCACGTTTTACTGGACGAAGCAACGCAGCACTAATGATCATTTCAACTGAGTCGTAATTTTCAGAGGATAAAGTTTTAATTGCTGTCAAAGAGTAGATGTTTTATTTTGAAAGGTAATATCAGAAAATCCGCCGACCTCCTCCGCTAAAGTAAGGAACCTTATGACCCACGTCGTTCTCCCTTTGCGCTGGTTTTTGGTGCACTACAATGAAAAGTTTGACACAGTAATTACACAATAGTGAGACAATCTTACCTTTCTGATTGATGAAACATTTGCAGTGCTGATCTTAAATATACATGTGAAGAGTGTGAGTGCTCAGACAGGCACGTGCTGATCTTTTATTTTGGGACACGGGAGAGTTGTGACGAGAATCTGGGACGGCAAAAACTTTACCCGATGGGATTCAGATATTCGGTCCACGCTGAGCTTCAGGGTTTAAAGAAACTTCTGGGTATAGAAAATGAGAAAATGAACCAGTTAGGATAAAAGACTGCGTAACGTTTCAGGAAGTCTTTTTCCCAGAAGTGGAGCGTTTCAAGAAATCACTCAAACACCTGTTTTTCTCCTTCGTTTCATTTCCCCTTCAGGTCAACGCCAACATCGTGAGAGAGGTGGACGTAGAAAAAGTCAGCACGCTTGACAGCCCTTATGTAGAAGCAATCAAGAGCTTATGGATCGACCCCGGCATCCAGGAGTCGTACGACCGACGGAGGGAATATCAGCTGTCGGACTCCACGAAATAGTGAGTAGAGATGGGCTTTAAAAACATGTTGAAGGTGGGAAACGTTTCTCTCATGTCCTCCGTCTGTGTCTGTAGTTACATGAACGCTTTGGGCCGGATCGCAGAGCCAGGGTACCTCCCCACCCAGCAGGACGTGCTGAGGGTTCGAGTCCCCACGACGGGCATCATCGAGTACCCGTTTGACCTGCAGAGTGTCATCTTCAGGTGAGCGGAGAAATATCTGGGTCAAAGTGCACAGAGACCGATGGGGACAGAGTCAGGACCAAGACCGAGACCAGGGCGAGACAAAGACCACTGGACTGTAACACCGAAGGTCGTGGCTGTAATCGGGGGATAAAAATAAAAACACGAAAGAATTCAAAGTTATTTTTTTGTTTTAGAAAGAGATTCAGTGATGATCTTGTCCCGTCATGATTTGTCCAGTCTCCGACGGAGACGAGACCGAGTAAACATGTTTTTTTAAGGCTGGACGAGGCCTTGTACCACGACACAGCAGGGATGTGGGATTAAGGATTTTACTGATTTATCAGGAATTTTGACTTTTTTAGAAAGTTCAGCCACGAGACGTGAATTATTCCAGTTTAGTTTGTGAGTTGAATCAGGGACATTGTACCATTTGCATCTGTTGTCCCTGGGCAGGTGATGAGACAGTGTTGGTTGGTGGTAAATGGACTTGTGTCACACCGACACGTTCACACGCTGACGAGAGAGGCTGCCACGTAAAGAGTCCTCACGAAGCAGTCGGAGCGATTTAGAGCATTTGTTCAGTGTCTTGCACGAGGACAATAAATCAGTAAATTAGGTTATGGAGTTCATAAATGAGGTTTAAGACATTTTGAAGTAACTTTGCCTCCTTTTTATTGTAATTAAGGAGAAGTTATGGAAGAAAAAGTAGACATCATCACAGGTCAAGTTCTGCTCTGCTGTACAGCAGATCACTCATAGATTCACCGGGCCTTAAAAAAAGGTGCGATGTAAACACGATCAGAGCTCACGCTGACTGTTTCCTCTCTTCTCGCTGACAGGATGGTGGACGTTGGAGGTCAGAGGTCAGAGAGGAGGAAGTGGATCCACTGCTTTGAGAACGTCACGTCCATCATGTTCCTGGTGGCGCTCAGCGAGTACGACCAGGTGCTGGTGGAATCAGACAATGAGGTGAGCCATCATTACATACTACTTAACGCACATACACACACACACACACACACACACAAAAGCCGGTAATTTTCAGGTTTAATTAAACAACAAAACACAATAATAATCACGTGGACGTGCGGCCATAAAGCTTCAGTCTTTATTTAAATGAAAGGAAATCTGATTCTGGTCCTGCTCGGCCGTGCTCCTCCTTCTTTTCCCTTGGAAAGCATTTGGAAATGATTAGCCAGCTGTTTTGAATACAACCTCGGGCCCTCGTGTGTCAGCTGGTTAAAGTGTGTACATGTCTTCATATGTGTATGTGTCATCTGTTGTTCTTTCGACATGTGTTTTCCCTCTGCTGTGACTGCGAGCTCTGAAGCCTTCGAGGAGAACATCAGATTTTATAATGTCCACCAGATGTTCTGCCACACATGTCACATCTAACACCCTCTCTCCTCACACATGCACAAAACTCCTGAACCCGTGTCCAGGTGAGCTGGATGGAAATGCAACAGCAACACATCATATGTCACCAGTTTGACGTGTGTGTGTGTGTGTGTGTGTGTGTGGTAAACATGGCGTCCGCTGCTGCGTTTCTTGCGTACCTGGACTTAGGTGAAAATCACAGTCACAGCATTATGACTGTGCACATTATATTATAGTGCAGGGACGTTCTCATTCTCCTGAAGCGCTTTCAGGAGTGTTTGTGCGTGTGTAAAAAAAAAAAAAAAACAACTTCAGAAAGATCCAGGAGCCGGCTGTCCTCAAACTTTCCAAACATTTTCAGCGGTGCATGTGTAAAAAAGGCTTAAGGGTTTCTTTCAGAGAGTTTGCTGTGTTTAATTAAACATGGCCGCCCCTCTCCGTCTCCTCTTTACTACTCCCCTTCTGCCGTGGTAAAGCCTTTATTAAAATCTGTAATTAATGAGTGTAAAAGACTGCAGTTTAATTAAGTGGTTCACTCTCTCTCTCTCTCTCTCTCTCTCTCTCTCTCTCTCTCTCTCTCGCTCTCTCTCTTTCTGTCTCTCGCTCCCTCTGCAGAACCGGATGGAGGAGAGTAAAGCTCTGTTCAGGACAATAATCACGTACCCCTGGTTCCAAAACTCCTCCGTCATTCTGTTCCTCAACAAGAAGGACCTGCTGGAGGAGAAGATCATGTACTCTCATCTGGTCGACTACTTTCCAGAGTATGATGGTGAGAAACACAAACACACCTGACTCAACCAGATGAACCAGACTTCATTTAAAGTCTATTAGCCGTGTATTGTTTGTATGGTCTCGGGTCTCATGAAGCGTAAACTTTACTTTGCTTAAAAATGGAAAAAAAATGTCGTGGGCAGGCTGTCTGGATGTTTTCTAGCCGTTGTCATGTTTTAAAATGGGCTTAATTTTTATAATTTGATATTTGCAAAAACATCATTTTCAGTTTTATTTTCAGTATTTTATTTTAAGATTGTTAAAATTGTTTGTGGAGGAGAAGCAGCGGGTCGGACTGAAAGTCAAACAATGATCACCCAACCCAACCACCAAGACATTTTTACTGCTCGTTATTTATATTCTGTTAAATGTCTTCGACAGGAGCACTGGTGTATTTTGCACTGGTTTTAGCTTTTTACTTAGTTATTCTATACTGGTGTTATTGACAACTCCTTCATTTACTTTATTTGTAAAGGGACGATGTACAATGTTAAACTTGATTTTTTTTAAAGTTGCCATTCGATGCATCTCTCTGGAAGCCTTCTTGGTATTAAACCTGATTCCCGGTTGCTCCTCCCTCCCTGCAGGTGATCAGAGGGATGCTCAGGCAGGACGAGAGTTTATCCTGAAGATGTTCGTGGACCTGAATCCAGACTGCGATAAGATCATCTACTCCCACTTCACCTGCGCCACCGACACGGAGAACATTCGCTTCGTCTTTGCAGCCGTCAAAGACACCATCCTGCAGCTCAACTTAAAGGAGTACAACCTGGTGTAGAGCGGAGCCACACCAACACACACACACACACACACACACACACACACACACACACACACACACACACACGGACTGACTGACACTATCTGTGAAGAGACAGAACACACACACACACACACACACACACACACATGAAATCAGAGAGAGAGAAAAAAAAGCGCAACGGTTGCAGAACATTAATTTATTTGCAATGTTTGTGGATGTCTTGGTTCCCAGGGGCTTCACGAGAAAAGAGTTGTATCTTGCTATTTAAGAAGGTGATGAAATGTAAGGAGGCGAATATTAGGAGGACTCAGCTGTTGAACATGTGCAGCAACAATCCTCATTTTTAAGGCTTTGCGCATTGTGAAGTTTGGCAGGGTTTTTTTTTTGTTTTTTTTGACAGAAAGAAAACTACTTTGTGCGCTCGAGGTCATGGTGTGGAGAGAAACCTAACGAATGCAATGTGCTCCCCCTCTCTGCTTTTTTATACACAAGTAGAAAAAAAAAGAAGGTTTTCCTCCCTTTGTAACATCACTCCCTCCTTATGAGTCTGTTAAATCGGAGACGTTGTGCGTTTTGTCCTCGAGGGGAAAGATGTAACGCATCAAGACAAAACAGCCACAAATTGTGATTTTCAAACGATTTCACCTCAGTTGACTACAATCTTTCTTTATGGCACTGATTAACTTTGGTACCATCTGATAAGCTGAGCATGCGTCGCCTTGACAGTACATCACCTAGACTCTGTCATGTGTTGAGTGACAGACACACGACAGTTCTGCAGTTTGAAAGGACCCGGCTTTAAAATGCTTTCTGAGCCCTAAAAGAGAGAGATATCCTTGTCAAAATGTCCAAATCTGTCCAAAACAATACCCTTTATTTTAATGACCAATAATAGTAAAAAGTACACCTTCACATCTTCAGGCCCCAAACGAGACCAAGATGACAGTTCAGAAAATACCTCCTCCCCCTCTCCACTCCTTTTGGCCTCAACGTTACATGAATGTGTCTTACTAACAGAGAGCAGAGGAGCTTTAAGGTCTAAATTGCACAAACACATTGGCATTCTTTCAACGCAGAAACTTGTCTTGATGTTTTTGAGCATTTATTTTTTTTAGACGGTGTATTTTGCAAGTTTTGGTGAGTAACATCAAGACGTCGCCTGATATTGGATGCCTATAGGACTTCTGTTTTCCGTTGCATGGTGTCGACATGGATGGATTCTGACTGGTGTTGTTGCGAGGAAAACTCTGATGTTGGGACACGGCGAGCAGGCGAGGAGGCACACGCAGATCTGGGCTTGGTCACTTAAATCCTGATGGAGCTGTTAGCATCACGCGGGGGATAAGAGTTTATAATTTATGAGACAATGTTGTAAAATGATTTTGTTTCAACTGTGCCACATTACCGCTTTTCTATGATGGTAATATTCTGTATTTATTGCCAATTGCCAAAACGACAGACGCTGTTTACACCTCTAATGAAAAGTGAGTTATTCCTGCAGTTTATGAAGTATTTAAAAAAGTAAAACAGTTTCTTCTCAAGCGTCCAAATACAACATTAGGCTTGGCTGCCAACTCCCAAAGTGTCTGTCTGGATTATTGGAGAATAATTCACGCTAATTTACCTTTAAGGGCAAAGTATTGACATTCAGTGTGTACCAAAGTAAGCCATTCTTCTTTCTGATTGGCTCCTCTAATTTACAACTCTCACTTAAAGTATTTTTTTTTTAAGTATTCTAAAAACACAAGCCTGTAATTTACATTTTTTGAGGCATAGTGCAATTATGAATGCTATAATCATTGTACATACATCTCTCTCTCTCTCTGTATGGCAGCATCTCTGTGGGCTTTGTAATCATTACTTTTTTGGCAGATTGAATGTGCGGTATTGGAAATATGTATCTATGTAATTGTATTGTATGTCTTTTTTTTTGGAAGAAGAAAAAAAAACGTTATTTACATGTTGTGTTTGGTTTCCTTTTTTTTGAAAGAGAAGAATGCAAATGTTGAGCTTCAGAGGTGGATAGAGAGAAACGCCGTCAGCACTCGGTTTGTTTAGTTGACTTGACTACAGTGCAAATAGTTTTTAAACTGGCTTCAGAAACAGAGAAGGTGATTAAATCATCGCTGTGCTATGATTTAAGTCAGGGGTGTCCAAAGTGCGGCCCGGGGGCCATTTGTGGCCCTTGAGTGGATTGTTTGTGGCCCTTAACTCCAAATCGAAGAATCAGAAGATTTTGGCCCGAGGCCTCATCTTTTTCATGTTAGCGAGGGAGACCTATAAAAGCCTGACTATTCTTTCCAAAAAATTAGAAGACAACAGTTTCCCACTGCAATTAGTTATTGTGTATTTACATTATTTTTTGAAGAGGTCAAAACACAAAAAGTTCCTTCCAATATTTAAAAAAAAAAAAAAAAAAAGACCCTGTGGCCCGTGAGCGATTCTAACGCGACAATTTTGGCCCGCAAGAAAAAAAGTTTGGACTCCACTGATTTAAGTGATTAAAGGCAGGGTTGATAAATTAAAAAAACCTAAAACCCTAAAACTAGCATGATTTTGAAAGTAGCTTTGCTCCATCTGCACACAAGCCCCTCCCCTTCTGCTCTCCGTTAAAAGCCACGCCCCCTCACTTACTCAAAAGCAGACCTCAGCTCATTGTGTCAAAACCACGTGTTCAAATTCAGCAGGAAGTGAACACTGAACTTCATCATAATACATGGATTAACAAAAAAACACCTACAAGTTACAGCCAATGACAAACTCGCAGTATAAAAGCTATGGTCTGTGTCACTCTTGTCCCCTTTCTAAGAGTCCACCTGTCTTATTCATTCAGTTTGATCTCTTTTGAGTTTACAATAAAACAATGAGGCATTGATTCACAAAACTAAAGGTAGCTTCATCAGTCTTTCAGTGTGGAGATGCACAGTCCTGTTTCATTCATTCGCTCACCATATGTTTGCCTTTCCGCCCCCTAGTGGCCGTTGTGAGACATGCGTGTTGGAGGATGCTTCACTTCCTTTTTCCTGATGGAGGATCTTCCGCAGAGGTCCTTTTAACGTTTTAACCACACATTCATAAATGGAGAAACTTGCACACAAAGCCACGCGCCAGAATCAGACGCGCTTTTATTTCTATACCATTCTTTTTCTTAAATCCAACATCTTTTCTCCTCCATACGAGATTATCTCTTTTCATTATGTCTTATGCTGAACCTCCAAGGTGTGTGCTGTGGAAGTCGGCTCCCCTTTTTATCCTCTTCTATTTGCGGCTCGTGCCACGCCCTCCACAGTGCGCAGGATAAAGTTCAACAAGTGTCATCCAGCTCCAGTCCAACCGCAGCAACCTTAACAAAGAGAGACAGAGCCATTAGTCCACGAATTTAAAAAAAGAAAACATCCCTGGACTTTAGCCTTTGGCTCTTTTATCCGCAGAATAATCAAACTACTAAAACAATCCTTTTAATAACTTTTTTTTTGTTTGTTTCTGAAGGAGAAGAAAGCGTCACCTTTAAAGATGCTGTGCGCCTTTTCCGTCTGAACAGTGTAAAGTAAGAAAGAACAGGAGGAGACTTTTTTTTGCTCACAAACTTTTCACGTTAGCGGCAGACATTGGACATTGGAGACAGTTTGCAGGATGGCTGGGTGTTGTGTCTCTGCGGAGGACAAGGAGAACCAGAGGATCAACGAGGAGATCGAGAAGCAGCTGCGCAGGGACAAGAAGGATTCCCGCAGGGAGCTGAAGCTGCTGCTGTTAGGTGAGCATCTTCTGAGCCTGCAGGGAGATCCACTTTATTCTCCAAACACTTTGCTTTGTGACCATCACAGTAGGTGACACTCTCCTCTGGGAGATTTACACACTAGAACTACAGCTTGAATGGGACCAAACATTTGGCGCATTATCCAATCAAATAAGAGATAAGTGAAGTTATTCCACTGCTTCCTGTCCCCACCTGTCCGCGCAGGTAACATGGCAGGTATAGGACAGCACTGTGCAAGCTGTCGACTCAGCTGCTTTTACATGCTTAAAGAAGAGAATGGGTTGAATTGATGTGACTGTGCGTTGTTAATAGCAGCCACAAACAGTGTAAGGAGTTTTCCTATCTAATTGTTTTCTCCATTTCCTTCTCCTCACTCCTCTCCGGATGTGGTGCATCACGCGCTGGCTGTGCCAAAAAGGCTGTTAGCTGTTGTGTGCCATTAAAACTTTCTACAAGGCTCAATTTAGTCTCCCACTGACTCTGAAATATTATAAACAGTGGCAATTTAAAAAAAACAGTTTATGAAATAGATATGTTGACAGTTTTAGATTAAAGGGCTGAAGGGGTTTATTTGTAGTTAAATCCTCTGGATGTGTGTATGCTCCATGATAAGGGGGAAATATGCATGGTGCCTGATGAAGTGGGTATACTTTTTTTAAGGGGCCGGTCCAGCACAGGAAACTTAAACAGGGACTTTTAGAACTACTCTTGCATATTTAATTCACTTAAAATGTGTATTGTTTGTAGCTACATGCTTCTGTTGAGTGGCAGAAAAGACTCCATGATGAGGACTACATAGTTCCTTCATCATCCCAGGGAAAACATATTGTGAATCAGAGGAGATTTAGAAGTGTGTGACTGAACGGTGAGTGGGTGTACCTGCATACATCCTGCACCTCACCGATGTCTGACACTGTTTTAGAGGTGAGAGAAGAAACAGAGAGGAGGGAAAATCAGTGTCAGAAGAGTTGTCCCGCGTCATAGTTAGACAGGTAGATGTTCTTTATAGATTCTAAACACAGCCGAACAAATAATAATAATAAAAAACACATCAGAGATCAAGCCTGGAATAAGTAAAACACTCTGAAATATCATCTGAAACTAAAGTTACTAAAGTAGATGTTTTATGACGACACAATCTCTTTAATGTTTGATCAAAAAGTAACATTTATTTTAAAACGTCTTTTTCATCAGACGTATTCGTAGGAGAGGAACAAACCCGTCTTTGAAAACAAGAAACTAAAAACTAAACTAAATTCTATTCAAATTTAAATTTTAAGTTTAAATGTACTTTATTGGCATGAACAAATTGATGAAATGTTAAGTAACAGGTTGAAGTGTTTGAAGTTGAAGTATTCATTTATTTATTGCGTATTGTTGTACTTTGTGGAGTGTCTTAATTTGTCCTGTGTGTTTTTCATATTTTGGAGAAGCCAAAGACAAATTTCCACCACGGTGGACAATAAAGTCATCTAATCTAAGTGTGAATATGCACGACAGTTATCCTTAAACCTTTTTGAGGATTTGTGGGATTCTGGCTCAATAAAGCCATGAGACTCATTTCTTGTGCTTCTTACCGCTGAATTTAATTTTATACGTCGTCTCTTGCTGTGAGAACATTTGATAGATCCTGAGTAAATGGAAACATGGTGTGGAGCACCCATGACTCTCTCGGTGCTCTGGAAGATACAAATGATTTCCCTGCAGCAGTGTGGGAGCACTTCAGGTACAGTTTCATTGTTCAGGCCTCGGCATGTGGTGTGCTGGGAAGCCATAACTAGCTGCTCAGGGCGCACCTCATGCAAATATCATGCAAATATAGTGTGAGCGGTCGAGGTGCCTCTGCTGGCCTCCTAGAAAGATCTCTCTCTCACAGCACAGTGTCGTGAATTCATTATACATTCACGCTGACTGTTTTTATGCTGCATATTAAATGAACATATCAAGGAGGGGAAAAAAAGTGGTACACATTCACATCCAGCTTCATGTGGTTTCTAATGAAGTGTATTCTTCACTGCTGCCTGATATGAACACACGAGAGCTTTCTGCACATGTAGATTTAAAAAACAGGAACATGCTGACAGAGTCTGACAGGTTTGACAGGTCACCAAGAATGTTGGCTAAACAAATGTGAAAACTCAAAACTCACTATAAAGTGAGACTTTGATTTTAACTTTGCCATTATGAATTTGCAGAACGTTTCATCATGCGGCCATGCTAATATACGGAAGCCCGAAAAGGACATACAGCCATACATTTTATATTACTCCTGTTTTCTGTTTGGTAAAAAGATTCCTAAAATAGTGAGATCTATGTTATGTAATCTTATGAAATCTTATGAAATTCTTCAGGTGATAATGAGCTCATTTAAAAATAAAATGTTTTCTGAAAGAGCTCAAAAAAATTAAATAAATTGAAATATTTTGTGTCCACTTGGGGCTTCCATACTGAGTAATATTTCTATTTAAATGATGGGTAAAGTTTGGTGAGTCTACTTTTTAACAAGTTAGACTTTTTAAAAAGAAAAAAAAAAGTGTTATAATCAGCATCTCAAGCTAACTCAGGACCCCGGGTATCTTACCCCAAAGGGGGGGTTTAATAACCAAAATTTTACAAGCCAATGAACTAGGTTCCCTTTTCTAAATAGCCCTGTAACGAGGTGAAACCAAGCAGCTGATAAAAAAAAACTTTTAAGAACAAGGACATTCACGACAGCTGACAAAGATCACCAGGCCCAAGTTTTAGAAAGAAAAGCACGAACACTTGCACAGCTGTGAGAAAAGCAGAATCACACAAAAGACACAAGGAACACAGAGAACCTCTCACTATCTTTGATGGTGAGAAAATACAGCGCTGCAGCTCAAAGGGAAATTTAAAGTTAACACGCCTGCAGGTCCAAATCAGGGCTAATGACTCACATCTGACCCTGTATTGATGTGACGACCTCCACACACAGAGTGAGTGATTTATTTAACTCTGTTTTCTCTTGATACTTCTCACCTAAGGTTGTTCAGATGGAGCAGCGCTGGTTTTCCTGCGATTAGAAGTTAATTTATCTCCAGAAAACAAAAGAGGTGTCAAGATGTTAAGGAGACGACTGACATGTACTCGTAATAAAAGAGTAAAATAAACTGTATGCGTGTTCCCTCAGGGCTTTCTTTGATATACATCCAGACAGTTTAACGTGTTTAATAATCTGTAATCCTCGACGTCTGTCAGAGCTGTTTAACGTTGATTCAATTACCTGATCAGAGTGTCTCAGCACTCTCTGTAGATTTCATTATGACCGCCACAGTCAGGTCTCCAGAGCATGAGAAGAAGGAAAGAGAACAGAAAATCAAGACACTCACACACACATGTGCGCACACACACACACACACACACACACACACACACACACACACACACACACACACACACACACACACATTCTTTCTCCTCTGTCCAGACTGTACCTAAAAAACATACGAACATTATACATGTATTGTTCTTTTATTTTCCGTCTGTGCCATGTGTAACAAAATGAGAAAAAGTCAAATAGTGTAAAAGTATAAAAAATGCTCAAAAAATTAGGAAAAATTATGAAACTGGAAACTTGGTCTTTGGTCCAGCCATTCCTGGGACATTGGAGGCTTCCCTGATTATAGCTCAGTCTCCTTGACAGACAGACAGATGCAGGAGAGAGAAACTATTGCCGGTTGAAAATCACCCAAACTTGTGCCTGCAGGAAAAGTAAGTTTTGAAGAAGGGAATAATTAGTAAATAAATATCCAATTCTCATTTTTTATTCTCATGTATCATTCTGAATTGTGGCGAAATGTGCGACACGAGACTCGTCCACAGTGATTAAAAAGTGAGGCCTCTCGGCTCGTTTAAGTCCGACTCTCGGCAGACCTTCAGGATCGTGATTTCGAGCTCATCTGAAAGAAACTTGACTTGTAAACAAGCTGCATTCAAATGCAGATGATTTGTCTAAGCCATATTTGCTAAGATGTAAAGATTTAAGTGTTTGTGCTGCCATGCAAAGCAGCCCAGGAAACTAGGAAAGAGCTACAGGCTCCTGCAATGTCTGCTGAGACACACACACACACACACACACACACACACACGCATGCTGAGAGCCCCGACACACAAGCACGCCATCTTTCAATCTTCAGGTCTGTTGACAAGCACAGATTTGTTTAACAAATGATTGGACATCATGTGGTCTGAAGGAGAAAAGCAGGAGCTTGAGCAGTAAGAAGTGAAGAGGTGTGTGTGTGTGTGTGTGTGTGTGTGTGTGTGTGTGTGTGTGTGTGTGTGTGCTGTAAAACTGCCCCCCTTCTCTGGTCAAAAGAAAACAAAAGAGAAGTCAGCACTTCAAAATAGCATGTTTTTGTTTATTATCATTTAATTTATATTAATTATTTTACATATTGCTCATTTAAGATTAACATTTATATACAATGATATTTTAAACAGCACTTTTCATGTTTTTATTTTATTTATTTGTGATGAACTTGGCATTTACTGTTTTTGAAGTGAGATTTAAGCCTTAATCTTACATAAATTACATCAATAATCTAAATATTGGATTGTCCGGGTCTTGTGTACAACACATGCAAATCTTTCAAATCATGGATCTGAAGGTTGTAAAAACACCAGCAGACTTTTTAAATGTTTCCTCTGTCTCGATGCGTTTGATGTCTTGTGTGAGGCACTTTGAATCGCCTTGTTGTGCAAATGTGTGGTATAAATTAACTTCCTGTATCTAAGGACATAAAAATAAAGTGTATTTTGATAAAGCTGTTGGGGAACTGTAACTTTATGTGGTGTACATGTGACTATTTTCCAACAGGGACTGGGGAGAGTGGAAAGAGTACCTTCATCAAACAGATGAGGATCATTCACGGAGGAGGATACACTGATGAGGACAAGAGGAGCTACGCCAAGCTGGTCTTCCAAAACATCTTCACATCCATGCAGACCATGATCCGAGCCATGGAGGCGCTAGATATAGCCTTCTCCGACCCCAACAACCAGGTACACACCGAGGCACACTGGGTCTGATACTTTGGCATTCAGGGGGCATGATTCGATCACCCAACCTGAAAAATAGAAACTCACAGGACACGCCCGAAAAGAGGCGGGGCACGACTGCGGCCGAAACAATGTAAAAAAAAATCAACCAATCGAGAGTTGTTTCACGGATTGTGATTCATACCAAAATAAATCACGGTTTAAATCACATAAGGTTTGAAACATGAACGTTTAAATCCCTCCTCTGGTTCTTCTCATTCATCTGACATTCTGACTCAAAAGAAACTTGTTCTTCGCTCCTCTGTGCTTCACTCACAGAGCCATGCGAGCTCCGTCCTGGAGGTGGAGGTGGATAAGGTGGAGGACATGGATCAGAGCCTGGCAGCAGCAGTGGGGAGTCTGTGGAACGACAAAGGCGTACAGGAGTGCTACGATCGACGCAGAGAGTACCAGCTGTCCGACTCCACCAAATAGTGAGCGTGTCACACAACACTCTGTTATTAAAGTGCAATAAATATGAAACAGGATATCCCCTCCATAAGAGCAGGAGTACCTCCAGAGAGCTGGCCAGGGGTGGCATGGGCCCCCTTCAATCTTAGTGGCCCAAAATCCTTAACTCTGATTAGCCATTTGCAGGAGGTGAAGCTTATGTTGAAATCCTCTTTTCAGGCTGTTTTGCAACAGGCAGCTCAAAGACAAAATTTCTGTCTTGTGCATGCAAAGAAATACACAGAGTGTTTCTACTTTATTCTCAATAACCACAGAAATGAGTTCCTCCGACTGGATCAGCATAAGAAAAGTGTTCTTGTGTGAGGATAGATAGATAGAGTTGTTGTTGCTTCTTTTTTGTGAGCTGTGCTGATAATATCTAATAACATCTACGGTGCAAAAAGACACACCGTCTGTTTTCTGCCCATCCTTCAGCTATCTCAGCGAACTGGATAGAATTGCACAACCCTCTTACATACCTGACCTGCAGGACATCCTCAGAGTCCGAGTGCCGACCACGGGTATCATCGAATACCCGTTTGATATGGAGAACGTCATCTTCAGGTGAGGTGCAACGTGTATCACGTGGACGTCGTCAGTTCCTTTTGAAATGGTCGTAATCCTGTAGAACTTGAGTCCACCGTTGGAATACAGATTCTGATAACCCAACACACAAGATAGGTTCGGTCTGAATGAACCGAGTAATGTGCTACTTTTGTTGCCAAGATGTGTGTGCACATTTTTGATGACGTTGTCAGCTTAGCGTGTTGCCTTTTATTATACATACATTACACAACCTAGTACTGAGTGATTCGCAAAGATGTATGTGTCTGAATTGGCTTTTGACTTTGCATACGTTCACTGATGTTGTGATTGGCTCTCACTGGATGGCAGGATGGTGGATGTGGGGGGTCAGAGGTCAGAGAGGAGGAAGTGGATCCACTGCTTTGAGAACGTCACCTCCATCATCTTCCTGGTGGCGCTCAGCGAGTACGACCAGGTCTTGGCCGAGTGTGACAATGAGGTGAGGATTCAGCTCATCATCACATCGGCCAGGTTAAAAATCCCCTACGAAGTAAAATAATAGATTCCTGCCTTTTATTCATAGAACCGTATGGAGGAAAGCAAAGCCCTGTTCAAAACCATCATAACTTACCCGTGGTTCCAGCGCTCCTCTGTCATCCTTTTCCTCAACAAGACAGACATCCTCAAGGAGAAGATCATGTACTCTCATGTAGCCGACTACTTCCCAGAGTTCACCGGTTAGTATGTTAGTTATTATGGGTCATCAACAGCTGATCATTGTTCTTGCATACGCTGACTAATTATGAGAAATCAGAACTACACATTTTGAAAGCTTTGCATTTTTTCTCTCAATGACGATCACAAAACCACCCGAGCTTTTCTATTAACTCAATTAAATCTGCATTTAAGATTAATAGAAAAAAAAGGTAATACACTTTGTCATTGTCTCTCATTCATACAATCATCACTAGAAGTCTAAGCAGGAGGTAAGATCCAGCATTAACTCCAGTCCAATGCAATTCTAGTAACATGACTGAACTATAGAAACTATAACCTACATTTTGGTGGGATTTACTCCAGGTCTATGGCATTAGTTTTAGGAGGTCAGTTGAACCTAAAAAAATAAAGTAAAGGTAAAAGACCGGGGAGACCCATGTGGGACCCATGCAGAGGCTGTGGTCCTCCCAGCAGGTCGCCCCTGTTTGAATCCGACCTATAGCTCCCTTTCTGTATGTAGTTTGCCACTCTTCCTCTCTCCCTGAATTTTGACTCTATCCACTGTCCTTTCTCTAAATTAAAGGCAAAAAAGCCCAAAATTAAACGTTTCTTTTGTGGGCATTTATTATGAAACACTATAAATAAATAAATTAACATAATTCAAAGTTGTTTTTTTTCCCTGCAAAGACACTGAAAAAAATGATCTTACTCTGAATTGCAGGACCTCAGCAGGATCCCACAGCAGCTCAAGAATTCATCCTGAAAATGTACCAAGAACAAAACCCAGACAAAGACAAGACGATGTACCCTCACTTCACCTGCGCCACGGACACGGAAAACATCCGCTTTGTCTTCGTGGCCGTCAAAGACACCATCCTCAGACACAACCTGAAGGAGTTCAACCTGGTGTAAAGACGTAGCAGGAGGAAAACGGGAACAACAATTTTAGAACAACTAGATTTTGACTCAGTTCCTTCTTGTAAAACAATGATCTTTAGCTCAACGGTTGAACATTTTAATATTCTGTGCTGTAAAAATCTGGGCAGACAAAATGTGCCTGTTGCTAAACTGCAGTCTGTTTGTTATTAGTTTCCATTTCAACCTATAGGCTATAGAGATATTCTGTAAGAAGAGCCAGCTTTGAATTACACTGGAGTATGAAACGTTTTATTTGCTACTTAGTGGTAGCATATACTCATTACATTTCTTTTTAGAAACAGCTATCAGAATTAAAATGCTTTAACCCTCTCAAAACACATTTTCGCACTTTACACGGCTAATTACTTGGGATATCAAACATTTAAAAACAAATTCTTTCTCCTGTTTCCGTATGGATGCTGTGTCCATAGCAACGGTTGCCAGGCCGAGTCTGTAGCCTTCATTTAAATGAGCTCGAGGAGCTTTCGGTACTTCCATTAAACAGAACATTTCCACTCATGTTGAAGAGAGACGAGGTGAACAGGTCCGCTTGAATCAGCTCAGCAGTTCTCGGACTTTTTCTGTATTTTTCTTTCCCATTCACCAGACGTTAAACATCGCAAGTTCGATAACGCGTTTATTTCATGAGCTGCCTTTCGTAGAGTTCTCTGTCGTGGCTCAAGATTTGCATCGTTTAAAGCCCTTCCCTCTGTTATTATCCTGTCCTTTCTCCCACAGTAAAGACAGCAATGTCAAATCAACCGGACTTTCCGCGTATTGATACGAGTCGGAGTCGCACAGGAGCTTCCATAGCAACAGCGTACTTTGCCTAGCAACAGTTTGTTTTTCTTATTCAAGGTAATATCGAGGGAGGGCAGACTGGTGCTTCACATTCAGAATCAAATAGCCAACACAGCCATGTAATAAACTTGTATAAAATTCAGGGAAAATTTTGTCCTAAATTTTGTTATTTAATATTTTGAAGAAAATTCTTTGTTTTCCTTTTATACGGCTCCACTTTGTGCCTTATTTACTCTGGAACACTGAGTGGTGAAATTGTTTTGGATGTAAATATTACAACTTGTGTGTTAAGAAAGCTGACTTCACTGTTTCTCTGGAGTAAATTATATTTATTGACATTTTCAAATGGACATGTATAATAAAAAAAAATATAAAACAGAGTGTTTTGGTTGTGTGATAGGGACTTTTAGTTGTTTTGCGAAATAAAGAGAGCGCGCTGAAACTTGAAACACACATTTTATTAAATCTTTTTTGGAAACATCAGCAGAAAAACACGAAGCCACTAAAAAGCATAAATGACAAACAGAAACATTCGGTCGAGTTAAGCTGAGTAGCACCCGAAAACCAAAGCAAATGTAAATCCATTCCCACATCGTAAACAGCAGCTGACCATTATTAGGATTTGTCTCTTTTTAAATATACTCTCTCTGCATAATTCACCTATATATTTGGCATTGCATATGTGTGGTATAAAAACAAAATTCACAACATTACAACCTGAAATGCTTCAATACAGGCCATTGTGCAAGGTTAGATATATACAGATAGAATACTTTATTAGATCAATATACAGCAGACTGATACTCAGTACAGTATAAAAATAGCATGCGTCTCTAAATCACACACTGGAGAGTCGTCATTTTTGCAGAACTGTATAAAACAAAGAGCATATAGAGTAAGAAAGTAAAAGAAAGCGGACACAGTAGTTTAAATTACATGTGTTATAAAGCCTGACTCACATATTAAATAAGTTTCCCTTTTACATAATCCAGTCAAATTTACAACAGTGTTAGTTATGGTACAATGATTACGCTTGATTTGGCCTCAGTGTTGTCAGTGATGCTTCGACATCGTGCGTTCTTACATGTGTGTGTATGGCAAACAGAACTATGGCAGTATGAAGGCAAACTGAGATAACTCTGCTCGTGAAGTGATGAGGCGTGTTTGAAACAGAAGCTTCAGTGCCAGTTTCAATAACATCCATCTTTAAAAAGCACTGATCCAACATGATGGAGAGCACACTCGGTGAACACAGTGTGATCTGAGCTCCTGTGTTACATGAACGCAAGTCACCAGCTGACCATTTACAGCACTTTTTGTCGTTGTTGTTGTTGTTGTTAGCATGCACACATACACACTACTCACTCAGTTTATTTACCTCCGTCACACACCAACAGTCCACATACAGGTGTGTTGTGTGTTTCAAGGTAAACGACAGTAGCATGCAGTTTACAACAAAGGCACTGGCTCACACACAGGTGTTGTGTCTGCGTGTGTCTTTTCCGTTTCTAACTCGTATAGGTTGCTCAGTACTTCGGTAAGCTCTCTCTTGCGTCTTCCAGTTTGGTAAGAACCCACTGAAAGTAAATAAGAAAGCAAAGCTGGTTATGAGTCACACAACGTTCATAATTAGGAGCAATCTTGAGAGTCAAAACAATTCTTACCTTGGCAATCTCAGGAGTTTTGAAATTTATGATCTTTCCAAATTCCTTGGCATGGAAGACTGATTTCACTCTCTCCTGTAAAACACAAGAGGAGACTTTCAGAACACAGCAACGCTTACAAAAAAAACACAGATCTTCACATTTGGGATTTCATTTTGAGGCGTAAACCTTGGCTTCGATACGTAGCCGACGACTCTCCACGATCATCGGCTCCTTGGTGAACTCTTCAAACAGATACTGCCATTCACAGGTCAGTTGACCAAACGTGCCTTTAGTCACGAAAAATATTCCCCTGGAAAAGAGAAAAAAAGGCATAAACATCTGATTAAAAAAAATGCAGTTTCTCAAGTTTGCTGCTGGCTCCAAAAATCCAAGACTGTATAAAACATGGACGCAGTTTCAGTGTTGTCGTCCGTTGGTTTCTGAGAAGTTTTGAAGCCAAATGATGGCAAAACAGCTAATTTAGTATATACAGTATATAAACTAAAGCCAGCTAACATGTTCTGTGATGCAATCATCTGAAATACTTACGAGAAGACAAAATAAATCTTGAATAAGGCCTCACCTTTTTGTGATCATGAGGAAGTCCGAATCGTTGACTTTGGCGTGAGCGAAGTATCTGTACTTGGCAAAACGTCCATTCTCAATTTTCTGAAGAAAGAGACGAAAAAAGTTAAAGAAATATCAAAACTTACAAACACCTGAGTGTCTAAATAAAAACCCAACATGAACTGCAGGATGTGTCTTTCCTTAATGATCAATGAACACGTTTGTATCAATAGTAAACGATGAATGAAGATGATTAATGGTGCTCTGTGAACAACACTGAATCTTAACTGATGAAACATGAAAACGTGGCGGGTGAAGAGGAAAGAAAGGATGAAACAAAGGCCGTGATGGGTAAAGCTTTTATTGAAGTAAGGGCAGTGTTTGACAGAATGGGAAAAGAAAGACAAAATGAAGATGATGCCCGGGGGAGGAAATAATGACATGACAAAGGAGTAATGGGTGGAAAGAGGAAAATAAATAAACAATAAAATAAATTAAAATCATGAACAACAAAAAAAACCCAACATGAATGCACATTTCTGAAACTCCTCTAGTTGGATTCTTTAAATCTTTTAAATCAGAGTTGAATCTAAGTGTTGGACAGCAGGCAGAAACACAGACTAGCTTAAAGACAAAGCACCAAAGCTACTCTACATCCGTCAACTTCTCAGTCTAAAAGCTTCACTCCTCATCGACCTCATCCTGTGAGCCAGATCTACGCCACTCACTGTACGCCTCGCTCCTCTGTGGACATGAAAAAGAATCAAAGTCAGTGTCATTCCCATCTTATCCGACTGAACGTCTTTCTTCCTCAAGTCACCACAAACCTTTCAAATCTCTAACGACACCGATACGCGGCGCGAGGACTTTCAGGTTGAACAAAAAGAACTACACACAATAAAGCTGCACTGGAAGTAAGCTAACAGGGCAAAACGTACAACAAGCATCTACCAGGATGTGTATCTACATTATATCTTGTCATTGGTCCTAATTATTATCTAATAAGTCAACGAACTGACCAACAATTTAACTGCCACATCTACCTACAGTGTAAGTCTGAAGCTTGGGCTACAGAGGGGTGACAGATTAAAGCAAAACTCTGAATGTAGTAAAGGGGAGAAAAAGTCAGTTCCATGTAGTGATGGGGGTTCAAGTGATCCGACTTGTTTGCAGGTAGAGGAGTCAACAGGAGAGATCAGCTCTGTGTGTGTGCATGTCTCACTGTGTGTGTGTGTGTGTGTGTGTGTGTGTGTGTGTGTGGAGCTCTCATGCTTCAGCTACACTGTAACGCAATGTGATTACACAGGAATCAATATGAATGTCTTCAGACGGGATAACAGTGGAGGTTTGATTCAGGACTGTCGTGTATGTTTACAACACATCCAAAAGGTGAAAGAAGCGACTTCTTGCAGACTTTTTTTTTTGGGGTGTTGGCAGGAAAGAGTTCAGATAATGTCATAAGCTGCTTTCAGGAGTGCAGTGCATGTGTGGAAAAAGGCTCATGACACTTTAATTTGTCACCTTTCTGTGAACTCTAGGGGAAAGTGCAGCTCTGACCTGTGACTCGTAAGTACAAACTTCCACCCAATCCATCAAGCTCGAGCGCTGAAGTAATGTCAGCAGAAAAAAAAAGGGACCCACAGATTAAACTCGATGCTTCAATAAAAGGAAAACTGAAACATCCAAAGACCAGTGGAAACCCATGACACAATGTGCACAGAAACAGCCTTTCCTATGCATAAAAAAACAAACAGTCAGATTAAGCTAATGACTTAATATGCCAAGAATCTGATCTGTGGTGGATCTGAAACAGGACAGACCACTGCGTTCGTGATGGTCAGTCAAAGTGATAAACTGATGAAAGTAAAGGGGAATGAAGGGAAGATGGATTCAAAATGATTGGCTGTATACATGTGTCTGTTTACACAGAAAAATACAACTGCACAGACAAACCTTGGCAAAATATGCATCATTCATAAATCTCTTTCAATCATAGAAATGATTCATTTCAGTTAAATTCAGGATGTTCATCAGCGGGTTTTTTTCTGACTATGAAGAGCACATTCATGTAAAGGTCTCTCTTTCCTACCTGGAGCATCTGGCTGCCGAGTCCCTCCCTCTCCTTATATGGGCGTATGACACCGTCCTCGTGGATGAAGCGAGGAGGGCGAAGAGATTCAACGTCTTGTGAAGTCTCTGCCGCCCTACGAATAACATGAACAACATATTTCAAGACTCGGGACAAGGACGCACAAGTTCTTTCATTTCTGTTACAGACAGACAGAGAGCAGAGGAGAGGGACCGCGACGCCGCCTGGGTGCTGCGTTTTCTAATAATCCAGACTCACAGACTGTTGACAGAGAGTTTCAAACCACGGCTCAATAAGTGACGCCCCATGAAATGTCAGAAATAGCAAGAAAATCATCAAACGGGGCAAACAAGGGCATCAGCAGGCATCATCATCTGCTTCTTCTGGATTATCAGCGGTTATCAAGAAGAAACATCTTGTTTTAGGGTCTTTACATTATTAGATCTGATTCATTACAGTTAACAGGATGTCAAATGTTGCTGTGGGTTAAATGAGTATTTTAGTGTGGATATTAAAAACAAGAACATGACATTGGATGCCCAGGTGTTGTTGTTGTTGTTGTTGCATTAAAACAGGTACAGTATGGGTGCCGTTTGAGTTTTACTTTCATCTAATCCAGTCTTTGAGTTTGCCTTTCAGATGCACACGCTATCTTAAACTGTGTTACACCCACTGGGAGACACACAATCAGATATGAACGTACCTCTTGATCCCTTGGAAAGTACTGCTGGCCATGTCAATTATGCCTCCCGTCGGTCTGGCGACTGCACCGACCAATCCTTTCCCAAAACCTTTAAAAAATCCAGCTGCACCCTCCTTCTGGGCTCCTGCCAAATTACACATCATCAAAAATCGGTTGTATTACATAGCATCATATCTCCGTCATATAACCACATCCAATGAGGTTACAAATCAACAAACCTTTTATTGGTTTGGTGACAATCCCTGTTATCCCGCTGACAAATCCCTGAAAGCAAAGAACATTTCCAAACATTTGCTCATATAGACGATTCGTTTTTTTAGGCTTTTATCACACGACTCAATCTTCCATCTTGAGATGTAGCAAAACGTTTGGGTACATACAGACACTAATCCTTTCCCTCCCCTGGTCAGCCCCTCTCTCAGGCCGCTGGGTTGTTTGTTCATCTCCTCTCGTCTCTTCTGCTGGTATTCTTCGTCCATCGTTATGGCAGCAACACCCTTTGCCATGGCACCTGTGATCCTGGAGGCTGCGCCTGCTATACCACCTGCAAGGCACACGTGACAGCGTACAGTCACAGTACTGATTTTATGGTTCTCCATACAATATGGCAAGGCAAAAGGAAAGTTGATTTCGATAAGACTTTCTTCCCTAAGTGGAGAAAGTTGTGTGGAATCGCAATCTTATAAATAGTATCTCAGAACAATTTTAAGTGAAGCAGTGGTCCGCGATAAATAAAAGAATTTATAAATAATAAAATAATTTCACAGGTTTATTTTTCGTACGAGCTGGTACTCACCTACAGCTCCTCCCACCAGAGCCTTCACTCCCAGAGCCATTCCCTCAACAAACTCCTCAGGCCCCTGGATGGCTCCCTGGAAACCCCCAAGACACCCGTTAAACAAGAAGAGGACACAAAGTCTGGACTGCTCATCTGGACTTCACACCGCTGATGATCATCTCTAAAGTCCTTCATGATATTTAAAGGTCACATATTCTCCTTCTCTTCAACCAGTTTAAATCAGTCTCAGAGCTCTCTAAAATGTGTGTAAAGTGTCTTGCTGTAAATCCACTCTGATCCTGTATTTGATCATGTCTATAAAGCCCTCTATTTCAGAACAGCTCAGAACAGGCTGTTTCTGTGTCTGTAGCTTTAAATATGTAAATGAGCTGTGTTTGACCACGCCCCCTCTCTGGAAGGGGACGTGTCGCTTTCTCGCCCCATGTCCTATTGTTTACGGTGAGAAGGCAGACTCAGAGGGCAGAACAAACACCTAGCTGTGGGAGTGTCACACACTTCGGGGAGGGGATACTGCCCTTTGTGATGTCATGAAGGGAAAATCTCTAACTGGCCTGTTTGAGCAAACATTTTCTGAGAAGTGGAGCAAGGAGAAGATGGAGAGGATGGACTTTTCTTAGAAAACTGACCAGAGACACATATTAGAGGAACGTGGTGGTTTTGCATCATGTGTGACATTTAAAATCACATGAAAGACAAGCTCACATTTAAAATGAAACACTATGACATGACGGAAATAGAATTTCAAAAAAATCAAACATACTGTATGTGTCATTCAGAGTACACTTATGCCCTAATCCTTCCCGTGTATAACAATCCTACCTGATACGGCTCATAGAAAAAGGCTTCCACTCCTTCTGAGAGCCCTCTGATCAGTCCAAAAGGGTTTCCAAGAACGTCCAGGCCCAGAACCAACACATACATCTGTTTAATAGCCTGAAAAAAAGATGACGAGCAGAAAATTGTGAGATGACTTGCAGTCTTCTTTCTGCTTCTTTCTCATACTTAAATACCAAGGCTGTGCATGTGTGTGTGTGAGTGACAGTCTGTTACCTGCTTGGAGTAATGCCGGATAACCTCCCACTGTAGCTGCTGGGTTGTACAAAACTGGAAGGTCAGCTCAAAGAAGGCCAGCCTGAAATACACAGCAGAATAATATAAGTGCTGCAGCGTTTGGGATACAGTGCGTGGTGTCTATTTGAAGATGTGCATGCATGCTTACTTGAAGACAACGTCCTGCACATCGGTGAGTGTGGCGCCGATGCTCTTCAGCAGCAGGTTGAGCGACTGGACAGGGATGAGCTCTTTGTCTCTCTTCTCCTTATTGCCGTCTTCTCCTCCAGAACTCAGAGAGAAACTCAGGTGCAGCTGCACACAAGCATCAAAACAAAATGACTTGATCATGACTTCATGATAGTATCATCACCTACAATACGTACAGTGCATCCTGCACAGTGTACTGACCTTGATGGGTGAAATGTGGAAGTACTCATAGAGGCTGATTGGAGAGTTGTCTGCAGCAGAGACATGGTTCAGTTCTGTTCTGATGTACTCTATGTCCTTCTCAAACAGTTCCACCTGCAGGATAAAACACAAAAACATGCACACAGGGATAGAAACGAACAAGGTTAAAGGTGCATCTCATGGCTCTTCAAGTCATTAAGCATTAGATCGATGTGTGACAGGGTTTAACTGTGGAGTCCGACCTCCTGCTCTGAGCTGGTGGTGCTAGCATCCTCCGCTGTGAACAGATCCAGGATGGCATACAGGAAGCCGAGATCCAGCTTCAGATCCATCTCCTGAATCAAAACCTTGAAGTACCTGAGGAAGAAGACGAATGCAAAGCTAAATTGTCGACGCACAAATTTGTATAAATACGATCACAAATTATGAATATGATACGATTTGCAATGGCAGTCCCAGAGTTAGTCTACAAATATCATACCTTTGTGACTTGGGAAACTGGACGAGCCATTTCCACAATATTTTTTAAAATTAAATTAACTAAATAGATACATGTTCAAGGTGCAGATTAATTGATCATGTAATTGGAATAGATCAAAAATTAAAAAAAATGTAGGAAACTGATTATTATTAGATCTACATTGTTACTTGCGCCTGCTAAAATAAGAACCAATCTATTTAGAGAAAGTGAACAGAGCAGAAAAACTCTTCAGGACAAACAGAGACACTGGAGGACACTCAGAGAAGGGAAGCACAATGATGACATGGATGAAGGATTACTTGATGCGTGAGATGTCAGAGTGCCCGGCTGTCCTCGTTACGATGCTGATATCTGTTAGAGGTTTGGGCTCTGAAACACAAATACACATGAAATCCAATTACAGACTGAAACCCAGCCTGCTAACAGTACATTATAAACAACATCGCTGTGTAAAAGCTGGACTAGCAGACCTGAGTCCATGGTGATGGATTTTGGCAGTTTTACAGGGTAGAACACGTAGGGGAATATCGCTCCTGGCAGCTGATTCTGGATCTGTAGGAGGAAAGGACGTTTACTTCAGAGCCAAGTGAAGAGATAAAAAAACACAGACATCAAGAAACTAATTCAGAGCAAAGCATGTTGGACGACCTTTAGTGGAAAACCCTGAAAAATATATTGGATCTTGGAGGAAGTGATGATTCATTTCTGCATCTGAAGGACTGATTCTGACCTGAATGCGGTGGATCTGTACTCGGTAGGCGCTCTGTCGAGGTGACACGCTGTACTCCACTTTCACTCCAGGCAAGAAGTGCCTCCTGAGAGGAGCCTCACACGGCTCCAACATCCGCATGTCCACGCCGTTTGGAGTGAAAATCACCTGGAGCACCAAAACAAACAGCACAAAATTAAAATACATTCATTCTTCAATAAATTCATTATTATTATTTATTATCCTTTATTATTTAGAGACAGCACAGTGGAAAGGGTGCGAGATTAGGGAATGAAGCCCGACCCGAGTCACCAACCAGGAGGAACACAGGCAAGCTCCAACCACCAGGTCCCCCCTCTTAAATTAATCAACCTTTTTAAATCAGCGTTTCTTTTAAACAAGGGTTTAATAAGACTTAGCTCGTCCAGTGTTAGCACAAATAATCGGACAAAGAAACCAACATGGGGCATGTATTATAGACTTGTCAGGGCAGTACAAGCAAAGTAAACTAAGACCTATATTAACTTAAGTAAATGATTAAAACAGATTAAATAAACAAACGTTCAAGGCAATAACCTGGAAGCTGTTTTCCAGTAACACAGTGGCGTTGTCCACGGGTCCAGAGTCCATGTACTCCTTAAACTTGTTCTCCAGCAGCTCGGCTTCTTTCGTGCTCAGAGTCTTCCAGCGATTCTTCTTCTTAGGCTTCAACTCCCAAACAACATCGGAGCTGAGACGACGAAAGACAATCAGAAATACTTTATTCATCTTAATTAATTCATTTTATTAATATTTTATTAATCCCCAGGGGGAAAGTCAGTCATATACTTATCGATATATGAATTAAATAAAGAATGTAAATCGGGTATAAAAGCAAAAAGGACAAGAAATAGTTTCAAGAGCACATGATGGTAAGAAATTCATTCTGAACTGGACAAAAGCACTAAAAGGAGGTAAAGACAACAAGCCGAGTATTCAAATCTGTTTGTGATTCTTGACCGGCTCAGTGTTCGAATAATGCACCGTTTGAGTAAAATCATGAATAATGGAGGAGTTGTCAGTGTGAAATAATCCAGAGTCAGACCGAGTGTCTGACACTCAGAGGTTTGATGAGCACAGGCACAGGAATGACCTCCTGAGGTGCACAGCGGGAGGATCAGTCGTGCACTGAATGTGAGCAGCATGTCGCGGACGTGGATGTAAGATGACACTGAGTCCAGCTCCACCCTGATAACGTCTCAGTTTGTCGTGTTTAAAATAATGACACTGGATATTTCTGCAGAAGCAACCAAGACGTGATAACCTCCCTGCATTCTTACACACTCCGTACACACTGACATGATGTACCTTGTGATGCCGATAAAGGAGACCTCCTGACTGGTGCTGTTGTTGATCAGAGAGACGCTGACGTTCTTGAGCGACAAGATGATTTCCTGTTCAGCCAGCTGCGCCTTCTCGCTCTCACAGAGCAGCTTGTAGATGCGCTGATCCTCGGTGAACAGCACGACACGCTGCAGACCTTTGGAGCACAACACACTGATTTAACCCTTTCCTTTTCATGCATTCAGAATGTTATTACACGCTCTAATGTGTCTTACCTTCATAGAAGGAGATCAAGAACAGTTTCCCCTCTGCGTTCATGTCCTGAAGAGTGTCCTAAAGGGGCAGAAAACAAACAATATGTGTGGTGTGTTTACCGACATGTAAAGACTATTCTGATGACTTACAAAGATGCAAGAAAATTAAAGCACCAGACAAAACTCCACTCTGTTTGGTTTTCATTCAGATTCAGGATTTTTATCTTTTTAAAGGGTCATCAGCTCAGTGTTTCAGTCTCTTTAAGGTGTGATTACTAAATTACTGAAGCAGAATTATTCCTGCTGTCTTCTTAAAAGGCCGACGAGGAGAAACATCACTTCAGACGAAGTGAAAAGTTAAGATGTCCCTTTAAAAGGTTTTTATGAACCGCTTATGAATGAATGCTTTATTTATTTATTTTTATTTAACCTTTACTCAAGCGGGTTGGTCCCATTGAGATTAAGAACCTGTTTTTTTTAAGGGAGACCTGACCAAGACGGGATGAAGCAAAAAAAAAAAAAAAACACAAAGAGGCAGACAAATACACAAAGGGACACAAGGAACACTTTAAAAAAACATTTTATATTCTAATGGGACCATCTATGAGTCAAATCTGGGAATCAGTATTGAGAATCATCAACATTGGCATTCTGTAGACTTTGCTTCCAGGTCTTTCATTTTAGATTTAAAAACATTCAAGGACACCAGCTCCTTTCGTTTGAAGTTATTCTGCAGCAGATTCCAGGCTGAGGGTGCAGATAACCCAAAAGCACAATTTCTGTTGGAGCGTTTGGATCAGAGAGAGTAAGAAGGTCGGCTAAGAATACTGTCCAGTACTTCTCTGCATGATATGAACATATAGACAGTGAGGATGCTGACGCCTTCACGAGCTGCCTGAGTAGAAACACTGACTTTTCCTCTACGGTTGTGCTTCATGCCTTACACTGACACTCAGGGGATTCTCAGCTCGCTGCCTTTAATTGAAGATTTTCTGCAGCAAACATTCTCAGACTTAAATGTGATAAATGGATAAACAGTGTAAAAGCTTCTCCACCACTCAGTTCCAGTACCTCTTCACTCTTCAGCTTCCCGCTGTAAGGACCGCACCTCCAGCACAGCTCTCGGGACCCCGTGGGTTCAGTCCAGGTGTAGTGCACAGCTTTCCCCGCCTCCAGCTCCTCCTGCTCCGCCTCCTTCTGAGAGCTGCACACGGGAAACACACGAGGGCACACACACACACAGACGCTACACATCAGCGACAGGTCTTCAATCTTTTTCCGCTGATTTAAGACGGCAAATAATGACAGACGGCGGTACAAAGTAAACGACATAAAACAGAGAAACCATCGAGCAGCAGGAGTCTACTGCCACGACAACCATCCAATCCAAAGTCCCCTCACTGACAGAAAACAGACGATTCCCGTCAACAGCCAGAAACATGACAGCAAACGACAGTAAGGCGGCCAAACACTGAAGAGTCCCCGATACGTCTCGAGGTTTAAATACGCACAGACTCTGAGAAGAAGATGAAATAAGCCACGATGAAAATAAGAGTACACCAGACAACACAAGAGAGCTACGGAAAGAAGCAGGAGGTGAGATTCCTCGGGGCAGAATCCCATCCGGTCAGAACTACTTTATCTACGAGTGAAGACGCTTGAGAGGAGCTGAAAGGAACATGACAAGAGATGAGAGTGTGGGTTTAGATGTGTAACCTGCTCCTTTAACTCAACCCTCAGATAATCAGGAGAAGAAGAGGCACGTGGGTCCCTTATGAATACATGACTAAGGACCGACAGGTGCGGATAAAGACACATTTGTTTCCTGATAAGGACCGTGCAGAACGTGTTTCTTCTTCTTCTCGTTGTTGTTCAGGGTGAGGAGCAGATTACACAGGCAAACCATCGTCAGAGCTGAAGCTGCCCCTTTGCTTTTTATATTTACCTGAACTCTTCACGTGAACGTCACTCTGCACTCAGGTGTGCTGTCACCGTAAACTGAGAAATGACCCTTTAAATGTTACATCCCTTCACATTAACATGCTGCATCATTATGGAACAAACAGCATGATGCAGCGTGTTCAGATTCCCTTTTAATGATTGCTCTCATCCTCCCGTCCGGTTCTTAACATTCAGCCTTTTCCTGAGTTCAGAGTGTGTCACGAGAGTTTGTCCCCCCCCACCTCGTATTTTTCTACCTTTCCTCCTCCCCCGAGAAGGAGAGGTCGAGCAGCGAGTCAGGCACCCACGTGGAATCTGTCGGAGCACTGCGTGACCCATGACACAAAAATATAAACGGCTATGAGCAAAACACAACAATCCCTGTTATTTAAGAACTGATTAAGGAGGCTGCAACACAAAAAAAAGATGATCACATATTTCATTCAACACACGTGCAAAATAGCTATCAATCAAATATAGATCGGAAAGTATTGCATGAATCAGTTTTATTTTGCTGATAAGAATTCAACCTGCAGATTTCAGAGTAAATTATCTGAAACATGATTCTGCACTTTTGGCTCTGCAAGAAGGAAGCACATGTTAAGACAATACTTGCTCCAAATTTACATCTCTGCAAAAAGTGGAGTATGTTCTTTTCACAGTAATATAAAAGACTTTTTTTTTATAACTTCACTCTGTTATTTTTATTGTAAATGAGTAAAAAAATACATCTTACTTGAAGAGAACGTATGTGATATTTATTTCATTAATTTCATTCCCTTGTTTACTTTTATAAAAAAAAAAACGTTTGCGTGATTGCTGTTCGCCGCGTCTGTTCTTAGAAGGCGTGTTTTGCGGATTTAGCTTCATTTCCTGCAGAATGTTCGTTTGAGTCTTCAGTTTAGCTTCGCCACAAAAACACATCCTCAACATGTATGCTAGCTAATTTTATCCAGTTTAAAAATCACATGATCTCTGTCCCTTTTTAACATCTAACGCCTGCTTGTGAAATGAAGAAGCTCTCACCTCTGCTGGAAGAGCAGAGTCTGGTCTTTCGTGTGGTTGATGATGAGGAAAGGCGCTGCACCGTCGTGGTACTCGGAGAATCGGATGGTGGCCGAGTGCTCTGATAGGTTCACGTCGACAATGATCCCGCCCACCTGCCGAAAAAGAAACAAGTAGCAGTGAGGGTGTCTGTGCTCTGTATGCTGCTTCGATAAAAGATGGCAAAACTCCGAGTGTACGCGTCGACTCACAGATTTGTCCAGGTGCAGCAGGAGGCAGTTTTCTGGTCGTGTGAAATCAATCGTTCGAGGAGGCAATAAACAACCATCCACTTTGATCTTCAGCCGCTTGGTGTCATTCTCAGGCCAGAAGGGAATAGCTGACTAAATATAGGATAAAGCAAAACGTTCAAAAACACTGACCAGTAAGGGTATCAACTGAAAATCATTTACAGTTTTTAAAAAAAAACTTAATCCTGCACGTTTTGTTTTTCAGAGTTGTGGGAGCATTGATCGTAAATATTTGAATGAAATGGAGCAAAAAAAAAGGTAGCATTTCATCTATTAAGATGTTGATTTGTTGTTGCCATGGAAATAAAATGCATCTGCCGAACACTAAAATGAACACTGTTATTATTGGTCGGTCTCTGACCTGCTCGGGCTCAGCCTCGGTCCAGTTTTCCTGTCCTTCTTCACAGATGAACACGCTGTGCTTCGTTCTGTTGACCAGCATGTAAAACGGCACGAAGCTCACGATACGAGTCAAACTGAAGCTGCTCGCATCGATCTTCACACCCACCTGAGGTCACACAGAGGTCACAGAAACACACAGATTAATCTCATGTGCTTACACACCAACAATTGTGGCTTTATTGTCGAAAAAATATTTAAATGAAGCTCCTGAAAAAAAAAAAAAAAAAAAAAGAATGAGTCCGGATGTTTTAATCTTACCAGGTAATCTTTGTAGCGGCCTTTACATTTGACGTCTCCATGGCTGCCCACAGTGTCCAGAGAGAACTCATCTGAGAGCTCGCTGTCTGAGATCATGAGACGCACCTGAGGGATGAAACAAACATTAACTACATTAAATAGACAGAAAACCTTCGTCATTTTTAGATTGTTGTACTTGGAATATCTCATTTTTATTTGGTTATTAATTTAAAAAGGTGTCAGGATGCCAGTTTTTGTCAGTTAAAATCAAGTACTATTGATACCTTTCTTGTTACCATGGTAACAAATATGAAATCCAATGCACCCATTATCAGGCCATTTCATGTTTTTGTTTTTTTTCTCCTGCCACTACTCTAGCTTCAGGACTCAGCGCTCTGAATGTGTAGTCATTTTCAACCAATCAGAAACATTTACTGAAAACCCTCAGACGACAAAACAAATCATGCAGCAGAACGAAGTAACCGAACATAGGAAACATGTTTGAAAAGCAGCTCACAGACCGCCTGTTACACTGCTCTCTCTCACAGCAGTTTTTAGTAAATAAAACGACTGACACCTCGATTCTTCTTTAAAGCTTTGATTCTTCTGATTCAACGGATCATCCAAGGAAGAGAAATAGTGCAGTTTCACATTGACCTTATTATTTTTCAGGAAGTATCGGGGCTTGAAGGAGAAGAGCAGAGGCATGTCGTAGTCCAGCGGGTGTTTCCGGTGGATATCGTCCGCCTTGTACTGCAGCAGCCTGCTCGTCTTGTTCACCATCCAGTACGGTGAGTGGATAGCGATCTCGGTTTGTCCCTGGTCATACTTAACATGCACCGCTATATCCAACTCGGCCCTCTTCCTCTCCTCCCCTTCACCGTCGTCTTCGTCGCTCTCTCTCTGAGACTGAAACACGATGAAGGTGATCTCATCCTGGTCACTGTGGAGACTGTACCACAGGAGGAAGACTTTGTTATGATGAGAAATGAGACTGAGGAAGGATCCCTTTCATCGTACACCTGTCACCTCACAAACCGTTATTCATCACCAATATATTTACACTATCGCCCTTTTTAGACTCCATATTTACAGAGACGTGAGGACAACAGGAAAGCGAGCTTCGTGAAGGCGCCTGTGGTGTAACTATGATAATAGAAGAAGAGTCTCACCTGTACTTAGCAGACCAGTCCTGAGCCAGGTAGCCCAGCAGGCAGAGATCCAGACTTGACTGGTTGATGACGGCAGTGTGAAGCTGGGCAGAGTGGCCCGGGTCCAGGGTGGCTTCAGGAGCAGAGACCCCGCTGTCCTGTTGGGCGTCAGACACATTATGAATGCCGTATCCGTTCAGATCGTCAGCCAATCCCTTACTTTTTTTTTTTTTTTTTCAATGTTGAAACACGCAAACCGACTCTAACCTCCTTTTTTTAACCAACAACTGTCGACGGTACGCAGACGCATCTTACCTGCAGTTTGTACGAGATGGGGTAGGGCAGCAGGTTACGGAGCAGGACAGAAGGCCACAGGTGAAGCACAAAGGGCACGTCAAAGTTCTCCCCGGCTCCTCCAGTGTGCTTGAACGTCACAGCGTCTTTTATCGGCACGATGTTGACAATCATAACGCCGCCCTGATCTCCACGGCGACGGCAAGTCTGCTGGAGGCGTGTCTGAGACTGCTGGTTGCCAACGTCTTCGTAACTGAAGCCCTCCGAGACATCAAAGTCTTCGTCTTTGCCGTCGGCGACGTCCTGCGTTATCGGCTGAAGACTCAGCTCAGACCTGAGGGGGGCAGCAGAGAGTCAATGCAGGTGATCACTTTGCGGAGGTTTCGAGGTTTGGTGAGAAAAGAGCTGGTTATTAACAGAGAGTGAATATTTGTCGGCTTGTTGACGTGTTTGGTTTTACCGGTATGAGTCCAGAGGAACGCAGAACTCTTCTGTGGGCAGCGCTGTACCCAGACATGTTGATCCTTCAAACACTTTGAAGGGGATGGAGAAATGGTTGATGATCTGCATGAATAATGAAAAAACAGGAAGATGATTTCTTTTGGTATTTTCCTTGAATCTGTACTCACCACTTAAACTGCTGCTTATTACCATTTTAAAAAGAAGAAAACATTTTAGTTCATCACAACATAACGTGTCTCCACATGTGCAGGAAGTGCAAGCACCTGGATAAATTACATTTATACATATTTAATTAGATAAATCTGGGTTCATTTATGGATAGATCTACAGGGAATCAAAATGGGAGAGTGTAAGTTATGTCCGTTTTATTTACAGATAAACAAGTATGACAAATGAAACGCATGAAGTACCTGGAAAGGAGAGCGGATCTTGATGTACTTGCTGCCCTCTTGTGAGTAAATCTGGCAGACGAGGAAACGAGTGACTCCTGAGTCCTTGTGCATGACGCTGTACATCCCTCTGCCCACCTTGATCAGGGGGATCACGCTGGCTGAAGTGTGGCCCATTGGAGCTGCAGAGCGCGGAGGAAAGAGAAGCAGTTCATATGCAAGTGACCATCAGGTAGTTTGAATGTGATCTGATGACTGTATGAGGAAAAGCCTGGAGAGAAGTTTGATATTTACAACAACAAATGGGTCATTATGAAGTAAAGAAAACAACAAACAAGATGAAAGAAAAGCTGAGAATAATTTAAGATTTGTGTAAAACGTCTCCATAACCTCCTACTGTACAAAAATCAAAGCCAAAACAACCCATCTGTAACAGGTGACAGACTCAGACATCTTGCATTGGTGATGTAATTTGATGAACCAGATTTGCTCGGGAGAGACACAGCCACGGTTTTGATGTCTCGCCCCCTTTTACTAAAAAAATAAAATAAATAAATAAATATTGTGTATTTTTTTGGTAAATTAATAGCAATAAAAGAATCTCTCGGGTTGGTACGTTCCACCGCAGATACGATGCTTATGTGGATTTGAAGCAAACACTCAGAGTAATGGAAAGTTCAACATCTCTCCTGCTAACACACGGTGCTGCAGGAGCCTTATGTCAACACAGCTGACACAGCGGGGGTTTTTTTAAAATAATTTTTTGTAACATCCCATAACTAATAAAAACGAAACTTCAGAGAAGAGCAAAAACATTAACATGATAAGAACTCACTATAATGGCAGGAACCATTTTTGAGGAAAATCTATTCGACATGTATTTTGATTGTTTCGTTCGACCGATGTCCCATCTGTTAACATGGAGGAGGCGGAGCTTACGACCAATACTGCAGCCAGTCAGAAGGGGAAGCTAAAAATGTTTTGGCTTCACTTTTGGGGAGCTGTCATGTCTTCCCTCTTTCTACACAGTTTATGAGTAACACACTAAGTCGGCATGTGTCGACAGCTGTATATAATCCACCTTTACGTGAGCATACAAAATATAATTAGCACATCGGTGATCTTACTGGGCTGTATGTAGTAATCTTTTCCACTCAGAGAGATCATAGCTGAGAACTGGTCAGAGTCTGTCGTTGAATAGTCCATCCCGAGGCTTTCCCCGTCTTGAAGCTGCACAGTGCTGTTGGTGCTCTGCTGGCCGATGGGACTGAACATGTCACTGTGGCGGACGCACACCGGCAGGCCCAGGCGGTTTTTCACAACAAACGGCGCTTCGTCTTTCTGGAAGGAGTCAGCTGTCTGTTTGGCAGCTTCAGCAAACGCCTGAGAAAAGACGAGGACATTAATTATGAAACATGGCTGCACAAAAAACACACAAAAAAAGAGACTTTCTGCTAAAATGATTGCATCCCTCCTCATACCGTGCCGAGGTTACTCAGCATGGCCAGTCCACATTTCGAGAGGGTGATGTTGAGCTGGTCTTTACTGCTGATGACGATGACGGTCTTATAGTCAGGGATGTTGTAGTCCACCTCATCTGACATCCCAGTGGACTTCACTGGCTTCTTCTTCATCTAAGCATGTGAACAATAAATGGTTAAAACCTGAACTCTTGACTGTTCTGTACTTTTAATTTTGGCAAATAAAAAAACCTAAATTAAAGTGCAACAAATAAATAATAGAACCAAGGAAAATACATTTTGCAGAGGCCTCGTTAAGTTGTTTCCACAGCGGTTACATTCTGAATCTATCGCCCTTTCCAGACGTGCACAAAACTCCTTAAAAAACCTCCAGACAGTTTGAGTTTGGACTGAACCTGTGAATGCAAATGTGTCCATGTTTTCCTGCCAACCCTCAATTCAAATGTTCACAAGAATAGCAGTTCTCCATCATGTCTTGTGTTTCATGATTCATCGCTCAGTGAGCTGAGGTGTGAACTCAGCAGGCAACATTCAGAAAAGTCAGAGGGAGGAAATGATATCTACATCATGCAGGAGTTATTTGCACTTAAATGTTTTAGAAACTTTGAGGAGTTCATGTGTCAGAAGAGCTTATAGTACCTTCAACTCCAGCCTCCATGGTCTGAAACCGTCCCTGGTCTCATCCTCTAAAGGCTCCAGCAGCGGTTCCCACACTCCCATGAACTCGTTATAATAATGAACCTCGAGGCAAATATGTCAATATATATTTAATACATGACAGACTATGAAGAATGTGCAGCATCTTTAAATGTTATTTGACCAAATATTTGTTTTTTCTTTTTTTTCCACAGTGTGACGCTGAAGCTTATTAGATTCTATGAGAAAGGTTGTTTATGTGTGTTACCTCCAGGTTGAGCTCGCTGTGTAAATTGATGAGCGTTGACCAGTTTGTGACGTCTCCATGGAAGGAGGACTTGGCCAGGAGCATTGGGACTGTGCGGTGTCCCACTCCAGCCTCCAGAGTCAGACATATCGACTTGATGCTCAACTAGGCGGAGACAGAAAGCCAACGCAAAGACACGCACGCGTTGATGCAACAAACTAGAAAATCTTTCACCAAATTCAGCGTCCACAATGAAATACTCATACAACCCAAAAAAAATGATAAAAGTTGAGCATTAAAAACTAGAAAGAGAAACACGAGTGTCACTTCACTCATTGTAAGGTGAGTCATAAAGGCGTTGAATACCTGTAAAGACTCTCCCTGTGGAATCAGCGGGGCCAGTGATGCCGTGTCCTCATCGCCCTCCTCGTCGAGGAACCACAGTTTGAGATCCTTCCAGCCCCGTTTCTGCCACAAGTCCACAGGAACGGGACTTTCCAGCTCCTCAGGGGTCTCCGCTGTGGGCGTCAGGGCTGATTGGATGGTGATCACCGTGTTGATGATGATCGGTGACACCTGGGCGGGGGTGAGTGGGGCGTAAAGATGTTTCATACCAACTGACTGAATTTTAAACCAAAGCTTTTAAACCACTTCTCAGCACTGACTGTACCGTAAGACTGCTGTGAAAGTGTTCAACCAGACGTCCTGATTTACTTTTATCTGTTTCCTCAATAATAATAATAATAATAATAATAATATTACAATGAAACAGCTACCTTCAGAGTGAGAGCATTGATGGAGACCTCCATGGCCTGAGGAGAGGTCGGGGTCTGTGTATTCTGGAAGAACACCTGACACGGCTGCAGCACCGTCGTCACGTTGTTTTTCCGCTTCTCTCTCAAGAAGGGACACGCCACCACCTGCAATAAAAATCACCATTAAAACAGACCTAACTAAGTGGATTCGTTCTTTAAATATGGAATGCAGCTAAAATATGAAATGTATTAACTGCGGTAACGAGTCATTTCGACTTAATAATCGAAAAATAAAAAAATGTAAAGGCCACATGTGAGACAATCATTCTCCCTAAACAGGAGGAGGACTGCTGAGTCTTGTCCTCAGCGTCACCTCCTCCAACTCCTCCTGAACTACTGAGAAAGAAAACCAAACTGAAAGCTAACTAAGAATAATCCATGAGCTGTACTGTACCACCCTTGATTACCTGTTCAAAATGTGTACAATTGTGATGTAAAAAGAAAATATATAAAAAAAGCTTTTCAAAAAAGATGTTGAAAAAATAAGTTGAGATCTCAAGAAAATGAGCAAATGTGAATGTATGAAACCATGTCCTCTGAGGGCCTCCGTATTTTAACACATATCGTTTCCAAACCTTGAGGTCCTTGATAGCCGCGGTCATCTGCGATCCCTCCGCATCACTTTTCATCACTAGTTCGCACTCCGTGGTCATCACCAAGGCCGGGGCGTCGGCTCGCGTCAGGTCGGCCACAAACACAATCTCCGGGTTTCTCACCACAACGTTCATCTCCGTCTTTGACACCACGGCTGCAGCTGCAGCTGAAAGCAGAAGACAAAAGTCCAACATCAGTTCAGACCATGGAGATAACAAGCTGCAAATGATGTCGTATTAATTCAGCATATATTGCGTTACACCAATCCGGCAGATGGATTTTCTTGGATCGATTGTTATACTGATATTTTTCACTCACTTGACTCTTTCGATGCGACAGAGGTGTTGATGTTCTTTTTATCCCCTCCTCCTGAACTGCTCTTGGGCTGCGGCACTTGAGCAAAACCCTGCTGGGTGGCCTTGAGAAAGATATCTGCCACGGTGAGCAGGAACTCCATGCTGGCACACAGGTAAATATCCTGCACCACCGTGTCCAAGGTGGTGCCATCACGGCCCTGGTGGTAGTTCACCTCCACCATCATGTTTTCTTCTGCACCGGGACGCATAGCTATCATCCTGAAGGGAGATGGAGGACGAACGGAGTTAAGGAGACAAATGAGTGGGAGAAGAGGACGAGGCGGGAGTATAAAGACGGTGTGTCCGGTCTCCCTCTAGGTTGTATGTCTTTGTGTTCTCTCAGTACCTCGGCGTCACCATCTTGATCCTGGCTCTCTTATCATCCAGAAGACACGCAGCCAGTCGAACAGAAGCCTTCATGGAGCTGTCGGAGAACATGTGGACGGAGGTGGAGATGGTGCCCAGAGTGAACTCTGCCAACTTCAGCTGCTCATCGTGTGAATCCAACACCTGTAACTGGAACCAAGAAGTGCAACACTATCTGTTAGACACGCAAGTATTGGCAAATAAGCCTTGTTTTCTGTTTTTATTCATTACCACATTTCCATTGGGGCTGTACAGGACCAGCGTCATCGAGTCAAACTTGAAGTCCAGTTTGAGCGTGCTCTTCAGCTTGGTGCTTTTCTGAGTCTCCACGACAGCCGCCGTCACTACCATGTTACCTGCAGCGTTAGCATCACATGCAGCATCTGCGTTAAGCTGTTTAATGTTTAAAAGTTGATGCACACATAGCATAAGAATGACTCCTTACTGCTGGCTCGTCCTGTGGTTCCAGAGCCCTGAGACTCTTTGTTCGACATGGAGTCAGAGGAGTGGTCCGTGGTGGGCACGGCAGGGAGTGCCGGAACAGCATCGGACTTCTCCGACAGGTTTTCACTCAGAGTCCTCAGGACCACCGTCATGTCATCCTGGCTGAGGATCAGCTGTGAGGAACAAAAAAAGGAAAAATCTTTAAAAAAACAAAAAAACGGACATTTCTTGTAATTCCTTTTCATGTGACTGCATAACAGCACTTACAGTCATTGGTTTAAGATGAGCAGTGATCTCTATGTCAGGTATGCTGTGGTACCAGTTGGATGAAAGATTCCTCTGGATTTCCAGATCCAGGCTGACAGGCTTCAGCACCTGTGTCTCTCCCTGAAAACCTTCATTCACATACGTGGTCCTGAAAGCAGCAAACAGAGTGAAGATGAGTTTTTTTTTAAAGAAAGCAGCATGTTGACTGTAACGGGTAGTTCCTGGTCTCTCACCTGTACATCTTGAGGTCTGTCAGTTTCACAGCCATTCGATCCACAACCGGAGGAATCTTAGTGTTGCTTTTACAAGGCTGCTTGGCAAATTGGTTCTTGACCGACAGCAAACCGAGGTCAGCTACGATGACATTGGAGGAAGTGGAGGACTGCGGCAGGAAGATGACGGGTGCATTAAAGTGGACGTTCAGAGCGATCCGTGTGCTCCGCTCTGCCAGCTCCTTGACGCCCGACGCGGCCTTTTCTGCGGCCTGGACCGTCACCTCGGCCAGGGCATCTTTAGCTTCCTGGAAGTTATTGATGAACGCCTGGGTGGAAGTGAAGAATACAAGAGAGATACTTATGTTAGTTTGTATGGAAATGTGGCAAAACAAATAGAGCCAGTCGTCAGTAAGTGTTGTTTTGGTTGAGTTACTAAAATGACCCGCCATCATCCCTCACAGGTGAACTGAATCTAAAACAGGCTGACTCTTGTATCTTAAAGAGGAACAGGGAAGTGGGATTCTTACCAGTATGGAGGAGACGAACTTGTTGAGGAAGACGACCTGGATGCATCCCACGGTCAGCGTGACAAAAGTGTCGACTTTGGACATGTCCAGATAGGCGTCTCCCTCTGTGGCATCTGTGTAGTTCACCATGCGGAAAGCAAACACTTCCTTGTCTGCAATAGACACGGCCTGCGAAACGAGTGAGAGACAGGACGGCACAAATTTTTTTTTTTTTTTTTTTAAAGAGAATACTTCAAAAACATCTCATCAGACAGCTTTTAGTTTCATTCTGTGAACACACAAAAAAAATCTTTATTCAGTAATGTAAAACTGCAGGCAAGTTTCGGTGACAGACAACAACAGCACGTCCTTGTAACCATAGCAACAGACTCTGGCCAGCCTTTGTTCAAAGAACACACTGTGCACGCTGATCATTACGTACAGATGTAATAAAAATGAACTCATTGTAAAGATCACGTTATGTATCCCTGTGTTTTATTAGGAAGTTATAAGCCGAGTGGAGACGTCTGTGACGTCCCAGCTGCCTTAAACACACCTGTGTGGGTTTCTTGTTATGTGACACTGGAGGATGTTCAAAGCAGGTAAATATCCATGAGGGTTCACATCTGTCCCTGGCAGATCAATAACGTTCAGACTGAACTGAATACCAACTATCATCCTCATGGGTCAAGAATAAATCCTGAACAGTCACATCCTGGATATATAAATATACTTATGGAGGTAGTAACTGGTTATTACAATGCTACAAGTGAGATGCTGCGCTTAGAGTTTGGACTTTACCTTCTTGTAAAAGGCGTCTTTGTCACAGTCAAGGATCACAATGTTTTTCAGGTTGGCCAGAACCTCCATCTCCTTCTTCCTCATCAGAACCTCAGAAACCAGACCTGGATGTTTGAGAAGGTGAGACAGTTTACACACAAGAGGAACACTCAAGAGGTTGAAATGAGTGAAATGAGGGAACGGTTGGCATGAAACAAGAAAAGAAACAACACAAGTGCATCCACAGAAATGTAATAAAGGGAGATTCAAAGTTGATTATATGAAACAGGATGTGTCACAAACACTTTCATACCTTCAATACTGATCTCAGAGATCCTGGCTTTCTCTCCTCGGATGAAAACCTTCAAACAGCGGAGATCAGCTCTGATGTGCAGATTCACCACGTCTGCAAACTTTTTACTTTTTGTACCTTTGGAAAAAAAGATGACAAATATTTAACACAGCCACAGAATAGTGATGGCTTTTAATTGTCAATAAATGTGAAAGGAAACATGGGGATGAATTACTCTTTTTCCTGGTGATAGCTGCTTCCCCCTTCTTCTCGCCCTCCTTCTCTGCCTCGCCCTCGTCCTCCTCGGGGATGGTGGGGAGCTCCTCTGGGCCGCCCTCCTTCTTGGCGGAGGGAGGGAGGAGGTTGGTGAGGAAGTTCATGGTGTTGAGCAGAGCCTCTGTGTGGAGATGTACGTCCAGCGACGAGAAGGTCACCTTAATAAGCTGCTCTGTGTTGTTGTGTTGAGATCTGAACTCAGGTCCGTTCTTATCAGCCTAAAAAAAAGAGAAACTATCTGTAAAGCAGAACCCACTAAACACCTTTTGGAAAAACACATAATAAGGACTCTTGCAATTTTTAGGAACTACTTGAAACAAAAGGAGCCTGTAAGAGGTCGACTGTGATTTATCACACATACTTTTATATACTCCAGGGTAAGAAGGTCGACCTCTGTGTTATCCAGCGTGGTGATCAACTGAACCTGCTTCTCTTCAGAATCTACACACAGGAAGGATAGAAAATATTCTAATCATTTACCTGATTTGTTTTCGTAAAAGCTCATTTGAATAATTCATCGACATTTCATCCGAAAAATCTTTTGCTGAAACTCGCGAACAGGCTGACGTAAAAGCTTAGATTCTCTACTGACCCATGTACTCAGGACACTTGAGGCAGATCTCCCGCAGGTAGGTGTTGGACGTCATGTCGAAGGTGCGTAGTTTCAGTTCAGTGCCAAGACCATCTATGTCCAGGTGGAGCACTGGGACCTCCTGATCCCCAGACAGACGACACAGCTGGACAGAAAACTGGACAAACAAGAAAGATTAGAAGCATCAAGATTAAAAGGATGTCACGGACTGTGTGTTTTTTTTTTTCCTCTTTACCTCACTGATTTCAAAAGTCAAGATGAGGTCAGTCATGTTTTTCTTCACGTCGTCCTTGATCAGACTTTTGCTTTTGTGTAAGTCCGCGTAGCGCAGAGGCATGGGGTTATCTGAGAAGAACGTTTTTTCTCCAATGGGAGAGCTGGGAGCGTCATAGAACAAATCTTCTTCTGAGCCTGAGGAGAATCAAAAGAAACAAAAAAAAAAAAAATGCCGTGAGCTCTCCTCTGTTGTACTACAAGTACAAATACAGAACAGTGCAATGTATTAGGATGACTGTTTCACACATGCACTCCTGAAAAGGTCTAGAAAACTTCAGGATTGATTGCCCTTGAAATATCTCAGAGTTGCCCTGACACACCGAGCAGACGGCAAAGAACGCCTCACGTCATCTTCTGTGCACGCATGAGAGGAAATACCTCTCCATGCCAGCAGGTAACGGTAGCAGACTATTTTCACGCCGCTGTCACTCGTATTCGGTACTGCTGTGATCTGCTCACCCTGGCGTTTGGCTCTAATTGTGAGGATGTGCAGTGTCTCTCACCCAGTGAGGTGATGCTGATGGTCTCACATGACTCGAACATGAGAGACGAGCGCTGGTCAACCAGGTTCAGAGGTCTCCTGGGGGTGAGCTGAGGGGTGAACGACCTTGGCTGAGGAGGGAAAGGACAATAAATCATGAACCAAACCAGCAAAGAAGTTTACTTACATTAAACACTGAACGCATTTTAAAAAATACAGAGAGCACACAAATAATGTGTTTAAGAGTCTGCAGGTTCATGTCATATTTAATAATAATAATAATAATAATAATTTACACTTTATTAATCCCACGAGGGGAAATTCAGTTTTTACACTCTGTCTAACACACACATAGGCCGAGATACACACTCATT